>NW_023425543.1:15000-615000 GCF_014108245.1 Pipistrellus kuhlii
GTGCAAACACTTCAGGCTCCATGCGAACATTCCATTGCATCGGGAGATGACGTGTACTTAAAAATACAAATGACCAAAGCAAAAAAACCCCTCAAAACCCCTAAACTGTGACTGCAGTACTCTTCGGGGGTCTCCTCGTGCCCAGATTCCCCGGGAGTGGAAGACTTACCTGCCAAACATGGAACCATGGATGGCGTTCGAGTTTGACAGCTGCCTGTCTGCTTTGCCTAAAAAAATCTCTGGAAGGAGCAAAAGGAGATTCTGGAAAATTGGTTGCAACCAGGCTGTCCCCGTGCTAAGGAAGCCTCTAGGGAAGAGGAGGCGTAGAGCCCAGTCAGCAGGGAGAGAGTCATGATGAAGAGAACAATGTTTGCCCTGGCCCGGTGTGCTGAGTGGTTAGAGCATCAGCCTGCACACCAGAAGGTCTCGGGTTCGATTCCTGATATCTGGTTGTCAGTTCACTCTCTGCCCCTGGTTGGAGCTTGTACACAAGGCAACTTCTTGATGTGTCTCTTTCTCACTTTGATATCTCTCTCTCTCTCCCCCCCCCCCACTTCCCTTCTACTTTCTCTGAAAAGCAATGCAGAAAATATCTTCAGGTGAGGATAAAAGAATAAAGAAAGAAATGTCTGTTTAGGAAGGTAATAGGTGGCAGCTGGAGGAGGAGAGTGGACTAGAAATGGACAGTCTGGGGCGGAAGAGCCGGCAGCTATGCAGCCTCCGATGAGATGTGCTGAGGGTCTGACCGCCTCCCGCCACCCGCCACCCGCAGTGACGCAAGCCCAGCCCTCCTGCCAGAGGAGTTTTACAATGACACTTGGGAGAACAAGGAAGCCCGGGAGAGAAGAGCCAGGCCAGGAGGATGGAGAGAGCCAGTGCTGAGTGAAGGGGCCTTTCCAGGTCCTTTGAAGTAAATTCATTGGCTAAATCGAAACGTGGCCTTCCCCCTTCTCTGCCTCCAGTCAATTCTGTCATCTCTTAGCTGACACTAGAAGGTGTCGTTCCCCAGCGGAGTCAGCCAATCAGAGGAGCCCTGAGTTGGGCTTGCAGCCAGTGAGAGGAGCCCTGAGTCGGGCTGCGGAGTGGGCGGTGCCGCCTGCACCCCTGGCAGGTGAGGTTTGGCTGGTGAGGGGTGCAGGACCCAACTTGCCCGCGCTCCGTCGCTCTCAGAGCGCCTCTCAGCAGCCCACACCTGCAGACGTCTCCTCTTCAGGCAAGAGAAAGTGAGAAGGGCCCCAAAAGGCACACACGGTCTCACATACGCTGTAGGGGCCATGCCTTTGACATTGGCTTGCCGGGAGCAGCAGCGAACACCTGTAGATCATGCCTCTCCTAGGCGTGTCCTCCGCCGGCTGGGATGGTGTCCCTGAGGCTGGCTGAATAGGGTTCGGAAAAGCTAAGAAATAGGCACCCATGTGGGCTGATACTCCAAGGTGATGAGCACAAAGCCACACCAGCCCTCGCGGGCTTCTAGAGAGTTCCACGGCTGCCCTACCAGCTCGGTGGCAGCGCGCTGCTAGCAGTGTTTCAGGTTCCTCCCCACCCGCACAACCCCTCCTTCCGTGCTAACAAGACCATCCTGTTCGGCAGTTGACTCATAGCTGTGCGCCCCGAAAGGCCCCTGGGATGAGGCAACTGGCTGTGGCTCGGTGTGGGACTGAATTCCACGTCTCTCCTCTCCCAGCAGTGAGGCAGGAGAGGACGTCCCATCTGGAAGAACCTGCAGGTGCCATCCGGTCGCTCTGCCTCACGTCACGGATCGCCCTCAGTCAGAAATCTTGACTTGCAACTTCGGAGGGTGGGTCCCTGCAGGAGTCTCAGCGCACGCCGCAGCGATGAGCAGCGCTGCCCGGTGGTAGCAGGCGCCGGGCTGGAGGCTGGAGCGCGGGCAGGCGGCGGGGCTGCGGAGCCGGGGCCGGGGCCGGGCGCCTTCTGTGGACTGAAGCTCCAGAAAGGTAGGCACCTCTGGCTGAGGCTGCTGGTGACTTTCAAACCCAAACTCAGAGGCCTTGAGTGTGTGTGTTTGATTGTGAGTGTGCGTGTGCGTGTGTGTGTGTGTGAGAGAGAGAGAGAGAGAGAGGGAGAGAGAGAGAGAGAGAGAGAGAGAGGTGTGTGTGTGTGTCACAATGCTCATTTTGGCCGGATTTTCCGGGAGAGAGGCAGAAAAGAGGGGTTTGAGCCCTTTGCTCGGTGAGCAGTGCTTCAGACGTCTTTGGTGGGGAGACTTCCACTGGGGACCGGTGACCCGGCCGGCGGAGGAGTTTGCACTGATTCATTGGAGGGACACGGAGAATGGCCCGGGAGTGAGATCCCAGGAGAGGGCGATCCCAGGAGAGGAAGACCCCAGGAGAGGGAGACCCCAGGAGAGGGAGACCCCAGAGAGGGAGATCACAGCGTGGTTTGCTGGGGAAGCCTGGCAGATGGAGAAGTGAAAAGCCTGACCATCCCGGGATGGCTTTAGTTGGGGACAACACAAGTTTCATGAGAATTCTGGGTTAGTAATCTCTCTCTCTCTCTCTCTCTCTCTCTCTCTCTCTCTCTCTCACACACACACACACACACACACACACATCGCTGTGTATATGTGCATTTTCTTATTTCAATGAGATAAAACTCACGTTGGGCAGCTTTCGATGAGGAAGTGTGGGCTGAGTGAGGCTGACAGGCAGAGCAGGGAAGGGAGGGAGCCGGGACGCTCCTACGGCACGCAGAGATCCATGCGATTGGAGCCTTCTGCATTCCTGTTCGATGCCATCAGCCCTGCATGGAGCCCTTGTCCTCTGGGCAGCCCCGGACCCAGGATAACACGCTCACGTGGCGTCTCACAGCGCGAGGCCAAGAGTCAGTCTGCGGTCTGCTTCACTTCACTATTGGGGGGCACGCATGGTGTGGTGGGCAGGATGTGCGCTAGAGAGGCAGACAGATCTAGATTTCAGTCCATCTGCTCGTTAACTCAGTGGCCTGGGCAAGTCAGAGAATTTCCTCAAACCTGTTTCCTTATTGATAAGGCGGTCATTATAATGCCCACTGCACAGGGTTGTTTGCTATAAAGAACAGAAAGACGAGCCTGACTGATGTGATCAGCGGCTCAACGTCGACCCAGGAACCCAGAGGTTGCTGGTTCTATTCCCAGTCAGGATGCACGCCCAGGTTTCGGGATCGATCCCTACTAGGGGGCGTGCAGGAGGCAGCCGATCGAAGCAGAGCACCTCCCCTGTGACTGACAAGTGGTGGACCTTCCATCTGTATTCACATCTCTGGTCATTCGTTGATGCTTCGTTATACCACAGTGAGCCTGACTTTCTTAGAAAATCCCATTGCGATTATGGGGATCCTTCACGGTGGAGCTGATCCCACTTTGGGCTGGGGCCGTGGCCATCCTAAAGTGGAGTGAATGTAGGTAGGAACGCAAGAACATCAGATGCTTCCCAAGTCAGTGCCTGTGTGAATGATTGCAGGGTTGGAGGTCAGTACACACACACCCCACCTGAGTGCTCCTGGGCCCCCGAAGAAGCATTGCCGGTGGGTACGCGTGAGAGGAGGAACAGAGAGTATACAGTGTGGTGTCCAAGGCTCCCCAGTGTGACTTCAGGGATACAGTGCCAAGATTGCGCTGGAGACAACACACCTTCCTACAGATGGGTTTGGGGCATGCGTGATTGGCTTATTTTCTGGCTCAAAGCCTGAAGTCATGTTTGGCAAGTAGGTGGGTTGGCATCAGGAACGATGTTTGGACAGCCTGTCGCATCTCTGACTCCGGGGAAGTGCAGGTCAGCACAGAGAGGAGGCGGGAGCCCCAGGAAGTTCCTCTGGGATCCAGCGCAGTCGCACCCCCTTTTCCTGGAAACGCCTGTGCTGGCCTTCCTGGCCTTACACAGCCCAATTGGCTGTTTCCTGTACTCGGTGGAGCCAGAACGGTTGGAAGAATCTTTGTGTCCACCCTGGACAGACCAAACACTGGGCACCATGCCAGGCATCCCCAAGTAGCAGGACGTTTTCCCAGTCAGTGGTCGGCAAACTCAGTCCACAGAGCCAACTACCAACAGTGCAACCACTGACATTTCTTTTGAGAACCAAATTGTTTAAACTTCTTCTTCAAAACAGACTCACCCATGCTGTGGTATTTTGTGGAAGAGCCACACTCCAGGGGCCAAAAGGCACATGTGGCTCTCGAGCCGCAGTTTGTCCTATGCAACTGTCAGTATCATCGTTTTATGGCTCATACTACATGTATTGCCCTAAGATTATGTCTTGTAGCAAGGATTTTAAACGATGAAAACATCAACTAAGCTAAAATCCCAATTAAAATAAACTAGGGCTTAGGTATAAAACTTCCAATGGCAGGAGAGCAAGAGATTGAGTAAGAATTTGACCTTGTTCGCCACTGTAACAGCCAGAATCCCCTCGGGGCTTTCTGTTGATGGTGCACAGATGCTTGATTGTATATAGATTTCAGCAATCGCTGGGTTTTTTAAACAGCTAAGTTATTTCCAAATTTCATTCTTGTATTACCTTAAAGTTCTTTTAAAATGTATATATTTATTGATTTTAGAGAGGAAGGGAGAGGGAGAGTTAGAAACATCAGTGATGAGAATCATTCATCAGCCGTCTCCTGCGAGCACCCTGCTGGGGATCGAGCCAGCAACCCGGGCATGTGCCCTGACTGGGAATCAAATCATGACCTCCTGGCTCATAGGACGCTCAACCACGAGCCACACCAGTCAGGCTGTGCTATATTCTTAAGGAGAGTAAACGGAACAGACCAGAGGCCTAACGCATAGCTGATGTTTGGTTTACAGAAGTTCCAGTTCAATGGAAAGTTTCTTTTTTATTGTTTCCTGAATTATATCTTCAGGAAATGCCAGGAAACTCAGATATTTCACCACAAGTTCCAAACACCTCTGCTTAGCATTGGCACGCGTGCGTGCACACACACACACACACCATAAGCAGGCACACACACACACACACCACAGACAGACTCACGGACACACACATTCGTGTGCATGTGCAAAATGTAAAATAAAGCCAAAAGGCACCTATGTGTGTGTGTGCCCACCCGAGGTTGATTTCTTCTCCTGTGCTGCCTGCTTCTGTCCTGCAGTGGTGCCTTCTGACCCATGTGGCCTGGGTCACCAGCCTGGCAGAGGGAGCAGTGGAAGGTCTCCAGCTTTTCCTTTTAATTTAGAAGTAATTGACATGATGTGATAGTCCTTTAGATGTTACAGAATGATTCAATATTTGTATGCATCGTGAAATGGTCACCGAGTACATTTCTCACTAAAGGGAAAATCACAAAATTCACAACTGGAGCCTAAGTTTGGGTTATTTGAAGAGATAAAATATTACATTAAAAGGCTTAAAATCATTTTCATTTACTATCTCCATGTTCTAAAATGAAGCACTTAGGGAGAAAAAGTCACATGCGTTAACCCACTTATCCTCTATCGATATCATATGCGAAAACAAGGTCTATTTCTTTTATTTTGATTCCTTTGCCAGACATGTGTATTTTAGTGGGTAGTCAGTAAAAACTTGTTGATTAGGTTGGCCCTCACTCAGGCTGAACAATAAAGTCATCATGTCACAATGCAAGCAAAAATTCTGAGAGCATATTCCTCAGTAATGAAGATGACTTGATATCATTTAATAACTAACTTGGCTTCGATTTCTTGCCCTCAAGTGTGTTTTCTTGTTTAACATCTGATCAGAACTTCACAAACTTAGACTATGCTGATGCTGAACAAATCCCAGGTTGTGCGGATTAACCGTTTTCGCTTATGGTGCTCACATCATGGGCTCATTATCATATTCCCCTGTGGGTCAGAGGGTAGGGGCCTCTAATGAGTTCCTTCTGGTGCATCAGCCGTCAGGGGCTTTCCATGCCTTGTCTCCAGCGAGAGCTGCTCTCTGGGAATTCTGGTCCTCAGCCAGCTGGGGAGAGAAAAGCTTCTCTCAGAGCATTTCTAGATGATGACTGTAAAGTGATATGCAAGTTGAGTTTTCCTAAGTAATTGTTTTACTGATTACACCATTATAGTGGATTTAATAATTTTTTTTATTATCATCGATGGCAAGAAAATGCTTTTTAGACCCCTTCGAACACACACACGCACAAGCACACGCACGCACACACACTAACTGAGAAAAAAAAAGTTTCACTAAACAATGCTTGATACGTATTGATGTCTTCTCTTCTATTCCGTTCCACTGTAGACAATCTCTGGTCATGGCCTATGAATTACTCTTCTGACCCATGGATAGTGGTTCTCAATACTGGCTGAAAATAAGATCCAATAGAGAACTTAAAAATATATATACTAAAGCCAGGCCCTGGCCTGGTAGCATTGTGGTTACACATTGTCCCGATACGCCAAGGTGGCAGGTTCGGTCCCTGGTCAGGGCACATAAGGAGATCAACCAATGACTGAAAGCATGAAAAAGTGAAACAAAAAATCTCTCTCTCTCTCTCTCTTTTTTCTCTCTCTCTCTGTGTCTCTCTCCCTCTGAGGTAAGAGCATAAATTGAGGTAACACTTTGGAAAGCAGTCTGACAATGTCTGCTGAAACTGAATATACAACAGCCTAGCAATTCCACTCCTAGGTACATGCCCTACAGAAACACATACATATGTCCTGGGAACATCCCTCTTCTCGGTCTGGCTGCTGGTTATGACATAGGTGTGTTCACCTTTAGGGTGTGTCACTTTGCTCTTCGTATGCTGTACCTCAGTAAATGAGTTTGTGAAGCAGCAATAACAACAGTACCAGTGCCTTCAGAGACCCTGATTTGCATGGTCTGCATGAGGGGAGAGTGTGGCTTATAAATCCCGCCCAAGTAATTCCCATGGAGGGCCAGAGTGGACCGTCGGGGCACTGAAGGGGCACAGCTGGCCCTTTGGAAAACCATCTGCTTTAATATGACTGAAATCACACCAGGCTATGCTAAGTCATGATTACCTTTACTCAAGTTACTTGGAAGACATAATTCACACGGACAAATCAAGGAACTCCAGAGTGAAGTGCCTTGGAAAGCCAGTCAGGTGATGGAGTTGGCAGTGGTCCAGGCTGGTCAGCGATGGCCTGTAGCTCCCGTAGGTAGAGGCACCCTTTGCTCAATTGGGCTTCCCAGATACTATGTTTTAAATGTGGGCTCGAACTGTTTTAAATGCTATGGTGGGCAAACAAAACTGATTGGCCGGCCCAATTCGATTGGCACCAAGTTCTACCACTGGTTTGTAACGGTGACTAAAGACTTTATAGTTAGAAGGAAACCTATGGATATAATTGTATAGTCTACTAATTACTTGCCCCTTTCTGCCTCTGCAGGGATGCTGTGAAAAGAAACGTGACACTTTAATATATATACACACACACGTATATATATATATTTATACCGTACCTGAGTTCGTTGGAAGTGAGCTATTATATACATTCAAGGTAATTATCATTATTTACCTTTCATTTTGCCTCTACTGTGCTTTCTTTCTTTCTTTTTTTTTTTATAATATATTTTATTGATTTTTTACAGAGAGGAAAGGAGAGAGATAGGGAGCTAGAAACATTGATGAGAGAGTAACATCGACCAGCTGCCTCTTGCACACCCCCTACCGGGGATGTGCCCGCAACCAAGGTACATGCCCTTGACTGGAATCGAACCTGGGACCTTTCAGTCTGCAGACCGACGCTCTACCACTGAGCCAAACCGGTTTTGGCTCTACTGTGCTTTCTTAATTGAAATGGTGGAAAATAACAGCTGGAACTCTAAACTTTATCGCATGGTATTGTTTTTCATATCCTGGGAGCAATGGTGTTTGGGCCAGGCCAGTACCATACTATTCTCTGTGAAATACAGTAGCTTCCTCACTTTTCCTTTTTGAAACGGGAGTTGTTGCATGAGCCTCGATCTCAGTGGTGTTCACCCTGTTTGCTCTGGATGCAGCCCTTCCTTGCTCCTTCCCACCCGCCAAAACCTGCTGCTCAGTGTGGAAGGAGGGCTGGCTCTGTCCTGTAGGTCTCCCGCTTCCGGTCTCTCCCGTGAGAGAACTTCCGCAATCACATTTCTCCGAAAGCATCCCAGCTGACACTCAAACACGTGGGTAGTTACTCGCAGAGCACGCTCCCCAGCACTGATTCTGAAAGCGGGATGGAGTCAGGGCAAGAGAAGTAGCCTTTGCCCTGAATGCCTCCATCTGTGTGGGCTCTGTCAGTCTGAGCTGGCCACTGGACCCCTCCCCACTGTACTCGTTCCTTGTAAATGGAGGCATTCCTAGACCCTGTCTTTGGGAGGATTCAAAGAGCTCACGCTTGTGGAAGAAACTTAGTAAGTTGGGATTAGTTGTTACCATTTTAATCATCCTTTAATTTGTATTCTGTCGGAAAGCAGTGTAGCTATTCTCGGTTTTCAGCAGCAAAATTGTGTGTCGGTGCCGCTGGTCATCTGAATCACTCGCCTTGAGCTTTCTCCTGGCTGACATGTCGGTGGGCTTGCCCGGGTCCACACCCTCCCAGCCTAACCAACTCCTGCCGGGTCAGGGAGCATACAGACAGACGTGTAAGGACACCCGTTTGACAGCCCGGAAACCTGGGAAATGTTTTATTTTTATGTTACATATTCATGCGGTAGACGAGATTTTTTTCCCCAAACACTTTTGCATACAAAATATCTCTACATTTGAAGCTATAGATTCCATCATTAATCCAAAAAATAGTATTTTGAATAAATGAAACATTCTCTCTATGTTCCAGACTTTGTAGATGCCCTGTATCTCTGTCTCTCTATCTCTTGTCTCTGTATCTCTCTCTCCCTTATCTGGTAAAGATCTGGCCTTACACTTTTTTGTTTTGTTTTTTCCCCCTCGAAGGGGCTTCTTACATTAGAGAAAGGCTAGACAGGAATGACTAGTTCTTCTCAGTGGTGAGAGTTTATGGGTTATTTTCTCTTGGTGAATAAAAACAGTAAGGCCTGCCCAGCCGGCCAGGCTCAGTGGCTGAGCATCAGCCTATGAACCAGTAGGTCCCAGTTCCATTCCTGTTTAAGGGCACAGGCCCAGGTTGTGGGCTCGATCTCCAGTGTGGGGCATGCAGTATACAACCAATCAGCGATTCTATCATCACTGATGTTTCTCTCTCTTTGTCCCACTTCCCTCTTCTCTGAAATCAATAAAGATATATTTTAAAGAAATAGCAAGGGCTGGTGTCCGTGGACAGAGGGAGCAGCTGGCTGGCCGAGGGAGAGAGTGGCGACGCCCACAGCAGGGCCATTGCCTGGCCTGTTCTTGCAGTCATTGCAGAGGGAAGTGCGGCCATTTCTTGTTCAGGCTTTGTTTGTGCTTTCAAAGCCAAAGACGACAGCCACAGAGAGCGCGCAATGGAGCTGGTTTCTCCGCCCTCCCTCGCCACCTCCCTGCCCTGTCCTGTGGGCTCTCAGACCCGGTGCACCCCACCCTCGCTGCGGATGAGCGGCATGTTTCTCATCTCCTCCTTTTCCAAGGGGCGCTGGCTCTGTGGGGGCGGCGGGCGGCACCACAGGAAACCCCGCCTCCACACATTACGTAAGCGTGCATTTAAAAATATTAAAATGCGGGGCTTGCTTCACCAGTGTGCCTGAGTAACCCCCAGTCCTTCCCGGAGAGTAAGCCCTGCCCCTCCAGCTGTGAGGGCGATGGCTGCTCCAGATTCCTTCCTGATCGTGATGTAGCCCCACGCCCTCGCCCTCGTGCGGGTCACCCCAAAAAATGACTCCCAAGGAGGCACTGCCCACGGTGGGTCCCGGTGTGGAAGATCCTGCCGTCCCTGAGGGGAGCAGGTGGCCCTCGTCCCCCTGAGAAGTGGCCGCCTTACCCACCCGAGCTCTGGGTCACCCCACATGGCTCTGGGCCCCCGGGGCCATTGACAGAGGTGCAAACAGTGACCTCTGCTCTGACACGCACAGCTTACTGGGCACTGACTAACCTAACCCAACTGGCCGGCGTCCTATAGGGCGATGTAGACACGTGTCATTGTTCAATCCTGACCAAAACAAAATATCATTTCCCCCATTCAAATGCCAAGGTAGTCGGCGCGTGGAAGGAGCTTCTCTTGTGAGATCATGTAGCCGGGAAGGGGAGAGGATGGGCATTCAAAGTCCCAAACCGTCATCCCTTTTCTTACTAATATGTGTATTGATTTTTAGAGAGAGAGTTGGGGAGAGGAAGAGATAGAAACAATGATAGAGAATCATGAATCAGCTGCCTCCTGCACGCCTCCTAGTGGGGATCAAGCCTGCAATCTGGGCACCTGCCCTGACTGGGAATCGAACCGTGACCTCCTGGTGCATAAATGGATGCTCAACCATTGAGCCACGCTGTTTGGGCCCAAGCCCTAATCCCTGCTAAGCCAATAGGCCTCGGGTTCCCACAGGTTCTGTCCTGGGAATCCCACCTCAGCGTGTTGTGCGGGGGAAGCCTGTGTTCCCCTCGGGGAACCTCATGGTTGGGAAGGCGGACGCTAGAGAACATGTGCAGTGGCTCCAGGCCATTCCGCTGTGCTTGCTGCTCAGCACTGTTTGTGCCCATCATGGAGGCCCCCTCACTGCGAGGACATGACCCAGGTACCCCTCCCAGCAGCGAGCCTGTGGAGAGCTGGGGGAGGTGGCTGTGGAGGGTGCCCATTGCTCTCTCTTAAGTAGTCTTTTTAAAAATATATATATATTATTGACTTCTTATAGAGAGGAAAGGAGAGGGATAGAGTTAGAAACGTCGATGAGAGAGAGACATCGATCAGCTGCCTCTTGCACACCCCCCACTGGGGATGTGCCTGCAACCAAGGTACATGCCCTTGACCGGAATCGAACCTGGGACCCTTGAGTCCACAGGCCGACGGTCTATCCACTGAGCCAAACTAGCTAGGGCTCTTGAGTAGTCTTTTGAAACTCATTGTTTAATCTCATTATTTAAACGAGCCTGACCCGGATTCTTTCCCATCCCAAGAAGGTTAGGGTGATAAGATAATATTAGTATGTGACATTGACTCAGCGCTCCATTGCATTCAGAAATTTTCACATGCCCACAGCGGGTGTTTGCAATAGGCTGAATCAGCAGCAAGTGAGCAAGGAACGTTCGGAGAGACGGAGTTGCCCCACACCCCTTACCTGTTACGTTCCCAGGTGGCCTGCATCCGGCATTCTGGCTCCAGACCCATAGATCTCTCTCGAGGGTTTCGGCTGTTTGAAAGGCAGCTAGCTACCAAGGTGACACGTGAGCACTGGATTGGTGATGTTTTCCCCCCTTCAGTTTTCATTTTATTCATCAGCTATGGGTTTGCCATTTGCATAGCGGTCTCACGGACCCTCTTTCCCTGGGACTGAGTGACAGGGAAGCTCCTCAGCTCCCTTCACGGGTTGAGGGAGGGCCTCGTGGACAGGAAGCCCATCTCGGAGGCTCAAATGGGAAAACTTGAGTCGGAATCGGGGCCTTGCCTCGGGCCCCTCTGTGAGTCACTGGCAAAGAGATTCGCAACTCCCTTGCTTTTGCATTCATTACTCACTTGCGACTGGGCCTAATAACAGAGTAATTTGCGAAGCAAGAACGTGTGAGTCACCAGGCTGGGGAGGGGAGCGTGCATGGGATGACTGGGTGCAGAGGAGCAAAGTATTTAATGGCAACTGGAGAGGAAGTGCTGACGTGACCCTAATTGGGTTAAATTTCTGTGATTGCGGTACCATCGCCTGGCTACCCAGCCTCCGTGCACATTGTAGACGGCTAAAGTTACCTTAAAAAAAAGCACCGGTGGGGAAGAGAATGCCAGCTTTGAGAGCAGATCACTCGTTATCAACCCCATGCCACTTTGTCGTGGGTTTCCGCCCAATGGTCTTGGGCTCCTTTCCCTGAAGCCTGGGAATTGCAGTCCCCTAAGATCTGCCTGTGCTTGGCTCTGCTCCACGTCCTTCTGGTCGCAGTCAGACCTGTTTTTCCGCCGGTTCCTACCCCTGTTATCAGTCTGCGGAAACTTCCACGCCACCTGCCTCTCCCTGGTCCTCCGCTGGGCCCTGGCCTCCGTCACTGAGCCCAGGGCGGAGACGAGCCAGCGTCTCCAAACAGGCAAAGAGGCCCCCGGAGGAGTGACATTTTGGGGACTCCTGCCTCTTTAAACTGCATTTCCCGCTTTGTCTTTATCACCTCTACGTCTCAAGTCAGGAAGGAAGCATTGTTTTTATTAAACATTTTTTTAAGTATATATTTTATTGATTTCAGAGAGGATGGGAGATGGGGAGAGAGCTAGAAACATTAATGATGAGAGAGAATCAGGAATCATCCATCGGCTGTGTCCTGCATGCCCCCTACTGGAGGGGACGTACACAACCTAGGCATGTGAATCGAACTGTGACCTCCTGGTTCAGAGGTCGACACCCAACCATTGAGCCACACTGGCTGGGCGGAAAGCATATTTCCTGTTTTCTTCGAAACTGCTAGAATGCCAAAGGCTCTCCTGGTCAGCGTATGTGCGTGTCAGGAGGCTGAGATGAGTTTTATGTAGGTAACAGACTTGCCTTACTTCAAACCAGCGATTGGCTTTTGCACATTAAACATCTGCTTTAAAAAACGTATTTGGGAAGCCGCCTCCACACCACACCTCGGGAGAGGCTGCGGCGAAGAGCCTTGGCCGCGCCGTCCCCAGCAGGGTTCCTCCCGCACGCAGCAGCAGCAGTGCTGTCCTCCCAGGAGCACTGCCCGGGCTCCACACTGACATCAGGACGGGCGCTGAGGGAGGAGCCGGCGAAGGCTCACTGTGACATTTTCTCCCCCGGGGTAGCCCGGGCTGGGAAGAGAACTTGACCATGTAGACGCCAAGTGCCTGGTTGGCATGTTAAGGGCTTATTCATTCCGCTGGAAGAATATGCCTATTATGTTTGCGAGCGATGAAAAGCACCGCCCAGCGGGGAGCGATGTTGGCCAGGGCCCTTTCTAGGCTGTAGGGTCAGTGGGAGCAAAGGGCAGGCGCGCAGCCTTCCGACAGCCCGCCTTCTCCTCTGAGCTCCGGACTCTGGGCACAGCCCAGCGCTGGAAGGGAGCAGGGCGATGGCCTCCCTCCGAGCCGGCATTTCAGAGGCCTTTCTGACTGGCTTAGAATAACTTAGCTCTTGGTAATTAGTATTCGAATAAGCACATCAGGATGGCTGGATTTTCCCATCAGGGCGGTCTTGGTCCAGTCTGGATCGGAGTAACAAAAGGCCAGGTAGGAGCAGCTCTGAAGAGTGCAGGAATCACCGCTGCAGGAAGCTGTAGGGCTGGGGGAGCCCCCAAGGAAGACCCCCTCCCTGCACCCGCCCTCTTCCGGGGCTGATGTGCAGTCTTTTGTTGCTATGGAACCCACAGAACTGGCTGGAAGCCAGCCCCCTGGAACTTGCTGGAGATCTGCCCTCTTTGTTCACTGGGAGTGTCGGCTGCCACAAAACTCCTGAGGGAGGTGCGGGTGGCAGCTGCTGGCTGCTGGGGGCGGGGGGGTAAGGGGGAAGGGGGGAGGGGGGGAAGGGAAGCCCTCCCCTGGATCTCTCCAGGGCCAGAGGCACCTTTCTTTCCTCCGCACTGCCTCTCTGCCGCCCTCTGCTGGCAGGGAGAAATAAGTAAAGGGACCAGGCCCATTTGACAGAGCAGGCAAAAAGGGTGAATTGCCCCTAAAACCCATCCGCCACATGCACTCCCAACTGGTCCCCCTGGCTCAGTCTGAGCAGCTGTCTCTCTCATTTGTAGATTTAGGTGTATGTTTATTTCAGAGAAGAAGGGAGAGAGGGAGGGAGGAAGTGAGAGAGAGAGAGAGAGAGAGAGAAACATCAATGATGAGAGAAAATCATTGATGAACTGCTCTTGCACGCCCCACACTGGGGATGGAGCCTGCAACCCAGGCATGTGCCCTGACCGGGAATCAAACCGTGACCTCCTGGTTCATAGGTTGACCCTCAACTACTGAGCCATGCCAGCTGGGCTGAAGTTTATTTCTCTTGCATGTAACAGTGCAGGTATCCCCCCACTTTCCAGCTGTCAGGAAGGAAGACACAGGCAGCTTGGTCTCTAGGAAGATTACCCAAATCAATTCCTCACCTGTGTCGCTCACCCAGACCCCAGACGGCCTCATTGGCCACGAGGGAGGTTGGGAAACGTTGACTCACATGTCAAGGCAGCCATGAGCCTGGTAAAACTTGGGGCGAGGGCCTGTCTAAAAGGCAGAATGAATGGATCCCTAGGACGTCCTCATACCCCTCAGTAACATCTCTGAGGCGACACCATGCTTTTGTTGCAAATACTCTGAGTTTCTCTGTTTTTGGTCTCTCAGTCTGTTCTGAATCTCTTCAAGGCTTATAGCGATATAATTGGGAAATTTAGTATGAGAGAATTACTTAAAGCTGTTTTGATCTTGCTGTACGTTAATCACTTCCCTACACGAAGTGCAGTTGTTTTTGCTTTCCCTCTGCAGTTTTTGGACATTTCCAGACTCTTATGCACTAAGTGAATCATAACAAATGTGCTCCCGCGTAAAGTTGCTCTGGCGCTTACAGCTCATCGTGTGAAACGCCCGATTTAAGACGCTCTTAGAAGTAGGATTCCATCTGGCTCTGTCCTTGCACCGTGGACAGAAGGCAAGCAGGGGCTCTTGTTTTCCTTCGTGTTTTATCTTAAAGGCAGAACCAGTATTTTGGGCCAAGTTCATAGAGTTAGTGCCAAAGAAAACACCAACAGACTCAATGCAGATAAGCGTGTTTACCTGACCCCTGCTGCAAGTTTCAAAAATCGTTTGGCAACTAAAAAAATGAAGTTGTTTGTAGATATTAAGTTAGATAACATTTTTGGCCACAACACCTCTTCTTGAATTTTCAGCCCCAGTAAGTTTCCCATCCATTCATTCAGCAAACTCTTAGCGTCTTGTGCAAGCTTTGGGCATGCAGTAGTGGGCAGGCCAGGCAAAGTCCCCGCTCTTCTGAGGCTGGCTTACTTTCTTTTTAAAAAATTTTCAGAGTGGGAGGAGGAGGGAGCAAGAGATTGAAACATCAATGATCAGAGAGAATCATTGATTGGTCACCTCCTGCACGCCCCACACTGGGGATCGAGCCTGCAACCCGGGCACTTGCCACAAGTTGGGAATCAAACCATGACCTCCTGGTTCATAGGACGGTGCTCAACCACTGAGCCAAATGGGGTGGGCAAGTGCTGTATTTTTATTAAAAAAAAAAAAATATATATATATATATATACACACACACACACACACACACACACACACACACATATATATATATATTATTGATTTCAGAGAGGGGGGGAGAGAGATAGAAACCTCAATGATGAGAGAGAATCACTGATTGTCTGCCTCTTGCACGTCCCCACTGGGGATCAAGCCCACAACCCAGGCATGTGCTCTTGGCTGGAATCAAACCTGGGACCCTTCAGTCCACAGGCCGATGCTCTGTCCACTGAGCCAAACCGGCTAGGGCAAGTGCAGTATTTTTAGTACTTCACAAAAAATGTTGCTTCAAGCAGTGATCAACTTGCGGCCCAGATGGGTTTATTTTTTCATTCCCAAGGTCACATTTAATGATGTTCATCCGAGAAAGTGGCTCAGCATACTTCCTTCACCCTGTTTGCTTCTGTATCCATGAGGTCAGCAACGAGTGAGTCAGAAGAACTTACATGAGTTAGAGTGTCTTCCTGCAAACGACTGGCAGTTGGCGTTGAACACAGGGTCTGGACACTTCACAGTCACAGCAGGTGGGAAAACACAGCTGGGCTCTGATGCCATGTCCATTACCGACACTTCCCCAAATAGAGAGAAATCGGTGCGAGCATTTTTCTTGTAACTATTTTTTAAAAATAGCTTTACATTTTTTAGATCCATAAAAATTGCAGCCCTTAAGAAAGCACCAGCGATGGGAAAAGGGGAGTTTGAGTAACTGATGAATAGACCTGTCTGCCTCCCAGAGAATACCAAGCAGAGGCTGAGGAGTGTTAACAGCTTTCTAGGTGCCAGAAAGGCCTCGAGTTCAGCCAGAGAAATGAGATGGGCTGCAAGGTGCATGTGGGAGTCAGACTGTCCAGAAAGTGACTGAGTCACAGGAAGGTCCCCTCCCCGCTCCAGATTGTTACCAATGCTCAGATTTTTTATTTTATTTTTTATTTTTTTAGAGCAGTAATGTGTGGGTTTTTGGAAAAAAATATGTTTTTAAAAATATATATTTTATTGACTTTTACAGAGAGGAAGGAAGAGGGATAGAAAGCTAGAAACGTCGATGAGAGAGAAACATCGACCAGCTGCCTCCTGCACACCCCCCACTGGGGATGTGCCTGCAACCAAGGTACATGCCCTTGACCGGAATCGAACCCGGGACCCTTCAGTCCCCAGGCAGATGCTCTATCCACTGAGCCAAACCGGTTTCGGCGGAAAAAACTATGTTTTTATTTATTTTAGAGAGAGAGAGGAAAGGAGAGCGAGAGAGAGACAGAGCCATTAATGCAGAGAGAGAATCATGGATCGGCTGCACTGGGGATGAGCCCCAAACCTGGGCATGTGCCCTGAGCGGGAATTGAACCTGTGACCTGATTCATGGATCCACGGTCAACCGCGGGGCCACGCCGGCTGGGCTGTGGGCTTTTTAATGCAGGTATCTCCCTATGTCCGTCCTTTCTAATTCTTTTTCCATCTGGATATTGTTGAAGTATTGCAATCCTTAGGTAGCTAACACAGCCCGGAGGTCTCATTCTGCTCACCGTGTCAGTCTCGGGTTTTGCACCCCACCCAGCGTCTTCCTGCGGCTGTATCTGGGAGGCCGCAGCCTTTCACACTAGAACGCCAAGAACAAAAAGCCCTCAGTGAGCAGTGGCTGTGAGGGCCACTTCAGATTTGAAATTTAGAGCCGGGTCAGAAATGGGGGAGGAAGAGAAGAAAAGGGACAAATGGGAGCCCAGTGTCAGCAAGATGAAACCAGAGGCGAAACAGAGGGACCGGCTGCCAGCCCCTCGTCGTTACTGTACAAGAAAACCCTACTCCGGGCAGTTCTGCTAAAGTTAAGGTTCACACAGCTGAAGTGAGCCGTCGATTTCAATCAAGAAGGTCAGGAAACGCTAGGTGTGGCTTAGTGGCTAAGCGTCGATCTATGAACCAGGAGGTCACAGTTATTGAACTGCTTGATCCCCAGTGTGGGGTGTGCAGAAGGCAGCCGATCCGTGATTCTCTCTCATTGATATTTGTCTTTCTCCCTCTCCCTTCGTCTCGGAAATCAAAACCAGGTGTGTCAGCCAGTGCTCTTGGTCATAAGCAACTGTGTCCACCTCTTACCATCAAAGCAACGGACTCGATTGGCAGTGACCCCCAGCGTCGGAGGGCCAGACTTGGCTGACTAGGGACAAGGAGGTCAGGAGGGCCAGCGGGCGGGCGGAAAGACAGCTGTATTCTCTAGTAGCTGCTGCCGCTGGACAGCATTGTTGGCTCCGGCCTCAGAGTCCCGGGAGCAGCATCCACTGGCCAAGCCGAGGCCATCCCAGGCCGGCCGCCGGCAGATGGGGAGCTGTCCACCTTGGCTCGGATGGTGGGAAAGATGGTTTCCCTGCTGCCGTGAGGATGGGTGCTGGCTTCCTCCACATGGCACTTCCGGTGCCCAGGCCAGAAACGTGACTCAAATGGGCGGCAGGGGCAGGGCCAGGGGCCTGTGGCCATGCGGCAGGAGAGGCTAATGGCACAGAAGGTTTTTCGCTTCTTTGAAGTCCACCTTAATCTGTTTCATGTTTCGTCGCTTTGCTTTTGATGTCCTACACCAGAAGGCTTTGCCTAACCCAGGGGCGGGGGACGTCCGGCCTGTGGGTCATATCAGGCCGGAGAACTCATCTGGTTTGGCCCTGCCCAGGCAACCGCAGGAGGACTCAACATCCAATAAATCTAGAGCTGTTTTCCTAGCAACGTAAATGTATAGTAAGTGGATTATATTAAGCAAATGATGTTACAAATACCCAAAAGGCCCTTGGCAGGGCAAAGGTTCCCCACCCCTGGCCTAGCCCAGGGTCGCGGAGACATACTCCTTTAGAATCTTCTAGTAGTTCTCTAACTTCCGTCCTCATTTTGCATTGGCTTTTAACTCTTTTGGAGCAGCAGTAATGGATGTTCAATGGTGACTCGGGAAGAAAAAGTGAATAATGAAGATTTCCTTATTTTCTCAATCTGCACGGCATTTCCCAGGGGCCCACCCTCAACTTCTGAATTCCTTCCGTGCCTGTCCCCCTCTCACTGTGTTTGGCTATCGGGCACTGAAGTTACTGTGGCTCTCAACACGTCTTGATTCATTGCTCACATGTGGTGCGCAGGGCACTATTCAGAGCAGCGACTCCTACGTAATCCCCGTAAGCTGTTCCTTTAATTATCTAATCAGAACGATAAAGCTTAGCTGCTCATCTATTCACGGAATTATAAATGTTATAATAAATAAACATTACAAGGTATTTTTATTTCACTGGGCAAATTCATCCATACTGCCTGAAGTCCTATTTTAGGAGTGACCAAACTTTTATATAGAAATTATTATAACAACATAAAAAAAAAAATCTTGCCCAGCCAGTGTGGCTCAGTGGTTGAGTGTCAACCTATGAACCAGGAGATCATGGTTCGAGTCCCGGTCAGGGCACATGCCTGGGTAGCGGGCTCGATCCCCAGTGTGGGGCGTGCAGGAAGCAGCTGATCAATGATTCTCTCTCATCATGGATGTTTCTATCTCTCCCTCTGCTTTCCTCTCTGAAGTCAAGAAAAATATACTTAAGGAAATACTTGTTGGCGTGGACTAATTGGAGCGAATTTTAACATGAAGTAACGTGCTTGTTGTGTATCTGCCGGGAAGTTCTTAGGGCTCTGGTGAAAATGTATTCATATCTGGAGCTGTCGTGGTGCTGACCTTTGGCCTGTTGACGTTGTAGAGCTTATTTTTCATACCATAGAGTCACACAAGAGGAAGGTGCCTGTCCACAACAGTCACATGTATGAACTGTGAAGTATGAACAGTGCTGTTGAACTTCAGTTTGCCCACCACGGCCAAAATGGTTCAATATTGGCAGAGCAATTCTCGCTGACTGCAATGAAGGGATGGGCAACCCATCACATAATACTGTTCTGTTGTTACCCTCTCCTCCCCACCCCCAACGCAGAACTGACTGATTTCAGCATTTTGAGCAAAGGCTCTCATTGTTATCTCAGTTTTATTTGTCCTGCAAATCTAATGTGCTCTTTTTCCATCTCTCCAGAATGTTTCAGACGTTTAAAGACTGGTTTTGGTTGGAAAGATTCTGGCTCCCTCCAGCAATAAAGTGGTCAGACCTCGAGGACCACGATGGCCTCGTCTTTGTAAAACCCTCTCATCTGTACATGACCATCCCCTATGCCTTTGGCCTGCTGATTATCCGGCATTTCTTCGAAAAGTAAGTACTGCTTGTGTGTCTTCCCTTCCCTTTTCCTTCCTGGTTCCAGCTGTAGAATGAGTGTCCCAGTCAGATCCTTGAAGGATCTGCTGATCAGAGGTTGCTGCTGATGGGGTGCAGATTCTGGGGGGCCGTGCATGAAATCAGTGCACACCAACTGTTCCCTAGGAGCCGAACAAATAAAAGGAGAAACAAGTGCTTTAGTTGCACAGTGAGAAAATTGAGGCTGAGGGGTTAAGTATCACAGAGACTGTCAGGGTCAATGACAGCGTGGGAACCCGGCTCACGTTCCCTAGGCCAGGTCTGTGACAAAGGACACGCACCCCGGAAAGACAGTGCTGGAGAGCTCTGCTTAGCATTTCCAAATGCCTGCAGCATAGCAAATGTGGCTCCTTAAAGAGCAAACCTCATCTTGCTTTACTCATCGTTTGTTTTAAAGGTTTATTGAACATTTCAATAGCCGCCCTTCTTTCCAAGGTATAAGGAAGTCAAAGAGAAAAGTAAAATTTGCTTTGTCAGGAAAAGCAAACTTCTTTTTTTTCTTAATTTAAACCGATACGACTTCCAGCCTTCTTATTAAAACTGCACCAGTGTCAGGATAACGGGAGATAAATGTCCATCTGTAATCTCTGTAGCTGTCTCTGTTTCAAAAACCTGTTATTAGCACATTATTTTTTTGGAGCAAAAAGAATATTTGAATGTCAAGAGTTGGAAAAACTTGAGACGAAATCTGATAAAGATCATTCCGTCCAAGACTAACCGTAATGCGGATCATATGTGCATAACCATTTGCAGGGGCCTTATCTCGAGAGTTAGCTTGACCAGCTCTGTTTCACGGACTGCCTGCCTCACAGGTTCCTGTACAAATAGCATCTTCATGTGGGCCCACCACGTGCTTGCCGTTGGGAGGCAGGGAGAGCCCCCGATGCCACGAAACCCTAGCTAGAACATGTGCAAATGTGCCTCCTTTTTGACAGCAGGTCCCGCTTTTTCCTCAGACGTTTGGATTCGTCAGGGAATGCATATTAATAAAGGAGAGTTCCCCCTGGCCTACAGCGTCACTTTGCTTGCCTCGCACGCCTGGTGCTCTCTGCATCAGGCACCCAGGTCCTCTGCTCATTTGCATTGCACATTTCCCACCTTTTTGGGTGGACAGCTCCATTTTCTAGGTTTTGATCGGGACAGAGAGCTAGGAACTTCTGCTGGGGAGGACCAACTTGTTCGCCTTGGTCTGGTCTTGGCCTCGCCAATAACAATTAGGAGGGAATCCAATCCTCTGTTAATTCCCACGACGGTTCCTGAGGCCTCTCAGGGGACTGAGTCAGGTCGGCATCGCCTTATAACTTGAACTCCCAGAATTCCCCGAGGGAGCTCTTCCGTTCTGTGAGCCGAGAGCACTGTGTGTTGTTCCCCGCGTCTCGCTCTTCATGAACGAGAAGTAAGGAAAGGTTAACATGGGAGAGAATGCATGCTTTTAAAAATATGTATATTTTTTTGCCCTGACCGGTTTGGCTCAGTGGCTAGAGCGTCGGCCTGCGGACTGAAGGGTCCCGGGTTCTATTCCGGTCAAGGGCATGTACCTGGGTTGTGGGTGCATCCCCAGTAGGATGTATGCAGGAGGCAACTGATCGAAGTTTCTCTCTTGTTGATGTTTCTGACTATTCCTTTCCCTTCCTCTCTGTAAGAAATCAATAAAATATATTGAAAAAAATGTATATATATTTTTTATCGGTTTCAGAGAGAAAGGGAAAGGAGAGAGATAGAAACATGAATGAGAATCTTTGATCAGTTGCCTCCCACAGGTCCCCTACTGGGGATCAAGCCCACAACTTGGGGCGACTGGGAATTGAACCGTGACTTCCCGGTTCATAGGTCACTGTTCAACCGCTCAGCCACGCCAGCTGGGCAAAAGCATGCTTTTTGAAAAATAAATTTTATTTTTTCCCAGGGTTTGTATAGTTTGTATTATATTAAACCACTTAATATCAAATTATTACTGACACCTTGCATTTAAATAGTAACTTATAGTTGAAGAGGTACATAAACTCACAAATGGTATCATCTCAGTGGAGAAAATGAGAAGTAAGTGACCCAGCCAAGGTGAAACAGAAAGTATGTAAGGAGGAGATTTGGGACTTGAACCCACTTGTTATAACATGAGGTTTAAGGTTGTTGGTTTTCTATTTTCCCCATAACTTCGTGACTTTCACAATGAACTACCCCTGATGGTCAAAGAGAGTAAATTATTATCTCCTAGGAATACAGAAGACACAGCCTCAAGGGATGATAGCAAATGTGAAATTTTCTGGACTATCTTAAAAATTCATGTAACCCTAGCTGGTTTGGGTCAGTGGTTGGAGCGTCGCCTGGCAGGCTGAAGGGTCCAAGTTCAGTTCTGGTCAAGGGTACATACCTTGGTTGCAGGCTTGGTCCCAAGCCCTGGCCGGGGACTGTGTGGGAGGCAACCAACTGATGTGTCTCTCTCCCATCGACGTTTCTCTCTCTGTCTCTCCCCTTCCCTTTCACTCTCTCTAAACAGCAGTAGAAAAGTAGCCTCAGGTGAGGAATAACAACAAAAAGAAGTTAATGTAAATGTGACACTGCGCTTCAGCTTCAGCATATCCCATGTTTATCGGGAGAAGGCTTTCTCCTGCTGTCCTAGGAATTGTGACCAGGCTGTGGTTTGGCTGCTCGCTTTAGCTGCAGGGCTAGCCAGGAGCCTTTAAACCAGGAACGGTGGCCCTCCCCTTTCAGGCTGTAGAGCCAAGTGCAGACAGATCCGGTAAAGGACAGGCAAGTCCCTCGTTTGAAAGTGGCCGACATTTGCTTTGTATTTTAGGATTTCCTTTCCTTACAAATGTTAGTTTGTGGCTTATGGCTGATTTCGTGTGTGTGTGTGTGTGTGTGTGTGTGTGTCTAGAATTGCAGTTTCTAACCAGCGTATCCAGGCACTCTGCACTTATGTGTCTCAAGTGTGATTTAAAGGGATCTGAGCTACTCAAATTTAAACACTTGTGGAATAAACACATTATCTCAGAGTAAATTAAGTTCCCAGAATAGTCCACAGCAGGGGTGGAGCGGAAAAGCCAGAAGGTCATCACTTTTCTTTCCTTAGTTGTGCAGTGAGTAGAGTCCCCATCTTTATCCCTCTCCTCGGCAGCACAGGGCTCAGTGGGCAGCAGTCCATCATTCCTTCAGGAAGGGTGCGTGCAGCAATCTACAGGAGTTCAGGAAGGCTTGCTAGCCCGGCCAGTGTGGCTCAGTGGTTGAGCATCTACCTATGAGCCAGGAGGTCAGTGTTTGATTCCTGTCAGGGCACAGGCCTGGGTTGTGGGCTTGATCCCCAGCAGGGGGCGTGCAGAAAGCGGCCAAATCCATTATTCTCTCTTATCATTGATGTTTCTATCTTTCCCTCTCCTTTCCTCTCTGAAACCAATAAAAATATATATTGTTTTAAAAAAAGATTACTGTCCTCATTGAAACGGTCTCCAAATTTGCACCTTAGACTTAAGTCTTATTTCGATTGCATTCCTGCAGGCATTCTGTTTTCTCCCATAAAATCCTCTGACCAGCTCTGGTCCAGAGCCTTCAAATCCCCGGAGCAAGGCAGCAGCCCCATGCAGCGGGCTATTGTTCCTGGGTAGGAGACGCATTTAAACCTCATCTGCTTAACCTCCGCCTAGGCCTGCCTGCCTTTTGTTCAGTAAAATAGTATTGAAAAGAGGGGGCCACTGGGATTGCAAGGCTTTTGGCTCACAGGTGACCCAGGCTGTGCCAGGTGAAGAGGGGGCGGTTGGGGTGTCCGCCTGGGGCCATGTGAAGGCTCGGCTCTGCAATAGCAGCGAACCTAAGAGACCTTCTGCTGTAATTAATAAACCATGCTCCGAGCCATTTGCATGGGAGCAGAAGTCCACGTGTTTTTTTTTGTTTTTTTCCCTTTTTCCCTCTTGGGCTTTTTTCGACTCCATATCAATAAAATGCAAGTTCAGGCGAGCCTGGGCATGTTAAAAAAAAACACAAGGCCGTATTTCTCTTGTTTAAATTAGTAATAGATATGTTTCTCGTATCACCAAGCATGCTATGGATGTGTGTTTATCCACTGTGTATACTTATCCACATACTTACTCTCACATGACCCTTCTGAGGGGATGTTACCCTCATCTGGCTCCGAGATTGGCTGTGTTCCCTCACCGCATAAGCCTTCTTGGCTCTGCTCTGCTTTGCTTTCTCATTTCTTTCTGATTTCTTCATTTCTAACATCCGAGGAGATAGCACTGAGTGATTCTGATGGAGAACACTACCGTATTAAGCCGCTTTGTATCTGTGTTGTCCCAGTAAAAACAATGAGCTTGTTCTCCAGTAACAATTCTCCGATAGTACGTTGGCTAAATGAACCCATCCCACTATTTATCCAAAACCCTGTCAGATACATTTTTGAGACTCTGTTAGTTTTAAGAACACATTCGTTTTTGTTTCATTTGGACCTATTGTGCAAATAATTAACCACATTTCCCTAATCACAGCATGCTGTCTTTTGTCTGTGTTAAGTAAGACATCTTTTAATTGATTGCTTGATTGGAATTAACTTTTCAACTTTTCCACCTTTCACCCTTGGTTCCTAGTCCCATTCCCCTCCCTGCTGGGTTCTCTTGTTTTGTAAGGCTTTTTGTTTGTATGACCCCGTGAAACATGTGCATACACATAAGTGGTACGTATTGTTAGCTGACACGTGGTACGCGATGAGCCTGTATTCTGCTCCTTTCCCTGAGCATGGCACTGTGGGGTATGGCTGTGCACATGGCTCTGTGTGCATCGCTCGTCTGTTTTCCCACGGCCCTGACATGCATGGGCCCTTTCCAGGAGCACTCAGTCCATCTGGAAGTTGGACTGGTTCGTACATTTTATCAGATTATCCCAGGAAATTTTTATTCAGCTCCTCTGGTTGTAAAAAAATGAATTGAAGGGCTAAGTGGTCATTCATAACTAAAATCTCCAGCATTTAATCAAACACAGAAACTCCTCAGTAAGGATAAGGATAGATCGACCTGGCTGAAGGTGGAGCCTTTGTTAGGCCTGAGGGAAGAATTGGGATCTAATCTTATTTTTAAAAATTTAGTTTTATTGAGATATGATTTATGTAATAAAGTTTCATCCAAAATTGGATGCATTTTGACAAATGTATACAGTCATGTAACCATCACCACAATTATGACAGGAGATTTTTATCAGCCGAAAAACTTCCCAGTGTCCCCATTCAGTCAGCCTCTCCCCTGCACTGGTGTCATTGTGGCTTCATTATCAGATTTTGAACTGTCTTTCATTTTTTTTTTTTCTTTCAGATTTATCGCCACACCCCTAGCAAAGGCTGTGGGTATCAAAGAGGAAGTTCGGAAGATTATACCAAACACTGTCTTAGAGACTTTTTACAGACGCTCTACGAGGAAACCATCTGAGGTAAGTTCATGATCTTGGACATCCAAGGTCATGCGGCTGAGTGACCTTGGCTGAATCTGTAGCGGGAACCTGGCCTCCGCCCTCTCTCCACACTGTTCCCGTTATGCCCTCGCGCCTTCTTTGCCTGTGAACAGAAGATTGAAAACGAGTTTCAGCGGCTGGAACACCTGGAGTCATTGTTCTACTAACTCAGTTCACACGCAGCGTGGACATTTGCGTCACCCTCAAACCAAGAAGAAAAGATGAAGGAAAATAATGAAGATCTCTAACTTACATCGCTTGTAGATTATGAAATTGAGACAATATTTGCAAAGCAGATCATGACAACAAGTTGTCCAAAAAATGCCCATCCATTAAAAATGCTGGCACTTGGGAAGACAGAATATAATAGAGGAAGGCAAAGTACATGACTTCCTAGTGGTTTCAGATGTGGAAACAAAATAATCTCACAATACCTCCCATAGTAACTTGGCTGGTGTCATACCAACAGCGTCTTGTCTGTATTCTGTCTTACACAAAGCCATAAATTTGGCTGAGGTAAGACAAGTTGCTGGGAGAACTAAAAAAATAATAATTAAAAAAAAAATTGCTGCTTCAAGATTCGGGTCTTACCTCTAATGACCTATTCCAAAGCTGTAACGGCAGAAACTGCAGTGGCGACGCATGGAAAACACATGACTCCTTGCAGAGCTGAGTGCGTGGTGCTGAGGGAGCCCCTCCAGCTGTCCTCCGAGGCCTCTGTAGAAACAGAAGTACCCAGAGTGCACAGCGCCGACTCCGGCTGGCTAGCACAGGAGGGTATACAACGCGGGATTGACGAGGCCCAGACGCCGTGCACATCCGCTTCCCAGGAGGGTTCTGAGCTATGACTTCGCACCATTCTTTCGGGCCTGTGTATGTGCAGCTGCGAGGCCATTATTTACACACACGTTTACGTCTCTCTATATATATCTCAATAATAACTTCAAGATGTATTGGGAGTGAGCCCTGGTCGCAGCCCAGAGGCCCCAGCCAACAGATCAATTATTCTGCTGTTGATACAGTGGAGTGAAGGCCGCACGTAGGGGCAGCCCCTTCCCCGGGGCAAGGCCGCAGCGGGAGCGGACGCAGAGACAACAAGTGGGTCGCTCCGGAGGAGCTCTGCCGAGCACGTGGCCCCGGGAGACGGACAGACAGCCACGCGCTGACGGTCACGGAGGCCCCAGCCACAGATTCAGACTTTTCAGAGCAAAGCGCTCTTGCAGTCCCTGATGTCACAGGCGAGCGTGTGAGAGCCATCGAGGTGAGGCCATCTTCTGCTCCTCCGGGGGTTGGCTTGTCCTCCCCTCACACAGCCTCTCCCTCCGGCCTCACTGCTTCTCCCCGAGGCTCCCCTGGTGTCGGAGCTAAACACACAGGCTGTGAGGACAGACTGCCGTCCACACTTCCGGTCTGCTGCAGGCAGGGTGAAGCAGATGAGCCATGCTGTGCCTCAGTTTCCCCCTCTGTGAACTGAACACGATAACATCGCTGCTCTCACAGGGCTCTCCTGAGGATTGGATTAAGTTATTTTTTAATGTGTTTTTTAAAATTGATTTAAAGAGAGAGGAAGAGAGAGGGAGTGAGAGGAAGAAAGATCAATGATGAAAGAGAATCATCGATCAGCTGCCTCCTGCACGCCCCCTCTTGGGGATCGAGCCCACAACCCAGGCATATGCCCTGACAGGGAATCGAATCGCCATCTTTTGGTTTCTGGGTCGGTGCTTAACCATTGACCCCCACCAGCCGGGCAGTATTTCTTGTACTCACATTGGAAAATGAAAGATCAAGAAAGCTAGTGCTTAAAAAAAAAAAAAAAAAAAAAAAAAAAAAAAGGCTCATTTCCCTGTGGAAGCGGAGAGGAGTGTGCCTTTAACACAGCCTGTGTGGAGCGAATGCAGCTCTGCCCGGACCCGTCCGCTCAGCCATTCCTGTGTCCTGCCCGGCCTGTGAGAGCCGATCCTGTGACCTTGGAGCTAATCCATTATCCACACCATTTCCAGTTTTCAGTCAGAGCCTGCAGCCTCTGCTCTCCGGGAGAGGAGCAGTCAGCATTTTTATGTTGTGCAAGCATGACTCTGAGGATTGGAATTCTCTCAGGTCAGTTTGCATTAGGCTCTCCTTCTGACTCGGTGTGAGAGAGACAGCCAGCACCTGTGTGAGCTGCTCCCGTGTTGTCTGCGGGAGCTATCGGACCACGTGAAGTACCAGAAGATGCAGCGGCCCATGTTCTAGTCCTCCCGTGGCTACTGGCTTTCCATCTTGTGCATTTACTGAACTCTCAGGGTTTCCATGCCGATTGGTTTGATCGGCATGTTAAGCTGCTCCTCTGCCTGGTCCCGGGACGCCCGACATAACATGGAGCTGAATGAATGAGCTTGCTATGCAGCCTGAACATACGTGTTGCTACGAACTTATGTAGACTTGATCTCTCTTTGGAACTGAAGAGTTCTGGGATACTAACATTCTCTGTGGTTTTGGGGGCCATGGTGTGTGTGTGTGAGTGAGTGTGTGTGTGTGTGATCCATAAACAAAAGAGGTAAATTCTCTGGAATTTGGCTCCAGTTGGAATGCTGAGTCCCTCTCCCTCCAGTGCACCAGCTCTCGTAATCCAGTCACACTGCTTCTTGACTGCCTGCCAGCCTGACTCTGCTCTTCATCACTCACTCACCGTCTCATCCCTCTCAGGACGATGTGTACGGCCTGGCCAAGAAGTGCAGCCTGACTGAGCGCCAGGTGGAAAGGTGGTTTCGGAGCCGGCGGAACCAGGACAGGCCTTGCAGGATGAAAAAATTCCAGGAGGCTTGGTAAGGAGGACAGTCCAGCTTTTGAAGTGCTACAATTTTTTAAAATACATATTTTTTATTGATTTCAAAGAGGAAGGCAGGGAGAGAGAGAGAGAGAGAAAGAGAGAGAGAGAAAGAGTGAGAGAGAGATATCAATGATGAGAGAGAATCATTGATCAGCTGCCTCCTGCACGTCCCCTGTTAGGGATCAAGCCTGCAACCCAGACACATGCCCTGACTGGGAATCAAACCGCGACCTCCTGGTTCATAGGTCAATGCTCAACCACTGAATCAGGGTCTAAATAAGACCCCTGCGTTACAGTTGGGTTGTGTCTTTTAAGTCTCTTAATGTATAGGTCTTTCTCCATCCACGACAAAAAGATAATTGTTCAAAAAATGCTTTTCCAAGGCAAGACTAAAAAGTTGGGCCACATGGAAACCTCGTCACTGGGAACTAAATGGGGATAAAATGATTTGATAATACATCAAACCATCATTTATTGTGTCTTAGGAAGTACACTAAGCAAATAATAATAATAATAATAATAATAATAATAATATGCCGAAACGTGTCAGCCTGTGGACTGAAGGGTCCAGGGTTCAACTCCCATCAAGGGCATGTATCTTGGTTGCAGGCACATCCCCAGTAGGGGGCGTGCAAGAGGCAGCTGATCAATGACTCTCTCTCATCGATGTTTCTAACTCTCTCTCTCTCTCTTCCTCTCTGTAAAAAAATCAATAATAATAATAATAATAATAATAAAAAACAACTGCCACTTATTGTTGCTTAGTTCCTACTGGACACTATGTTCTGTATTTTTCATAAATTATTTTCAGTTCTTATTACGTTTTGGGGCAAGTTTTGTTTCCATTTTACAAGTGAAGAAGGTAGGCTCCCTGCGGTTAAAACTGAGCTGAAGTGCGGCCGTCCGCCTGGCAGTCTCCCAGTACCGTGGATGGACCCGCCTGCAGCAGGCCGGCTTTCTGCCGCACCGGGTGTGTTTCCCCTCCAGCGCCACCTCCCTTACCGGACTCTCCTATCTCTTGGCAGCTGGCGATTTGCATTCTACTTGATGATCACTGTGGCTGGAATTGCATTTCTTTATGATGTAAGTTGTCTTTTTGATATTTTTGACTGGAACTTGTCTTTAATCTTTAAAATCCCTGCCCTTGACTCCCCGAGGATCTAGTGCATTCCAGGAGATAGCAGCTCGTAACCCTCCCACCCTCCGAGGCCTGGAGAGTGGCCTTCCCAGGCTGTCTCCCAGCACCTCCATTAAACTGTGCATCTGCCAAGTTCCTCCTTACCCCAGTCTCTCCCTGCGTCCAGTTAGGCAACTCACGCACCCCCTAAGCTGGACTCCTGACAATCCCAGAACAGGCCTGGTACATCCACATTGGGGATTTTAGCACATTTCCCCCCACCGCCAGGAATGTCCTGCTCCGCCTATCTTTCTCTACCTACCCAATCCAACCAGCATCATAGCAAATGCCACTTGTCCCATGAAGACTTTCCTTACTCATCTATCAAAAACTAAATCTCTCCTTACCATCTACACGAATAAAAGAGAAAGATGCAAATTGACTGTACGTTCACAGTGCCCACCAGCCAATTAGGAGTAACTATGCAAATTAACCCAACAAAGATGGCGGGTTAATTTACATACACAATTGCCGAGAGGCCGGGGGCATTTCATATTGCTGCAGCCACTCTGGGGCTCTGGGCAGCGTGGGAAGGCGGGAAGGAGCTCGGGCCAGAGTAAAGGCGGTGCTGGCAGCCAGGGGAAGGAAGGCCCATTTTTGCATGAATTTTCGTGCATCAGACCTCTAGTTATGTAAATAATTACTAAGTGATTATAAACTTAATGGTACATTGTTCATAGACAATAAAAGACAGCCAGCTTTTAGAGACTTCTCTCAGTTTCTCTTCAGATACTTTATTGCTCCAGATTATCTGATTGCTACAGAAGCAGTCATAGATTTGGTTCGAAAATCAGTTTGTTAGAAGAGGCATTTGTTTGAAATGATTTGCTCTGTGAGACAGGGCGGGTTTTGGCCCCACATTCACTAATCCAGGGTGTTGTATAGCGACGTGTGTGGATATCTTCAGAGGGAGAGACATGCAGCGGGATGTACAAACGCATCTTTCTGCCTGTGCCTGCCCCTGTCAGTACCATCAGGAGGAGCTTGCATTTTCTGCTGAAGCTAGCCTTTGATTCTGACAAACTTTTTCCCCCCAGAAACCTTGGGTGTATGACCTCGGGGAGGTGTGGAATGGCTATCCCAGACAGGTAAGGACCTCTGATGTAGCCCCCACTGCTTCAGCCCTCAGACCCCCAATGCTGTCCCCCCGAGTTAGGTCTGCGTCCCTGTCTGTCCTGCTCTGTCCTCGTCTGCAGGCCTTTTTCTCCTTCTCTGTTGGAACGGACTCGTTCTCACTTACCCATCACGTGTCTCATTCTGTTAGTCTGTGTCCAGCTCATTCTGTGTTTGAGTTTAAATTTACCGCCTTGCTATTTTTATCTTCTATTTGTACCGCCTTATGCGTTTCCCTTTTTTAAAAAAAATTATTTTCTTTTCTTACATTTTTATGGGACAGTCAAGTTTTAAAAAATTATTATTCCACTTCTTCCCTTATATAGCTTTTCATTTATGCATACTTTATTATTTTAGTAATTATCCTAGAGATTACCATATACATCCTTGAATTATTAGGATTAATACAGATTTGGGTTCCTGGGGAATGTTATATCAATAAGTATAAAATGAGTTACATGGCATTAAAGCGAATACTCTCATTTTTCTCAGCCCTTGCTGCCATCCCAGTACTGGTACTACATCCTGGAAATGAGTTTTTATTGTTCTCTCTTATTTAGCCTGGGCTCCGATGTGAAGAGGAAGGTAAGTGTCTCACTTACAAAGTTACTTTATTCACTATTTTTCCAAAGTTTTTATCCCCTACTCCAAACCTCAATCTTTAAATTGTATTTTATATGTGTTAAGTTCTAGTTCATAGTTTTGTGGGTTGTTTCTGTTTTTTTGTTTTTTGCTTTTTATAGCACATAGAATAATGCAAATTATATTCATACTTGGGTGCGTAGGTATTTGTAGTGGAACATTATATAAACACTAGAGGCCCAGTGCATGAAATTCATGCACTCGGGCGGAGGTTCCTGTGCCCTCTTTCAGTCCCAGAGCCCTGATGGATATCCTTAGCACTGGTAGTCAGTGCGCATCAATAGCAACCAGTCGTTCCACTGTTGATTTGCATATTAGCCTTTTATTATATAGGATTAACACTGAAACTAACTGAGTCATTTTCTCAAGCTACAGAATTGAAAAAAATCATTTTAGGTACGCACACGCGCACACACACACACACACACACACACACATATACTTACATCAGGTAGGTTGATCCTGTAATGATTCTGTCTTTTTTGATTTCTTAAGGCAATAAAACCTTTGATTTTCTTTCAGTAGTTGATTTTTCTTTATCATGTACAGGTGCATTGAGTCTTTTTAAAAAAATTAAGTGTAGGTATATGTCACATGTTTATAAACACATATCTTCGGAGACATAAAACGGTTAGGAGGTGGGTAAAGCACAGACTCTGGGGTCAGATTGCTTGGGTTTGAATCCCTCGTTTGACCCTCACTAACCTCTTGAGCTAGATAGTTAAACCCCCCAACCTGGATCTGCTTGTCTATGGCACGGAGTGGAACAGAGTTCCTGTCTGCTCCTGTTGCTGTGGGGATTAAGCAAGTTAAACCACATGAAGCACTTCCTGGTATACAGTAAGTGCTCAATAAATTAGGCTATTATTATCATCATGCTTAGTCTCTTACTTTGGCCACAAGGAAACTGAAATCTTGAAAGTTTTTTTTTTTAAAGCACTCTTTTGAAATAGTCACATACCATACAACTCACCCATCTAAAGCGCATAATTCGGTGGTTTTGAGTCTAGTCACAGACTTCTGCCGTCGTCACCACAGTCAAATCTGAGAGCGTTTCATCACCTCAGAAATGAATGGCTCTGGCGGTCAGTTCCCATTTCTTTTAACTCCCGCGGCCCCGGGCAACCACTCGCCTGCTTCTTGTCTCCATGGATTTGTCTCTTCCGGACGTTTCATATAAATGGAGTCACACAGTATGTGTTCTTTTCGTATTTGGCCTCTTTTCCTTAGCACAGTCTTTGCAGAGTTTATTCCTGTTGTAGCACGTGTCAGTATTCCATTTCTTTTCTTTCTTTTCTTTCCTTTTCTTTCTTTTCTTTTCTTTTCTTTCCTTCCTTCCTTCCTTCCTTCCTTCCTTCCTTCCTTCCTTCCTTCCTTCCTTCCTTCCTTCCTTCCTTCCTTCCTTCCTTCCTTCCTTCTTTCTTTCTTCTTTCTTTCTTTCTTTCTTTCTTTCTTTCTTTCTTTCTTTCTTTTTTTTAAAAATAGTCCTTATATGGATATCCACTTACCAGCTGATGGCTATTTGGGCTGTTTCCACCTTTTTGGCTATTATGAACAAAGCTGCCATGAACATTCAGATACAGAAGTTTTCAAGGACATATGTTTTTATTTCTCTCGGGTACATACCTCAGAGTGGAATTGCTGGGCTCCACGTTAATTCTATGGGTAACCTTTTAGGGAACTGCCCCACCACTCAACAAAGCAGCCACCTCTAACAGCAGTTTGCAGGGGCTGCCATTTCTCCACATTCTTGCCAACACTTACTGCTTATTTTTTGTTATAGCGATTCTGGTGGCTGTGAGGCAGGTAGCATCTCTCTCCTGTGGCCTTAATTTGCATTTTCCTGATGGTTAATGAGGTTGAGCGTATTTTCAAGGACTTATTGGCCATTGGTACATCATCGCTGCAGAAAACCTTTGTGTTTTTATGCTCAATTGTAGCACCTCTTTAAGCCTGGATTGGCTAGGTTATTCCACTTTTATTTGTTATCTCTTTCGGATGCAACACCTCTTATTTCATTGGTTGTGTAGTGTTTCTTATAAGTCTGTTTCCCTTCTGGGAATTAGACACGGAATAAACAACACATGTAAGTGTACACAGGAATATGGTGTGTGTGTGTGTGTGTACATATACCCAGTGTGGGGCTGCCAGGACTTAGAGGACAGATTCCAGGGGATCTCTCATAGTTAAGTGACTTTATCAGTGAGGGCAGTTCTTGTCCTATCTCCCTCACAAGGATTATATTTAGAATTAAAGTGAAAGCATTTTACACATTTTAAAACATGTAAATGGTATTAGTTTTTAAATCCTCCTCCTCCTCCTCCTCCTCCTCCTCCTCCTCCTCCTCCTCCTCCTCATCATCATCATCATCATCATCATCAGTTCTTCCAGTGTTGGGAACTAATAGCACTTCCTTAATGTCTTCCACTTCCCCCCATCCTGCAGGATTTCCTCGCTCACGTCATCCACCACCTGGCTGCGCTCAGCCTGATGAGCTTCTCCTGGTGCGCTAACTACATCCGCAGCGGGACCCTGGTGATGATTGTGCACGACGTGGCCGACATCTGGCTGGAGGTACACGCTTGCCATCACCCATGGTAACACAGGGCGCCCCGGGCTGCAGGGCCCTCACGGCAAGCAGCATGTGTGAGCGGGCGTCCAGCGGGGCCGTGAGCCCCGAAAACAGCTACAGCCCACAGCTGGCTCTGGTCCCATAGCCTTCAAGCTCAGAGAAACAAAACTTTTATTTTTACTTTTAGAATATATTTTTGTTGATGTCGGAGAGGAAGGGAGAGAGAAAGAGAGAGAGAGAAACATTAATGATGAGAAAGAATCATAGATTGGCTGCCTCCTACACGCCCCCCTCTGGGGATCGAGCCCACAACCCCGGCATCAATCCCCAGCCCTGGTTGGGGCGTGTGTGGGAGGCAACCAATCAGTGTGTCTTGCTCACATCAATGTTTCTCTCTGTCTCTCCTCCACCTTCCAGTCTCTCTAAAAAAAAAAAAAAAAAAAAAAAAAAAAAAATTAATAGAAAAAATATCCTCGGTTGAGGATTAAAAAGACACCCTACAAATAATACCTCAAATCTTGTTTCATCTGTTTCCCCACTCGCACTCCACCTTTCCCCCGATTGTTTGGAAGCAAAGCCCAGACACTCCATCATTTACAAGTGTTTAATTTTAGAAATGTGTACTCATATTTTATCTGAACACCATTTGTTCCTTTGCTTTCAGTCTGCCAAGATGTTTTCTTATGCTGGATGGAAGCAGACTTGCAATACCCTGTTCTTCATCTTCTCCGCCATATTCTTCATCAGCCGCCTCATTATCTTCCCCTTCTGGTGAGTAGCCGGCGCCCCGCGGCCCGTCCCCGCGCCCAGGTGGCCTGGCACGGGGGTCAGGTCGGAGCATTGGCCTGCCTTTCCTGATCTCCAGTTCTTTGTGCCAAGTTCAGTGGGAGAAAGACCATGAAGGGGCCCTTTTCAAGTATAATCAAAGCAGTGCCGCACAGCTGGTGTGGCCCAGTGGTTGAGCCATGAACCAGGAGGTCTCGGGTCGATTCCCAATCAGGGCACCTGCCTGGGTTGCAGGCTCGATCCCCAGTGTGGGGTGTGCAGGAGGCAGCGATCCATGATTCTCTCTCATCATAGATGTTTCTATCTCTCTCCCTCTCTAAAATGAAAAAAATACACACACACACACACACACGCACACACGCACACATATATATAAATACACACACACACAGACACTTATATTTATGTCACACTGACACCTGCCACCGTGGAAGAGGTGACAAGGGAGAGAGAAACTGCTCCTCCTCCCCTCTGCCTGGCCGTGACTGTGGCTCTTCCTTGTGATGAACAGCTTTTCCAGTTATTCCAGTGAATGCCCTTGGCCGGCTCTTTAACGGAGAGGCATGTTCTGTGTCAAAATTATAGTGATTATAACCGCCATTAATTGCAGGCCAGCCCCTGAGTTAGGCCCTCGGTCTGTCTCGGCACTCGTCTGCACAGCAAACCCGACGGCTGCTGTGGCTCCCGGCTCATGGGTGAGGAAAGTGATACTCTCTCCACTCTCCACCGTCCCTGGTCCCCACCGTGGTCCACGTGTCCTTTCCATGCTGATTGGCTCTTGATCCTGGGGCTGGCGGTGGAGAGCCCGTGTCTTCCCTGACAGCCATCCCTCCGGCAAAAAGCTCCGTGCTCCATGTGTGGGCTGACAGAAACCGGGAGGAAACTGGGAGGCCGTCTTTGATGGTTTGGAAGGAACAGTTTGTCACCAGACAGAGTCTGGGGCTAGCCTAGGAGTCTCAGATCCTCTCGGCAGAAAACCTAGGGCTACTGAAGTTCCAGCGTTCTGGCAAGAGCCAAGACCAAGGTAAGGCCAGAGTCCTGGTGGAGGGACTGTACCCTTGACCAGCATCCAGGGAAGTCTGGGCAGAGAAGACAGGGCGCTGCCCTCCCTTGGGGAGCAGCTGCATTCTTTTTATTTTTCATTTTTAATTGATTTCAGAGAGGGAGAGAGAGAGAGAAACATCAATGATGAGAGAGAATCTTTGATCAGCTGCCTCCTGCACGCCCCTTACTGGGATCACACCCACCACCTGGGCATGTGCCTCACCGGGAATCAAACCGAGACCTCCTGGTTCTTAGGTTGATGCTCTACCACTGAGCCACACCAGCTGGGCACATCTGCATTCTTTAAACCAGGACTGCATGTCTTGATTAGACATTTTCTGGCCAGGAGAGGCAGAGTGCAGCGGTTAAGTTCATGGATGCAAGTCAGTCCTGAGTTCAAACCCTGGCTCTGTACTTACTGCCTGTGTGATCGTGAATAGGTTCGATCATTTATCTGCACCTCAGTGTTGTCATCTGTGAAATGGAAATAAGGGTCGTCATGAGGCTTAGCTGAAGTAACACATACAAAATCGTTTTGAGCAGTGTCTGTGACAGTATCAGTAAATGCCAGCTATTGTTACTAAAATGATTAATGAGTCTTGTAGACTTTGGAGTTTAATCTGGAATCCAATCTGAGATCCAGGCTTGTTCTCCTCTTCTTGGTTGATGGATCACATTACTGCCACTTTGCTTTGGCTGAGCAAGTGTGCTTGTGAAATCAGAAGATCGCACGATAGTCATTAATGATGGGATGGATATTGTTGAGGATAACAGTTGTGGCTTTTCAGGGTGAGTTGCATGGTACTCCATGTCCAGGATTTGCCCATCACTGACTCCTGTTATGGTCCCCGTGTCCCCACTCTCTGTACCCTCCTAGCAAACCTGCTGAAAATGTAGTGGCTTACGACAGCGGTGAGCACACTTCTGTGAAGGGCCGTGGAATAACGATTTTAAGCCTCTGAGGGCCACATATGGTCTCTGCTGCATACTTTTCTCCGTATTGTTTCGTTTCTTTTAAAATGTGCCAAACCCAGCTTAGCTCACAGGCTGTAGAAAATGGGTCGCAGGCCAGATTTTGCCCACAGTTCATAGTTTGCAGACCTCACTCTTAAAAGTACAACGTTTATTGATTATTATTATCGCTATGGTTCTGGGAATTGACTGGCCTCAGCTGCGTGGTTTGCATTCATGTGGTTTCAGGCAGATGGCGGCTGGAAAGTCAGCTGAGGTTTTCTTGAAGGCTCCCTTACCCACATGGTGGAGGTAACACATGCAAGACGTGGCTGATGCTGATGGTTGGTTAGGGCTGCAGCTGGGCTGTCAGATGGGGGAGCTACACACGGCCCCTCCGTCGGCCTGACCTCTTCATAACTCAGGAGCAACTGAGGCAGTCCAGCCGGCGTGGCTCAGTGGCTGAGCGTTGACCCATGAATCGGGAGATTACGGTTCAATTCCTGGTCAGGACACATGCCCGGGCTGCAGGCTCCATTCATTGTGAGGGGCATGCACGAGGCAGCCGATCCATGATTCTCTCTCATCGTTTAAGTTTCTCTCTCTCTCCCTCCCCTTTCCTCTCTGAAATCAATAAAAACATATTTTTCAAAGTAAAGAGAGAGCGGGGCAGATGCTGTGTCTCTCTTATAACCTCGCTTCAGAAGTCACACCAAGGCACTTCCAGCCTGGTTTTCTGCAGAGGGTCTGGGTCAGGGGGTCCGGCTCGTATGAAGGGAAGGAGAATTGGGCTCCATTTCTGGATTGGAGCAGTGTCAGAGAATCTGTGGATGTATTTCGAAAGCAAGCCCCAGGGAACACGTCGGCCGGGAGCTCCTTGAGGGCCTCTGGTGCTGTGCTGTGGCTGGCTTGTGCTTTAGCATCGAAGGACGCTGCCTCCCACTTTCCCATGAAGCCACAGACCCATACACACGCTTCCTCCCGCCCGGGAAACAGCTGGGCTTGCGTGACTGTGGAGGTGGTGCGCTGCTTTCCCACACATCTCTGACTTTAAAAATCCCACGACTGAGAACTCATTCCCATGCCTGCGTTTCTGCATCTCAAGGAGCATTAGTCACATGCATCTGGCATGGTCTTGACCTTGACTCTCCAGTGAGGTCACAGAGCAGCCCATAGCACGGTTTGCTGTCTTCGGGGAGTTAGAGATGGCAAGTCAACCAGTCTTAACAGACTTGACCATGAATGTCTCTTCCGCCGGTAAGAATGTTCCTGTGCCGCTGCTGACCGATGCACATGGTCTGGAGCGAAGGAAACCTATTGGAAGTCTGGGAGCTGGGTTTTCAAGGCTTTTGGAAAGACTCCATTGCCATGCCTTGTTCTCTAGCTTAAGTAGCTTCCCCCAAACCTGTTACACCATCCATCACCTTGTGACAGCAGAGAGGAAAAGCGAGTCCCTATTGCCTGATTCAAGAATCTATCCCTGAGCACGCTCCTTTGCAAGGCGGGCTGAGGAGTCCGGGTCGGTGGGGGTCTCCCACCGAGCAAACCACGCGCAGAGGAGAGACGGTTTGGGGGTTCAGACGTTTCAGAGCTGCGGTGGGAGCCGTGTGCAGCCCCGTCGCTCTAGTCTTCCCAACCGCCTTTGCTGCACCCGTGGGGTGAGATTGAAGGTTGCTCAGGGAGAAAGCAGATCCATGTGAAGCCTTTCTGGAAGCTTCACGGGGAAGGACTGGTGCTTGCACATTACGCCTGTCTCCCTTCCTTTGGCTTTTCCTGGATTTCCCAGCCCAAAGCACACGTGCGTTCCCTGGGGGCTTTCCTCTGGCATCTGCACCCGCTGTTCCCGCTTCCCCGCTCCTGCTCCTCTCCGGGTGTTACTGCGCTGCCTCAGCCACCGGCAGCCCGAGTGAGAGACCCGGGCTTTCTAAGCACTGTTACTCCCAACCGCAGGCAGAAACTCCGCTTGGCATTGTCCAAAGGCTTTAATCGAATTGCCTGGTTGCCCTATTGGTTTGCATGTTTATTCAGAAGTGTTTCAATAGGCTTGTGTTTTTTTGTGTTTTTTTTTTAAATACATATTTTTATTGATTTTATAGAAGACAGGAGAGGGAGAGAGCCACAGAAGCATCAATGATGAGAGAAAACCATGGATCGGCTGCCTCCTGCACACCCCACACTGGGTTGGAGCCTGCAATTTGGGCATGTGCCCTGAACGGGAATTGAACCGTGACCTCCTGGTTCATGGGTTGATGCTTAGCTATGGAGCCACACCAGTCAGGCTAAAGACTATTAATACTGACCTTAAAAAGAACTTTTTCCCCCGCGAAAACAAAATCATCTCCTACTGTGAATAATACCCAGATCCTTAGCTCCAAGGGTAGATATGCTTGTGGAACTTTGTTTTCCACCACTGGTCCCCTGGCCGTCATTCAGGTGGTCACCTGAGGGTGGTGAGAACATGGAAGTGCTCAGAATGGCGACCAGAGAGAGGCCAGTTTAAGGAAAGAAAAGACTAGCTGATGCGCGTCACAAGGCGCTGAGTGAATGAAAGTCGGGCAGAGCCGGCTCTCGGGCTGGGGTCGGCTCCCAGGACCCTGTCCACCAGGGGAAGGAGGGACCGTGCAGGGTGAGAAGACTCCGGGGAGGCCGCCACTCCCCAGCCTACGCTGCAGATGCGTATCTCAGAACCAGACTTTCCAGTCCGCCCCTCGGGCAGAAACAGTGCGTGGCCTCCGAGGTGCTCCTCCCCGACCCCCCAGCCCGGCCCCTGCCGTGTGTACCTTTAAGAGGGCGGCACAGCCTCTTCATGTCAGAGCCTCTTAGGGGATGGGCCTCAGCCACATCCAGCCCTTCTCCTTCCCTCCTTTACTGCTTTAGAAACAACGCCAGCTTCCTGACAATCCCATTTATTCTAGGAACTCTCACTGTGCCCTTCACCCCGATTCACTGGTTCGTGTTGGTCCCCTTTGCTCTGTCATTCCTTCTCTCTCTTCTCTCCCAACACACACACTGCGTCCAGGAGCCTGTGTATGAAACCCGGGAGCACGCGGTTCCCTTAGAAAGTGGGAGGAGCCATAGAATTGCTGCTTCTTTCAGAGCCTCTTTTATCCGGAAAACTGACTTTTGTAGAATTCCCCATTCACCTTTGATGCCACATAATGAGACTGTGTCGTTAGGTAGTAATAACCCCATATATCCACACATGATCTTGTTTGTTCTCCAGATCTGGGAGGGGGAGTGGGGTCGGTGCATGCTCTTCTGTTTGCAGAGAGGAAACCGAGGCCCCAGAGCATCGGGGCACAGGCTTGTGGCCATAAACATCCCCCCAGCTCTACCTTTCCTCCCAGGAGGCAGAGCGCTTGCCAATAATGACATAAAAGGCAGTGCTGTCATATGGTTGTGTACTGAGCAGTTCCTGGACATCGTTAGAGATGAAATGAATGCTGTATGCTTGGGAGGAAAAACAAGCTATTCTCTCGCTGAGAATTCCCAAGTACTCGGACCTGAACGAAGCTCTCTCGTCTGCTTGGTTTTCCAGGATCTTATATTGCACGCTGGTGATCCCGATGCTCTACCTGGAGCCGTTCTTTTCCTACATCTTCCTCAACCTGCAGCTCATGGTCCTGCAGGTCCTGCACCTGTACTGGGGCTACTTCATCCTGAAGATGCTCAAGAGATGCATTTTCACGAAGGTGAGTGCTGTCCGCGTCTTATTCTTTTTTTTTTTAATATATGTTTCTATTGATTTCATTTTTTAGTATTTTAAAAGTTTATTTCAGAGGGGAAAAAAGAGAGAGAGACATCGATGAGAGAGAATCATTGATCAGCTGCTTCCTGCACACCACCCACTGGGGGTTGAGCCTGCAGCCCGGCATGAGCCCTGACTGGGAATCTAACTGTGGGGACCTCTTGGTTCATAGGCTGACGCTCCCATCCAAGTACTAACCAGGCCCGACCCTGCTTAGCTTCTGAGATCAGATGAGATTGGTCACGTTCAGGGTGGTATTGACCCTCAACTTCTGAGGCACACCGGCTGGGCATTGTTATTCTTAGCAAGTAGACTTCAGTGCCAGATTGAAGGTGAGGCCCAGCAGCGGGATATTCTACTTAATTTATAGTTAACCAGAATTATTATTTTTTTAACATTTTGATCATTATTAAAAAATTTTTTTTTCTAAATTTAGCTAGATTTTTCATTAAGTAGGTCTCAAAGGTGCTTTTAAGAAATAGCTTTTCTTAGAGGACAAGTTAATTTCAAGAGATTTTTATCTAAAACTTGATTGCTGCTTTTTAAAAAATGTCCTAATGAGTCTAGATTTGCTCCAAGTTGAGACGAGCTTTATGGTGACAGTTGAACAATATTTTAGAGCATCTGATTTGCATATAATGTACTCCCCCGAGTTTTCTCCTACTCTCTGAAATACTGCATATCATTTGGCAATAATTTTTTCCTGAAAACATCTGTTTTCCTAAACAACACAACGATAGGACAGTTCAGACAATAGAATATGGTTTTGTTTTGAGCTCAGCTCTGGATGTTAACTTCAGAACAGGGAGGAGCGGGCCTCAGCCATGAGCAAGTCCGCATCTGGGGCATAGTTACCTGTAGTGACTGTCTGTGTCAGTAGGAAGTGCTTCATGGACTAGGCGGGACTGGACTTGGCCTTGGAGGCAAGTTAAACAAAATCAGATCACAGCCTCCCTTTGTGTGTGTAAACCATACATCTGAGGCTCGCAAGGCTCTTTCCCAGTGAAAGGTGGGCCCTCTGTGTCTGACAGCACCGCATCCTCGTCAGAAAGAGGGCCCTGCAGGCCGTGGAGATGCTGGCCACCTGTCTGATGAGCTCACGCTCCCCTCTGATTAACTCCGTTCCCACCGGAGGAAGTGCCTGGGCCTCGGGGACCGCCGAGGAGCAGACAGTTACGTGGACATTGCGATAACTGACCTTCCACCGTGTCTTCCCTTCTCCATCTAGACAGAGCGGTGGGAAACCAGGCTCCATCTGCATGTTTCCCACACCCAATTCTGAAAGCTGTGTGTTTTTTTTAAAAAAAATCTAAATTACTGACCTGAGCTTGTTTTCCTGAGAGTAGATTCTCCATTAAGGTTGGAGTGCCAAGAAAACATTTCATTGACTGGTTCTAGTCTATTAACATTCTAAAGAGTTCTCCCGTCCTCCGGCAGAGCTGCCTTATCTCCAAGTGACTGATAACCTTGAAGTGACTGAGATAAGGATACGACTGAGCTGCTAGACAGCTGCGAGGCCCGGGGTTGGAGGGAGGGAAGGAGACCGGGCTGAACCGCCTTAGCTGTGGGTTAGGCCTCCCGGAGCTCTGTCCCTGGGCAGGGACTGTCCATTCCCTGGTGTGGGTCAGCAACCACAGGCCCGGAGGGAGCCTGCAGGACAGAACTCGAAGTCCCTGATGGCTCGTACCAGGCCTGAGTAAAAGCCCAGCGGGCCGGGGGCTGTGGACAGGAAGTGCTGGTTTCCCGTGCTGCGCTGTGGAAAAGCTGCTTCCAGTTGCGAGCTGACAGTGGCGGCGGAGGCCCCCAGCCCCTCGCCGCGGTTCCGATGACTTCAGCTGGCGAGCATGTGCACTCCGCTCTCCGCGGTGGCAAACCTGGCTGCGAAACCGGCCTGTTCCTCCCAAGCCTGGGCCGCCTGTGAAAGCATGCTGCTTCAGGCAGAGTGCGTTCATGGCACGGGGGGAGGGGACAGGGCCCTGGGGAGGGGACTGAGGTGACAGTTGACATTCTTAGAGCAACAACAACGAACAAGTCAGTTTTCAGCAATATTTCATAAATATTGAGTATGTAACACAACTTAGTTGTTACTAAAGTGACAAATCCTTCCATATTTACTACATGGGATTGCAGAAGATTGTAGGCCTCCAAAAATTTCTCTTAAATCGTATAACAGAGAGTGAGAATTTGTCCCTTTAAGTCTCTTCTGCCTGGTGGGCTCTTCGTAAGTACTTTTGAATATGCAAATGTATACATAACTGCGGGGAGCAAACCACGCTGTTTGGGTAGAAAGTTAGAGAATAATTTATGAATCTTTTTACGGTCTCCACGAGTTTGCATGGTAGACTGCAAAAGACAAAAGTGGTTATACTTCTTTCTTTGAAAAATATATTTTATTGATCTAGAGAGGAAGGGAGAGGGAGAGAGAGTTAGAAACATCAATGGGAGAGAAGCATCAACCAGCTGCCTCCTGCACTCCCCCTACTGGGGATGTGGCCGCAAACAAGGTACATGCCCTTGACCAAAATCAAACCTGGGACCCTTCAGTCCCCAGGCTGAAGCTCTATCCACTGAGCCAAATCAGTTTTGGCTCTTTATACCTCTTAATAGTGATTCTTGAAATAGTCATACTTTGTTTTTCCTGAACAATTGGGTCATTGCATGCATACCATGAATGAGGACCTACCATTTGCTTATGTGGTCACAAGCCTTATAAGAGCAATGGTGCTATAATCTCGGGACCCTGACATATGCCGAGCGTGGGGAGCAGGCATCTGGCTGCTCGAGACCGAGACTTGGCTCTGAACCCTCACAGGGTCCCGTCAGGTGGTGACGTGGTGACGTGGTGACGTGCTGCCAGCCCGCACACCACCGGGAAGCGTGGCGAGCCCGGGGGCTCCCCTGTCAGTCCCCCACAAACAGGACAAGCGCTGTCGGAGCGTTAAAGGGGCTCAGCCTGCTCTCGTTACCATCCCTAGGACTTGATCGTCCCTCAGCTTTGCTTTTCTTCCTGGTAAACAGCGTGCTGGGTGCGGGCCAACTCGAGCGTGTCTCTGCGACATCTTAGCCTGGTGCGCGGCCAAGACGCGAGGGAGGAGCCGTAAAGGCAGGGGGAGAGGCCGGCCCCTTGGCAGCCTGCCCCGCAGCTGCTCTCGCCAGGCAGTGCGCCCCGAGTTCACCGAGTGACACGTGACACAGGAGCCCTCACAGCCGCGGAGAAAGCGAGGCCTGCAGCAAGGTCACAGTCACTGCCGCGCAGCCGGGCCCGGGCCCGAGTCCCTGCACTCAACGCTCCGCCTTTTCTAGTCACTCTTCACGCAAACGCTGAGTCTTTTTTTACATTGATGTCTGAGAGGAAGGGAGAGGGGGAGAGAGAGAAACGTCAATGAGAGAGAAACATCGATCGCTGCCTCCTGTACACCCCAACCAGGGATGGAGCCCAAACCCCAGGCATGTGCTCTGGCTGGGAATCAAACCAGCGGCCTCTTGGTGTGAGGGTTGCTGCTCAACCACTGAGCCACACCAGCCCAGCTCACACACTTCCTCATTTGAAATAACTAGAAAATGAATGTAAAATGTTTGTATGAAGTGCATAATAGTGAGTACATAAATACATTGACCAACCAAGATCACAAATTAAAATGCAGTGACAAACTAACTTATTTTGGGACTTTTTAAAAGCATAAGAAGACGTTTTATAATAATTTTTTTTTTTAATCCCAAGTAACTTCCTGCCCAGCAAGCAGGGCACTAGCTGAGAGCACAGGCTCCTGTACCTTCAGATCCCAGCTCTCCCACCCCCTGGCTGTGATCTAGTCCTTGCCTCAGTTTCCTCCCCTGTGACATGGGGTTGAGGGGATTGGGACCTGGCCCACAGGAAGCACGTGGTAAGTGCGAGCTGTCAGCAGTAGCAGCAGCAGCAGCAGCAGCACTGTTGACTCCCGTTCTTTGTGCCAAATCACAGAGCGCCGGTGAGCTCCACCGAGCCGGGCAGCTGGCTCCCGGCCCAGGTGCCACTGCGGCGATGTCAGGTGTCAGGTGAAGAAGGAGATTTTAGGGCAGAAAACACATCCCCTTCAGGGTTTCATGCCTGTGGCCGTGAGGTTACAGATCGCACATACACGATACATTTGGATGTAACGTGGGGTTTTGCTGCTGCCTCACAGTTTCCAGTTTACATTACCCAAGATGCTGTCACGCGCAGCCGCCTACATGTCCATCACACGAGCGCTCAGTCCCAGGAAGTCCTTTCTGAACCTGATCCGCCATCTCGGGCCGGGGCCCTCCACCCTGCCGGACCCGCACCCCGGCAGGAGCCGGAAATTAAAGTCCTGGGTCCTATGACTCACCTCTAGCCGTCATGTCAGAAAGCAGCGCAATGCCGCAGCCATAATGGAAAAGAAGTGAGATGCGAGACATTTCCGATAAACATGCATTTCACGTGTAACACGTGTGTGTGGCTTCGCCCAGCGGTAGTCGATAGATGCCATCTGCTTGTGTGTGGACCGACTGTGAGCGGGGCAGCTGTGCCCGCAGCCGGCACCGGGGCTGCGCCGGGCACTCGGGCGGCACTGGCAGTCTTGCCGCTGGTGGCATGCTTTTCTAAAACTGTGAGGTTCTGAACAACAAGGAGCACAGTCTTCCTTTGATTTATGGGCATCGCCGCATTCCTGGAAAATGGAGAATATATTGAAACCAGGCAGCAATGGCTGCGCCTGAGTGACGGCGGCCTTAGGCTCCAGGCTCAGGCAGTCGTAACCAGGGCTCCACCTGCACGCAGGCCCGGCAGCCCATCCTGGCAGCCTGCACCGCGGGGGTGCGGCGTGCCAGCCCTGCCCCCTCCGTGACTGTGGGACCCACCGCGAACCCAAGTTCTCGCGTGGTGCAGGGCCTCTTCCTGGAAGTGAGGGTGCTGACACTGTGGCCCGGAGCGGTGGGGCTCCCTCGAGGACCAGCTCACCTCTCGGCTCAAGCAGCTCCGCCAAGCCCGGGCCAGGGGCGGGAGGTGTGCGTCTGCTTTTCTCTGTTAAGCCTACCCCCCCGAGGAGGTTATCTATCCCATTGGTTTTTAAAAATAACATTTTTACTGATTTTAGAGAGGGAGGGAGAAAGAAACATCAACGATGAGAGGGAATCATTGATTGGCTGCCTCCTGCACACCCCTTACTGGGGATCTGCCCTTGACCAGAATCAAACCCAAGACCCTGAGTCCGCAGACCAACGCTCTACCCACTGAGCCACATCGCCGCCGTCTTCTGTGTAATTCTGTCCTGACCTAAAGCATGCTTCGCCCGTGTCAGTCCTTTAAGTGTGCGGAGGTTTGCTTCGAGCTCATGCCCTGCCCTGCCCTGGTGCGTGTTTGCTCGTTTGGATGCAGGTTTCCTCTGACGGACGGGGGCCACGGCTCTGACCTGGGCCCACTCATTCATTCATTCATTCATTCATTCCAGCCGAGCTGGCCAGCTGTCACTCACAGTCCGTTCTCTGCTTTGTCCAGAACATCCAGGACGTGAGGAGCGATGATGAGGACGAGGAGTACGAAGAAGAGGGAGAGGAGGAGGACCAGGGGAAGGAAGAGGCGGCCAAAGACAAGGAGAGAGACTGTCTGCAGAACGGCCTCGGGCCCGACCGGAGCCTCCTTCCCAACGGTCACCACGGGCGTTAGCGGACGCCCACGCGGGTCCCTCCTGCCACCAGGACCCACAGGGACCCCAGGTCCGCCCTCCCTCCTCCCAGCGCCCCTTCAGATGTATTTAAGACGAGCGTTGTCGGGTTGTGTTAAATGTTCAATATACGCGTTCCCGTGGGTGTGCCGCAGGCAGGACCAGGCCGGCCGGGCGCTCCAAGGTTCTCCAGGGGCCGTCCTTGGAGATGGTGGCACTTCACGTGCCCCCTTTGCCCTGCCCGCCTTGCCCATCCGAGCGAGGGCAGCAGGGCAGTTCGCCCACTTCCTCCCCTGGGCTGGGCCGCAGAGAGCTCCTTGCCCAGAGCGACTGAGAGGTGATGGGACAGCGGCTTGTTTGAAACCTCCCAAGCCTGCCGCTTGTCTGTCCAAGGGGAAGAATACCGTCCCTCCTACCTCACAGGCTCGGAGGAAGGATCCAACCAGAGAAGGCAACTCGGGGGTTATTGTCACTGAACCGTCCCCGGAGACCCCCGCCCCCTTTGGGGGAGAACCAGGCTGAGCCGGGCACTGCATGGGCCTGAAGGCTAGACACTGACTTAAAACGTCCCGCTCAGCCCTTGGGTTCTTCTGGAAATGCGAACGCCCAGAGGCCCTTTCCATTCTACCCTGACACTATTTATTTGTTAGCTGTCCCAGGGGAGTTTGGATCCCATTCCACCTTTTCGCCTTGTACTGGCCTGGCCTCCTTTTCTTCTCAGAGCTACCCAGCAGGCCCTGGGGCCGGTCAGGTTGCTCCCTGAGCCACCATCCCCGGGAAACCGGAGCCTCTGGGCACCGTATGCGTGTGAGCTCCTGGCCCAGAGGAAACCTTAGACCCAGCGGGAGGGCGCTACCCATTCATCTCCCCTGCCACCAGCCAGACTGCCAAAGAGCAGAGCAGAGCCAGCGGCAGCCTGGCAGACACCCAGCCGTCCAGACAGCTCCCAGGCCACCTGCGTCTCTGGGAGGATGGAGGGGCTGGGGCTTCGGGGCTCAGTCCCCGCGGGGGGGCACGTCTCCTGAGCCCAGCATGCAGGGCAGGCCCCGGGCGCCTTAGGCGTCTGCTGGCCGAGGAGAGACCACTCCCAGCAGAAAGAAAAGCGGGCACCACGTGCACCCCTCCCCACCCCCTCTCTCTCAGACGCTTTGGTCACACTGTGCACCTTCGTCTCATTTCACTCAGGGCCCGTATTTAAGCCAAGGGACAGCTAGGACCGTGGGCACCGTTCACGCGTCCACACAGGCCCCGCCGGCTGGGCTGCGGCCCCGGAGCAGGACGGCTCTGTGCTCAGGACAGGTACCTGACCTTGTGTTTTACTTCACAGATGTTGGTGTCTTTTTTGTTGTTGTTGTCTTTTTATTTTTTATTTTTTAATTTTAGTTCTTTTTAACTAAAGAGATATTTTTAAAACCTTCCGGTTAAACCGAAACCCACACCGTTCTGAATTCTTCCCCCAGTGCAGCCTCCTTTTGAGAACGCACTAGGACGGTGGGAAAGCAGGTGGCACGTGTCCTCTGCGCAGCCCTGCCGGCCCCTGCGAGTCCAGTGCGCTGTCCCCATAACGTTATGCTAGAGCCCAGCGTGCCCGCGCTCCTCAGGGCACCGCCGTGGGACTGTTATTGCCGTTACCTTGTTGCTGTTCTGGTGGCAGGAGAGCGTTTTCCAGTGTTTTCAGTTGGCAGAGTGTCTGTTCTTTGACTCACTGCGGTGTTGTCTCTGTACCCAGTATCTTCTCGCTTACGGTAAAGAATTGCCTATTGGCTGCTCTGCCCTCTAGTTCTCTCTGTTCTTGTTGGAATGGTGGAGGTGGTATCCATGCGCCGGTCTCTGCCATCTCTGGTGGCCGGGGCCCTCGCCTGCCTCTGGTAGGTACGCCGTGGGGCGTGCGCGTGGCTGGTTGCAGAGCAGCCGCTCTACCTACGGGAAACGGGGGCTCAGGCTGTGCCCGGTGACGTCGTAAAAGTGCAGCCGCTGTGCCCCAACGTGACTGTCGTGGGAATGATTGACAGCGCAGCCAAGACGGGGCCGGCACACCGGGATGGAGTACATTCGGCGCACACGCTGCCCGGCTTCTTAGAGCTGTGACTGGTCTCACCTGGTGCGGAGCCACCTGCCGGTCCTCCAGGCTCGAGAGACGCCCTGCCAGCTCCAGGAAGCAGGGGCCACAGAGCCGCGTTAGCACAGTGGGGCTGCTGGCCGTGGCTACGGGCACCAACAAGAGGTGACAGTGCAGACAGACAGACACCTACAAGCTGGGACTCACAAGTCCTGGCAGCAGGGCCCTGCGGCAGAGGCACTCTGAGGGGCTCGGGCGGGCACCCGTCCTGGGGCTGTTTTCTCACTGGTCCATCGGGGATGGAGGGAAACCGGGTCCATCAGCATCCCTGTGACCTACCTACCACGCCTCGCCTGGTGCCCACTGCATGTTTCAATCCAATGCTTTGGGGTGTGACACAGAAATCTGCATGTCAGCACGTCTGGGTGCTTCCGGGGAGCACTGAGGGTGCCTGGGGAGCCCCACTCACTTGGTTCCCACCAGCAGGTTCACACGCTGAGAGATGGGGACGCGCCCTGACGCAGGCTAGTGAACCCCAGATCCGTCACACAGACAAAGCAGACATCGGGCAGATAACGGGAGAATGCAAGCTGGCGCCTTTCTCAGATGGTTGGTGCTGTTTGACCTCAGCTTTTCCTTTTGCCTGAAAACCTTTAATACCAGAAATACCTTTAAAAGAGCCCGTTCCCTCACTATGTCTATATATCGAAAGGTGTGAGTAAAATGCATAAGTTCCTAGAAAAATACCACTTGTCAAAACGGGCACACGAGGAAATAGCTACCGAAATTGTCGTCTGGATAAGACAAAATTAAACCTGAAATTATAAAATTCACACACAGCCCCACAAAACAGTCCGTAGGCCCCGATATTGGAATTCTTGCAATATTTAAGCAAGAATTTACACAAGCGTCACGCCAACTTTTCCAGAGACCAAGGGAAGGAACACATCCACACTTGTTTTATAAGACCAGCACAATCTGGACACTACAATCTGACAAGAGTATTTATTAGGGAAAAAACAAAACACGAACCATTAAAGGCTGTCATTCGTGAACGTGGGCACCAAATCCCTAAACCAAAGCTGATCAGTGACTCACTCACATCCCGGATGTTTCCATCCCTCCCCCTCCCTTCCTCTCTGAACGCAATAAAAAATATACCGGTAATAAAAAACAAAAATAAACACATGAAGGGGCCTTTCGCCCAGTGGCCAAACTCCTGGTCCTTTCGAATAAAACCTTCCACCAGGGGGCCCTCAAGCTCTGGTGAAGGAGAAGAGGGGTCCTGGCCGGTGTGGCTCAGTGGTCGAGCATCTGCCTACGAACCAGGAGGTCACGGATTGATTCCCAGTCGGGGCATTTGTCTGGGTTTTGGGCTGGATCCCCAGTACGAGGCGTGCAGGAGGCAGCCAATCCATGATTGTCTCCCATCCTGGATGTTTTTATTTCTAACTCTCTCCCTTCCTCTCTGAAATCAATAAAAATATAGAGCGAGAGAAAAAAAAATAAAATTAAAAAGCTCAAAACCCTGGGACAGTTGAGTAAGCCAAGTCAAATTATGGGCTTTGGGTCCAGGAGGCACGTCCAAGAGCACGGCGGTCAGTGTGGCCACTCTGATTGGAGCTTCTCAGGAGCACATCTGGCCTGTGGCCACTGTGGGCGGGAGGGGAGGAGTCTGTGGGCTCCTGCGGGGGCCGGCTCAGCCTCCCAGCACCACGGCGGCCCGACCGCCGGGCACACAGTCCAGGCCTGGGAGTCAGGGTGTGTGTGACAGAGAGGGACTGCAAGCACACACGGGACCGGGAGGGAGGGAGAACAGGAGAGAGAGAGAGAGAGAGAGAGAGAGAGAGAGAGAGAGAGAGAGAGAAGAGAGAGAGAGAGAGAGAGAGAGAGAGAGAGAGAGAGAAAGAGAGAGAGAGAGAGAGGTGGGCTGGGGTGTGAATGAGCCAGCAAGTGTCTGATCAGAGTGGGCAAAGGTCCCCTCTCCCTTCTCCTTCCCAGGCTCCTCCTAACTCTCCCCCCACCCCGCCCTCTGCTCGGCCCCTCCATCCCTACCAGCCTCCACCTCCTCCCCGAGTCACCCCACCCCCCGACTTTGACATCCCTCCCCCACTTCTCAGGGTGGCACGTGACCACAGCTGGCTGTTCTGTGGCCCCTCCCACCTGCCCATCTGAAGAAGCCCATGTGCCTCTGGCCGCCCGCCCGCCCGCCCATTTGACCTCTGCTTTGGTTCCCGGGACCTTGTTTTATCATAAAATGTTTCCAGGCTGAAGAGGGTGGGACCTGCCCATGCCTCCCAGAGCAAGCGCCAGCACCAGCCCAGTTCATGGCCTGCCCCCTCCTGCCTCCCTCACCCCCCCACCTCTTCTCGCTCCCCTGCAGGCAACCCCAATAGCCACAGGCTGTGAGCTTCCAGTGCTCAGGACCACGAGAAGCTAACAGGGCGAGCCAGGCAGGGGGGTGCCAGAGGGATGAGCAAATGGAGGGGTGCAGGCAGAGCCCCCCTCCCTCCCCACACCCACACGCTGGGGCTCGGGATGGGCTGGGACCCTGGGGAAGGAAGCTGGGACCCTGCCTCAGGACACGGAGGAAGAGGAAGGCGAGGGTTCGGGACTGCACACCGGGCTGGGGGGCCGTGGCTCTGAGCAGGGCCTGGGCATCCGTCTCACCCGCAGGCTCACGAGTGCAGGCTTGTGAAACCCTAGCGCCTGACCCGAATCCCACGACCCACCCCACCTGCAGCGGGGCCCAAGGGGTCCCCGGGGAGAAATAAAGCGAGGAAACCGTGAAATCAGGTCCAACGGAAAAAAAGAGGGAGAGAGAGAGGGGGGGAGGGGGCTGGATTCCCCCCCTTGTGTTCTTGGCAGCCACTTCCAGAAGGCTCCGGGGAGGGGGAATTTGATAACCAGGCAGCTACACCCTTAGATAGCCTGGGTCTGGCCCTTAGCCAGAGGCACGTTTGCAGCGGAACGGGAGAAGTCATTTGTACAAAACGCATTTGTGTGTCAGCGCTCAGTGTCTGTCTGTCCCCGCACCCCTCGCCCTTCCCCTTAGGTTTCTCCCTCCCTCCAACTCTTTCTCTTCTCCCTCCCTCCGGCTTTCTCTCGCACTCCTTCCTGCCCTCCTCCGGGGATGGGTCTTAGCTCGGACCCCATCCCACTGCCTGGTGCCCTCACCGGCCACCCAGAACCCTCTTCATTCTCTTCCGTGATTTTCCTCTTAATCCCTCGCCTCCCACTCCCCGAGAGAGGGAGGTCGTCTGTATGTTCAACGTATGTTTTCCTTGTCCTCCGTCTGCTTCGAAATACAGCGTCGTTTCGTGCTCTCATTCCATAAACACAGTGCCCCGTGATTCACATTTTCAACCCAACGCTGCCTCCCACCACAGCTTCGGGGGGAGCTCGCCCCCATGGCACCGGTCTGAAGGGCACGGCCGGGTAAGCTTTGACGCGGGCACACGTGCTACGCGATAGCAGCGGTCAGCACCTTCACCAGCAGCAGCCTCCTGTCCCTCGGCCATCCCTTCAGCTGTGAATACTGTGAGCGGTCATGGCTGAGTTTTAAAAAATGCAGATTTATTGATTTCGGAGAGAGGAAGGGGAAGGGGGGGAAGAGAGGGAGAGAGAGAGAGAGACACACACACATCAGTCACTTGACCAGTTTGAGCCACCACCATCGGCATTTCCTAAAATCAAATGAAGGGTCCAAGAGAGGCACGTGACCAACCTGCTGGTGTCTGCGCCAGCAGCGTGATGGGAAAGAGAGTTGTTCACAAAACGCAGGTGGACGGATGGATAGGCCACCTCGGCGATAAGGAGCTGTTTTGACCCAGAGCCAACCAAGGCCAGCGGCCCCGCACGTCACACTCAGGCCTCTGCTGCCACCTGTAGGGCTTCGGTGGGCTTGCGTGTCTTGTGTTCGTCTCCCTCTGACCCCTGACTCTCCCATCTGTATAATGGGTTTAAGCCACGCCCTTCCAAAAAATTAAGACAAGGCTATTTGTGTGTGTGAACATGAAATGAGATTATGGCAACTAGTGATTTTCTTTTTAAAGAAAATATGCTTTTACTGAGGCCCAGAATTTGTGCACAGGTGGGGTCTGGCTGGTCCACCCCAATTGGGGCCAATCGGGCCAGGCCGGCTGGCAGAAGGGGCCTTGGGTGGTTGGCTGGCAGGCCCCGCCCCCTGGTCGAACTGGAGGAACTCCTAGTCAAGGGGATAATTTGCATATTAGCCTTTTATTATATAGGATTGCTTTTAGAGAGGAAGGGAGAGGGAGAGATAGAAACACCAATGATGAGAGAGCATCATCCATCGGCTACTTCCTGCAAGTCCCCTACTGGGGATCGGGCCTGCAACCAACTGGGGCATGCGCCAAGACAGGGAATGGAACTGTGACCTCATTGGTTGATGCTCAACTGCCGCGCTGGGTGCAACTTGATTAAAAAAAAAAAAAAAAAAAAGTTCTGTCAACTAGTCTTGGATGCCTCTCCATTGTGATTATAAACCCCAAATCACCCCATTTTCGTTTATTGATGCCCGGTGTTCTGTTAGCCATGCATCTGATGATGGACATACAGGTTTTTGCAGTTTATGTGTGCTGTGGCGACCATTCTTGTCCTTGTGTCATTGTGTCTCCATGGCAGGTAACCAGATGGGAATTACCGAGTTGCTGGGTGCATGCATTTAAAGTGTTACTGCTGATTGTTCGGCTACTCCTTATAGTGGCTGCACCAGGTTATACTCCCAGCCATGTGCACAAGAGTGTCCTTTCCAATTTCCTTTCCTTTTCTTTTTTTTAATACAATTTATTGAATTTTTTTTTTTTTAAGGGAGGAATGGAGAGGGAGAGTTAGAAACATCGATGAGAGAGAAACATCCATCAGCTGCCTCCTGCACACCTCCTACTGGGGATGTGCCCGCAACCAAGGTGCATGCCCTTGATCGGAATTGAAGCCGGGACCCTTCAGTCTGCAGGCCAAAGCTCTATCCACTGAGCCACACCAGTAAGGGCTGCTCTCCAATTTCTGATGTTTCCCAGCTCTTTAGTTTTGCACAGACTAGTTGTTATCTAGTTGCTGCTTTAGTCTGCCTGCGTCTGTTAGGTTGACAGTGACTCCTTCAGGCTGACTTCAGAGGCATAAGTAACGGTTCTCCTGGCTGCTACTCACGGACTGTCTGAGGCAGGCCTTTGAGTGGCTCTTTGGCCAACAAAAGCTGCACCAAAGAGGTCACCATGACGTTTCTCCATCTGTAAGAGGGTGTGACCATACCTGTTCCCCTGGCTTCTGTGAGGATAAAGACAGCAGGTGGTGGGAAGGGTCTGGAGAAATTCTGCTATGTTGGAGTAGCCAGCAGTCAGGTGCAGACAGAGGTGTGTGTGTGTGTGTGTGTGTGTGTGTGTGCAAGCAAGTGCCCAGCGGCAAACATCCAGATGCAGCGAGAATGCTCTTTCAGGGATGATGTGGTTGGCCAGGTCGTGTGCAGCAGGGGCAGCAAATCAGGGGACTTCAAACTTGAGAAACTCTCAAGATTAAAAGACTTCCCCCCTCCCCCCATGGTGGTCCCTCAAGGTGTCCCCTCTTGGGTCCTCCGGGGTCGCGCGCCACCTGGCGCCCGGTCCCCGCCACTGCCCAGAAACCACGTGTAAGAAAAGTGCTTACAACCTAACAACACACCCTGGTTTTCACCCGCCCTGGCCAATGGGCGAGGGGGAGGCGGGGCGGGGGAAAGCCGGCGCCCAATCACCGCCTCCTCTGCGGGGAGGGGGCGGGGCCTCGGCGCTCACCACGTTGGGTTTGTCCGCAGCGCTAATTACTTTTTCCAAGAGAGGCCGGAGGAGGGCTTCTCCGCTCCGGCTGGCGCCGCCGCCGCCGCCGCCTCGCGCGCCCCTGCTCCGCCGCCATCCACCCGGGGGGCTGCTCCTCCCCGGTACCATGTGTGACGGCGCCCTGCTGCCCCCCCTCGCCCTGCCCTTGCTGCTGCTGCTGATCTGGGGACTGGTGGACCCGGGCACAGGTAGCGGATCGCCCCCCTCCCCTCCTCCCGCCGCCCTTCCTCGCCGACCCCCTCGCTTCTGCCTTCCCGAGGCATCCGGCCGTGCAGCGCTGCCCGGGCTCCGATCGGATCGATCGGATCGATCGGCTGACAGCGCCCCGGCCGACGAGGCGCAGGCCGCAGGATGGGGCTCCGAGCCGGGCGGCTGCACGGGGGACCTCCCCGGGGTGGTCGGGCCCCGGGCGGAGGCGCTGGCGGCCCCGGAGGCGCCAGGGCGAGGGCTGGGCAGGGCGCACCCGCTCGGGATCGCGCTGTCCGGTGGCTGTCTGGCCCCTGGCGCTGCCGGCGGGAGGACCGGCGGGAGGACCGGCGGGATGGCTGGAGGGTGGGTGGGCCCCGCCGCGCTGACACGTCTCCTCTCTCCCCTGCAGCTGCCGGCGGCGACGGGGCGGCCGACGTGGAGGTGGTGCTCCCGCGGCGGGTGCGCCCGGACGACGTGCACCTGCTGCCGGGGGTGCTGCTGCCGGGGGTCCCCCCGGGTCCCCGGCGGCGGCGGCGCCCCCCGCGCGCGCCCCCGGCCGCCCCTCGCCGCCCCCCGCCGCCGCCCGGCGAGCGCGCGCTGCTGCTGCACCTGCCGGCCTTCGGGCGCGACCTGTACCTGCAGCTGCGCCGCGACCTGCGCTTCCTGTCCGGCCGCTTCGAGGTGGAGGAGGCCGGCGAGGCCTGGCGCCGCGGCCGCCCCGCCGCCGAGCTCTGCTTCTACTCGGGCCGCGTGCTGGGCCACCCGGGCTCCCTGGTCTCCGTGAGCACCTGCGGCGCCGCCGGAGGCCTGGTACTGCCCGCGCCCCTCCCCTCCCCTCCCCTCCCCTCCCCCGCGTCTGGGTCTGCCCCTCCGGCTGCGGCAGCGCAGGGGACGGTCCCCCGCTCCCTGGGAGGGCTGGGGTTTGGCTGGGGTGTCTTGGTGGGATGGCAGCTTAAGCCTCCAGGGGCTGCTGCTTTACCGCAGACACAGGGGGATGTGTCTCAGCCCGTCAGGCCCCCAGACAGACAGGCACACTCTCTCTCCCCCCTCTGTTGGCCCAGGTATAGAGCGTGTGCACTATTAAAAAAAAAAAAAATCTATATATATATATATATATATATATATATATAATTGAGTTTTTACAGAGAGAGGAATAGAAAGCTAGAAACATCGATGAGAGAGAGTCATCGATCAGTCGCCTCTTGCACACCTCCTACTGGGGATGTGCCCGCAACCAAAGTCCATGCCCCTTGGTTGACCGGAATCGAACCCGGGGGACCTTTCGGACCGCAGGCCGTCGCTCCACCCACTGAGCCAAACCGGTTTCGGCTGGCGTGTGCACATTGGCGCGTGTGCACTCCAGGGGGGACACCTGTTGGCGTCCCTCTCGCCTCCTCTCGGGTGTGGGGGCGTTCGTTGGCCGCCCTTCTGTGCCTTGGAGACCCCTGTGCATGGGAAAGGGAGTTTGGGGGACTCTCCTCTCCTCTCCCCTCCCCCAGGCCACTGACCCGCTCTAATTGGCTGTGAACCGGGAGGGAGAGGATGCCCGTTCCCTTACATGACAAGTAGGCGTTTGTGGGGCCCCCGCCCGGAGCCAGGCCCGAGGAGTGCTGACCTCGGACATAAGATTCGCCCTGTCTCCAGAAGCCCCCAGCTGTGGCCACAGCGCTTCCTCTGTCTCCAGGACCCTGCGCCCGCCCCCTGCATCGGGGGCACCGGTGCTCCGGGCACCTGCCTGGACCCCCAGGGGTCACCCAGCTGCACGCATGCCCAGCAGGTGCTTCCCAGCTCCTCCTCGGGCCTGCGGAGGGCAGGCTGTCCCCAGCAAGCCTGGCAGAGGCTCAGGGCAGGAGCCACACAGCTGCCGCTCTGTCTGCCGCCGTGCCTGGCTGCGGGCGAAGCGGTTTCTTGTTTTTATCTACTTATTTTTTAAAATATATATACATATTTTTTTTTATGGAGTTCAGAGAGGAAGGGAGAGGGGAAAAGAGGGAGCGAAACATCAGCGATCAGAGAATATCATGGATCGGCTGCCTCTGGCACGTCCCCTCCTGGGGATCGAGCCCGCAAACCAGGGCACGCGCTCTGACTGGGAATCCAACCCTCCGGAGGGTGATGCTCAATCACTGAGCCACCCGGCCCGGCAAGCAGTTTCTAACACCCGTCACTGTGTGTCTGCCCTTCCCAGGCGCAAGGAGCTGCTCCCCCGGCCCCGAGCTCACCTGGTTGCCGCTTCTAGAATCCCTTGGCCCTTCCTCGCGCTGCCATGGCAAAGCCAGGCGGCCTGGGGTCCCGGTCCCCAGGACGGTTCCGTTTTCTCCTGAGCGATGGAGGGCGCCCCCTGGGAAACGTCCGGGGACGGGCCCTCGCCAGCACCTCAGTCCGGACGCGTCTGCGTCCCGCTCGGAATGCGATCTCCTTGTGCTCAGCCAGGAGAGATGGATTTCCCTGGTGAAACCGGGAACACGGGCCGTGGGCGGAGGGGGGAGGGGAGGGGGGGCAGAGAGCGTGGGCCGTGGGCGAGGAGGGCGAAGCCGGAGCGAGAAAGGCCCCGGCCTCGCGGTAGGACCCGGGTCAAGGCCGGATCGCGCTCGGGAGGGACTGGAAGGCCCACTGCTGCCAAAGTGTTTAAAAGTCTAGGTCACATCCCCGCAGCCCGTACGTGGAAACATCTGAATCCCATTTGCTGCGGTTTCGTGAGTTTCGGCGGCGGAGGTCAGAGTGTAGACGTTCCCGGTGTAAAGTTTCCAGCGAGTAGCTAGCTATCTGTGCGGAGGAGCTGGGGGGGGTGGGAATCTGGATCGCATCGGTCTCAATCCCCAGCGAGCGGGAGAGAGCACGCAAGGGAGCGCCGGGCCCTCTGCAGAGGGCATCGGAGCCATGAGGGCTCATGTCCGTCCTGCAGGCTCTCGGGGCTGCCCTTCCCTCCGGCGCCATGTGAGGGCGCTGTGCCTTAGATAAAGGAACGGGGCCAAGGGGCTGAGCTGGGCCCTGCCAGCGGCGGCGGGCGGGCCTCGTGGACTAGGGATCCTAAATTCCTGCCCAAGCCGTGGCTTTCTGTTGTTTAGTCTGCCCTGGTCCCCCAGAGGGAGCTGCATGCTGGGCCCTCCTTCCCTAAGGGTACTCTGGCCGGAGCCAGGAGGGGACAGAGGGCCTGGGGACTCGGTTTGCAAGGCGGCCGGAACGCAGGGAGAAGAGAAAGCAGGGGGCGTAGGCTGACCAGGTTGGCATGGCGCTCTGTGCCCGAGACACCCGGTGGAAGCGCTGGGAGGTGGAGAGCTGGCGTGTGCACGCGTGTGTGCATGTGTGTGCGTGGCATGTGTGAGGACAGGCGTGGCTCCAAGGCGTGGGGGACGGGCAACGCCACGCAGATGAATTCTGGGCCACAGAACCCGAGGTGGCCCCCTCCACCTGTGAAAGGCTGAGTAGGGACTCGTTTAGGGATTGTGGGGCCCCTTTTAGCAAGAAAGCAGCCGCAGAGGGTACATGAACACACGGGCAGTCAATAAAACTTTATTGGGCCATGCGGAGTGTCAAGGAAATCCTGCCACACCTCACGTCCCCACAGCGGCTCAGTAGACGCGGCCCTGCTCCTGCTGGGTGGACTCCTCCCCGCTGTCTTGTCTCCTGAGGCATTTGTTGTTTGGTTAATCTTCCCCCCCCTCCCCCCCACCCAAGGATATTTTTCCACTGATTCTTAGAGAGAGTGGAAGGGAGGGGAGAGACCAAGAGAGAGAAACATCGATGTGAGAGAGAGACGCATTGACCGGTTGCCTCCTGCACACGCCCCGGCCAGGACGGGGGGGTGGGGGGGGGTGGGGGGGTCGAGCCTGCAACCGAGGTAGTACCTGCCCTTGACCGGAATCAAGCCCCGGACCCTTCAGTCCATGGGCTGGCGCTCTACCCACTGAGCCAAACTGGCTAGGGCTCCAGAGACATTGGAAGGAGGGAAACAGTGAGAACAGATCCTCCCTTCCTTGTGTAGGGGCCTGCAGAGTAACCCTGTGCCCGCCCTCCTTCCATCCCCTGCCCCGTGCTCCCAGTGGGCACAGGGGTGGGCTGTGGCATCTCCTCTCTCTGAGTCTCGCTTCGGAAGGCTGGGCAGGCTGTGTGCGCCGCCCGGAGCCGCAGAGCCCAGGGGCTCCAGGCTCCGCCGCGTTCTGTTTATGCGGCTCCGCTGTATTTACATTTCCGAGAGTCCTCAGAGGTGGCGTCAGGCTCTGGAAGCGTGTCCGTGGCCCTGTCATTGCAAAGCCATGACGTCCGCTCCAGGGAAGGAAGGTATTTCCTGCCCCAAATAGCTGACGTCAGTTTGGCTGGATCGCGGGGTGCCAACGGGGCTGGAACCCGGAGCAGCTTCCCCGGGACTGGCAACGGAGACGGAACTCCATCGGAGTGGGAAGAGAGGGGGTGACTGCGACCCCAGGCTCTGCCCACCCCTTCCTGGCCGAGGCTGGGCTGCCAGGGCCGTGCTGAGCTGGAGATGTTGGGACCAGCCCGGACCCTCGGCAGCGCTGGGCTGCGGGAGGTTAAGAAGCCGTGCCCGTGCCCCAGCTCTGTGGTCGGCAAACTGCGGCTCGCAAGCCACAGGCGGCTCTTCGGCCCCCTGAGTGCGGCTCTTCCACAAAACGCCACGGCCTGGGCGAGTCTATGTGGAAGAAGTGGCGTTAGAAGAAGTTTAAGCTTAAAAAAAAAAAAAAAATGTGGCTCTCCGAAGAAATTTCCATCGTCGGGCTGTTTGTTATTTGGCTCCGTGGACTCATGAGTTTGCCGGCCACTGCCCCAGCAGCTAGTTTGTCTCAACGGATAGAGCATCAGCCTGTGGACTGGAGGGTTCCAGGTTCGATTCTGGTCAAGGGCATGCATGGACCTTGATGGCAGGCGCCATCCTCGGCTCTGGTCAGGGCACGTGGGGGAGGCAGCCCACCGATGTGTCTCTCTCACATCGATGTTTCTCTCTCCCATCTCTCCCCTTCCAGTCTCTCTAAAAATAAAAAATAAAGAGAAATAAATGAAAAATTTAAAAATCAGTGAGGAAATATCCTCGGGTGAGGATTAATAACAACAAACAGTTACCAGACTCCTGGTCGCTTATAAGATTGCCCGCGTTTCCACGCCACACCACGTGCAGAGCAGCAGCAGGAATTTGTCTTGGCGAAAAGTCTGCGGCGTGGGGACCCTTCGGGAGCAGCCCAGCCTGCGCGACCGCACGCCGTCCTATTGGAACAGGTGTCAGGAAGGTGCCGAGTGACTCCCCGAAGAATGTTATATCCTCCGGGGGCAGCGGACACATCCTTTGGAAAACGGAAAGCGCCGTGAGAAGGAATAGAGCCGAGAGACTTCGCGGAACGCAAGAAGAAGGCAGAGGGCCGCTGGTGGAATCCGGAAGGGCGGGAGGGGGACACAGAGGGAAGGACTGGGGCCAGGGAGAGGATGCTAAGCTTTCTTTGCGGACTCCGTGGATCTCGGTTGCAGGCTCGATCCCTCGGCTCGATCCCGTGGCCTCGAAGTGACCTTGCGCACCGGCCCCCCCCCCCCCCCCCCGGCTCCGGGGCCTCAGGCCGCCCGTGGCCGTCGCCCGGGGCACGGGATGCGATCTGTCCCCTCGTTTGAACTTTCGCTTCGCTGGCAGCGCCGTGAGAAAGCAAGCAAGAGCTGGACGACGGCGCGGTGAACTGGAGGCATCGCAGACGGATCGCATTCTTGAAGCTCATTTCCTGAACGCTGAGCTGCTGCAGCTGGCCGGCCGCGGCCGTGTCCAGCGGGGGGAGAGGCGTTTGCAGCCAGCACCTCAGAGGGAGCCACCGTGAACCTCTCCCCGCTTCTGCACACGGATGTGCAGTCATGTTCTTGTTCTTTTTTTTGTTTGTTTGTTTTTTGAAAAAATTTTATTTTAGAGAGGAAGGGAGAGATAGAAACATCCATGATGAGAGAGAATCATGGACTGGCTGCCTCCTCCATGCTCCCTATTTGGAGATCGAGCCTGCAACCCGGGCATGTGTCCTGGCTGGGAATCGAACCCTGATCTCCCGGTTCATGGGTTGACCCTTCAGGAAACGAGACGGCACGGCCGTCCGTCGGGGGGCTGTGACCTTAGAGCCAGTCCCTTAGTGGCTCCTGGAGAGAAGGCAGTGGGTGGAGCCTTGAGGGGGAGCTGGCCTCCCAGGCCTTCCCAGCCAGCCAGCCAGCCAGCCAGCACTGTGACAGCGGCCGGCTCACTGTCACGCATCTGCCACGCGCAGGCCGCTCTGGAGGGCTCCCATCCAGCCTCGGAGAGAGGGCGGTCTGTACCCCGGTTCCAGCCGGCCCGGCGGGTCCCCCGCGGCCCACCTCTGCCTCCGCCGGCTTCCTCGGTTCCCCCCCCCCCCCCCCAAGCACCTCACGCTCAGGTGGTCACTGCAGGGGAGAGGCTTGCAGGCTGCCACCACCACCACAAGAGTTTTATTTGGGCCGTAAAGTCTCCGAGTTGTTCTTGGCAGACGTTCTAATGAATCCGAGACCGTGACGTGTGTGCTTCGAGCCGTCCGTGCGGTCTCACCCTGCGTGCTGAGGGCGGGAGGCTGTAGGCGATCGTGTGGGGCCAGCCGCTTTGCTTTCCAAGAGGCGTCCCCGGGGAAGGTGAGGGGTCTGCTCCGAGTGGGGTCCGTGCTGGAGACGGGGAGGGATGGCTGTGTCGTGCGGGAGGCAGAGGGTCTCAGAGTGTGGTCCCGGGTGGCAGTGGCGGTATCGCGAGGGGCCTGTTAGGACACGTTGCACGTTCTGGGTTCTGCCCAGACGTCCAGGGGCTTTGGGCTTTGAGAAACGCTAGTGTAGGGTGTCATCGCTTTTTTTTAGCCAAAGGGGTGGGGCAGAGAGAAGGACGGATCCTGGAGAAGGAGCATGTCCCAAGTTCAGGATCAGCTCTGCACAGCTGTGTGTGTGTGTGTGTGTGTGTGTGTGTGTATGTGCATATGTGTATGTCTCTTTATATTATGTGTGTGTATGTGTGTGTATCTATGTGTGTCTATGAGTGTGTATGTGAGTGTGTATGTGTGTGTGTATTAATATTTCATCCTTTTAAAGAGACTGATGAAAAATCCTAGTTCTCACATTTTCATTCAATTCACAAAGCCTGTATCATTGATCATCCAGCAACTCTTGGCAATCCCCCTTTTCAGGAGGCTTTGAATAATATTGGGGCCCACGTACACATTTGGAGATTAATGACTGTTTGACGTTTCACACTGTCCTTAGAAAGCTAACCTATTCCGTTTCGTTTTCAGGTTCTTTGTTTGGTTAAAAAACAAACCCTCAGCCCCGGCTGGCATGGCTCAGTGGCTAGGGCATCGGCCTGTAGACAGAAGGGTCGCAGGTTCGATTCTGGCAAAGGATACATGTCTGACCGGTTCCATCCTCTGTTTCATTTTAAATATCCCCAGGGGGAGATCCATGTTCTCATTAAGACACAACTGCCATTCATTCCCAACACGTTTGGGGTCTCCTCCTCAGACAGACTTTTGGGGTTGGTTTTAAAATTTATTTTAAAACTCAATTTTGGCCTGGCTGGTGTGGCTCAATTGATTGAAGGTTGCCGGTTCGATTCCCGCTCAGGGCACTTGTGGGCTCGATCCCCAGTAGGGAGCGTTTAGGAGGCAGCCTGTCAATGTTTGCTCTCACCTCTCTCTCTCTCTTTCTCCCTCCCCTTTTCCCCCTCCCCCCTTCCCTTCCTTTCTCTCTAAAAATCTTTTAAAAAGTCACATTTGTTTTTTTTTGTTTTTTTAATTCGCTTTGATTAATAAATACATCTTTGAAAGCAAACCTGGAAAGTGGGTGCTGCCGCCTGTATCACTGGACTCCCCCCCCCCCCCCACCTTATGACCCCCCTCCCCACCACAACTGCAGGCGCGATGCCTCAAGGCTCACCCAGGCTCCTCCCCGGGCTCCGAGAAAGCCCCGGTGTGGGAACGCGGCCATAGGCAGGTCCCCGGGCCGCTGGGTCCCGGGCGAGCGTGAGCGGAGGTGACGGACATCCGTGCTCTGTGTTTCCTTCCCGGCAGGTCGGCCTCATCCAGCTTGGGCAGGAGCAGGTGCTCCTGCAGCCCCTCAACGGCTCCCGGGGCCCGCTCGGCGGCCGAGAGCACCTGGTCCAGCGCAAATGGCCCCCGGCTCCCGGCCCCTCCGCCCAGGCCCCGGCCCCCGGCCCGCTCTGCCAGGTCCTCACAGGTGAGTCTGGGAGACGGGGCGGCTGACTCCCACACACAGCGGAGTTCACCTGAGCGGTGACTCTATCTCAGGGCGACTTGGTTATTCAGAAACCAAAGGCCTGGTGCACGAACTTGCGCACCTGGGGGGGTCCCTCCGTCTGGCCTGCGGGGATCGGGCTGAAACCAACTCTCTGACACCCCCCACCCCCACCCCCCAGGGGTCCCGGATTGCGAGAAGGCAGAACTTGTTTTTATTGATGATTGATTGATTTTTCACAGAGAGGACGAGAGAGGGATAGACAGTCAGAAACATCGATGAGAGAGAATCATCGATCAGCTGCCTCTTGCACACCCCCCACTGTGGATGTGCCCGCAACCAAGGGACATGCCCTTGCCCGGAACCGAACCCGGGACCTTTCAGTCCGCAGGCCGATGCTCTATCCACTGAGCCACCCAGAATTGGGCTCCCTCCTCTCTGGTTCTGGGCGCACCACCCGAGAACCACCGCTGCCAAGAGACCACAGCCCGGCAGCTCCTGCGTTGAGCGTCTGCCCCCTGGTGGTCAGTGCGCATCGTAGCTTATGGCTGGCTGGCCGGTCGCGTAGGCTTTTATATACGTAGATGAGCCTTGCAGGTCTGCTCAGCTATTTCAAGCCATCCTGACCTTGCCCAGGTGCTGAGGGTACCCTGCCTTAGCCTAGGAGGCACAGGAGGTGATTGCATCGGGTCAAGGTCAGCCCTGCCAGGCTGGGGAGCTCTGAGTGGCGGGTGGAGAGAGGACGCCAGCAAACTCTGTTCCTTCCCACACCCTCACAAAAGCAAGGAGGCTGGACTTGGGGTGATGCCACCGGGATCTACCAAGTACCACGACGACGTCCTAGCCTAGCGGTCGGCAAACCGCGGCTCTTGAGCCACATGCGGCTCTCTGGCCCCCGGAGTGCGGCTCTTCCACAAAACACCACGGCCCGGGCGGGTCCGTGTTGAAGAAGTGGCGTCAGAAGAAGTTTAAGCTTAAAACATGTGGCTCTCCAGAGAAATGTCCATCGTTGTGCTGTTGGTATTTGGCTCCGTGGACTCGTGAGTTTGCCGACCCCTGTCCCAGGGCAAGCGCATGGCGACCTCCCTCCCCCTCCCCTCAAACCCGCACCGTCTGCGGCAGGTCTGGGTGCGCGTGGGCCTTGTCGCCGAATGCCCAGCCCGGCCCGCGCCCCGCGCCCCGCGCCCTCCTCTGCAGGGGCCGTGACCCGGGAGGATGGCTGACGAGACGATAAAACGGCGCCTGTGTTTGGGCTCGAGGGGAGGCATCCTTCGGAAGGACTGTTTAGCCTCTCACAAAGGAAATGAAACTATTCACAAAAGCAGGGCGGGGAGGATGTGCTGGAAACCAAGTCAAAACAAGAGCCGTCATGCAACTGTGCACAGGCAGCAATTACCCAGGCGGCTGGGGCTCGCAGCTCCCCCACACCGCCCCTCCCTCGGGGGGCCCTGTGTGCGGGAGGGGCGGGCACGTCTGAGGCCCTGGCCGGGCCGCGGGGGGCGGGGGGGGGACACAGACCAGGGAGAAAGGGGTATGTTCTGCTCTGGGGTACTTCTCCCGTTGCACAAGGGTCTCCATGAACTTGGCTGTTGAGAATGGCCACTATCAATAGACTTATAATCAGCATCAAACGTTGTGAGCTTAGCAACAGGGAACATTGATTGATCCCTGAGTTGTCCGCATTGTTTGGGGTTTCCCGGAAAGGCGAATCGGAGGGACCCAGCTGTTCCCACGGGGACGGGGTCTTTTCTGGCTGAACGTGGAGTGTTGTGTCGTCCTTAAGGTTGTGTTGTCCTGTGGCTTAGGGGTGGCCAGCCGGCTCAGGCAGGTGAGGGGGTCGGATAAGGGAGCTGTGAGTAGGGGTAGGTAAGCCACCATGCCCTCCTGGGGCACAAAGGGACTAATGCAGTCAAGGCCAGCTGGAGGGAACCACAGAGCCTGCATTTCTTATTTTTTTAATTTTTTTTCAAGATATTTTTACTAATTTCAGAGAGGAAGGGAGAGGGAGAGAAAGAGAGAAATGTCAATGAAGAGAGAGAATCATGGATCGGCTGCCTCCTGCATGCCCCCTACTGGGGATGGAGCCCACAACCCGGGCCTGTGCCCTGACCGGGCATCGAACCCTGACCTCCTGGTTCCCAGGTCCTGGACGCTCAGCCCCTGAGCCAGGCCGGCCGGGCTCCTGCGGCTCACGTTTCCTAACGACGTTTCCTCCGTAAGCCGGAGCAGTCGCCGTTAATTCTGTGCTTCTCCCCCGTCCCGTCGTCTTTTGGACGGATTCTCCATGAGAACACAGAAACACCAGTCTGGGGCAAGCACCCCGCCCGCTTCCGGAACATTCCCATGACTTGATTGAGAAAGAAAAATCGAAAACTCAAGCGTGGAGACGGAAAGGAAAAGCATACCCAGCCGTGTGCGTGTGTGCACGCACGTGTGTATGTGTGTATATGTGTGTGCGTGCGTGCACACGCACGTGTATGTGTGTATGTGTGTGCGTGCACGCGCGCGTGTATGTGTGTGTGCATGTGTGTGCGTGCGTGTGTGTGTGTGTGTGTGTGTGTGCCGTTCCCCCAAGCAGAGGCATTGGACGCTAAGCGTGTTATCTTTTCCCAGTCCTCTCCTGGGCGGTTATGCAACACACACATACACACACATACACACACACACACACACACCCCGCCGCCCCCCTTGAGTAGCTGGCAGCAGAGCCAGCCTCTGCTTCCATAGGAAAGTCTGTCTGGGAGCCGCGGGCGGGCCGGGCCAGCAGGCAGCTGATTGTTGAAAGCACAGGCGGCCGGGCCAGCCAGGTGGCTGGAGGAAGCTCCTGGCAGCCGGGCCGCCCCGGGGCGGGAGGAGGAAGAGGAATCGCGGTCCCCAGGAGGCAGGCGCGGCCGGGTGGCCCAGGCGCTGACTCAGGGTTCCAGGGCCGATGGGGGCGGAGCGGCCGGCCCCTGCCAGCTCCCCCTGCAGTGTCTGATTTTTGAATCAGCAGCAGGGTCCCCCTCCCTGCTCCCTCCCTGCGAGGCGGGGAGCCGGAGGGGTGTGGGCCCCCCTCCCAGCAGGAGGCCTGGGGCCAGAGGGTCCCAGGCACGGAGGAGGGGATGGGAGCAGACACCCTGAGTGCAGCGACGGTTTGCTCTTTCTAAGCAATGCCTTTCGGGTTGCTTTTTTTTTTTTTTTTCTCTTCTCCAGCACCGCAAACGGTCTGGCTTTCTCAGTCCACTCGTTTCTCATGGAAAAGCCCAGGGAAAAAATAAAAATAAAAATAAAAAGGCCCGTCAGGACATGTGCTGCCCGGCGTTCTTGGGCGTCCTCCAGCCGCGAAGGCCCCCCCCACCCCCCGCCCCAGGCCGGCGGGCGATGTCTCCCGCACGGCCATTAGCAAGGCGTGGACGCGGGCCCGTGTCTGGCTCGGGGTCGGGACGCAGCTGGACGGTGTCCCGTAGGGAAAAGCCCCATGGGGCAGAACATATATCAGGCGCCGCCGTTGAGGGTGGGGGGGCAGGAATCAGAACTGCCTTCGTGGGGGGAACCTTCCTGCCAGGGACACCTGCGCTCAGGGACACTCAGGGTGTGGGGGAGGCGAAACAGGGCTCGGTTTCTCTCCAAGGAGATGGCATCATTTATTTATTTCTTATTATTTTTAAAGATTTTTTTTTTTTTATTGATGTCAGAGAGCAAGGGAGAGGAAGAGAGAGAAACATCCATGAGGAGAGAGAGTCATGGATCGGCTGCCTCCTGCACGCCCACCACTGGGTATATCGAGCCCGCAACCCGGGCCTGTGCCCTCACCGGGAATCAAACCCATGACCTCCTGGTTCATAGGTTGATGCTCAGCCCCTGAGCCACGGCGGCCCGGCTCCCGGCACTATGTTACATACGTAAGTTATCCAGCGCTTCAACATTCACACATCGCCTCCTACTTTCCGTTCCAAAAAGGGAACGTTATTTGAAGCTCCTCTCCTCCTAAAGGCTTATTCCAGCTGAAGTAAAACGGCATTATCTGCTCCGAAAACAAATGCTGCGCATTTATAGCTGAAGGATTCCCCATGGGGGAAGGTTTCCATCCGAGCAGGGCAGCTTGCCAGATCCTTCGCGACTCCCTGTTGGTCAGAGCCACGAAGAACATGAGAATCAGAGAGACCGGCCGATCGCCGCTAACAGAGACGCCGAACGCCCCTGTGATTTGCTATAAGCCTCGCACTCCCACGAGAGAAGGTTCTGGAAACAAGCAACCCGTAACCAGGAGTCAGAAACGACGTTGCCTGCATCTGGCAGAGATATCAGCCCGTTTTCCCGAAACGCTTTTATCCCCGGGATGGTGCTGAGCACAGCAAAAAAAAAAGGAAGGCTCTGAGATCCAGCGAAGCCCGGGGGAGCAGCCGGCCTTGTGCTTGAGCGGGCGGACGGACGGACGGACGGACGGAGGCCTGCAAAACCCGGAATGATGGACCGGCCCGACATGTTCCTGAAACCTGGGCTTCCCGTAAGGTTACATTTAGGGGGTGTTTTTTCCCCCCTGAAAATGTGTTTTCCCTGCAGCTGAGTCTCTCTTTGCTTCACTGAAATGAAATTGAGGGTCTCTCCTTCCATCTGCCCTGTTGCCATCTCGGTTGCTCAGAAATCTCTCTCATTGGTCTGAGGTGGCGGGGGGGCGGAGCAAATCAGCCACCTGCCTACCCAGGACATGGGTTTGACTACATAGGTTAATTTTTAAAAAATATATATATATATTTTTATTGACTTCAGAGAGGAAGAAAGAGAGATAGAGTGAAACATCCATGATAAGAGAGAATCATCGATCGGCTGCCTCCTGCATGCCCCCTACTGGGGAATCGAGCCTCTGCAACTCTGTGCCCTGACCAGGAATCAAAACCGAGCCCTCCTGGTTCACAGGTCGAGGATGCCCAGCCATTGAGCTGCAGCGGCCGTGCTAGCAGGCTTATTTTTCAGGGGGTCATTTTGGATGGCCCACAAATGACGTTACAAACATTCGAATGGCTCTTGGCAGAGAAAAAGGTTCCCAGCCCCATTCCAGATGGTCCCCTGGCCTGGGGCAGCGCCTCCCACACAGTGGTGCTCCGTCAGCGTTTGCTGGCTGAATGGCTGGCTTTCCCTCCCCCGCACCCCCAGGCAGCAGTGCGGGCTGCTCGATACCTCTGTGACCACGACCATGGGGGACCAGGTCCAGGGGGCCAGCTAGTCCTAAGGGTAGGGATAGGGGTCATACTTCCTGCCTAGTGCAAGTGCTGATTTTTAAAAAAAATACTTTCATTGATTTCAGAGAGGAAGGGAGAAAGGGAGTGAGATAGAAACATCAACGATGAGAGAGAATCATGGATCCAAGCACTGATTTTGGACTTCAAGATTGATCAGTTCTTTATTTGGGATCTTAACTGGACAAAAGGAGAAAAAAGAAAAGAAAAAAGAAAAGCACACACACACACACACACACACACGCAAAAAAAAAACCCACAAAAAAAATTCAATCACAAAACTCTTATTTTTCACCTTTTTTATTTTTTGTAAGGAATTTACATGCAAAAGATGCCTTTTTTTTATGAAAGCGACTTGGCCTTGGGCAAAGTTATTTAAAGCATTCATCCTTGGAGAGCAAACCTTATTTTTTTTTTTTCCTTTTTGAAAAAAAGAAAAAGAAAAGAGAGGGCCATTCTCTCTCAAGGATGCCGGTTTCTGCAGCCGCTGGGAGTGCTTCCCAGCACGCCAAGCCATCGAGCCACCGTTTCCAGGCCGAAAACAAAAAGGGGTGTTTTTCTACCAACCGACCCTTCGCTTTGGCTGAAGAAGACAAAGTGATCCGAAAAGAATTTGGGCGGGCCTGCGCGTGTTATGTAAGCGTGTGTGTGCGTGTGCGTGTGTGTGTGTATGTGTGCAAGCACACACTCCAACCCATCACCTGGAGCCCGGCCGGTGTGGCTGAGCGTCCACTAACCCCGGCTGGGAATCGGTGACCTCCCTACGGCCACCGCCAGGACGCGACACAGGAGCACACCGCTCCCAGGCAGGGGACAGCTTTCCAATGGTCTCGGGCCCGGCCCTGCATGGCTCAGCGGGCTGAGCATCCACCCAGGTCACCGGTTCGACTCCCGGTCAGGGCGCACGACCGGGTTGTGAGCTCGATCCACAGTAGGGGGCGCATGCAGGAGGCAGCCCATCGTTGATTCTCGCTCGCTCGTCTCTGATAATTCTCTCTCTCTCTCTCTTTTCCTCTTTGAAATCAGTAAAAACGTATTTAGTGCCGAAACCGGTTTGGCTCAGTGGTAGAGCATCGGTGGTCTGCGGACTGAAAGGTCCCAGGTTCGATTCCGGTCAAGGGCATGTGCCTTGGTTGCGGGCACATCCCCGGTAGGGGGTGTGCAAGAGGCAGCTGGTCGATGTTTCTCTCTCGTTGACGTTTCTAGCTCTCTATCACTCTCTCCTACTCTCTGTAAAAAAAAAAAAAAAAATCAATAAAATATATTAATAATAATAATAATAATAATAAACGTATTTAGTAAAGAGAAAGCCTGGCTGGACCCGCATCCCTGATTTCACTCCGGCCCCATCCCACCCCTGGGAGCGGGCCTAGGACCGCGCTCAGGCCCTCCCGTGTTTTCCAGAAAAGAAGAAGCCGGCGGGCAAGGGCGGGCTGCCGGCGGACGGGCGGGAGCGGAGGAGCGCCATCCGGCTCACCAGCGAGCACACGGTGGAGACCCTGGTGGTGGCCGACGCGGACATGGTGCAGTACCACGGGGCCGAGGCCGCCCAGCGGTTCATCCTCACCGTCATGAACATGGTGGGTGCCCGGCGGGGCGCGGCGACACGGGGGGCGGGGGGGGGGGGAGGTTTTCAAGAGCCAAAGGCGGCCGGGCCGGAGAGCTGACACCAGCGGCAGCCCCGGGCCTGGCGGGCAGCCCCGCTGGAAAGTGGGCGCCTGGACAGAGCTGCAGGTGTTCTCAGCTTCCTTAACAACCACAGCGAAGCAAGACGCTGACGCGTCCCTGGCAGGTCCCTCCGGGGTGGGGTAAGGGGGGGAGGGGGGAGGAAGAATGACATCAATTTTGCTCAGTGACCAGGCAGCACGGATTAGCGGCCTCTCTCTGGTGAGCACGCCCTGGTCCCCAGGTGGTGTTGGGGTGCCGCTCCAGGCGCCCCACGAGGCGCAGCGGGAGGGAAACACCCTCCTGTGTGGGGTCCCAATGGCGCCCTCATTGCAGAGTCACTCACAGTCCCCAGATGCCCCCCAGGAGGCCCTGACTCACATGCAGAGGGAGTGCTGTTTGAAAACCCCTCTTAGGCCCTGTTGGTGTGGCTCGGTGCTTGAGTGTCAAGCTAGAAACCTAGGAGGTCATGGTTCGATTCCCGGTCAGGGCACAGGCCCTGGTTACGGGCTCAATCCTCAGTTGGGGGCGAGATGGGGGGGCGAGGGAGAGGCAGCTGGTCCATGATTCTCTCTCGTCATTGGTATTTCTCTGTCTCTCTGCCTCTCCCTTCCTCTGACATCGATAAAAAGCATTATGTTTAAAAAATAAGGTCTGATTGATGATTCTCTCTCATCGATGTTTCTAACTCTCTATCCCTCTCTCTTCCTCTCTGTAAAAAAATTAATAAAATATATTTTTATAAAAATAAGGTCTGTAGGCAGGCATTTCCCCTCGGTGGGTGGGCCCCGTCCAGGAGAGCAGGTGTGGGAGCCTGGCCGCTGCTAAAGCACTTGTCGTCCGTCCCCATCCCCCCCCCCCCCCCCCCCCCGCGGGTGCTGTCCTTCCACCAGGCCCGGCCGAGCGCAGGGCCGACGCGCGGGGCCGCGCTGGCAGCCGCTCCGCCAGACGGACATCGGACAGCAGCCCCCACACACCGCGGCGGCCCGCAGACATGTAACCGAGCCGCCCGGAGGCCCATTTTTCCCATGGAAACTCCTGCTCAGGACCCGTCTGCAGGCAGCGTCCATGCGCCGCTGGGAGAGACGCCTGGCCAGGCCAGGAGCAGCGCGGCCCGGCGTCTGGAAAGTCTGTCTCGGGCGTCCGGCGCGGCCTGCGCCCTGGCGAGCGGTCAGAGGCCCGGCTGCAGCTGTCCCGTTTCCTTTTTTTTTTTTTTTTTTTTTAATATATATTTTATTGATTTTTTTACAGAGAGGAAGAGAGAGGGACAGAGAGTCAGAAACATCGATGAGAGAGAGTCATCAACCAGCTGCCTCCTGCACACCCCCCACCGGGGATGTGCCCGCAACCAAGGCACATGCCCTTGGCCGGAATCGAACCCGGGACCCTTTAGTCCGCAGGCCGACGCTCTACCCACTGAGCCAAACCGGTTTGGTCTGTCCCATTTCCTCAGCGGCCCCAGGGGCCCACACCGCTGTCCTGGCCGGGGGACGTGGGGATGTGGCCAAGGAGGGGCGGACGGGGACCCCTGGGGAGGAGCTGTTCACAGGCCAAGAGGGTTTCTGTGTGTGCGTGGTTTTTTTAAAAAATATATTTTTATTGATTTCACAGAGGAAGGAGAGAGAGAGAGAGAGAAACGTCAACGATGAGAGAGAAGCATGGATCAGCTGCCTCCTGCACGCCCCCTTCTGGGGATGGAGCTCGAAACACCGACATGTGCCCTTGACCAGGAATCGAACTCTGACCTCCTGGTTCATAGGTCGAAGGTCAACCACGGAGCAGCACCAGCCAGGCTAACCGTTAATGTTTAAGTAATATATATATTTTCAATGAATAGAACTTACATTGTACGATGCATACATTCATGGACTTATAGTTTACATCTTTATATCGGATGTCTTAGATTTATAGGAACATTGAGCGCATAGAGGCGTCCCATAGGGTCTCACCGGCTGCTAGCATCTTACATCAGTACGTCGGCTATGACTTAACGGATCAGTGGGTTGAGCGTCAGCCTGTGAACCAGGAGGTCACAGTTCGGTTCTTGGTCAGGGCGGGCACCTGCCCAGGTTCCGGATCCGATCCCCAGTGTTCACCATTGGCTCCGATTTCCTTAGTGTTTACCCGACATCTCTCCTCTGTCCCGAGATGCCACGATATTTTATAAAAATAGGTTTCCCTCTTCCCTTCCTGTTCTCTCTCCACAGGTTTACAACATGTTCCAGCACCAGACCCTGGGGGTGAAGGTGAACATCCAGGTCACCAAGCTGGTGCTGCTGCGACAGCGCCCTGTGAGTCCCTTCAGCGCCGTGGGGTGTGTGTGTGTGTGTGTGTGTGTGTGTCTGACTTACCCACGCTCCCGGGCTCTGCAGGTGGCATCAGTGGGGTGTGTGTGTGTGTGTGTGTGTGTGTGTCTGACTTACCCACGCTCCCGGGCTCTGCAGGTGGCATCAGTGGGGTGTGTGTGTGTGTGTGTGTGTGTGTGTCTGACTTACCCACCGCCCCAGGCTCTGCAGGTGGCATCAGTGGTGTTGTGTGTGTGTGTGGTGTGTGTGTGTGTCTGACTTACCCACGCTCCCGGGCTCTGCAGGTGGCATCAGTGGTGTGTATGTGTGTGTGTGTGTGTGTGTGTGTCTGACTTATCCACAGGTGGCATCAGTGTGCCCGGGCCAGGGACGGGGGATGTCCGGGGCGGGGGGGATTTCTTCAGCTGCGGGCAAGGCCTATGCCAAGGCGTGCCGGGCGCTCTGAGCCCTGCAGCCAGCCCAGGGCCCGCGCTCTCTGTCTCCCTGGGGCTGTCACCTCCTGAGGTGCCTGAGCCATCCCTCCTTCTGACCTCCGTCCCCCCCGGTTCCTTTCAGGCCAAGCTGTCCATCGGGCACCACGGGGAGCGGTCCCTGGAGAGCTTCTGCCACTGGCAGAACGAGGAGTACGGCGGCGCCCGCTACCTCGGCAACAACCAGGTGCCCGGCGGCAGGGACGACCCGCCCCCCGTGGACGCGGCCGTGTTCGTGACCAGGTAAGGGGGCCGCGGCCGGCCCCCGGCGCGCTCGGAGGGAGCCGCTTCCCGGGGAGGGGGGCAGGGCCAGCGGCTAGGAATGCAGGCCTGGTCCTCGGGCCGCCGGCCCCCGTGTCAGCCTCCGTTTGCTCATCCGTGCAGTGGGGTAACGGTAGAGACGTGGAAGCAGGCGATTTCTCTCTCTCTCCCTCTCTCTCCCTACCTCACCCCTCTCTTTTTTCCTCTCCCTCTCCCTCTCCCTCTCTCTCTCTATCTATCTCTCTCTCCCTCTCTCTCTCCCTCTCCCTCTCCCCCTCCCTTCCACTCTCTCCAAAAATCAATGGAAAATATCCTTGGGTTGAAGATGCTCAATGTTGTGTTCGATGTGGTCTGCCCCAATCAAACACGTTTAAGAATGTCCTTTTCCACCTGAGCATATTCCGGGGTGCTGATTGCACACGGATGGCTCTAAGTGTGTGTGGGGGATGCTGGGGGAGGGGCGATACTGAAGGTCAGAAAAGCAAGATTTTGCCGAAATCGGTTTGGCTCAATGGATAGAGCATTGGCTTGGGGACTGAAGGGTCCCGGGTTCGATTCCGGTCAAGGGCATGTACCTTGGTTGCGGGCATATCCCCAGTAGGGGATGTGCAAGAGGCAGCTGATTGATGACTCTCTCTCATCGATGTTTCTAACTCTCTATCTCTCTCCCTTCCTATCTGTACAAAATCAATATATTAAAAAAAAAAAAAAAAGAAAAGAAAAGAAAAGCAAGATTTTTTTTTTCTTTTTTGTAATCCTTACCTGAGGGTATTTTTCCCATTGATGTTTAGAGGGAGTGGAAGGGCGGAAGTGGAGGGGGGAGGGGACAGAGACAGAGAGAGAGAAAAACCTTGATGTGAGAGACAGACACATGGATGGGTTGCCTCCCGCACACACCCTGCCAGGGGCTGGGGATCAACCCTGCCGCAACCCAGGCACGCGCCCTTGGCTGGGAATCGAACCCGAGACCCTTCGGCGCGCAGGCTGACACTAACCACTGAGCCACACGGGCCAGGGCAGGATTTCTTCGGCCGAGGGCAGGGCCTACGCCGAGGCTCTCTGTCTCCCCTTGGTGCCGGCACCTCCTGAGCTGCCTGAGCCATCCCGAGGGCGCCCGGCTCTGCGGGGCCGCTGGGCCTGCCGCCCGGTGTCTGCCCGCCCCGCCCCGCCCCGTCACGTCCTCCCGCCCCCGCAGAGCAGATGTTCAATAGAGACCTCCGGGCAGCCGGGCAGGCGGTGTGCGCGTGGGTGGGGGGCGGCCGCCAACTTGGCCGCGAGGCATTGTCTAATAATTAGAGGCCGGGAGCGGCGGTCCCCGGATCGGATCGGATCGGATAATGACGGGCTGACGTCTTCCCGCGGAAACGGGGTGTGAGGCCGCTGCTGCGCTGCTCGGGGGAAGCTCAGCTCCTTCCTCCCGGCGTGATCCGGCCTCGTCCCATACCGACGGGGTCTCAGAGGGGTGTCTTCTCGTTGGTGTCCCGCTCCCATGTCTGCAGACGGCCAGCGCGGGGAGGGGAGCACGTCATGGCGGCGGGAGCTGGTTGCCAGCGGCTGCGGCCACGGCTGGGGCGCCAGAGCTCCCCTGAGTGGACCGAGGCGGAGGCCCCGGGGCCCGCACAGAGGGCTGGGACCTAGGCGTCCACGCCTCCCTCGGTGTTAGCTGTGACTCTGTCTCCCCCCCAGGCCCCGAGACCTTTATCCCCCAGAGCAGCCAGAGGCCAGGTCGAGTCGCCTGTACCTGCAGGAGGGGGGTGGGTCAGGCTCTGAGCAGCTTCACTCTGTCTCTCGTCCACTGCCACGTACCTGGGGGGCCAGGGGAGCTTAAAGAGATACGTTCAGGAATGACTTGGGCCCTTCCAACGTGGCTCAGTGGTCACGGTTCGATTCCCGGTCAGGGCACAGGCCCGGGTTGCAGGCTCCATCCCCAGTGGGGGGCCTGAAGGAGGCAGCGGGTCCATGATTCTCTCCCATCATTGATGTTTCTCTCTCTCTCCCTCTCCCGTCCTCTCTGAGATAAAAACATAGATACATTTAAGAAAAAAAAAGACTTTCCAGTTGGCTTCTGGTTCCAGCATCTAACCCCCCCCCCGCCCGCCCCTCCCACCAGGCTGCCCGAGAGCAGAGTGGCTCGGGGAAGGCGCTGTCGGCCGAGGGCGTCGACCAGCGATGGCTTCTGGCCCGCGCTCCCGCCCACACGCTCCCCGCTGTGGGAGGGAGGCCCTCCGGCCGCCGCGGGGTCGGGGTGGCCGAGTTCAGCTGGAAGGAAGAGGGGGTGCCGTGTGGGCAGGTGGGAGGGTGCCCTCGGACAAGCCCTGCCGGGCACCACGCTTGGCCGTCTCCCGTGACAACCGGAGCGATGGCGTCGCGGTGGGCGGGGCGACTCTGGGCGTGGACAGTGTGGGGTGTCCCCCCCACCCCGTTCCCCCCGGCTGCACGCCCCTGACCGCCGCCCTGTGCTCCCTGCAGGACAGACTTCTGCGTGCACAAGGACGAGCCGTGTGACACCGTCGGTGAGTGCCCAGTTACAGCGGCCCCCGAGGGGCCCGCCGCATCCCTCCCCCTCTCCCCGCCTCTTTCTCTTCCGACTCCGTCCTGCTTGTTTTCCCCCAGAAAAGCGGTGCCAGTTCTCACGGCGGGAGGCACCCAGGCAGAGGGCTCGTGAGGAAGAGCGGGCACGTTAAGCCAGGGGAAGGGCCGCGCGCGCGCGGGGCGACCCCGAGGTGCCTGTGTCTGGGGGCGCCCTTGTTTCTGAGCGTCTGGGCGGCCGGTGCGGTGGCGGGGGGACCCCCCCGGAGTTAAGGCGATTGTCAGGAGGTGGAGATGTTGCTGGTGTGCTCTGTGCCCTCAGATGGTTCTCCCCACGTGTCCTGGATGTGTGGTGTGTGTGTGTGTGTGTGTGTGTGTGTGTGTGTGTGACTGGTGAATCCTGGCTGCTACCCCCAGCACATTTCCCTTCTCCCCTCCCTCCCTCCTCTTCCTTCTCCTTCTCCCCCACCCCCCCCCCATTTCTTCCCTCCCCTCCCCGGGGGTACTGGCTTCTCTGGGCATCGGAATAGACTGGGGGCTCACAGGGGCCCCCTAGAGGATGAGGCCAGCGGCTGCCCAAACCCCCCCTCCCCGAGGTCCCCATCAGGCGCCTGGAGTCTGGCGAGCGATGACAGCTGCCACCGAGGCCACCCGTCAGTCTTTATCGGCTGTACCTCGCCCGTCCTCCGATCAGACCTGCGGGCTCAGTGTCCGGCACGCTTCCCCTGGGGCGGGAACAGATCTCCGACGTCGCCCAAGGACCTCCTATGGCTTAGCGCTGGCTTCTGTTTATTTTCCTCTGAGTGCCTGACGCTCGTCTCTGCCCTGAGCCGTGGGGACGTGCTGTCTGCCCATTGACGGGGGAGCCCCCCACCCCCCTGAGCTCCATGTCCCCCCGCCCACCCGCCCCAGAAGCTTCTCTTGTCCCCTCTCACGGGGGCTGCCGGACGTCCCGTCCTCAGGCCCTTCCCGTTTCCCACGGTTCGAGTCCATGAACACGCCTAGCGCTTCTGGTGTGGTTTTTTTCTTTTTTTTGGAAACGCCAGTTCCACGTAATACTTCCTCCTCCGAGTTCCCACCGCGTTTCTCTTGTTTGGTTTCAAACCTTTCCGATGTTTGCTGTTGTCTCCCGTCTCCCGGGCCCCATGGTTCCAGAACCAGCCGGGACCCGACAGCTGTGCGCGGGCCGCGCCAGGGGCGCCCCGGGGAGCGGCCCGGCCCCCCCTCCCCACCTTGGCCGAGCTACCGCCGGCCGATCCAATGGAAGGGGGCCCGGAGCCGCAGGGCGAGGGGCCGGGGGACCCCCGGGCCCGGTCCCACCGGCTGGTGGCGGCACTGCCTCTGCCACGGAGCGCCGGCCGCCAAGACAAACACGGGTTTGGAGATCAAGCGGGAACCCCCAGAGGCTTTCGTCTTGGAAAAATAAACCGAGGGGCCCTCTGCGCCCACACCCAGGTCTGCCGGGCCCGCGTGCGTGCGGACGTCGGAGGCAGCAGAGGAGGCAGGGATGCCGCGAGGGCACCAGGGAGGAGGGGGAGATGGGGCTGCTGCTCCCCAGGCTGTGTCCCCAGGCTTGTCCCCGCCACCTGCCGTCTGTGGCCCAGTGGCAGGCCCCCTGCGTGCCCATGGTGAGGGCAGGATGCAGCACGCACACGAGCACATGCACAGCGGGCGGCGCAGCGCCCGCCGCCCTGGGAGACGGGGGCTGTGGTTTTTATCAGCTGTGTCTCCTCGCTGGCCGGCTGCTGCAGGGCCTCAGTTTCCGAAGGTACCTGGTCCTTCCAGGCAATCGGCCATCCTGCCCACTCTGCCTTCAGAATTCACTTGACCTCTTTTTTTTTAATTTTAATTTTATTTTATTGACTTCAGAGAGGAAGCAAGAGAGAGAGATAGAAACATCTATGATGAGAGAGAACCATGGATCGGCTGCCTCCTGCACGCCCCACACTGGGGATGGAGCCCCCCAACCCGGGCCTGTGCCCTGACGGGGAATCGAACCATGGCCTCCTGGTTCATAGGTCGACGCTCAACCACTGAGCTGTGCCGGGGTGCCTCCATCCGTCAGAGCAGTGGTCCTCTCTGACCTGTCCCCTGAGGTGAGCCCTCCGTCCCGGTCCCTAATGACATGCCCCCACATTCCATTGGGTGGGCGGACACTGCCCCCCTGGAGGGGGCAGGGTGTGCGTGGTCTTGCTCGGACCCCAGCCCGCCGCCCACTCGGCTGGGGAGGCTCAGAGGCCGCCCAGGTGCACCCATCGCCGCCCCGCCCGCCCCGCCCTCCCCTGGCTCCGGGCCCACGCCTGTCGGGGCCCAGGCTTTGCAGAAGATCCGGCAGAACAAAGCCCCCTTGTTGCTGCCACACCCCTCTGTTCCAACGTGCCAGGCCCCCGCATCCCGGTGAGCCGTCTGCCAGGGAGGTATCGGGCACGAGCCAAAGCCAGGCAGATGCCCTACCTGGCCGCCTGCTTCCTCCCAGCTTCTGTGTTAGTGTTTAGGCCGCAGTCGGCGTTGTTCCGGATGGATGTGTCCACAGCAGCTGCGAGGCAAAGGGCAAAGGGCAAAGGGCAAACTGTCGGGTGACGGCCGTGGTGCCATCAATGCCGCCCAAACCCCCTGGGGGCCAAGGGCGATGCCGCTGGCAAGTCCGTGTGGGGCACAACCCCACCTGCTGCCCAGGTCACGGCGTAGGGTCTGGACCGGGCCCTGTGTGCTGGCCGAGAGCTTCTCCAGGGCGTCCGATGGCGCCAGCACCCACCGGGCCGGGGTCCCCGAGCCACCGGCAAAGGCGCCGCCGGCCGGGGTGAAGGTACCTCTGGGCCAGGCCAGCCCCGAGCGCGGGAGGAGGCAGTGGGGCTTGTTCCTGCCGCCGGGAGCCGAGCGCCTTAGATGCCGCGGCATTCTGGGCCGTTTCACCCCCCAGACCCGCACAGAGCATGCTTCCCTCCCCCCTGTTTATGAATTCTTAAAGTATATTTGCGCTGACTTCAGAGAGGAAGGGAGAGGGGGAGAGAGAGAGAGAGAGAAACATCAGTGATGAGAGGGCATCACGGATCGGCCGCCTCCTGCACACCCCACACTGAGGATGGAGCCCACAGCCCGGGGCCTGTGCCCTGACCCGGAATCGAACCTCAGCCTCCTGGTTCCTACGTTGATGCTCAACCACTGAGCCACACAGCCAGGTGCCACGTCCTTATTATGGCATCCTGTCAGCAGCACGAAGGCCCGCCCAGGCCCCCCCCCTTGTGGCTCAAGACGTTGGGGCTTCTCCGGGGAGGTTGACTGAGCTCAGGATGCTGAGTCAGCATCCCCATGGCAACCCGCTTCCCGAGCTGGGCGTGGGGACCACTTCTTCACCCAGGGGCCCTCGTGTCCTCGCCGGGGGAGTGCTTACGGACTTCTGCTCAGGAGCCGGTGCCCAGAGCCGCCCTCGGGCCCGGCCCGCCCTCCCCCGCCCCCCGCCCCCGCCCCGCTCCCAGAGCCAGAGCCACCTCCAGGGGCCCGGATCCAGAGTCCCCTCGGCTCTGCCCTCCACCCTCTGCCGGGGTCTCTGAGATTCCGCCCTCCACCCCCAAGCGGGGCCAAGAGCGTGGTTTCTCCGTCATTCCGAGAGCGCGCTGCTCTTTTCCTCCGCCGACTTGGCAGCCTGTCCGCGCACGGCCTTGCGCTTCCTGCTTCCTGTGGAAACAGAGCTGCTAGCGTGAGAGGGAGGGAAGCCGTATGTCAGGGTCGTCCCAGGCAACTTTCTAGAGCATTCCAGTCCCCGGGTCCTTGGAGCAGAGTCAAGGCAAAGTGGTAGACACCAAGCTCACGTGGTCCGTAGGCGGCCTGCCTGGGGATGAGCCCGGGAATCGAACCGGCGACCTTAAGGTTGCATGGGATGGTGCTCAACCAACTGAGCCACACTGGCCAGGGCACGCCATTTGCTTTTAAATATGGCTCACACATTTATTATTTTTATATTTGTAACTTTTTCGTTTTTGAGAGGAAAGGAGAGGGAGAAGGAGAGGGAAACATCCATGATGAGAGAGAATCACGAATCGGCTGCCTCCTGCCTGCACGCCCCGCACTGGGGATCGGGCCCGAAACCCAGGCGTGTGTCCCTGACTGGGTATCGAACCGTGACCTCCTGGTTCCTAGGTCGAGGCTCAACTTGCCCTGAGCCACACCCGCCGGGCTGGTCCCCAGATTTAAATCACACCTCCATCCCCTTGGAGCACAAGGACCCGGGGACGAGCCTGCTCTCGGGGCTTGACCCCAATCACCATGGTGGCCAGGGAATAGCCGTCCGTTTCTTCCTTGTCCTTGGCACACAGCATCCCGGTGACAACCAGGGCGGTGCTGGCACGGTGAGCGGGTGGCTGGTGGGAGCCCGGGCAGCCGGGCCAGCAGCTGGGACTGTTTACCCGGCCTGTTTGCCGGATGAGCGGAATTTGCACTGCCCTGTGTTTACTTCTGGCACCCGCAGGCCCCTGGCGGGCCGGGGAGAGAGCTATGTGCTGACGCCACGCAGTTTTCCCCGGACTAAGCAAACAAGGAAGCGTCCCTGCCCCCGGCTTCCGCACCGAACGCCGCCCCTCCCGAGACTCGGCCGCGGGCGGCGGGGGCAGAGCGTCTGCCCTGAGATGACACGGCGGCGGCCGGGGGGACAGGCGGGCGGCCCCGGGGACGCGGCGGCCGCCGTGCGGGATGAATGAGATGTGTTTCTCCCGGCGTCGCATCTCCGATGTGAAGCATGTGTTTTGCCAGGGGTGCGGGGGAGAGGGAGTTGGGATAGAAGCACAGACTCAATTGTGTGTTGTCTGGGAACTTCCTTCATACCAGAATCAAAATCTAGGGGACTTTAAAAATATATATAGCTGAAACTGGTTTAGCTCAGTGGATAGAGCGTCGGTCTGTGGACTGAAAGGTCCCGGGTTCGATTCCGGTCAAGGGCATGTACATTGGTTGTGGGCACATCCCCCGGGGTGGGTGTGCAGGAGACAGCTGATCGATGTTTCTCTCTCATCCATGTTTCTAGCTCTCTATCCCTCTCCCTTCCTCTCTGTAAAAAAAAAAAAATCAATAAAATATATTTAAAAAATATATATATACATACTTTTTTTTAAAAATTGATTTCAGAGAGGAAGGGAGAGGGCGGAGAAAGAATCATGGATTGGCTGCCCCCTGCGTGCCCTTCATTGGGGATGGAGCCCACAACCCAGGCACGTGTCCTGACTGTGAATTGAACCATGACCTCCTGGTTCAGAGGTCAATGCTCAGCCACGGAGCCACGCCGGCCGGGCCTGGAGGACTGGTGTGTGTGTGCGTGTGTGTGTGTGTGTGTGTGTGTACACCTCTGCCTCTGCCCCATGTCTCCCGGGGTAAGTGAAATACAACCAGTACCTTCCGTCTTCACAGCAAGTCCACATTCGTTCTATTCTGTGTAAGGCTCCCGCAGAAAGAAGGAGACAATTATCGATAAAAAGAGCTCTAATGACTTCGCCATTCCGTGGAGGTAGCTGCTGTTAATATGATCGCCTCTCTCCCCGGGGTCTTTTTATCTTTCGGATTGAGAGCGTTTTGGACTCCGACACGGGGAACCTCTGCTCCATCCCACCCACGTCTCCCTGTAAACGCACGAAGGTCTAGGGAAACCTCCTAAGCCTGGAAAGACCGTCCACTGTCGCGGGTCTCTCAGGACTTGGGTGAGGGCGGCCCGGGGTTTGAGTGACGGAGAAAGAGAGCCCTGCGCTTGTGGCCCGGCCTCCATTTCTCCGTCTGGAAAATGGGGCCGCGGCACTTGCCAAGTCAGGAAGGGCCAAGCATGCCGGCAGCACCTGCCCGCGGACGGGACCCTAATGAATGCTCTTGCCTTCCTGCTTCCCCTGTGTTCCAAGAAGCTCAGCAAGTACGTGCATTGGTGCTTTTATTTATTTTTAAAAATGTTTTTATTGATTTTTCACAGAGAGGAAGAGAGAGAGAGCTAGAAACGTCGATGAGAGAGAAACGTCGACCAGCTGCCTCCTCCTGCACACCCCCTACCGGGGATGTGCCCACAACCAACGTACATGCCCTTGACCAGAATCGAACCTGGGACCTTTCAGTCTGCAGACCGACGCCCTACCACTGAGCCAAACCGGTTTCGGCTGCTTTTATTTATTTATGTATGTATTTATTTATTTATTTATTTATTTATTTATTTTTAATATATTTTTATCGATGCCAGAGAGGAAGGGAGAGAGAGAGAGAGAAACATCCATGATGAGAGAGAATCATGGATCGGCTGCCTCTTGCATGCCCCCCCCACTGGGGATGGAGCCCGAAACCCGGGCAAGTGTCCTGACCGGGAATCGAACCGTCCCAAGGCCATTCCTGGACGGCTCTGTGCTGAGTGGCTACGCAGCCTGTGCGTTACCTCGGTGGCGTGGGGCGTGGGGATGGGGGCTGCACGCTCCGGTCGGGCGCGGCGGGGGCGGCTGGGGCGTGTCCGTGTCTGTGTCCGTGCGGCAGTGAGCGTGCCGGGTCAGCAGATGCCCGGGGGACGGCGGGCTCGGCACAGCTGGCCCTGGCCGTCGCCCTCACCCCCTCACCAGACGGCTTCTCCCCGGCGTGCGTGTCGGATTGTTTGTCATTAATTTATTGGCCCCGGAGGCCTGGGCCTGGGCCTGGGCCTGGGATGGTGTTCCTGGGTGTGGCTTTAAGTGAGCATGTGTGAGTGTGTGCGTGCACCCGTGTGAGCATGCACGTGTGAGTGTGTTTATGCATACGTGTGTGTGTGCGTGTCTGTGTGTCCGCTGCACGTGCATACCAGCAGGGCTGCGTGGGAGTGTGCTCCTGGCTCACTGCCGGCCACTTCACAACAAGCCTCAAAGAATGTGTTGTGCTTTTTGTTTTTATTCATTTAAATAAAACCAGAGAGGTGACCTGGAAGGCCCTGAGGAGCCGGCCGGCGTCCTTGCTGGAGGTCACGGTCACCTGCATGCCTGGGCTGGGACGTCCATGTGCTCCAGCGTCGCACGGCCAAAAGCCATCCTCTGTCCCTTTCACCAGAGCGTTCTCCCCACCCGTGGCCCTGCGTGTGGCGTGTGGCGTGTGGCGTGTGGCGTGCGGCGTGTGGCTGGTTTCTAGTGGAAGTGCACACCCGGTGTGGTGCCCGGCTGGGTGGACCCGGGTCCCAGCGCGTCTCCCTGCATTGCGGGGACGGGGAGGCAGGGAGGCTAGTGAGCAGGGTCAGGGGCCGCTGGAGGGACCAGGCAGGCGGGAGGGGCTCAGGTCCACCCCGGGGTGAAACTGACACCCACAGAGAGGATGCTACCAGCCGGCGGGGCTCAGGGGTTGAACATCGACCTAGGAACCAGGAGGGCACGGTGCGATTCCCGGTCAGGGCACAGGCCCGGGGCGCAGGCTCCATCCCCAGTAGGGGGCATGCAGGAGGCAGCCGATCCGTGATTCTCTCTCCTCATTGATGCTTCTCTTTCTCTCCCTTTTTCTCCCTCTCTGATGAAATCAATAAAAATATACTTTAGCCGAAACCGGTTTGACTCAGTGGATAGAGCGTCGGCCTGCGGACTGAAGGGTCCCAGGTTCGATTCCGGTCAAGGGCACGTACCTTGGTGGCAGGCACATCCCCAGTAGGGGGTGTGCAAGAGGCAGCTGATGGATGATTCTCTCTCATCGATGTTTCTAACTATCTCTCTCCCTTCCTCTCTGTACAAAATCAATAAAATATATTTATTGTAAATATATATATATACTTTAAAAATTGTTTAAAATGCTTGTAGGCATCTGTTGTGTTACCATTATTACGAGGTGAGGCAAGAGAGCCGAGTGCCCACCGATCGCGCCGTGAGCTCTGGAAGGCAGGCCCGGCCCGAGCCCCTCCCCACCCCGTCTGCCCCACGCTCCGCCGTGCGCGAGGCGGGCCGGGCCCTGACGGCGCGTCTGTCTCCGCCGCAGGCATCGCTTACCTGGGAGGCGTGTGCAGCGCCAAGAGGAAGTGCGTGCTCGCCGAGGACAACGGCCTCAACCTCGCCTTCACCATCGCCCACGAGCTGGGCCACAAGTGAGTGTGGGCCCTCAGCCCGTCCCTGCCTCTCCCGGGACGCGTCTCCGCCCTGGGACCCTCCGCAGCCGAGTCCGTGCTGCTCCGGCCCCTGCTTCCTCCACCTCGGGGACCCCAGGCTCACCCAACCACAGGCTCCGAGTCCGTGCTGCTCCGGCCCCTGCTTCCTCCACCTCGGGGACCCCAGGCTCACCCAACCACAGGCTCTGAGTCCGTGCTGCTCCGGCCCCTGCCTCCTCCACCGAGGGGACCCCAGGCTCACCCAAACACAGGCTCCGAGGGTTCAAATCTTTCTTTTTTAAAAAAAAAATATATTTTTTATGGATGTCAGAGAGGAAGGGAGAGAGAAACATCAATGATGAGAGAGAATCATGGACCGGCTGCCTCCTGCACGCCCCCTCCTGGGGATGGAGCCCACAACCCGGGCCTGTGCCCTGACCAGAATCGAACCGTGACCTCCTGGTTCATAGATCGACACTCAACCCCTGAGCCACGCCGTCCGGGGGGTGTGTCCTGTAGGAATCAGGGCTGTCGTATCACACACGGTCGGGGCTGGTCTTTCTTGCGGGACAAAAAGGGTGTAAGGGCAGGCACGGCGCTGGGCCTGCGTTTCCATCAGCCGCCCAGGCTCGGTTTGGGATGTGCTCCTCCCTGGCCCGCCCTGGGTCCTGCCGTCCTTTGCTGCTCAGCTCCCAGGGCCGTCAGCGCCGGACGGAGGGCAGTCGGGCACGCTCGCAGGGTGCTCCAGCCTCACGCCCAGGTGCCTGGCCCCGGGTCAGAGCGTGCGTGTGAGCGTCCTCCCGGCCCGTCCGTCTGATCCAGCTTCCGGCACCGGACAGAACACTGGGCTCAGGCCCGTGGTTTTACTTTCCCCGCAAGCTGCTAAGCGCTGCAGGGTCTTCCCATGCATTCCTGGGCAAGCCTGCTCCCGTCCTCCCTGCCGTCTGCCTCGGCCACGTCCCTCCTCCTCCTCCTCCTCCTCCTCCTGTTCCTCCTCCTTCTCCTCCTGTTCCTCCTCCTTCTCCTCCTCCGGCGTCTGCCCTGAGCAGCAGGACCAGCTCCTAGCCCAGCAGCCCTCCTGCCCCCTCAGAGTGGTGGTTGTGAACGGGAGGGACCTGGCTGGTGGCCCCCTTCAATGGCCTTTGTGCCCCCAGTGGGGATTTCCATGCCCAGCGTTACGGGAACCGCATGGAAATCACCAAGGTTTCCTTGGGAGGCTGACCCTGGGCACAGAGGCCAAGGCGAGGCAGGGACACTGCTTATAGCCCGGCCCCATGGCTCCGTGCTTGAGCGTCAACCTAAGAACCAGGAGGTCAGGGTTCGATTCCCGGTCAGGGCGCATGCCCGGGTCGCAGGCTCCATCCCCAGTGTGGGGTGTGCAGGAGGCGGCCGATCGATGGATCTCTCTCTCTCTCTCTCTCTCTCTCTCTCTCTCTCTCTCTCTTTCCCAAATCCTTGTTTCTATCTCCCTCTCCCCCCCCCTCTCTCTATCTCTCTCTCTCGCCAATCAATGAAAACTAATTTAAAATAAATGAAGTGATTTCCATTGGGGTGGGGAGGGGAGTCACTAGCACAGCTTCCGCACCCTGACTTTGGGAATCCCTTCCGCCCTCCCTGGTGGTCCTCACCTGTGTTTGGTGACACCCCCACCGGGGGAGGGGGGCTTCGCGTCTCCGGGGAACCACACACTGAGAGGCTCTGTGCCCGGAGCCCCTCTGCCTTCCACATCCCGGATGGGATTCCGCAGGGAGGGCCTCCCTCCCGTCTTAATCCCCCCCCCCCCCCCCCCCCGCGCTCTCGCTACAAAGTTGCCGCTGGAACAACCCTCCCCGGCTACAAGGTTGACGCTAGTGAAAACACCAATTACCCCAATTACCGCCGGAGTCCGCCTCCCGCCCTCCTCCCGGGGGCTCCTGGACGGGCGGAGAGCCGGCACACCGCACACCGTCATTAGGGCGGCTCTCAGAAGCTGTTTCCATCCGGCACCTGAATGCCAGGTTCAGCGGGCGTGATTAACGGCAAGGGGCCTGTAATTTGCACTGGGGGGAGAGAAGGATTTTTTTTTAATTTGTTTTTTTTTAAGATAAAAAGGATCGCTTCAGAAGATCCTCTAGATTAGGGGTGTCGAACTCAATCAGAGAAGGGGCCAAAATCTAAAATCCAGCCTAAATCGCGGGCCGAATGGTTTTCTAAACAGTCATAAACTGTCATTGTGATGGAAACGCAGCGGAGTGCAGTGATGACAGCGCGGTGCGGGCCACATTGCAAGGCCTGGCGGGACGGATTTGGCCCGCGGGCCTTGTGTTTGACACATGTGCTCTAGATAAATAAGTAAGTGGGAAAGGAAGAGCAGTGCCAAAGCCGCCAGTGTTCCCGCGGTGTGGAAATCTCAACAACAAACCCCCTTAGAGAGACAGCCCTTCGCGGGAAGCCCCTGGGCCTCGCCTGTCATAAACCCTCCCTTCCCTAGACCCTCTGCCCTCGGGGTCCAGTCTGCGGATGTGGGCCTGGGCCTTGGGGCGGGGCCAGACCCCACCAGCAGCAGTGCGCCCCCTGGATGTGCCCCAGACCGTGCCCTCGGATGTCTGGGGCACTGAAAAGGGTCCAGGCGCTCCTCCCATGCACGTCATTCGCCGGGTGGCACCTAAACATTTTGATCATTTCTTTCTTTTACGTTGAAAGTAAGTAAGCTACAGAATAATTTTTTTTGGGGGGGGTTAATATATTTTTATTGATTCCAGAGAGGAATGAAGAGAGGGAGAGAGAGAGAAACATCAAGGATGAGAGAGAACCATCGATCGGCTGCCTCCTGCATGCCCCTCACTGGGGATGGAGCCTGCAACCCGGGCATGTGCCCTGCAGTCAGGGCAGTGGGCCCTGGCCGGTGTGGCTCAGTGGTTGAGCATCGACCTATGAACCAGGAGGTCAGGAGTTGCAGGCGTGATCTCCAGGAGGCAGCTGGTCCATGGATTTCCCTCATTGTTGATGTTATTCTCCCTCCCTCTCCCTTCCTGTTTGAAATAAATTTAAAAAAGGGGGGAGGGGAGGGGCGGATTGGAGGCTGGGCCCCGGGAGCAGAGGCGAGAAGCCCGTGGGATGAGTGCCTCTCCCCTCTCCCCCCTCGCCAGCTTGGGCATGAACCATGACGACGACCACTCGTCCTGCGCCGGCCGGTCCCACATCATGTCGGGCGAGTGGGTGAAAGGCCGGAACCCCAGCGACCTCTCCTGGTCCGCCTGCAGCCGAGACGACCTGGAGAACTTCCTCAAGTAAGTCCCGGGCTCGCCCTGAGCCTCCACGCCGCAGACAGCGCCGCCAGGACGCGTGCCGCGGGGCCCCGCGCGGGTGGGGAGGGGCAACGGAGCTCAGAATGCTCAGCTGCCCTAAAGCACGGCCAGGGCGGGACCTCCCGTGTCTGCCGAGCTTTCTCCCTGGTGTGCACTGGGTGTGGGTGTGCACGGGGTGTGGCATGTGCACCGGGTGTGGCGTGTGCACCTGGTGTGGAGTGTGCACGGGGTGTGACGTGTGCACCTGGTGTGATGTGTGCACCTGGTGTGACGTGTGCACCGAGTGTGGCGTGTGCACGGGGTGTGGCGTGTGCACCTGGTGTGGAGTGTGCACTGGGATGTGGGCTGTGCACCGGGTGTGGGCTGTGCATGGGGTGTGGTTGTGCACTAGGTGTGACATGTGCACTGGGTGTGGGCTGTGCACTGGGTGTGGCGTGTGCACCGGGTGTGGGCTGTGCACCTGGTGTGGCGTGTGCACCGGGTGTAGTGTTTGCACCGGGTGTGACATATGCACCGGGTGTGGGCTGTGCACTGGGTGTGGGCTGTGCACCCAGTGTGGCGTGTGCACCCAGTGTGGTGTGTTCACCGGGTGTGATGTTGGCACCTGGTGTGCGCTGTGCAATGCTGTGGGCTGTGCACCTGGTGGCGTGTGCACCGGGTGTGGCGTGTGCACCAGGTGTGGCGTGTGCACCGGGTGTGGCGTGTGCACCGGGTGTGACATATGCACCGGGTGTGGTGTGTGCACCGGGTGTGACATATGCACCGGGTGTGGGCTGTGCACCGGGAGTGGTGTGTGCACCGGGTGTGGTGTGTGCACCGGGTGTGACATATGCACCGGGTGTGGGCTGTGCACCGGGAGTGGTGTGTGCCCCCCACGAGGCTCAGGCGTGTGATGTGATGGTGGGCCCCAGCTCACATTGAAAGATGCTTGCTGGCCGATGGAAACACCAGCTCCGTGACCGTGCCCCGGAGCTGCTTCCTCCCTCCGCCGGTGACCCTGAGCGGGCACCGCTGCGGCCGTGCCCGGGGCTGGAGCAGGACAGATGCTCCACACCCAGCCTCCTGTGACAGGGACGCGCCTTCCCCAGGGACAGGGCTCGCTCAGGATTTATTACTGATTGGCGAGAGGAAGGGAGAGGGAGAGAGAGACATCGGGATGAGAGAGAATCTCGGGCCGGCTGCCTCCTGCACAGCCCCTCCTGGGGATGGAGCCCGCCACCCAGGCCTGTGCCCTGACCGGGAATGGAACAGAGACCTCCTGGTTCCCAGGTCGACGCTCAGCCACAGTCACACCGGCCGGGCTGGGCGTCCCACAGGGAATGCGGAGGCGCAGCGTTCTCCACGACTCAACATCAAAACAAAGACCCGGGCGTTTGCGTGCGGCTCAGCTCTTGTCGGTTTCAGGTCGAAAGTGAGCACCTGCTTGCTGTTCACGGACCCGCGGAGCCAGCACGCCGTGCGGCTGCCCCACAAGCTGCCCGGCATGCACTACAGCGCCAACGAGCAGTGCCAGATCCTGTTCGGCACCAACGCCACCTTCTGCAGGAACATGGAGGTGAGCGGCCGGGGCGGGGTGGGGTGGGGCTGCGTGCAGGACACGGGTGTTCACACTCCACGCACCTGAGCACGCACACATGTGTGTACGCATCCACACACGTGTATGTGCACACACCCAAGCAGGCGTGCATATCCGTCTGCCGTCACGGGCATTCGCACAGTGCGTGCCTGGAGAGCCGAATGCACACGTGGGTGCACGCGTACACACGCTCGTACACGCAGAGTCAGGTTTTGTTATGTCACGTGCTCACTAGGAAACCCACATTGCTGTTGTATGCATTTGTAGTTATTTTGTGTTTGGAATTATATTTGCATGGAATCGTTTCCTTGGTAACCTTCTGTCCTTCATCATTGTGCATGGACAGATAGTTCCCTGAGGAGGGGTTCAGAGTCCCCGCCCAGTGCACCTGTCCCCCCCGGCATGAGCCGGCCTGCGTGAGTTATTACTCTTCTTCTTTTTTTTTAAAAAAAATAAATATATATATATATATTTTTTTATTGATTTCAGAGAGGGAGGGAGAGGGAGAGGGAGGTAGAAACAGCAACGATGAGAGAGAATCATGGGTCGGCTGCCTCCTGCACGCCCCACACTGGGGATCGAACTCACAACCCGGGCCTGTGCCCCTGACCGGGAATCGGCCTTGACCTCCTGGTTCGTAGGTTGACACTCAACCCCCTGAGCCACACCGGCCGGGCTCTCCTTTGGGTGAAATTTGAATCCAGAACCTCCTTCCGCTGGACTCCACGTGCATTCCCCTTTGGGCATTCACCATGCGGAGCCTGAAGGAGCCATTTCCTCGCTTAGGACTCTGGGAAAACGCTGCCTCGGGTGGCGTGGGCGCAGCCTGGCTTCCCGCCTGCGCCGGGCCCCTGCTTCCGGAAACACCTGCCTGGCAGAGGACCAAGGAAAGCTAGGGTCCCCTCGTCCTCCCTCCTAGGGCCCTGGAGACACCCCCCCCCTACCCCCCCCTACCCCCAGCAGCAGCAGCAGCAGCAGCGGCGGCGGCAGCATCGCGTCTCCCGTGTGTGCAGGGGCTGGCGCTGTGCGCTCCGAGCTGCCCATGGAAATAAGAAGTGAAAAAAAACAAAACAAAACAAAAAAAAACCCACCACATTGGCATCCCCGAACTGGCACTTGTTCCAAGTCCTTGGCGAACAGAGCCGTCTCCTCTCTTAGCCAATGGCGATGTGATGTTTTTAATTCAGGAAAGCGTTTCAAGAAAGTCCAAAACCTGCACGTTACAAACAGCAGGTGGTAAATATTTAATAGGAAGAGGGGACGAACCGGAGAGCCCAGTCCGGGCTTTTTTATTAATTAATTAATTAATTAATTTTTATTTGTTATGCTGACCAGTCGCTCCTGTGCTCGTCAGCAGTCCCCGCAGGGCAGCGGCCCCGGCAGGGGGAGGCTGCGGGTGGTGACAGCCGGAAGGAACAGCCCGGCATTGCCCTCTCCCGGCCCCCATTGTTTTTAAGTGATTTTTTTTTTTAATAAATATATTTGTATTGATTTCAGAGAGGAAGGGAGAGAGGGAGACAGAGAGAGAAACATCCACGAGGAGAGAGAACCATGGACCGGCTGCCACCTCCTGCACACCCCCTACTGGGGTTCAAGCCCACAACCCGGACCTGTGCCCTGACCGGGAATCGAACCCTGACCTCCTTCCTGGTTCCTAGGTGGAGGCTCAGCTGCCGAGCCACGCCGGCCAGGGCCGAATTCCTCGTCTGAATATAACATAACTCGTTGGTGTTTCTCTTTACAGTTCAGACGTGTTGTGTTCCGTTGAAGACATCTTTGCCTGACCTCATTCTCTCCCCCCAACCTCTTATTCCCACCCCCTTTTATTTTATTTTATATTTTTTGATGACTAGGGAAGTTTTACGGGAAAGCGCGGTCTATAAAAACGCGTCATAAACAGTTCGCGCCGCCTTCTTCCTCCCCCCTCCTGCGGGGCCCCGTTATGTCCCCGAGCCCCCCGCCCCCGCCCCACACATTCCTCCGGCCTCCGGGGTCGGAGGGCGCGGGAGCAGCCGGTTAATGAGGTGCCGCCGGCGGTCGGTGGCTCTCTCCGGGACCAGCTGGTGCCGAGCTCCGGGCTCTCTCTCTGTCCCGCTCATGGGGGGCGCTGGGCCTTTCCTGAACCCCAGGCCGCAGCATTCCGCCTGCGTCATCATCTTCTCCGGCCCCGGGCAGCTCCCACGTCCTCGGAAGCTAAGAGGCCCTGGGGCTGTTCTTGGCTCTTGGTCCAGGTCCACCTCCCTCGGAGGCTGCTTTCCTGCCTTTTCCCTTCTGCCTCTGTCCCTCCACCTCCCTTTCTTCTCGTTGCTCCTCGCCGTTTGTTCTTTCTTGTTTTATTTATTACGTTTCTTTAAAAATATATTTAATTGACTTTTTTAAACAGAGAGGAAGGGAGAGGGAGAGAGAGATAGATAGAAACATCAATGGGAGAGAGAAACATGGATCGGCTGCCTCCGGCACATCCCCCACTGGGGATGTGCCCACAACCAAGGTCCATGCCCTTGACCGGAATCGAACCTGGGACCTTTTATTCTGCAGGCCGACGCTCTATCCACTGAGCCAAACCGGTTAGGGCTTATTTATTTTTTTAAAAAAATATATTTTTTATTGATGTCAGAGAGGAAGGGAGAGGGAGAGAGAAATAGAAACATTGATGGTGAGAGAGAATCACGGATCGGCTGCCTCCTGCACGCCCCCTCACTGGGGATGGAGCCTGCACCCCGGGCCTGTGCCCCGACCGGGAATCAAACCGTGACCTCCTGGTTCCTAGGTCGATGCTCAGCCCCTGAGCCATGCCCGCCCGGCATTTCCCCATGGATTCCTAGAGAGAGCGGACGGGAGGAGAAGAGAGAGAGGCTCACCCTCTGAGCCGGGCACCTCCTCCCCTCCCGTTTCGAATCCCAAGTCCAAACCCACCGCTGGGCCCACCCCGGGCGACCCGGCGGTGGCAGTCATGTGTCTCCTCTCCGCCCGCAGCATCTGATGTGCGCGGGGCTGTGGTGCCTGGTGGAAGGAGACGCGTCCTGCAAGACCAAGCTGGACCCGCCCCTGGACGGCACCGAGTGCGGGGCCGACAAGGTAACCGCCTCCCGCCGGCCCCCGGGGCGTGGGGCGCGTCTCCTCCCCCCTGGGGAGTCAGTCCCCTGGGCCCAGACGGCCGGGACCTCGGGGAGACAGCGGGTGGGACGGGGGAGGCACCCAGGTCACGCGGGGGCCGCTGTGTCGCAGTGGTGCCGCGCGGGCGAGTGCGTGAGCAAGACGCCCATCCCCGAGCACGTGGACGGCGACTGGAGCCCCTGGGGCGCCTGGAGCATGTGCAGCCGCACCTGCGGGACCGGAGCCCGCTTCCGGCAGCGGAAGTGCGACAACCCCCCGTGAGTGCCCCCGCCCCGGCCGCGCCGCCCGGCCTGCCCCTCACAGGGTCCCCCTGCCCCTCACAGGGTCCCCCTGCCCCTCACAGGGTCCCCCTGCCCCTCACAGGGCCCCCTGCCCCTCACAGGGCCCCCCTGCCCCTCAGAGCGTCTCCCTGCCCCTCACAGGGCCCCCCTGCCCCTCACAGCATCTCCCTGCCCCTCACAGGGCCCCCTGCCCCTCACAGGGCCCCCCTGCCCCTCACAGCGTCTCCCTGCCCCTCACAGGGCCCCCCTGCCCCTCACAGGGCCTCCCTGCCCCTCACAGCATCTCCCTGACCCTCACAGCGTCTCCCTGCCCCTCACAGGGCCTCCCTGCCCCTCACAGCATCTCCCTGACCCTCACAGCGTCTCCCTGCCCCTCACAGGGCCTCCCTGTCCCTCACAGTGTCTCCCTGCCCCTCACAGGGCCCCCCTGTCCCTCACAGGGCCCCCCTGCCCCTCACAGGGCCTCCCTGCCCCTCACAGGGCCCCCCTGCCCCTCACAGCGTCCCCCTGCCCCTCACAGCGTCTCCCTGCCCCTCACAGCGTCTCCCTGCCCCTCACAGGGCCCCCCTGCCCCTCACAGCGTCTCCCTGCCCCTCAGAGCGTCTCCCTGCCCCTCACAGGGCCCCCCTGCCCCTCACAGGGCCCCCCTGCCCCTCACAGGGTCTCCCTGCCCCTCACAGGGTCTCCCTGCCCCTCACAGGGCCCCCCTGCCCCTCACAGTGTCTCCTTTCCCCTCACAGGGCCCCCCTGCCCCTCACAGGGCCCCCCTGCCCCTCAGAGCGTCTCCCTGCCCCTCACAGGGTCTCCCTGCCCCTCACAGGGCCCCCCTGCCCCTCACAGGGTTTGTCTCACAAGGAGGGGGTGCAAGGAAGCGGAAAACTACACCAGGAACTACACCAGAGCCAGTGTTGTCCAGTGGTTAGCGTCCACCTAGGAGCCATTCCCAGTCTCGGTTCCATTCCCGGCCAGGGCACACGCTGGGGTTGTGGGCTTCCATCCCAGTAGGAGGCAGCGGATCCATGATTTTCTCTCATCCCTGATGTTTGCCTCTCTCCCTCTCCCTTCCCTCTCTCCCCTCTCTCTCTCTCTCTCTCTCTCTCTCTCTCTCTCTCTCTCTCTCTCTCTCTCTCTCTCTCAAATCAATCGTCTCTGGCCGGTGTGGCTCAGTGGATAAAGTGTTGGCCTGCAGACCCAAAGGTCGCGGGTTGGACTCCGGTCAAGGGCACACACCTCGATTTCAGGCTCCATCCTCTGCCCCAGTCGGGTGCGTGCGGGAGGCAGCCCATCCGCGAGGCTCTCTCTCTCCAATCGGTGTTTCTCTCTGTCTCTCCCTCTCCCTTCCACGCTCTCTCAAAATCAGCCCAGGAAATATCCCGGGGTGGGGGTGGGGGTGGGGGGTGGAGGGGGTGGTTGAGCAGCATCAACAACAAAACCAATAGACGGGAAAGATTTTTAAAAAGGCCCCTGGCGGCGCGCCTGGCTCCTCCGCGGAGGTCATTCCGGGGGAGGCCGGGCGGGGGGCCCGGCTCGGGCTGCCGGCTGCCACGGGAGCTGCGGGCCAAGGCGACAGGGGAGCGTCGGGCGGCCGAGGAGCCCACCTGCTCCCTCAGTGCTGGGCACACTGCGGCTCGCGAGCCACAGGCGGTCCTCTGGCCCCTTGCGTGTGGCTCTTCCACAGAACACCACGGCCTGGGTGAGTCTGTGTGGAAGAAGTGGCGTTCGGAGGAGTTTACGTCTAAAAAAATGTGGCTCTCCAAAGCAATTTCGATCGTTGTCCTGTTGGTATTTGGCTCCGTGGACTCATGGGTTTGCTGACCACTGAGCTATCTGAAGCCGCCCTCCTGCAACTGCGACCGGCTGTCTTTGATGGGGGACGGGGCGGGGGGTCTCTGCCTGTCAGTTCGGAATGCGAGGGGCGAGGTGTGCGCCGGATCACGCTCCCCTCCCACGTGGGTCTTGCTCCTCCCTTGAACCCCCCCCCTTCACTCTTTCTCAGAACGGCCGGCTCTCCGCTCTCGGTCCCCTGGGCCCTCAGCTGCCTCCCATTAGCGCCGTAAGGAGCGCCCTGTAAAGGATGACTCACCCGAAAGGCTCTCCATCCACCATTAAGTCATGTTGGTGAATAATTAGCAGCCCCCGTGGGCAAGCCCTGCCGCCCTGGCCCCTGGCAGGAGCCCAGCCATGCCTCACACGCTCCGGGGGCGGGGGGCCGAGGCCGGCGGGGAGGGCTGGGTCACAGGGAGGCTGTGCCAGGAGCACCGCTCCCTCCCGGGGGCGCTAAGGGGATCGGTGCTGCAGAGTGGGTCCCGTTATACCGCTCCTCCGGCCCCCAGCAGAGCCTGGCTCCCAGCCGCCGCTCAGTGCTCCAGGAATGACAGTTCCATTAAGAGCGCTGATGGTGCATTGAGGTTCCCCAGAGAAAGAGAGCCAATAGGAGATAGATAGATAGATAGATAGATAGATAGATAGATAGATATATGATAGATGGATAGATAACAGATGGGTGATAGAAGATAGATGGATAAAATAGATGATAATTAGGAAGACGATAGAGTATAGCTATATAGGTAGACAATAGATAATAGATACATGATAGATATATGATAGGTGGATAGATGACAGATGAGTGATAGAAGATAGATGGATAAAATAGATGATGATTAGGAAGACGATAGAATATAGCTATATAGGTAGATGATGGATAATAGATAGATACATGATAGATATATGATAGGTGGATAGATAACAGGTGGGTGATAGAAGATAGATGGATAAAATAGATGATAATTAGTAGGACGATAGAATATAGCTATACAGGTAGACGATAGATAATAGATACATGATAGGTATATGATAGATGGGTAGTTTGATAGATAAATAGAAGATAGATGATAATGAATAGATGATAGATAATAGATAGGTGATAGGTAGATAACAGGTGATAGAATATAGGTAGATAGATAGGTGAGAATATAGGTAGATAGATGTATGATAGATGGATAGCTATAGATAAATAGAAGATAGATGATAGAGTACGGGTGATAGATTATAGATAGATGGATAGCAGATAGGTGATAGGACATTGATACTACCGTAGCAGGCAGATGGATAGATGGTGGATGATGGAGAGATGGCAGACCCGCCCCTGCTGGGCACCACTCAGTGCAGCCCCCAACATCCGTGCCCCTCGCCCACCCGGGCGCCGGCTCACCGAGAGGCAGGGACCCTCTGCGCTTCCGGCGCCCTCCGGACACTCCCGCCGCGGTGTTCCCTGACGCGCGGAGCTCACTGCACAGGCCGTGCCGGGTGTGTGAGTGTGTGAGTGCGTGTGTGTGTGTGTGTGTGTCAGGCGGCCTGGGACCCTGCTTCCCCAAGGCCACCCGAACGCCAAGGGCAGCCAGGGAGCGGCCGGTGCCCCCTCCCAACCCGTGAGACTGCGGCCCACGGACAGGCTGCTCCGTGGCCTCTCAGGACCAGCTCTAAGCCCTGCCCCATCGGGTTTACCCCGAGGGAGCCCAGCAATCTGGTGCTAGTGACACCTCGGTGCTCTGTCTGAGCTTCCTGCCCGGCCCGGGTGGCCCAGTGGTTGAGCGTCGACCTAGGAGCCAGGAGGTCACGGTTCGATTCCCGGCCAGGGCACGGGCCTGGGTTGTGGGCTCCACCCCCAGTGTGGGGTGTGCAGGAGGCAGCTGACCCATGATTCTCTCTCCTCATAGCTGTTTCTCTCTCTCTCTCCCTCTCCCTTCCTCTCTGATTCAGTACAAATCTACATATTTAAAAACAGCAGACTTCCTGTTCTAACGGGCAATGGCTGTCTTCTCCTCGCCCTCAGGGACCCTCCCCAGGTGAAGGGGGAGCGAAGGGGCCGGCGGGGGGGCGGGGGGGGCTGTTCCGGCTGCAGGGCCGCCTCCGGGGAGCTGTGAGGGGGCCAGGCCGCTCAGCTGCCTCTGCAGGAGGCTCTGACGTGGTGCCAGTTACAGGACACAGCTGATGGCGGCCGGAGCCAAACTGACCCAGCAGCACCCCCTCCGCTCTGGCTCCGGCCCCTCTGCCCCCGCCCCCGCCCCCGCCCGTCCCCCTGCCCTGCAGGCCTGGCCCCTCTCCCGGCTCCCACAGCTGGTTCACTCACTGTCCAAGCACACCGGCCAGAGAGCCCTCCCTTCGCCCCCTTTGCTCTCCGCCGCGGTCTTCCCGGCCGTTGGAACGCGCGCCTCCTGCCTGCGGACAGCCAGGCCCGGGTCATCCGTGTCCTGGGCCCAGCCTCCTCGGTACGTGTGTCCCTCCCGGTGCGGGTTTCCGCCGAGAGGCTGCAGGGCGGAAAGGCCGCCCCCCGCAGTCCGCAGGCCGGTGCCCCGGGCACCGGAGGGCATCGCTGTTTGCGGGAGAGCCAGCTCTGGGGAGCCCGAGGCCGAGGGGCGTGGGAGCAGGAGGAACCGGAAGACGGCGGGTCCCAGAAGCATCCGGAGGGGAAGCCGCCTGCAGGCCGGCCGAGGCCCCTGCCCCGGCCTCTGCTCCCACAGGGAAACCCCGTATGTGCCCTTGCCCCTCGGCAGCGACCTGCTGTCCACGTGGATGGTTTTTGTTTTTATTTTTTATATATGGTTTGGCTCAGTGATAGAGTCTTGGTCTGCGGACTGAAAGGTCCCAGGTTCGATTCCGGTCAAGGCCATGTACCTTGGTTGCGGGCACATTCCCAGTGTGGGGTGTGCAGGAGGCAGCTGGTCGGTGTTTCTCTCTCATCGATGTTTCTAGCTCTCTCTCTCTCTTCCTCTCTGTAAAAAATCAATAAAATATATATATATATATTTTGGGGGGAGGGGAAGGGAGAGGGAGGGAGAGAGAAACATCCATGATGAGAGCATCATCCATCGCCTGCCTCCTGCACGCCCCCTCCTGGGGATCGAGCCCTCAACCCGGGCCTGTGTCCTTGACCGGGAATCGAACCGTGACCTCCTGGTTCCTAGGTCAGTGCTCAACCCCTGAGCCATGCCCTCGGGCCCGTTGGCTAAGCTTTACGTTCGGATGAGAGACACAGTGGGTGGGTCTCGCTAACCCCTTCTCACCACATTGCGTCCGTCCGGATGACCCTGGCGGACGGCCTCAGGGCTCCTGACACCGAGGCGGGAGGGGAGGCCTTGCCTGGGCTGGCTGACCCCGGTGGCCGCTCTCTCCCCGCAGCCCCGGGCCCGGAGGCGCGCACTGCTGGGGCGCCAGCGTGGAGCACGCCGCGTGCGAGGGCCCGCCCTGCCCCAAGGGGCTGCCCAGCTTCCGGGACCAGCAGTGCCAGACGCACGACCGGCTGAGCAGCAAGCAGAAGGGGCTGCTGGCCGCTGTGGTGGTGGACGGTAAGGAGCGGGCGTGTCCTGTCCCTCCCATCCTTCCCCCGGGGGGAGCCGGGCACCTCCTGGGAGGACCCGGGCGGGAGGGTTGGGGGCACCCCCACCCCAGTCCCCCGCCCTGTCAGCCTCGGAGGGACCCCCGGGCAGAGCCTGGCGTTGGCCTTAGAGGCCTGTGCCATTTCCCAGGAGCACCTGCAAGGCAGGCTGCAGCCCAGATGCCTCCCGCACCCCGTTTGCAGCAATCAGGGCGCGGGGGTGGGGGGGGGGGAGAGCAGGAGGGGGGTTCCAGCAGTCTGCTGTCTGCTTCTAGGTGCCCGGGGCCAACTGTGTGGGGCAGGAGGCTGTGCGGGGCCGGGCAGGGCCGTCTGCTGCCTCCCTGTCCAGTGTGGGTGCTCCCTTGGCAATTTCCAGGATCATTTTGAGTTGGTTTTTTACTCTTTTTGTAAAATGTTTTACTTTTATTGATTTCAGAAAGGGAAGGAGAAGGGAGAGTGAGAGAGAAGCATCGGTGAGGAGAGGGAATCATGGATCGGCTGCCTCCTGCACAACCCCCTTACTGGGGACGGAGCCCGCAACCCGGGCCTGTGAACCTGACCCGGAATCGAACCGTGACCTCCTGGTTCCTAGGTGGACGCTCCACCACGGAGCCACGCCGGCGGCCGGGCGCTGAGGAGGCCACGGTCTGGGACGAGGAAGTCGGGGTACAGTCAGCTTTTCCGCCTTTGACGGGGAGACTGGAGCTCAGGGCTCGGCAGGGGCCGCCTGCCCTCTGGGAGCCACAGCGACTGCCCTGTTCCTGCTCTCCCTGCGGAATGCTTTGGCCAGGGCCGTTCAGGGAGGGAGACGCTGTATTTTTTCCTATTTTCTCTTCTCCAAAGAAGGAGAAAGAAAGAAAACAAGGACATTCTTGCCGAGGTAGATTTTCCAAGGCAGGACTCGGGCCCGCAGACCCCGGCCGCCTCCCACAGGCCTCAGAGACACTCCTTAGAGCGACTGCCCCGTGGAAGAGCCTCCGACAGGACCGGTGGCCGTGGCCCGGGGCCAGCCCGCCCGCCCCCGCCGTCCCCGTGGAGCCGCCCGCGCGTCCGAGGGCTCGGCAGAGGCCGGGCGGCACATCCCAGCCCCCTCCCGGCACAGCCCGACCCCTCCTGCCGCAGCCCCCCCCCCGCGACCGGGCTCAGGCCAGCTGGAGCCGCTTAACAAAGCAGAGCGAAGGTGGTGCCCGCCCGGCTGGTGTGGCTCAGTGGCCGAGCATCCACCTAGGAACCAGGAGGTCACGGTTCGATTCCCGGTCAAGGGCACAGGCCCAGGTTGCAGGCTCGATCCCCAGTGTGGGGCGTGCCGGAGGCAGCCGGTCCATGAGTCTCTCCCTTCATGAATGTTTCTCTCTCTCTCTCTCTCTCTCTCCCCCTCTCCCTTCCGCTCTGAAATCAGTAAAAATTAAGGGGGGAAAAAAATTTTTTTTTTAATTCACTGTTTCGAAACTGCTTTAGCTGGGGGATGCTTCCTTATAACCTTAGGACACTTATAACCTTTTAACCTTAGCCTTCTAAGGCACGCCTTCCCACCGACGGCGTGGCTCAGGGTGCCACGGGGCCCAGCCACGGAGAGCAGCGCGCCCGTGGCCCTTCCGTGGCAGGCCCGGGCGCTGGGGGAGAGCGGATCCCCTAGCAGGAGCCCTCCAGCTCCGTGTCCGGGCCTCTGAGGCCCTGCAGGCCCCACAGGGCTTTCCGCGCCACCCGCTTCCTGGCTTCCTACCCCCCACCTCCCCCCGAGGACCCCTAGGGAGACACTCACGGAGCGCGCACACAGGCCTCATGGGCCATCGAGGCTCCTTTGCAGAGCCGTCCCGCGCCCTGCTTGGCCCTCCTCACGCCGCCGTTCACCGCTTTCCCTCCCCAGACAAGCCGTGTGAGCTGTACTGCTCGCCCCTGGGGAAGGAGTCCCCGCTGCTGGTGGCCGACAGGGTCCTGGACGGCACGCCCTGCGGGCCCTACGAGACCGACCTCTGCGTGCACGGCAGGTGCCAGGTGACGTGCGCCCTCCGGCCGGCCGGCCGGCCGTCTGTCCTCGGCGGGGCTGCCGGGAGGCGGCCCCCTCTCCTCGGGGGCTCGGCAGGGGCGGGGCCCGGGAGCCCCGGGGGAGTGGGTTTTCTTTAAAATATATATATTTTTTTTTTATTGCCCTGGCCGGTGTGGCTCAGTGGATGGAGCGTCGGCCTGCGGACCGCAGGGTCCCGGGTTCGATCCCGCTCAAGGGCACGTACATCGGTTGCAGGTTCCTCCCCGCCCGGGCCCTGGTCGGGGTGCATGCAGGAGGCAAACAATTGGTGTGTTTCTCTCTCACACATGGATATTTCTCTCTGGTTCTCCCTCTAAAATCAATGAGAAAATATCCTTGGGTGAGGATTAAAAATATATACATTTTAAATTTATTTTAGAGAGAGAGAGAGAGAGGGAAACATCAATGAGAGAGAAACATCGATCGATGGACCGGCCGCCTCCTGCACGCCCCGCACTGGGCATGGAGCCCGCCACCCGGGCGTGTGCCCTGACCGGGAATCGAACCCTGACCTCCTGGCTCACTCACGGGTGGACCACTGCTCAACCACCAAGACGAGGCTGGGGGGCGCGGGGGAGCATATGTTTTTGGACAAGCTCCGCTCTGGTTCCGGACAGACGATACAGACGAATCAGATGCCTTTGCCAGTGACACCCCAAGGGGCGCAGCCGCCTGGCTTCCGGGAACCTGCCCCCACCCCCTGGAACATAGTCCCCAAACCCACCCACGTGGAAACCCCCCCCCGTGTGCAGCACCCCCACCCTCAAGAATAGCCCCCCGTGCGCCCCCTGCTCACACGGGACCGGTCACCCTGCGATGACCTGCTGTTTGAAGGAAACCAGCCGCCGGCCCCAGAAAGACCAAGAAAAACACACACACGGGAGAACGCGCCCTGGCAGGAGCCGCGGAGATAATTATAGACTCCGGCCGAATTTCTAGAATTCTGCTGCCAAGTCAGCAACCAGAGCGAGATACAGGAGACCACCGCGGCCATGTTCTCTTCCAGGCAAACACCGCGCTCGGAAATGGCCGCCCTCTAACCAAACAAGGGCAGAGCCGAGAAGGGAGAGGCCAGCCCGGCCAGCCGGCGCGGCTCCGCGGTTGAGCATCCACTCAGGAACCAGGAGGTCACGGTTCGAATCCCGGTCGGGGCACAGGCCCGGTTGCAAGCTTGGTCCCCAGTAGGGGGGCATTCAGGAGGCAGCCGATCCGTGATTCTCTCTCATCATTGATGTTTCTCTCTCCCTCTCCCTCTCCCTTCCTCTCTGACATCAGTAAAAATATACATTATATATAAAATAAAATAAAAATAGGCGAGGGCTGCGAATTGGTAGGCCTAACCGGGAGCCCAGTGGAGGGCTGGTGTCACTGGCCAGGAAGCCCGTCCCCAATGGAATAAGGAGTCGGTGGCATCCCTCCCATGGGAGAGAGAGAGAGAGCGCGCTGTCATTGCAAGAAGGCTTTCTGTTTCATTACAGAAAGCGCGTGCTCGCCTTTCCCAGCCAGAAGCACAACCCACTGCTCCACACCGGCCGGGCTGGGGCGCCGCCGCCTTCCCGGGCCCCCTTTCCCCCGGCAAACACTAAAGGACGCGTTTGGCCACGAGGCCGGTGCAAGGCCGAGCCTAACGCAAGCGGGACCCCATTCACGCTTTGCTCTTCCGATTTTTAAAATACGTCAGCCATTTGCCGGGGCCTCGGGGGGTGCCGGGCCTGCCTCCCTGAGGCGGGGGGGGCCCCGGCTCACGCCGCTCTCCGGCCCCCAGAAAATCGGCTGTGACGGCATCATCGGCTCAGCGGCCAAGGAGGACCGGTGTGGCGTGTGCAGCGGCGACGGCAAGACCTGCCGCGTGGTCAAGGGCGACTTCAGCCACGCGCGGGGCACAGGTGAGCCCGGGGGCTTGTGGGAGAATCCGCGGCTGCCCGCCCCCCCCTGGCTCCGGGGGCGGGGGAGACGGAGGGGAGCCGGGCGGCTCCGTCTAGTCTCATAGCCACCGGCCACTGAGCCGCGTCAAAGGTTTTTGTTGTTCATTTTTTCCATTTATTTTTCCCCCCCACCAAAATATGGTTTTTTTTGTTTGTTTTTTTAATTTTTTAAAAATATATTTTATTGATTTTGTACAGAGAGGAAGGGCGAGAGATAGAGAGCTAGAAACATCGACGAGAGAGAGTCACCGATCAGCTGCCTCTTGCACACCCCCTACTGGGGATGTGCCCGCCACCAAGGTACATGCCCTTGACCGGAATCGAACCCGGCGGGACCTTTGAGTCCCCAAGCCGACGCTCTATCCATTGAGCCAAACCGGTTTCGGCCCAAAATATGTTTTTATTGATTTCAGAGAGCGGAAAGGAGAGGGGAGGGGTGGGGAGAGAAACATCAGTGAAGACAGAGGATCATTGGGGGGGGGGGGGGGAGGGGACTCTGGTGGGAGGTGGGTGGGGTGGCTCAGCCCTGTGGTCCGTCCCCGCAGGCTACATCGAGGCCGCCATCATCCCCGCGGGCGCTCGGCGGATCCGTGTGGTGGAGGACAAGCCGGCCCACAGCTTCTTAGGTAACCAGGGGCCTGTCCGGAGGGCGGAGGTGGCGGGCCAGCCGGGCAGCGGGGTCAGCGGCACGCTCCCAGCCCCGCGGTCGGCAAACTGCGGCTCTCCGGCCCCTTGGCGCGTGGCTCTTCCACAAACTACCACGGCCTGGGCGGGTCTGTGTTGAAGAAGTGGCGTTGGAAGAAGCTTATTACGTTTAAAACATGTGGCTCTCCAAAGAAGTTTCCATGGTTGTCCTGTCGGTATTTGGCTCTGTGGACGAATGAGTTTGCCGACCCCCGGTCGAGGCCGCTGGCGGTAAACGCCTACGTTAGGTGTCACGTTCTGGCTGCCGAGACTTCCTGTCACCATCGCTCACCTGACCCGGGACCCGGGTAGCGAGCAGAATTGGGAGCATTATCTCTGCTTTTCCGTGGAAATGTGGGAAGGGCAGAAGGCTGTCAGGGTCCATTAGATCTAATTTCTAATTCCCACCTGAAATGGACTTTAAATATATATATATATATATACATATGTGTGTGTGTGTGTGTGTGTGTGTGTGTGTGTGTATATATATATATTATTGATGTCAGAGAGGAAGGGAGAGGGAGAGAGAAGCATCAATGAGGAGAGAGATTCATGGATCGGCTGCCTCCTGCACCCCCCACACGGGATGGAGCCCACACCCCGGGCACGTGCCCAAACCGGGAATCGAACCGTGACCTCCTGGTTCCTAGGTCGACGCCCAGCCACTGAGCCGCGCCGGCCTGGCCTGCCTCGGTGCCCTTATCTCCTCTGCCAGGCAGACCCCAGGATCCCAGGGCCCGGGGTAGGCACCGGGGCAGGCCCGGAGACGGTGCACGCTCCTTACGTTCCTAAGGTTCCATTCAAACCGGCCGTGCTGGCCCCGGGCCGGGCGCCCTGGAAGCCGAGCCCATGGAGCTCCGAGCTGCCCGGGAGCGATTCCCGAGGAATTCCACCCGCCTCCCTCCCTCCCTCCCTCCGGCCCACGGCCTGGCCCTCGGCTCGAAACCACCTGGAACAGGAAATGCCTCTGCCGCTCGCGTCCGCGGGCCTCCGGGTGGAAATAAAAGGCGCTGACGCGGCGCCAGGGCTAGAAGTGGGTTGACTGCGGGTCAGGCCTTCCAGTGCAATCCAGGAGAGACAGAGGCAGGGAGCCACTCCCGCGCAGCCCCACGCCTGGGGACGGGGTCAGACCCCGGCGTGGGCCTGCAGCCAGCTAACGAGGAGCCCTGCCCTGCCTCCTATACGGCCAGGGGTGCCCCGTCCACGCTCCCCAGCACGGCTCACAGTCTCTCCCCCCAGAGCCCGTGTCCACGTGCAACTATCTGCAGACACACATCACGTGATCGCAGGTTCCTGGCCCCGGATGAGGCTCTGTGTGTCCGGCCCTGGGGCTGAGGAGGGCAGGGACCCATCTCCCTGGTGGGGGAGTTCCTCTCCCGTTAAGCGGCTCCTTGTGGCTCCGAACGGCTCCTCAGCAAAAGACACAAAGGCAGGCCCTGCTGTGTGTGTTTCAGACAGCGATTCAGAACGTGCGACCGGCCCATCTCATTTGCTCAGTGGCTAGGCCTGGGGACTGAAGGGTCCCGGGTTCGATTCCCGGTCCAGGGCATAGGCCCCGGGTTGTGGGCTCAGTCCCCAATAGGGGGCGTGCAGAAGGCAGCCGATCCATGATTCTCATCATGGATGCTTCAATCTCTCCCTCGACCTCTCCCTTCCTCTCTGAAATCAATAAAAAATATATTTAAAAAAAACAAATAAAAAATAACATGCCTGACCCCTGACCCCGGCGGAGCCCAAAAATGAAATTGTTCTTCCCGGCCAATCAGATTCCCCCCCCCAACCCCCCCACCCCCCGGACATAAAATCACCAGACAGACCAGGTCCCTCCAGAATTCCCTGTGCTCTTTATTTTTTTTCTTTTCTTTTAATGTTTTTATTGTGGTGGGGTTGTTTGTTTTTTTTTAGTTTTGGGTTTTTTTGGGGGGTCTGTGCCCAGGAGAGGGGCGGCTGGGCCGCAGGGCTGCTCCGCACGGGCCTGCTGCCCCACACCGCCCGCTCTCTCCCCAGCCCTCAAGGACTCCAGCCGCCGGTCCATCAACAGCGACTGGAAGATCGAGCTGCCCGGGGAGTTCCAGATCGCGGGCACCACCGTCCGCTACGTGCGCAGAGGCCTGTGGGAGAAGATCTCGGCCAAGGGCCCGACCCAGATCCCGCTGCATGTGATGGTGAGGCTCGGTGAGGGCGCTCTCCCCGGGTACTGCCTCCCGGGGTTCGGGTGGCCCCTGGTGGCTTACCCGGCCCCCCACAGCTCAGGGCTCCCTCTGGATCTCCTCTTTCCTTTGTAAATATATATATATATATTTTTATTGATTTCCGAAAGGAAGAGAGCTGAAACCGGTGTGGCTCAGTGGATAGAGCGTCGGCCTGCGGACTGAAGGGTCCCGGGTTCGATTCTGGTCATGGGCATGTACCTTGGTTGCGGGCACATCCCCAGTAGGGGGTATGCAAGAGGCAGCTGATCGATGTTTCTATCTCATCGATGTTTCTGACTCTCTATCCCTCTCTCTTCCTTTCTGTAAAAATTCAATAAAATATATTAAGAGAGAGAGAGAGAGAGAGAGAGAGAGAGAAAAGGGGGGCAGAGAGAACACATCAATGAGGGGAGAGAATCAGGGATCGGCTGCCTCCTGCACGCCCCCTGCTGGAGATGGAGCCCACAACACGGGCGTGTGCCCTGACGTGTGCCCAAACAGTGGCCTCCCGGCTCCTAGGTCGGCGCTCAGCCTCGGAGCCACATCCCCCTGGGCGTGCTGCAGGTTTCTCCCGGCCCCGGACGCCGCCCGGCTCCCCGCTGGCAGGGCTCCGGCCTCTTCTCAAACGGAAGGGCCCCGCCAGCAGCCAGCCCGCGTGCAGTCTGCGTTTTTATATCAGATGGCACGGGTCCGCCCCGCGGCGTGTGTCTCCGCGCTGGAAATTACCTTCTGGAAAGGGGCTGTTGACTCCGCTTCCTTCCAAACCAACAGCGCTCAGATTTTCCAAGCTCGGCTTGCAGCAGGCATCTGGGAACGGGGAGGAGAGGGTGGCAGGTTCTACGGGAATGCCGACTCCCCGGGTGGCCTCAGAAACCTGTGGGGTCCCGTCTTACCTGTCGAGCCCAGCCCCCAGACCACCTGCTGATGCGTCCTTTTTATTGTTTATCTAGGTGAGTCCTCACCTGCGGATTTTTTCCATTGATCTCTTTGGAGAGAGTGGAAGGGTCGGAGAGAGAGAGAGACAGAGACAGAAAGACAGAGACAGAGAGAGAGAGAGAGAAAGAGAGACATCGATGTGAGAGAGGCACTTTGATTGGTTCCCTCTCGCACATGCCCCAACCAGGGCCGGGCCTGGAGCCTGCCACTGAGGTACAGGCCCTTGATCCCGAGCCAAACCTGCAACCCTTCAGTCTGTGCCCAACGCTCTATCCACTGAGGCAAACCAACCAGACTGATGCATCCTTTTTAAGAATATCAAAATATCACTCCCGGGACAGCCTGTTGTGAGCCCTGAATGCAATAAAAAATGTAAAAAAAAAAAAAAAAAAAAGAAAGAAATGAAATAAAAGCAGCCCTGGCTGGTTTGGCCAGTGGTTAGAACATCCACCTGCAGACCCAAGGGTCGCAGGTTCCATTCCCGGTCAAGGGCACGTACGGTAACCTGAATCGCAGGTGTCCTAGCCCATCGATGTGCCTCTCTCAGGTCGATGTTTCGCTCGCTCTCCCCCTCCTTCCTCCTCCCTCCCTTCCGCTCTCTCTAGAAATCACTGGAAAAAGCGGTTCTCGGGTGAGGATGAGAAATCATGATGATGGTAATAATAATAATACAATAAAAGCAGTCATGCAGAGGGCCTGAGAGGAAGCCAGCAATAAGACCCTCACTGTCACGTCCCCTGTCGCCCAGGCACTTGCTCTCTGGAGCAGGCGCCAGGACGGGTTTATTTCCCGTCTCTTCTCGAAGCGCCCACGGCCCCAGGGCATCGCCCGCGGGCTCAGGAGGAGAAACAGAGCTCAGAGAGAGAGCCAGCCACCGCCGCCCCAGCCCCAGGCCCAGCCCCGTTACCACGCACTGCTTCTCTCTCTCTCTCTCCAACGATGACGGTTCCTTCCAGTTTGCAAATCTAGAAACGAGGGGTGCCCTTCCGGCTGTCCGTAGAAGCCATCGTACCCCAAACCGGGACGCAGGCACGGGGGAGCCACGGGGCCCCGCCTGGGAAACCGACTGTGCACACGCACACACATTCTCTGTGGCTGCGGAACTGCCCGAAATTGGTTTCAGATGGCTCCCCCCATTCACCAGCCTTGTGTTCCCAGACTGAGATAATAAAGATCTCTTTTAAAGAGGCTTTTTTTTTTTTTTTTTTTTAACTCTCTTTTCCACCGGAGGCAGGTTTCCAACCGCCTTCCTGCAGGCCTGCTTCTTGGAGAGGGAGATGTTTTAGCTGCCGAGGCGCCCCACCCCCACCCACCCACGGCGCACCGGGGCCCCCCGGAGGAGGAGGGAGGGGGAGACTCAGGGGGGAGGGGGGAGGCCCCGGCTCAGGCATTTGCCGCCTGGCCTGCACCGTCTGCCTCCCGCGCCCGCCGGCCCCTCTCCTGCGCCTGCCGGCCCGGACGGGAACCTGCTAGGGGCTTCGACCTGGGGGGACCCGCTGGTTTTAGGCCTACCCTGGGGACGCCCCCCCTCTCCCTCAGCCGGGCCACTTGAAAGTCCTACATGAGGCCTTGTTTTGCAACGCTAATTTGAATAAATATATATATATATATGTTTGTTTGATTTTTAGAGAGAGAGAGAGAGCAAGGGAGAGGGAGAGGGAGAGAAACATCAGTGAGGAGAGAGAATCATGCATCGGCTGCCGCCTGCACTCCACCTCCTGGGGATGGAGCCGCAACACGGACGTGCATGCACCCTGACCTCCTGGTCCTTGGGTTGACGACACTCAGCCACTGAGCCGCACCGGCCGGGCAGGTCGAACCTGTTTGAAAGCCCCTGTGCCCACCGGGTGGGAGGCCCCAGAGCGAGGCTCTCCGCCCGCCCGCCCGCCCGTGCAGGTGCTGCTGTTCCACGACCAGCACTACGGGATCCACTACGAGTACACCATCCCCGTGAACGCCACGGCCGAGAGCCAGAGCGAGCCCGAGAGGCCCCGGGACTCGCTGTTCCTGTGGACGCACAGCGGCTGGGAGGGGTGCAGCGCGCAGTGCGGCGGAGGTGAGCGCGCGCCCGGGCCCATGGGTGCGGGCTCCGTTAAAGGAAGGAGACGTGGGTGCCGGGCCCTCTGTGGTCGGGGCACGGAGGGGGACAGGCCGGGTGCACCTCGCCAGTGTTTGTTCCTTTCAGAGAGGAAGGGAGAGAGAGAGAGAAACATCGATGAGCCGAAACCAGTTTGGCTCCGTGGATAGAACGTCGGCTTGGGGACTGAAAGGTCCCGGGTTCGATTCCGGTCAAGGGCATGTACCTTAGTTGCGGGGCACATCCCCAGTAGGAGGTGTGCAAGAGGCAGCTGATCGATGACACTCTCTCATCGATGTTTCTAACTCTCTTATCTCTCTCCCTTCCTCTCTGTACAAAATCAATAAAATATATTTTTTTAAAAAGAAAGAAAGAAAGAAAGAAAGAAAGAAAGATGAGAGAGAGGAGCATGGATGCCCTGCCCCCCTGCACGCCCCCTACTGGGGATTGAGCTCATAACCCGGGCATGTGCCCTGTCCCGGAATCAACCCGTGACCTCCTGGTTCCTAGGTCCACAGCTCAACCAGGGAGCCACGCCGGCCAGCCAGCGGCTGCCTCTTTCTGGTCCTAGTCCAGAACGTTCCTCCTGCCCCACACTGCCCTGCCCACGTCTTGCACACCCTCCTGGCTGAGGTTCCAGTCCAGCCCTGACATAGTTGGTTCAAGGACCCTCTGATCAGAGGCTGCCCCGGAGGCCCCTCCGCAGTGGGTCCCCCTCCCCCCCCTCCCGGGCGGCAGCCGTGGCCGATCGGCTCCCTGTGCCGGTTTCCAGGGGAACGCAGGACCGTCGTGTCCTGCACGCGCATCGTGAACAAGACCACGGCGCTGGTGAATGACAGCGACTGCCCCCCGGCCAGCCGCCCCGAGCCCCAGGTCCGCAGGTGCAACTCACACCCATGCCAGGCGCGGTAAGGAGCCGGGGTCTGCGGGGCCGAGCCTCCGGGGTGGGGCGGGGCGGGGCGGAGGGAGACAGCGGTCCAGGCCGCCCCGGGCCGCCTCCCCTGGCCGCTGAGGGGTCTGTGAGCGCTGGAAGCACTGGTCTCTGGCTGCTGAGCCGGACTGGGACGGACATGGACAATCGTCGGCCTGGGTGGCTCAGTGGTGGAGCGTCGACCCATGAACCAGGAGGTCAGGGTTCGATTCCCGGTCAGGGCACATGTCCGGGTTGCAGGCTCCATCCCCAATAGCGGGCATGCAGGAGGCAGCCGGTCCATGATTCTCTCATCACTGATGTTTCTCTCTCTCTCTCTCTCTCTCTCTCTCTCTCTCTCTCTCTCTCTTTCTCTCTCTTCACCTGCCTCTTCCTCTCTGAAATCAATAAAAACAGATCTTTTGTTTTCTAAAATGAAAAGAGTTTTATGGTCTATCACCACGAGTGACAGCGAGGCCCGTAACTATACGGGTTTTCTATCTAGCAACACTGTCCTTCAAGTATCGAGTCTTTAGAGAAGAATTTGTAAACACGTAAGCGTTTTCGCCCCGTCGGCATGACTTAGTGGTTGAGCGTCGACCTGTGAACCAGGAGGGCACGGTTCCATTCCTGGGTTTCCAGCCGATCCCCAATAGGGGGCGTGCAGGAGGCAGCCCATCGATGTTTCTCTCTCTCCCTCCCTCTCCCTTCCTCTCTCTCAAAAATCAATAACCTATATTTTAAGCGAAGGAAGCCAGAAACAAAACGGACCTCCTCCCCTTCCGCGCGGAGGGCTCCTGGACGTGGTCTCTGTAGCTCGTTCGCTATTAAAACGATTAACAGATTATTATTTCCAATTGCTAGCGGTCATGGGATTCCTTATCGCTTCTCGTGCCAAGACGCGTGTGCGGTTTTCTCTGACCGTGAGTCAGCCGGAGCCTGCACAGGCTTGGACCCGGCTCCCCGCCTCGGGCCCAGCAGGCCCCTCGGGGCTGAGCCGCCGAAGGCCCCTGCTCCGTGATTGATTGGGGACTTAATTGACACTAATTATTGCGTTTCCGTTTCCTGCTGTTCCCGGAGGAGCATCTGTCCAGCATCTGCTGCGACACCATGTGCTCAGGATGCCTGCATCGTTCCGGGACGGGAACAGGGGCACGGACGCTCTATGGGGTGTGTGTCCTGTTGTGGGGTTTCATAGGAACTCCCAGCGGTTCCCTTAGCCTGCGGTGCGAATGCGCAGGGTCTCTCCCACGTGATGGAGTTGAGCTCTGCAATGTCCTTCATAGCCCGCCGCCCCGGTGAGCACTGTCCCAGGGACCAAGAGGTCCTGGGTTCGATTCCCAGTCAGGGCACATGCTCTGGTTGTGAGCTCCGTCCCCAGTAGGGGAGGCGTGCAGGAGGCAAGCCGGTCCATGTTTCTCTCTCCCTCTCCCTTCCTCTCTGACATCAATCAATCAATAAATATATATAAAATATATATATATATATATATATATATATATAGTTATTATTATTATTGATTTTTTATAGGGAGGAAGAGAGAGGGATAGAGAGTTAGAAACATCGATGAGAGAGAAACACCGATCAGCTGACTCCTGCACACCTCCTACCGGGGATGTGCCCACAACCAAGGTACATACCCTTTTGGCCGGAATCGAACCCAGGACCCTTCAGTCCTCAGGCCGACGCTCTACCCACTGAGCCAAACCGGTTGGTTTCGGCAATAAAAATATTTTTTTTTTAAAGGAAGCAGCAGCCAAGTTGGCGGATTGGGGGTGCTGTTCTGTGAGGGGCTGGCGAAGGCCTCGGCTGGTCCGGAAGGGGGTGCTTAGATGATAGCAGGCGGGCCTCAAGGAGAACAAGGGGCTTAATGAGCACCAGCAGGCGGCCCCCCCACCCCCCGCCGGGCGCCCCGCGGCCCAGCCCACACAGCGGGGCAGGTGAAGCCAGGCCAGCAGCCCGCCCTGCAGCCCGCCCTGCATGCCTGCCTCGGCTCAGCCTGTCTCAGCGCTCTGCCTGCCGAAAGGAGAGGTGCCCAGGGGGCTCCCCAGAACCAGAGGGAGCCAGCTCAGCCTCTCGGGGGGGAAAGTGTGTGGGGGGACGGGCCGAGGGGCCTGGGAGGCGCAGATGCAGGGCTCCCAGAGGGCCAGCCAGGGAGCCGGCTGCCCGCGCCCCGAGCCCGTCCGCCCGCCCGCCCGCCCTGCAAGGCTTGGCACGCCGCTTTACGAGCAGGCAGCTTGCAGTTCTGCCTGCTCCCACCCAGGACTGCTTTTTAATACATTTTTACTGATGTCAGAGAGGAAGGGAGAGGGAGAGAGAGAGAGGAACATCCACCAGGAGAGAGAATCATGGATCGGCTGCCTCCTGCACGCTCCCTACTGGGGGCCGAGCCTGCACCCCGGGCGTGTGCCTTGCCCGGGAATCGAACCATCCCCTCCTGGTTCACCACGGAGCCACGCCGGCCGGGCCACGACTAGCTTTAGTGACAGCCTCACGTTCGCCCCTGAACCCCGCCTGCCAAGGACAGGCCGTCCACTCTCTCTAAAAATCAATGGGACAGTGTCCTCGGGTGACAGAGTCCGTGCAGAGCTCCCCGCTCTGCCTCCTCCTGGGCCCGCAGCCCCGGGTCCCACGGTCCGGGCAGGGCCTCCCCTCACCGCCTCTCCCCCCGCAGGTGGGCAGCGGGCCCCTGGAGCCCCTGCTCAGCCACCTGCGAGAAGGGCTCGCAGCGGCGGGAGGTGACCTGCGTGCACCAGCTGCAGAACGGCTCGCACGTCACCACGCGGCCCCTGTACTGCCAGGGCGCCCGGCCCGCCGCCGCGCAGAGCTGTGAGGGCCAGGACTGCCTGTCCATCTGGGAAGCGTCTGAGTGGTCTCAGGTGGGTGCCTCCTCGCGGTCCCTCTTCCCGCGTCGTGTCTGTGACACGGCTTCCCCCGGCACGGTCCTCGCCGGCCCCCAAATCAACTCACATGCCCTCTGAGTCCCTCCTCGATAGCAGCGTGGCCAGAAACACGGGAAATGTGTCGCCGATAACGGGTAGGCGTCTTTTAAAAAAATAATATACCACAGTGCTCTTAGGTCCCCTTTCCTATGAGCATTCTCATGGAGATATAGATGGCTGGACAGATGAATAGAGGTAGACAAATAGATAAGTAAATAGATACACAGAAAGATACATAGATAGATACAAAGATAAATACATAGGTGGATGTATAAATACATAGGTACATGGATACATGGTTGATACATAAACACACGGATAGATAGATACATAAATGCAGAGATAATGGGTATATATCAATAGTTATGTAAGTACATACATAGATAAATACATAGGCATATACATAGATACATAGACACATATATACATGCATAGATAGATATATAGACAGACAGACATATACATAGATGCATAGGTAGATATGTAGATGGATACATAGATATATCGATAGATACATAGATACATACATACCTACATAGATACACAGACACATATATACACGCATAGATAGATATATAGACAGATAGACATACACATAGATGCATAGGTAGATATGTAGATGGATACATAGACATATCGATAGATACATAAATACCTACATAGATACACAGACACATATATACACACATAGATATATAGACAGATAGACATACACATAGATGCATAGGTAGATATGTAGATGGATACATAGATATATCGATAGATACATAGATACATACATACCTACATAGATACACAGACACATATATACACGCATAGATAGATATATAGACAGATAGACATACACATAGATGCATAGGTAGATCTGTAGATGGATACATAGACATATCGATAGATACATACATACCTACATAGATACACAGACACATATATACACACATAGATAGATATATAGACAGATAGACATACACATAGATGCATAGGTAGATATGTAGATGGATACATAGACATATCGATAGATACATACATACCTACATAGATAGATACATAGACATATAGATAGAGACATAGATACATATTATAGGTAGATCGTAGATGGATACACAGACACACCCTGGAGGGACACACAGACGTGCAGCCTGCCTTCCACACCAGGGGGCGCATTTGAACTTGGTGTCGGCGTGGGAAGGAGGTTTCAGGCTCTCCCTCACCCTGAGGCCGGCTGTGCTGCTCGTGCCCCTGCCGCGTCCTCTCCGGGGACAGCGTTCCCGAGGCCTCCCGTCCGCCCCGCAGGCTGCGCTCCGATGGCCAGCCTCCCCCGTTCCCCTCGAGAGGCGTTCTAGGAAAAGTCAGAGGGCTCCGGCCAAGACACTGTGCAGCGCGGAAAGTATTTTTAAAGCCCCTTCCTGCTGCCAAACGGTTGGAATGACTCTGAATCGGAAAGCCGTCCGCCGGTTCCTTAATGAATGAGAAGTCTGCCCGGGCGGGCCTAACGCGGAGCCTGCTTTCCGACCGGCCTTGTCGCGCGCCCATGGAGAGACCTGCGTGTTAACCCGCCCCTTATGATGCCTTAAGAAAGGAAGACCGTTTAAATCGTCTTAAAATATGTTTGTGCTGATTTCAGAGAGAGAGAGAGAGAGAGAGAGAGAGAAACATCCATGAGGAGAGAGAATCGCAGATCGGCTGCCTCCCGCACGCCCCCTACTGGGGATGGAGCACACAACCGGGGCCTGTGCCCTGACCGGGAATCAAACCGTGACCTCCTGGTTCCTAGGTTGACTCGCGACCCCTGAGCCACGCCCGCCGGGCCAGGAGCTTAAACATTTTGCCTTTTTTTTTTTTTTTTTTTCATTCTATTTACATGGACTTCGGTGTGTGAGTTTAGCCTCCCAGGGACCTTTTTCGGGGAGGGGAGGGGGGTACTCACTGCAGGGGTAGGGGCAGGTAGTGAGTGGTCACTCTCCCCTCCCCTGCCTCCCAGGAGCCAGAGGGCCTTAGTCACCTGGGTCTTGATTCAAACAAGATTTATACTTTAATCAGATCAAAACCATAAATTTCCTATTTGGGGTTTAATACCCCAGCCCGACACTATCAGCTGTCAGCATCGGACTCACCAGCCCCCTCCGGGGGTGGTGAGCCAGCGGAGACGAGATTTATCGCGGCGTCTCCGTCCGCCTATGTGCCCCGTCACGCCCGGGCCTCCTCCCCAAACCGCATCCGCCCCCACCCGGCCCCCCGGGGGCTCAGCCCAGGCCTGAGCCCAGTGCTTCTTCCCTTCTAATTTCTCTTTAAATGTGTTTGTACTGATGTCAGAGAGGAAGGGAGAGGGAGGGAGAGAGAGAGAAACATCCATGAGGAGAGGGGATGATGGACCGGCTGCCTCCTACACGCCCCCTCCTGGGGATCGAGCCCACAACCCGGGCCTGTGCGCTGACTGGGATGTTTCTATCTCTCCCTCTCCCTCTCCCTTCCTCTCTGACATCAATTTAAATATATATATATGTATATGTATGTATGTATATTAAAAGAGGAAGCCTGGGCCCCAGTCCCTGCACCCTCGGCGGGGCCCCCGGCCTCAGCGCCCGCCCCGCCTGTCCCGCAGTGCTCCGCCAGCTGCGGCCCCGGCACGCAGAAGCGCACGGTGACCTGCACCAACTCCCAGGGCAAGTGCGACGCGTCCACGCGGCCCCGCGCCGAGGAGCCGTGCGAGGACTACTCCGGCTGCTACGCCTGGAGGACCGGCGACTGGTCCACGGTGAGCGGCCCCGCCCGCGCCCCCTCCGCCCCGCCACGTCCGCCGGCGGGCCCCGCGCGGCCAGGCAACCCGCTCCCTGTCCAAACGCTGCACCCGCCGACGCCCGCGTTCCCCTCCGCCCCGCCACATCCGCGGGGCGGTCCCCGCCCGGCCAGGCAACCCTCTTTCTGTCCAAACACCGCACCCGCCGGCGCCCGCGTTCCCCTCCGCCCCGCCACATCCGCGGGGCGGTCCCCGCCCGGCCAGGAAACCCTCTTTCTGTCCAAACACTGCACCCGCCGGCACCCCCATTGGTCAGTCCCTTTCCCGCCTCGAGCACCTGGTGGCTTTCCGCAGCCCTGCCCCAGACCTCTCACCAATGCTTTTATTTATTTACATTTGTATGTATGTATGTATGTATGTATTTTTTAAAATATATTTTATTGATTTTTCACAGAGAGGAAGAGAGAGGGATAGAGAGTTAGAAACATCGATGAGAGAGAATCATCCATCAGCTGCCTCTTGCACACCCCCTACTGGGGATGCGCCCGCAACCAAGGTACATGCCCTTGACCGGAATCGAACCCGGGACCTTTCAGTCCGCAGGCCGGCGCTCTATCCACTGAGCCAAACCGGTCCCGGCTGTATGCATTTATTTTTTATTGATGGAAGGGAGTGGGGGTTCTGTGTGAGTGCGGGGCGGGGTGTGTGTGTGTGTGTGTGTGTGTGTGTCTCAGATAGCATCTGCTGCCTGCCTGGAGCCCGGGGCCAGGACGGGGGATTTCCATCATTGCTTAAACCTGCCGGCTCAGGTCCCAACAGCTTCCGAGGCCCGTGGCGCCCATGCCAAGTTGGGGGCGATCTGTCACACAGGCTTTGACATTTCCCCAGGCACAGGAGAAGTTCCATTAGAGGTGTTCTCTCTCCCCATTTCTCCCTCTCTCTCTCCCCCCTCCCTCCTTCCCTCTCCCCACCTCCCTCCCTCTCTCTCTCTCTCTCCCATTCTTTGTGACCCACACCTGCCCCAGGCAGACCGGCCCCTCCGAGAATGGCCCAGTGGCCCCATTGGGGTGGTGCTGGACTGTGAGGGTCCACCTCGCATCCTGTCACCCTCACCGGGTCCCCCGGAGCCTGGCTCACGCACACACAGCTGTGATATTCCTGCAGCGAGTCCCTCTCCCGAGGCTCCTACAACCTCCTTTGCGAATTCTCCAAGCATCCCTCCAGGACCAGGGGTTCTGTATAGTCGTGACTTTACAGCAGGAGGGACGGAGGGAGCAGCGACCTCTCGCCCTGCTGGAGCCTGTCCTCAGGGTCTGGCCTCCTGTGAGGACAGAGACCTGGTCCCTCCCGGCTGGGGGCGTGTGGCAGGAGGAGTGGGGGCCTCAGGGCAGGCAGGCCCGCGTGGGGGGCCCGTCTCTCAGGCCCTGAGGCTCACATTCCGCCCCCGGAGACGCCATTCACATATTTGGTGCATGTTTATAGATTCGTGCTGAACCACTCAGCCACGCTGGCCGGGCAAGTTATTTTATTTCAATAAAATAAAAATTCCCGCACAGGTAGTGTCCCGAGGCCTGGCCCGGGGTCAGGGCCGATCAGAGCCTTCCTTCCGGCTGCCGGCTGGGGCCTTCCTGGTGGTCAGCACGCGTCATAGCGAGCGGTCAAACTCCCGGTCGAACTCCCGAAGGGACACTGCCTCTCAGCCTTTTATATCTATAGATTTCTGTAGAGAGATTGCTTTTCCCATGGAGCTCGCACCCCAAGGGTCTTTGGCGCCCCCTCCTGGCAGGTCACCAGGCCTGTGGCTGGGGAGGGAGCGGGAGGGGCTTGCCCCAGGCAAGGCAGGAGCTGCTGGGGTGGGTGCGGGGCCCCTCCCTGTTGCTCTGTCTCCTGTGTCTGGGGGGCCCAGTGACATGTGCGTGTGACGAGCGACAGGGAAGGAGGGCTTCGGACAAGATCAGATCCGCTCCCCTGTCTTTTATAGACGCGTCTGCTGGCGCTTTAAAAGCCCGGAGGCGGCTCCCCTCCCGTGCTCGGGGCTAAGCCGATGCTATCAGGCCTCCCGGTGGGCGGCCTCTGGCTGTTTGATTGAAGCCCAGGCCGGTGGGATGGGGGCGAGGGGTGGGGGCGGAGATGGAATTCCTTGCCTGTGCCTGTCGTCCTTCCTGTGGGGGGACCTGTGACGGGAGGAGGCCGAGCACAAGCAGGCACACACCTGTCGGGAGCCGTGTCTGTGGTCAGGGCCGCCTGGCTGAGGGTCAGTGCCGGCCACACCTGCCTGCAGAGGCCGGGCCCGGCCGCCTGGGAGCCTCAGCTATAGGCCCGGGGTCACCCGGCAGCCCCGTCCTCTGCTCCTGGCCCCGTGCCTGCTTTTGCTCATAACCATAGTGCTGCTCGCCCTCGCCGGTGTGGCTCAGTGGATAGAGCGTCCGCCTGCGGGGTGAAGGTCCCCGGATTTGATTCTGGTCAAGGGCACACGCCCGGGCTGCAGGCTGGATCGCCAGGAGCGGGGTGTGCAGGAGGCAGCCGGTCCCCTCCTGTACGCACCCACACCTGGGAGCCGAGTCTGCAGCCCCGGGCCTGTGCCCCGACAGGGACTCGAACCCGGTTCGTAGGTGGAAGCTGAGCTTGACGATGGCCCCCGATCATTTCTGGGGAGAGACCCTGCCAGTGTTGCACTCGGTTTTAACAACCCCGCAGGATCGAGGCCTCGCCTGATTTCTCAGAGGCCCGGCAGCCGGGCCCGCAAACGACACCGGAACCCTCGCGGGCACGGGCACCCCCGGCCAGGAAGTGCCTCAGCCAGGCCCGTGCCCGGCTGGCAGGGCCCGGCCCCCCGGTGGCAGGGGGCGCCCTGGGGGCGAGGCAGGCATGGCTAGGGCGGCTTCTCTCGGCTAGCCAGTGCAGCCAGGCTCCTGGGGGCTTGGAAGCCCAGCTGCCACCTGCCCCGCGCCCCTCCGAGAAGGGCCGGGGAGATGCCGAGCGGCCGCCCTGTGCCCGCAGTGCTCCTCCACGTGCGGGAAGGGGCTGCAGTCCCGCGTGGTGCAGTGCATGCACAAGGTCACCGGGCGCCATGGCAGCGAGTGCCCCGCCCTCGCCAAGCCCGCCGCCTACCGGCAGTGCCACCTGGAGGTGTGCAACGACAAGATCAACGTGAACACCATCACCTCGCCGCGCCTGGGTGAGTGCCCGTCCTCTCCCCGCGCGCCCTCCGCCGGCGAGTCCCACTGGGGGCGAGGGGAGGGCCAGGAGCCGGGAGGCGCCTTCCTTGGTCTCACCTGAGCCCTGGAGATGCGACACGGGTCACCCCGGGAGCAGATCGGAGGTGGAATGTCATCCGCGTCACGAGAAAGCAGTCTGTTAGCTTCCACCTGAAACCCGCTGGCCCCTCCGCCGACCCCTGGGGAGCTGAGGGGACTCCTCCCGATGGTTTAGGGTTCCTGCATGGGGCGGGGCAAAGGGGGGCGCTTTCTCCTGCAAACGCAGGCTGCGGGGTGTCATGGGTGAGCCCCCGGGGACGTCCGCACGGCTGCTGCTCAGGCTGGAGGAGACGGGCGTTGGCGGGCTTGTCCCTCGTTCAGCGGGGACCTTCTGTGTGAGCAGCGCGGCCCCTCGGGCTCCCAGCTCTGCTGGCCGCGGGCACGGCCCCGGGCCGCAGGGCGCAGGGTGAGACACACCGAACGCTGCTCCGGCGGCGCCTGCAGAGTCCCTGCTCGTCCAGACAGAAGTCCCCGGCCGGCCGGGGCGTGTTCCCACCCTCAGCCTTCCTGGCCGGGCGCCGGAAGGAAGGGCGTTGCTATGTGGCTGCACTGGGGGGGGGGGGGGTGGTGTGCGAGCTCATAGAGGTGCACCCCAGGCTGCTGCGTGCACAAGCTCCCCAGGGTCCCCCAGGCATGTCCCTCAGGCACCTCCTCCCTGCAGAGCTAGGACCCTGGAGGCGACTCAGGTCCCTTGCTTATACTGTGACCTTGTGCTGTGACCTTGTGCTGTGACCTTGCACTGTGACCTTGTCTTGCGCTGTGACCTTACCTTGCGCTGTGACCTTACCTTGCGCTGTGACCTTGCATTGTGACCTTTCACTGTGACCTCGCGCTGTGACCTTTTGCTGTGACCTTGTGTTGTGACTTTGCGCCGTGACATTGCCTTGCGCTATGACCTTGCCTTGTGACCTTTTGCTGTGACCTTTTGCTGTGACCTTGCGCTGTGACCTTGCACTGTGATCTTGCACTGTGACCTTTTGCTGTGACCTTGCGCTGTGACCTTTTGCTGTGACCTTGCGCTGTGACCTTTTGCTGTGACCTTTTGCTGTGACCTTGCGCTGTGACCTTGCGCTGTGACCTTGCACTGTGATCTTGCACTGTGACCTTTTGCTGTGACCTTGCCTTGTGACCTTGCGCTGTGACCTTGCGCTGTGACCTTGCGCTGTGACCTTTCGCTGTGACCTTGCCTTGTGACCTTTTGCTGTGACCTTGCGCTGTGACCTTTTGCTGTGACCTTTTGCTGTGACCTTGCACTGTGACCTTTTGCTGTGACCTTTTGCTGTGACCTTGCGCTGTGACCTTGCGCTGTGACCTTGCACTGTGATCTTGCACTGTGACCTTTTGCTGTGACCTTGCCTTGTGACCTTGCGCTGTGACCTTGCGCTGTGACCTTTCGCTGTGACCTTGCCTTGTGACCTTGCGCTGTGACCTTGCGCTGTGACCTTGCCTTGTGACCTTGCGCTGTGACCTTTCGCTGTGACCTTGCGCTCTGTGGGCCCCTTGATCCTCAGCACCTCATGTCCTCGTGTTCCTTGTGACCTTGCGCTGTGACCTTGTGCTGTGACCTTGCGCTCTGTGGGCCCCTTGATCCTCAGCACCTCATGTCCTCGTGTTCCACAAATGCCCGTGGTAACGAGGTCTGCCACAAGGTAACAGTGAGCCCGCTCCGCTCAGAAGCTGGTGGGCAGTGCCCCAGCCCAAGGAGGCAGCCAGACCACCAGGCTCGGCCACGTGGTCACGCTGGGCCCAGGGGTGTGTCCCCGGCCGGGCCACGCCGCCTCCGTCTCGGCCAGGCGCCACCTGTAACCCCCAGGCCTCTCCGCCCGCTGTCCCCGCAGCCGCCCTGACCTACAAGTGCACGCGGGACCAGTGGACGGTGTACTGCCGGGTCATCCGGGAGAAGAACCTGTGCCAGGACATGCGGTGGTACCAGCGCTGCTGCCAGACGTGCAGGGACTTCTACGCCAGCAAGATGCGCCGGCCGCTGCCCCCGCCCTCGCCGAGCTCATGACAGGCGCCCCCGGTCCCGCCACACCGCCGTGCGAGGCCTCCGGTTCCTGACTCGAGGGCCCGCCGAACACACCGCCCGCCGGAGGGCACAGCGTCCTGCCGCCAGGACCCCCCGGAGCACAGCGCCCTCGTCCCAAGAACGCAGTCCCCCGGAACTCCGCGCGGACCCGACCTCTGCCCTGAGCGCTTTTATTCTTAATGTGTTGTTCAGAGCCACTGGATGGCTTTCCACGGGAAAGGGGGAAAAGCAGGCCTGAACCACAGAATCGGCACAGTCTCGAGGGTTCCCCGGACCTCCACGGGGCACCTCTGACCGCCGACAGCCGAGCCAGACAGACGTCAGGCCGCCTCCGCCTCGGCTCTCTCCCGGCGGCAGGAACCCCGGGGCATCTGTGTCACCGGGCGGATGGCCAGAGCGAGGCCCCGGACACCGAATCGGGCTTTGTTCCGGGTGGAGGGGCCGATGCCGTCCGCCCGGCGCTGAGGGCAGGTTCTCTGGACCCAGGGCCTGGCCCGGGGACGTCCCTCTGCGAGGCTGGGTCTGCGTGGACCCACTGCAGCCGCTGTGTCGGAGAGAAGATTCCGGAAGGGTTCAGGCGTGGGGAGATCCCACTGTCAGATCTCTGCCGTCCGCCCAGGGAAACGGAGGACCCTCTCTCGCAGGCGCTGCGAGCAGCTCTGGGGCGGCTTCCTGGCAGACGGGGGAGCTCAGGGCAGCTTTGTCAGGGCCGTGGGGGCTTCCCTCTGCCTCCCGGAGCCCTCTGCTTCACGTCTTTGTGTTTTTGTGGGTTTTTTGGGGACTTCATAAGCTCGGCACTGTGCGGATGGCCTCCCGGAGCTGACCTTGGCCATCTGTCTGAAGCGGATTACTCCGGAGCCTCAGAGGATCCACGCTCAGGCCCGGCCGCCTCGTCCACTACAGGCGGGTTTCCTCCAGGGGGCGCTCCGCCCAGCGGGCCGGGATCCTTGGAGAAGAGCCGCCCGGCCGGCCGGAGCCAGGGCCCGCCGCCCGGCCACCCAGCTTCCTGCAGCGCAGACCTTGTCGCGCCGTCCCTGCGAACTGTCTTCCCCGCGGGACAAGAAGGACCCTCAGAAAAGCACGCAGAGGGTCTTCCTCGCCTGCAGTCCCCTCGCCCCTCCGGACAGGGCTGTGCCCGCTCTGGAGCCCGGGGAGGCGGCCCCTCTGAGGGCGCAGGGGAGTCCCGACAACGGGGCGCAGCAGGCGTGCAGCCAGGATCCTCCACAGGATCCTCCCGGGAGCTGGGGAGCTGGGACCCGGGGCCCTGCTGCCAGGAATTCCGTTTCCCCGAGCAGCCTGGCGGCAGTCGGATGGGTGCTCACGTTCAAGGACTTTGCCACGAGGACCCCCCCGCCGTGTCCTGGGGGTCTCCTCGGGGTGCTTCTCCTCTCACTGGTGCTGCGCCTGGGACCGGGGCTGGCGTTGTGGACGTCACGACGTTCAGGCCCACTCCGGTCACAAGGACAAACCTCACATCCCTCTGCTCTCTCCAGCCTGCTCCCCCCGGGGATGGGGGCCGTGGAGGGGCGTGGCCGGGGCTCGCCGCAGCCCCTCGGCCCCCGCCCCTGCCCCCCACCCCCGGGACCCGTGAGGCCAGTGGAGAAACCTCCTTCGGTGCTCAGCGCCCGGTGCTCTGCGGAGAGGAAGGACAGGATGCCAGGGTGGCGCTGCCCGCCCTCTGATGCCACCCCCCCTCCCCGCCAGCTCTTGTTCTTAAATATCGGGCCACCAGGGTTTCCTTTTCCTCAGCCCCAGAGGCCCTGTAGTCCATCCCAGATGGACAGAGCTGGGGGGCAGGAGGGTTGTGGGGGGGGGGTGCCAGCTGAGGAAGCTGGGGCAGCTAGCTCGCACTTCTCCGAGCCGAGCCCCTTCCCTGCCGTCTCTGTATCAAGGGCCTCGCCCCCTCCGGGGGTGAACGCTGACTCGGTTGGTATGAAACACCCATCGCTTCCCAAGGTGCTTTTCACCAGCGAGGACCGACCTGGGCGCAGCCCTCGCCCGCTCTGCCCGGAGGACACGGACACTCTGTGACGGCCACGGCGCAGCCTCCGTGGTCCACAGCGCCCTCTGCTGTCCGTCAGCCGAGGGCCGTCCCCGTGCGGCCGCACACGCGCGTGGCTAACTCCCGTCTTAGGGTCTCGTGGTGCTATTTTTTTTTTTTAAGAATATATTTTTATTGATTTCAGAGAGGGAGGGAGGGAGAGGGGGAGAGAGCTGGAAGCATCAGTGATGAGAGAGAGTCATTGATCGGCCTCCAGCCGTGCCCCTGACCGGGAACCGAGCCGGGCCGGGAACCGAGCCGCGACCTCCCGGTTCCCAGGTTGGCTGACGCTCAGCCACGGAGCCCCAGCGGCCGGGCTCCCGGTGCTATTTCCGTTGGTGCAGACGCAGCTGCGCACAGGGGGGAGGCCTCGGCGGCCGTCAGACACGCCCCTGCTCTCTCCGGAGTCCGATGTACATAGTCCCCGTCAGCTCACTCACGCCGCGCACTGTGCCCGGCCATCCTGTCCCACTTCTCCGGTGCTGGTTTTCGGACAAAGAAGAAGGGAGGGGGGCGGGGGGAGACCTACAACAGGAGACACACCCCGGACACCCCACTGTACACGAGAGGTCCCTGTTTGCGTTGGAAGCGAGCTGAGCACGTTCAATAAAAACGTTTTCCCCGTTTTCCCATCGTCAGCCGTCTGTGCAGCAGGAGACAAACGCGAGTCCTCGCAGCCGAGCGAGGGCGGCCGCGGCGCCCCTGCCTCCGGGGACGGCGGGGCCTGCCCGCGGGGAGCTGGGGGGCCGCCGGCCGGCTGTGGACAGTGTCGGGGGCGCCGGCCTGTGCGCTTCTGGCTGTGTCTCCCCCAGCGAGCACGTGCTGACCAGCCATCCCGTTATATGCACACACACACATACGTACAGATAACTTACGTATATATGCACATGTGCCTGTGTACGTATATATATACACACACTCTCTGTGCTATCCTTCCACCAGGCGAGACTGCAGAGAGAAGGTAGTCAGTCATTCACACCCAGAAAGAGGCCCCCCCACTCCATCCCTGCACTCACACACCCCTCCCGGCACCCTGAGCTCCAATGATTGACAGCAGAACCACGAGCTTTGGCGTTAAAGAGACAGGACTTTTTTAAACCCAAGCCCTGCCCCACCCCAGCTGCGTGACCATCCGGAGGGAAAGCCCGAGGCGAGGAGCCAGCGCCCAGCGAGGCTGGATGGATCCACGGTGACAGCACAGCGCCCCCTGCTGGCCGGCACCCTCCCCTGCGCCTCCGGACCGGCTGCTCAGGGCCAAAAGGAAGGCCTCTTTCATTTTCTAGGCGGTGGCGGTGGTATTTTTACCCCCAATGTTGTGCATTCAACCCAAAGAGCCAGCCGTGGTGTTAAGCATGTTTACGTGTGTTTAAAGATGCCTGCTCACTTTATATTCGATCAATTTATATTGGATCAATATTGGATCAAATTACATTGGATCAGCCGAAACCGGTGTGGCTCAGTGGATGGAGCGTCGGTCTGCGGGGTCCCGGTTCGATTCCGGTCATTGCCTTTCAATGTGCGGGTTTTCCTGGGCGGTCAGTGCCAGATCCCATTCCTCCGTATGTCTTTGCATCTATCGGGGGTCCTTTTCAATCCCTTAGATTTCAGCATACAAGTCCGCCGCTCCTTTTGTTAACTGCCCTCCTAAGTCTGCTCTTCTCTTTTGGTGCGATTGTGAGTGTATTCTCAGACTGGCCGCGCTATCTGTGGAATATGTCTTCTGTGACCCGCCCACTCCTCAGGGATTTCTTTCAGATACAGAAGCGTGTCCTCCGCGGCCTCGCTTGACGCGCCTGCTCGCTCTGATCGTTTCTGGTGGATCTGGCGGGGATTCTCTGCGTGTATGACGTCATCTGCCAAAGAGATGGTTTTACTTCTCTATTTCCCATCTACACGGCTTTTGTTCTATTTCCCCGCCTGGCTGCCCCGGCCAGAGCCTCCACCACAACGCTGAATAGAAGTGACAAGAGCAGATAAATCCTTGTGTCGTCAAGACGAGCGCTTTTAGCCTCTCTCCGTTACGTATGATGTGAGCGTGGGGGGTTCCCGTTCCTGTCACACGTGCATCAGGCGGAGAAAGTCCCCTTCGATTCCTAGTGTGTTGGGTGCGTTTATCACGGAACTGGTTTTCGTAACGTTTTCTGTAACCTGATACGCCTCACACGGTTCCATGTTCGCGTGTAGCTCACAGGAGAAAGTATCCATGAGGCCTGTCCCTGCCTGGTCTCGGGGTGGAAGGGGGGAGACAGGGAGGGGGTCCTGGGAACCCAGGGCCAGGCTTACAGGTCAGCATGGGAGAGCCCGGCTGGTGTGGCTCAGCGGTTAGGCATTGACCGGCCGAGGAACCAAGAGGTTATTGATTCCATTCCCGGACAGGGCACATGCCCAGGCTCTGGGCTCTGTCCCCAGCTGCAGGGGGGTGGGCGGGGGGGAATGTAGGAGGCACCTGATCAAGGATTCTCTCTCATCATAGATGTTTCTATTTCTCTCTCCCTCTCCCATCCTCTCTGAAATCCACCCCCACCTTGCAATATCATTGATCCAATATCATTGGGCATTGATTCAATATCATTGGTGCCTGTGGAGTGAGGCGCTCAGGTGACCCACAGCCCATGATAGGTCAGGTGGGAGAGCTGGGGCCCCGCCCCTATCCCGGCCTCAGCCCCGCCCCCAATCCCGACCACGCCCCCAGACCCGGCCTCGGCCCCGCCCCTAGGCCCGAGCCTTGCTCCCTGCAGGTCTGGTGCTGACCAGTCAGGAAGCAGGACTCGCTCTAGAGCCCGCCCCCCGCCGGTTTCATTGGCTGCCCCACCGCTGGGTCCCGCTGGTATTCGCCGCCAATGGGCAGGCGCAGCAGGGCCGGCGGCGCGGGCGACAGCGGCGGTGGGTCCCGGGAGCCGAGGTACCGGGGGGCCTGGGGGGCGGCGGCCGGTCCCGGGAGCCGAGGTACCGGGGGGCTGGGGGGCGGGCGGGGTTCGCTGGGGGGCGGGGCGGGGACGGGCGGCGGGGTGGCTGTGGTCCCGGTCCAGGGCGCTGGGCTTCGCCCGCCCGGCTGGGAGGCTGGGGGGCCGGGGGGCCGGGGGGCCGGGGGCCGGGGAGTCGGGGGGCCGGGAGACCGGGGGGCCGGGGGGCCGGGGGGGCCGGGGGGGCCGGGGGGCCGGGGGGCCGGGGGGCCGGGGGGCCGGGGGGGCCGGGGGGCCGGGGGGGCCGGGGGGCCGGGGAGCCGGGGGGCCGGGGGGCCGGGGGCCGGGGGGCCGGGGGGCCGGGAGGCCGGGGGGCCGGGAGGCCGGGGGGCCGGGAGGCTGGGGGCCGGCCACACTCCTGCCCCCGGAGGGGCGGCGACCACGGCCGACGGGGTCTGGCGCGAGGGGGCTGGGGTTGGAGGTCAGAGGTCGTGCCTTGTGCTCCTCTGGGCCGCAGAGTTTTCTCTCCACGTTCGGGTTTCGGGGAGCCCCGGGCCTGGAGGAAGACTGCGGGGCGAAGAAGAGCCGGAAAAAAAAACCATTTGGAAAAAAGCGGTGTTTTTATTGCTGTCTCTCTCTCTCCCTCCCTCTCTCTCTCTCTCTCTCTCTCTCTCTCTCTCTCTCTCTCTCTCTCTCCCCCCCCTCCCTCCCTCCCTCCCTCCTCTGTTTCCACAAACACACAGTTCGCAGAGCTCCGAGGAGACCCTCCTCGATGGGGCGGAGGGCGGGGGGGCCGCGGGTTGGGATGAACTTGGACTGAACGGGGTTCGGTTTGCAGGCAGGAAGGTGAGGCAGCAGGGCTGACCCAGACCTCCAGGGCCCCGCTCCCACCAGCCAGGCGGCCGTGTGGCCGTGGCCGTGGGGGCCGGGGGCTCTGAGCGGCCAGGAGCGGCCTCCGACAGGCCGGCCCCGGGCTCCAGGTGGAAGCACTTCCCCCCGGGCCTGGGCTCCGCATCAGCGAAAGGAGCCCCAGCTGGTCCCGCCCCCCCAGCAGGTGCACCTCCTCCCTCCCTCTGAGCTCAGGAGGTTCAGGCCTCGGGGCAGCGGGCAGGCAGGCGTGTGCGAGTCCCTCGGTGCTCGCTTTGTCGTCGTTTTCATTTACTTGTTTATTGACTGGTTTTTGGCTGCGTCGCTCTGGCCCTGTCTCGCCGGTGGTCTCTCTCCGGAGCCGCCGGAGCCAGCCCCTCGGCGCCGGGCCCGGTGACCCCGTGTCCCTCCCTCTGTGTCCTCACCGTGAGGACGGTGGCCCAGCGCGGGGAGAGTGCCCGGGGCGGCTGGTCTCCTCGGGGGAAGGTGGTTATTCTGGTGGCTGACGCTCTGCGGCCCGGGCTCTCCAGGGTTTCTCCGTCCGCCTGGGAGCCTTGCTCTGACTCTCCCTCCTTCAGGTGTCTCCGTTCTCTGGCAGGGCCCCCGGGGCTGGCTCCTGGGGGGCCCCCGGGGCTGGTACCTGCGGGGCCCCCATGCCTGGCTCCTGCGGGGCCCCCGGACCTGGCTCCTGCGGGGCCCCCCGGACCTGGCTCCTTCGGGGCCCCCGGGGCTGGCTCCTGCGGGGCCCCCGGGGCTGGCACCTTCGGGGCCCCCATGCCTGGCTCCTGCGGGGCCCCCGGGCCTGGCTCCTGGGGGGCCCCCGGGCCTGGCTCCTGGGGGGCCCCCGGGCCTGGCTCCTGCGGGGCCCCCATGCCTGGCTCCTGCGGGGCCCCCATGCCTGGCTCCTGCGGGGCCCCCATGCCTGGCTCCTGCGGGGCCCCCGGGGCTGGCACCTTCGGGGCCCCCATGCCTGGCTCCTGCGGGGCCCCCGGGCCTGGCTCCTGCGGGGCCCCCATGCCTGGCTCCTGCGGGGCCCCCGGGGCTGGCTCCTGGGGGGCCCCCGGGCCTGGCTCCTGCGGGGCCCCCATGCCTGGCACCTGCGGGGCCCCCGGGGCCGGGCTCCTGCGGGGCCCCCATGCCTGGCTCCTGTGGGGCCCCCGGGGCTGCCTCCGGCGGGGCCCCCGGGGCCGGGCTCCTGCGGGGCCCCCGGGGCTGGGCACCTGCGGGGCCCCCGGGGCTGGCTCCTGCGGGGCCCCCGGGCCTGGCACCTGCGGGGCCCCCGGGGCTGGCTCCTGCGGGGCCCCCATGCCTGGCACCTGCGGGGCCCCCGGGGCTGGCACCTGCGGGACCCCCGGGCCTGGCTCCTGCGGGACCCCCGGGCCTGGCTCCTGTGGGGCCCCCGGGCCTGGCTCCTGCGGGGCCCCCATGCCTGGCTCCTGCGGGGCCCCCGGGCCTGGCACCTGCGGGGCCCCCGGGGCTGGCACCTGCGGGACCCCCGGGCCTGGCTCCTGCGGGACCCCCGGGCCTGGCTCCTGCGGGGCCCCCGGGCCTGGCTCCTGCGGGGCCCCCATGCCTGGCTCCTGCGGGGCCCCCGGGCCTGGCACCTGCGGGGCCCCCGGGCCTGGCACCTGCGGGGCCCCCGGGCCTGGCACCTGCGGGGCCCCCGGGCCTGGCACCTGCGGGGCCCCCGGGCCTGGCACCTGCGGGGCCCCCGGGGCTGGCACCTGCGGGGCCCCCATGCCTGGCTCCTGCGGGACCCCCATGCCTGGCACCTGCGGGGCCCCCGGGCCTGGCACCTGCGGGGCCCCCGGGCCTGGCTCCTGCGGGACCCCCGGGGCTGGCTCCTGCGGGGCCCCCATGCCTGGCTCCTGCGGGGCCCCCATGCCTGGCTCCTGCGGGGGCCCCCGGGCCCGGCTCCTGCGGGGGCCCCCGGGCCCGGCTCCTGCGGGGGCCCCCGGGCCTGGCTCCTGCGGGGGCCCCCGGGCCTGGCTCCTGCGGGGCCCCCGGGGCTGGCACCTTCGGGGCCCCCATGCCTGGCTCCTGCGGGGCCCCCGGGCCTGGCTCCTGCGGGGCCCCCGGGGCTGGCACCTGCGGGGCCCCCGGGCCTGGCTCCTGCGGGGGCCCCCGGGCCTGGCTCCTGCGGGGCCCCCGGGGCTGGCTCCTGCGGGGCCCCCGGGCCTGGCTCCTGCGGGGCCCCCGGGGCCGGCACCTGTTGATGTGGCGGCATCTCCAGGGGAGACAGACAGGTGGTCCCCGGGGTGGTGTGTGGGTGCGGAATTGTGTTGAAATGTACGGGTGTGAGTCTAAGCCGCTGGGGCTGTGCGTGTGTGCGGGTTGAGGAGCCTGAGAACCTGAGTGCATCTGTGGGTGACCCCGGACACAGTGAGGTGCTGAGGCCTGGGGGGGGGGAGGAACAACTATAATAATCTGAACGATAAGGGTTTATTTTCTAAAAATAGAAGGGGCCCATGGGGGGACCGGGGACAGTTGTCGTACTTTCAGCAATGAAGATCCACAAGTAAAGCCGGAGTCCTTATGTCCTTCCACGTACGCCCAGGCGTGGGGTTGCTGGGTCGTACGGCGGTTCCGTTTTTCGTTCTCTTTCCCGAGGAACCTCCATGGGTTTCGGTGGCAGCTGTACCGGTTCACAGTCGCGTTCCCCACACCCTGGCTCTCGCTCTCGCTCTGTCTGGGGCGGCCATTCCGAGGGCCCGCGGGCGCCTCACTGGGGGTCAGGTCCTTCCCATTTTTACGTCGTTTTCTGTTGTTCTGTTTCTCCGCTGTGGAGTGTGTGGGTTCTTCATGCACTTTGCATGTTAAGCTCTTGTTACACAGAATGCCCTCCCATCCCATGAGCCGTGTCATTTTGGTGGCGGTTCCCTTGGCCGTGTGGAAGCTGGTGGGGGGTGCTGTCCCGCTCGGTCCCGTGTGCCGGCTGCCGTTCTTACCTCTGCCCCCGCCGGCCAGGGTCAGGGGGCTCGCTGCCGGCTCTGCCGTGAGCTGTGTGGTTCTCAGTCTTACGTCCCCGGCTTTCATCCATTCTGAGTTAATGGTTGTGAGAAGTGTAAGATGGGGTTCGACTTCTATTTATGTATTTAATAGAGGGCGGGGGGCGGGGGGGGCCGTGGCCCTCAGCCCAGACTGCACCCTCTCCAATCCGGGACAGCCCTCTCACAACCCAGGACTGCTGGCTCCCAACTGCACACCTGCCTGCCTTCCTGACTGCCCCTAACCGCTTCTGCCTGCCAGCCTGATCACCCCCTAACCACTCCCCTGCCAGCCTGATTGCCCCTAACCGCTTCTACCTGCCAGCCTGATCACCCCCTAATCACTCCCCTGCCAGCCTGATTGCCCCTAACCACTCTGCCTACTAGCCTGATCACCCCTAATCATTCCCCTGCCAGCCTGATTGCCCCTAACCACTCTGCCTGCTAGCCTGATCACCCCCGGCCTAAACACTCTGCCTGCCAGCCTGATCACCCCATAATCATTCCCCTGCCAGCCTGATTGCCCCTAACCACTCTGCTAGCCTGATTGCCCCTAACCACTCTGCCTGCTAGCCTGATCACCCCCGGCCTAACCACTCTGCCTGCCAGCCTGATCACCCCATAATCATTCCCCTGCCAGCCTGATTGCCCCTAACCACCTCTGCCTGCCAGCCTGATCACCCCCTAATCACTCCCCTGCCAGCCTGATTGCCCCTAACCGCTTCTGCCTGCCAGCCTGATCACCCCTAATCACTCCCCTGCCAGCCTGATTGCCCCTAACCACTCTGCCTGCTAGCCTGATTGCCCCCTAACCACTCTGCCAGCTAGCCTGATCACCCCCTAATCACTCCCCTGCCAGCCTGATTGCCCCTAACCACTCTGCCTGCCAGCCTGATCACCCCATAATCATTCCCCTGCCAGCCTGATTGCCCCTAACCACTCTGCCTGCCAGCCTGATCACCCCCTAATCACTCCCCTGCCAGCCTGATTGCCCCTAACCACTCTGCCTACTAGCCTGATAACCCCTAACCATTCCCCTGCCAGCCTGATTGCCCCTAACCACTCTGCCTGCTAGCCTGATTGCCCCCTAACCACTCTGCCAGCTAGCCTGATCACCCCCTAATCACTCCCCTGCCAGCCTGATTGCCCCTAACCACTCTGCCTGCTAGCCTGATCACCCCTAACCACTCCCCTGCCAGCCTGATTGCCCCTAACCACTCTGCCTGCTAGCCTGATTGCCCCCTAACCACTCTGCCAGCTAGCCTGATCACCCCCTAATCACTCCCCTGCCAGCCTGATTGCCCCTAACCACTTCTGCCTGCCAGCCTGATTGCCCCCTAATCACTCCCCTGCCAGCCTGATTGCCCCTAACCACTTCTGCCTGCCAGCCTGATCACCCCATAATCATTCCCCTGCCAGCCTGATCACCCCTAACCACTTCTGCCTGCCAGCCTGATCACCCCCTAACCACTCCCCTGCTAGTGTATTTGCTCCTAACTGCCCTCCCCTGCAGGCCTGAGTCCCTCCCAACTGCCCTTCCTTGCAGGCCCAGTCCCCCCAAACTTCCCTCCTCTGCCGGCTTGGTCACCCCTAACTGCCCTCCCCTGCAGGCTTGATCACCCCCAACTGCTCCCTTGCAGGCCTGGTCCCTCCCTACTGCCCTCCCCTGCTGACCTGATTGCCCACAACTGCCCTCCCTTGCAGGCCTGGTCCCTCCCAACTGCCCTCCCCTGCTGGCCATCTTGTGTCCACATGGGGGCAGCCATCTTATGTGTTGGAGTGATGGTCAATTTGCATATTATTATTTTATTAGATAGGATTTGCTACTTACAAGAGTCATTTTAATATAAACATTGGACATAAAATTAATCAGTATAATATGACGTTCCAGTCCTTTGCATAAAGGAAAAGCAGTGACTAATGTTGAATGAAGGAATGAAGGAATGAGCTAAATTGCTCTTCACTCTCTTTGAAGTCCCAGAAGCAGGCCATTGCTGGAGAGTGGACAGCTTGCCCCTTGCCCCTCCCCCTTTCCCGTGCCTTCTCACTGGGTCCCTTGCCGTTCACTTGAGGTCACAAGACTGGGGTGATGTGTATACATAGACACGTACATAAGGTTGTCATCTGGCCCTGGCCCATGTGGCTCAGTGGTTAGAGTGCTGGCCCTCCCACTGACAGGTGGAGGGAATGATTCCTGGTATAGGTCACCTACCTGGCTTGTGCATCTGCTTGGTTTGCAGGAGGCAGCCACTTGATGGTCTTTCTCACATTGATATTTCTCTCTCTCTCTGTCTCTCCCCTCCACTCTCTCCCCCTCTGCTTCCTCCAAAAAGCAACAGAAAGTACCCTCAGGTGCGGATTACAACAGCAACTGCCATCTTCAAGCAGAAGCCACTTCTTTTCCAAAACGATGCTTCTCATCTCTCTCTCTGGCCCGTGCGCTCTGGGCCGGCGGCCGGAGGCAGGGGTGAGCGGGGGGCCCCCGGCCTCCCTCCGCCGGGAAGCGGTAGGACTCCCCTCGGGTCTGGACCGTGGACGGCCGTGAATTCTGTCCGGTCCTCCCCTGCCCGGCCGAGCTGACGAGGAGGCGGCGTGTCCCCGCCACCCTCTGGGATGTCCGGCCGGAGCCGAGGGTGGGCCTCGGGAACAAAGCCCCCCCCCCCCCCCCGTGGGCGGTGAACGGCCCTCTGGCCGTGCGGCTGAGCCGGGGCCGCTGTGATTGCGTGGAGGCGGCCTGCGCTCTGCGCATAGCATCCTCCTCTGGCCTCGCGAGGGGAGCCTGGGGGTGCCCCCTCCTGACGCTCACGCTCCTGAGCGTCCCATCTCCTGGCGCTGCGCTGGGTCCGCTCGGGGCCTGAGCCCAGGGGTGGCCCGTCGGACCCGGGCTGCCCCACTTGGGGGTGTTAATTCACAGCAGCGCCTTAGAGCCTTCTATGTCCAGGCATCAGTTCTGATATTTTTAGTTTGAAGATTTATCCATCTTGGTCATCTTTTTGGTAAAAAAAAAAAAAAAAAAAAACACAAAAAAACAGCTCAGCCCTGGCCGGTGTGGCTCAGTGGATAGAATGTGGGTTGAAGGGTCCCTGGTTCTGTGTCAGGGTTACACACCCGGCGGTGGGGTCAGGCCACAGCGGGGGTGGCGGGGGGTGAGGGGAGGCGTGAGGCACGGAGCCATGGCGGTGCCGGGTATAACCCACAGACCAAAACGGGGCCCGCTGCAGTCACAGCAGGCGGGGGCGCGGGGGGCGGGGGGCGGGGACGGCCGATGAGTGAATGTCGGGGGCCCGTGGAGATGCTGTCCTGCGGGGGTGAGCGTGCGGGCACCTGTCTGTCTCAGCGAGTCCCCGGGACTCGTCAGGCCCCAGGGGCGGCGGTGACTCGGGGAGGAGCCCAGTGGACACAGGGAGCGGGCGGTCAGGGCACCCGGCACCCAGCAGCCCGTTCCATCCCGGAGCACCCGGCACACCCCGCTCGGGGCCGCGGGCCACGGTGCCCGCCCTCTGCCCGCTGGGGGCCCCGGGTGTTGCTGGAGGTGCTGTGGGTCCGGGAGGGTGAGCACCGGGAAGTGAGGTGACACTGATGTGTCAACTCTTACTTTCCCAATTTTCTTGTTTTTGTTTATTCATTTAAAAGAGGTGCAGGGGGTGGCAGGGTGACACAGGAAGCAGTTGGTGAGCTGAGGGGGTGGGGCCCGGGGGCAGCCTGCTCACCCGCTGCCTGGTGGCCCCCCGTCCCCCCTCCCCCCGGAGCCCCTCCCCGTGGGAGGTGGGGACACCGAGCGGCCGGGCCCCCCAGCAGTCACTCTCCTGGCTGACGGCTGAGGAACGGGGGCACTGAGTAGCTGCAGGTGGGGTTCGGGGTTCGAGTGCCTCTAGCCACAGGGCTCAACCAGCTTTCAAACCCCCAGCCCCACGGCAGCCGGCAGGGACACAGCAGGGAGAGGGAGCTGTGCCTGAGGGACCGGGAGGTGCAGGGAGGCTGGTACACGGAGGGGAGGCCCTGCACCCCAGCCCTTTACGGGACGGCCTCCTGAGGAGCTGCCCGGCCCCGGCCGTGCTGGGTGCGCATTGGGGGTAAAACCACTGAGAGGAGTGGGATCTGCCCCCCCTATCCGCCCGCCCGCAGACAGGGCGGAGCCGCAGGCGGCAGGGTGAGCGGTGGCTGCGGTGCGAAGGCCTCGGGGCAGGGACCAGCCTGGGGACCGCAGGAAGGGGACAGACGGGGACGGGGACAGACAGCAGGATGGGGACAGACAGTGGGACGGGGACAAACAGCAGGATGGGGACAGACAGTGGGACGGGGACAGCAGGATGGGGACAGACAGCGGGACGGGGACAGGGGGCGGGGACGGACAGCGGGACGGGGACAGCAGGATGGGGACAGACAGCGGGACGGGGACGGACAGCGGGACGGGGACAGACAGCAGGACGGGGACGGACAGTGGGATGGGGACGGACAGCGGGACGGGGACAGACAGCAGGACGGGGACGGACAGTGGGATGGGGACGGACAGCGGGACAGGGACAGGGGGACGGACAGCGGGACGGGGACGGACAGCGGGACGGGGATAGGACAGCGGGACGGCGGTGGGTGCGTGCGTGCGGGAGACACAGTTACCACAGCCTCGGCAGCCGCGCCGTTGGTAAAAAGTTCACTATCGTGTTTATTGTCGGAAGAAAAGACACGCCAGGGAAGAGGATTAACTTATCTTTCATCGCGAGGGTGGCAACAAAGTCCAGCTTGTGCCGCCAATCGGTTCACATGACCCAGCCGCGTACAGCTCCGTGTGCAGGGACCACAGACAGGCAAGGACACAGATGGATCTCGTACAAAAGCCGGCGTGAACAGGGCGGAGCGAGGGAGTCTACAGAGGGGCGCGCTCGTTCGTCAGTCCTGTCCCGTCCCGTCCCCGTCCCCAGGCTCCAGCCGGAGCCCCCGCTCCCCGCGTCTGCGGAAATCGGATGGATGCTCGGGTGGTTGGGGGGGGGGGGGATGATGGTGAAACATTCACAAACCCTGACTTAGAGTCTAATACGGTGGACGTGCGAGGCCTCGAGATGGCGTTTGGGGGGCCGGGTGACGTATGGGGGGTCCTGAGGGAGGTGCCGTGCACGCTGAGCTCTGTCAGTGTTTGGAGTAAAAGATCCTCGGGAAGGGAGGCGAGTTTTCGCGTGATGGTGATGGGGTCGTACAAAACCCGCGCGTCTGGCAGGTGAGAAATGGAGGTGCTGGCGACCCCGCTAGTGTCCCGCCCAGCCGGGGTGGCGCCATGGGGGGAGTGGCATGTGCCCCCGTCACGCGTGCGGGCGAGGGGTAACAGTCTAGATTCAGTTCCTGGAAGCCCGGCCCCGCCCCGGTCGGAGGGGGTGCGGGTGCGGGTGGTGGCGGTGTGGGGACAGCGGGCGCTGCCGAACCTGCATAGGAGGGAGGACTGTCGTACAGTGGGAAAGCCATCTCTAAGGCACACAGACAGTGAGGGGCCCCCACCCCCGGTGCGGCAGGAGGTCACGGGCACGCAGAGCGGGAGGGGGGCCCACGGCCGCCTGGGGGTGCAGGGGGGGGAGGCCTGTCTGGTCTCCATTGGGGCCGTGAGGGCGGGCCTGTGAGGACGTTACAGGAAAAGGAATCCTCTCCGGGTGAGCCGTGTGTAGAGGGAGCCTCGCTCCCTCTTTGGCCTCGGACAAGGTGAAGGCCGAGCGGACTTGGGAGGCCGGGCGCCCCGTGTCGGCCAGAGAGCCGGACGCACGTCGGGGGTAAACAAAACGCAGCACAAACTCGGCAGCTGCCCCTGGCAAAGGTGAAGTAGAAAATAGCAGCGTGTTTGAGCCCTCGTTTTGAGTTTCTCAGGAGAAGTAGTATAGTATTGAAAACATGGGTAGATATACGTACTTCACAGGGCATGGAGTTTTGTTCACGGCAGCACCCCGGGAGGTGAGCCTGGGAGCCCCACTCCCTCCTGTGAGGTAAGGCTGTGGGGGCACTGACCTCAGGGTGGCGGGTCCCCCCAGGAGTGGCGTCTCCATGACCAGCCACGTCCTCCCACTCGGGAGGGTCCCGAGAGAGGACCCTGCCCCCGGGCGCCTCCCTCCCCCCGTTTCCCACGTGGGGCGCCTCTGGGCACACCGAGTTTGCCATTTTCTCTCCAATCAGGTCAGCTTTTTCTACTACATTTTTTTCCTCACAAAAGGCAAGTTTTCAAGGATGCCTTGTAAAACTTGTTACAGCACATTGTTTATGCAGGATGAACTTAACACCAGTTTTTTGCCACTTTGCTATTTATGTACACATATAAAATAGAGCAGGATGCTCACCCCACACAGCACACACACCACCGGGAGGGACGCCCGCACAGTCCCGCAGAGACTGGCTGGCAATTCACACCCAAAGTACAGGATATTAACAAAATAGGAAATATCAAACAGTGAGTACTCTACTTAAGGATCTCGCCTTTCCCCCAAATTGGCGGCAAATCCACAAAAATAGACTTTTTTTAATCTGGTGACCATACAATACATAGGTACTTACATCGAAGGTGATAATATATTTAAGATGCTATGTACAGAAAGTTTGGCTCAACTTTTAATTTATAGATAGCATAATAAGTGTTCATGGCTTTTTTCCCCCCAAGGTTCTGTTCGCAAGATATTTTCCCCCCTTTAGAATAAAACTTAAAAAGTTAAAACAAGATAATAAAGCTATTCTCAAAAAAAAACAAAAAAAATTAAACATACAGCTTTGGCTTATATAAATAATTCATAGCAGAATGTTTTCAAAAGTAGTGAATAATTTCATATATAGTCATCAATTCATAAGGGCGTTCTCTCTCATATAAAATATACACGAGCTAAAATCGTCTCTTTAACGTCAGGGTGCGGCTGTAGAGGACTCCGCCCCGTCCCTCTGATAACTTAATATATTACTTTGCTGGGTCGGCTCTACCTCTAGGCGGGGGCGTGGGGCCTCATGCGGCTGCTAGTCTCTCACTACGTTCGCTTCTCGGCCCGGTGCCTGTGCGTGCACCGCGTGCGTGCGGGCGGGCGGGCAGCCCCCGGCGCCCTGGCAGGCCATGCGGGAGTGGGCTCTATGTACAGTATTGCTTCCTGGTCCCGCGCGGCTGTCTACAAAGCGGTTCTCACGTTTCTCTGCAAAACCCGCTTAGGAAACGGGGCCCGGAGGCTGGGCGGCTGCCCACGGGCCACGCCTGCAGACGGACAGGCCGGCAGGGAGGGCCCGATTCTGTCTGCCACACACACCCACACACACACGCACACCATACATACATACGTGACGGACAGCTATGTATGTATGTACATATAAATAGCGTTACCTCCTGTCCTGACCCTGCGGGCAGGCAGTGCTCTGCGGTCACACGGCCGCCTCGGGGCCTAGGTCACCCATGTGTCCATGCGCATGCGCTTCACGGACGGGCTCTCTCTGTCCTCGGGGTTGGGGGGCCGGCCCAGCGCCACCGGGGAGTGGAAGTCCGCCCGCGGGTCCTCCCGGTCGCTGCCGTCGTAGGAGCTGCTGGAGCTGCTCAGGCTGTCCACAGGGGAGCGCCCCACTTCCTGCCGGGGCTGCGCGGGGGGCTGGGCGGGCGGCGGCGGCTGCTGCTGGAAGCCCGAGGGCGTCACGCGGTCCCGAGGCGGCGAGACAGGCTCCGACTTGATGCTGACGTTCTGGTTGGTGGTGGAGAGGCTGGAGCCCTGGGAGAGCTGCGCGCCGGGCCTGCAGGGACGGGTCAGCGGGTCCTGGGCGTGCGGCCCCGGGGTAAGCCGCCCCCTCCCCTGAGCAGCTTCAGGCGGGGGAGGCTGCCAGACCGCAGGGGGAACAGGCCCCGTCCCCCCACCGGCTATTCCTAGGTGTCCCTCCAGGAGGCAGAGCGCAGGCCCGGGGCCACGGAGGGCTCTGCTACGCCACCCTAGCTGCTCCCCGGCCTCCCGTCCTGCTGGTTCTGCTCCTCCTGTGCGTGAAGTCTGCTCCCGGGGCAGCCTGTCCCCTCCAGCGGGGGGAGTGTCTGACAGGTGCTTGTGTGGGAAACAGCTGAAGGACCTGCCCAGGAGCAGGCTCTCTTGGTGAGGCTTCCTGTGTCTGTGTGTGGGTGTGTGTGTCTGCTCGACACCCGTCCTCTCATCCTCCCCTGGGACCGCGAGCCCAGGCCTGTCTGTGGTGGAGGGAGGGTGTGGCGAGGGGGAGGCGGGGGGTGCGTGGTGCCGTCCTAGACCACAGCCTGGCTGCCTGAACCTCCTCAGGGAGCGCCTCTGCGCGCAGCCTCCCAGCCCGCACAGGGTTTTCCTCCAAACCCTGGCGCCTGATCACTGGGGGCGGGAGGACGGAGGCCAGGGAGCGGGGGGAGGCGGCGGGTACTCACACCAGGGAGCTGAGCGCGGCCGGGCCCAGGTGGTGCTGCTGCCAGGCGGACACGGGGCCCAGGGACAGCATGCCCGGCGAGTTGAAGCCCTGCAGGGCCGACAGGTCCGCACTGGTCAGCGAGTAATCTGCAAGAGAGGGCGCTGGTGGGCACGGTGGTCCGGTCCTCGTTTCTGGACACGGGGGCTTACCGGCCTCGCTGCTTCCAGGATCCGGGGTCGTGTCAGTAAGGAGCTCCCGTGTTTGCCAAATGGTCAGTTTATAACGTCACAAAAAGTGGAGATGCTTGTCAATCGCCCAAGGCTGTTGCTAGGCAACTTATTTTAAATGCTCCCCTCCCTGTCCTTCCCGCCACTAGCATCCTAAACACAGACACCTCCAGCTCCTGCACACGTCCCTGTCCACTCATCTCAGGGAGGCAGGGCCAGCTCCCTGGGCAGCCACACGTCGCTGCACAGCTCACCCCTCTGCTACAGGCTGCCATCACCCTCAAGAGCAAGTGCACGGCTCCCGTTTCCCCTCTGACAGCCACGCCGCCCACCCCTGCTGGACTGTCCTCTGCGATGTCCGCGCCTCATCTCCTCCACGCCTGCGCCTCTGCTCCTTACCCAGCGGCTTTCATCTCGCTGCTCCAGCCCAACCCGGGGGTCACCCTTGACCCTTCTCTCCCAAGTCTGGCCCATGTGGCCTTGTTCAACCCCCCCGCCACACACACACACCCACACACACACACACAGTGACCACAACAGCTAGGACACCTCCCTGCGGAGAGCCCCAGCGCCCTCCGGCCCGGGCCACGCCCTCCTTCAGCCAGAGCGGGACGGAACGACTATAACGCTCATTCCCCCAGGGACCCTCCGTTCCCGTTCCCCACGCCCGCCCTCCTCCAGGCAGGCCTGCGGGGAACACTCGGTGTCTGGTCCACCCCCGGCCCCAGGTCAGCCCAGCTCCACTCACCCCGCCGGCCCTGCAGTCCCAGCTCTAAGTGGTGGCCCCCCAGTTCCCAGCACAGGGCTGTGCTGCCTGGCTCAGCATCCCAAAGCCGGGATGAGCCCCCTTTCCCGCCCACACTGGAAACCGTAGTGACGTTTCCCAGCCGCACCGTTTCAAGTGGCTTCTGTTCTAAGAAGCGAGTCTCAGAAGCTGGCAGGCGTGTACGTCCATAAACGTGTGTGACAGTCACAGACGCACAGGCGGTGACAGAGCGAAGGCGTGCGCCGCTTACCCGTGTTGTAGGCGGTGGGCATGGCCGAGTACACGAGCCCCTGGGGGGGCAGGCTGGGCGTCGTCACGGACACCACGGGGGTGGCGAGGGGCTGGGAGGCCTGCGAGCTGCCGATCCGCTGCGCGCTCTGCGGGAGGGGGGGGGGGTCGTCAAGAGGACAGGCTTTGCAGCCATGGTTCAGGCCCCTCGCCTCTCACCCAGGGCTGCCGGCTGCTGGCCTGGCACCGTGAGCAACGCCATCAAACACCAACGGCTTAAGTACCAGGCCGGCCGGGGAACCAAGTTCCTGGCCCAGGACCAGCCCTCCCCGCCAGGCCTGGGCCTGCAGCCGGAGTGCGGTATATTGTAGGTCTGTGACCCGAACATGGGTCTCTCGCTGAGGACCCAATCTCAGCTCTCTTCCTGGTTTGTATTTCCTGTATGACCTTCAGGCAGAGAATGTGGGTCCATTGCCCGGGTTTGGTCCCGGACCCGCCAGCTCACAAGCACCGGGAACCATCCCCCCCCCCCCCCCCAGCAGAACCTGTGGTCCGAGGTCCCACAGGACTGGGGTCCGGGCCAGGCCCCAGGCTGGCAGGAGGTACAGCTGGTCTAGAATTGGGGTGTTGGGCCGAAACCAGTTTGGCTCAATGGATAGAGCGTTGGTTTGGGGACTGAAAGGTCCCAGGTTTGATTCCAGTCAAGGGCATGTGCCTTGGTTGAGGGCACATCCCCAGTAAGGTGTGTGCAAGAGGCAACTGATTGATGACTCTCTCTCATCAATGTTTCTAACTATCTCTCTCCCTTCTCTGTACAAAATCAATGATATACATAATTAAAAAAAATAGAATTGGGATGTTGGGCCTGGCTTCAGGACACCTCCTTCCTCACTTTTAGGTCAAAGCCATCATGATTCTATCCCAAGTTCAAACTACATACTACATTTCAACATATGGTGTTTGGCGCTGTGACTTCCAGAACCACTAGAGGGCGACGTATTCCTGGCTAATCCACAAAGACACATTCATGACAACTTCAGGGTAAACAGTGACATCTAGTCTAATATAAATTATTTTCTCTCGAATTGTAAACTTCCATTTGTAATCATTACTGTATCGTTAAGTATTTTCCCGATAGATAATCCAAATCTGCACGTAACATAATCCGTCACAGTGACAGCTAACGAGTGGATGGAAGTTAACCAATACGAACCACATCCAAATCTACGAGCAGTCACCAAGTTCAATAAAGAATGAGCCCTGTTTTAAAATAAACTAATAGTGCAAAACACGCCAGCATGCACACACAACCCTCCCCCATACACACACACACGTGTGTAAATAAAACCTTTTAAGAGATGGCACTCCACATGCATTCATGCAGACCCCCGTCTGTGCTAAAAATGAAACATTTTCAATACTTCATTCCCCTTAAAGTCCTAATTAGCAGCTGACTTTGAATTTGATCACTTCTGTGAGGTTTGAGTTTTAGTTTGCAAAGAAAAAACCTTAACTGAAAGTTATTTTTAATCCAGCTTAATTTCTAGAAGAAAAGCCAATAGAAATGATGTTTTGGAAAAGGTATTAACAGCTACTTTGTTTTGGGAATGAAAAGCGTTCTGCTAGAAAGCAGTAAGCCTGTCTGTGGCCACTGATGGGGATCCCTCTGGCGCACGGAGCGAGCCAGCTCTGCAGAAGGTGACCTCACCAGCAGTGACGTCACCATCTTGAGAGAAACAACACAGCCATGTGCTACACCATGAAGGTGAGGTCATCGTCTAAGTATATGCCAGTAACTTGGGAGCTAGGCAGGGCGTTTTGCATCTTTCCTTAAAAGCTGGGACAACTGTCTCTGGTCACCGACAGCTACTGTTGATTCCAATGTTCCCTCCAGCGAACAGAATGGATCAATGACAGTAAACTAGACGCCCATCACAGCAGGCTGGCTTAGTTATTTAGTGTTTCTATCGTGTTTGGTAACAAGAAGAAATCTGTGTAGCAAAGGGAACACTGGTTGTTAAACATCGAGTTAGTACTTTCCACATCTTTTCACGTCACTGTGACAGATACCCCACTCACCAGCTCCAACTCCTCTTCCTCCGACTGCGCGGCACAGAGAGGGAGAAGAGAGGCATTAGCGGACTCAGGAGGGGCTTCAGGGAAACATGGGACACGGGGTGCAGGACTCCCCCGAGATCTGCACACGGGGCCGCACAGGTGACTTACTGTCCGTGCTGTGGCCGCCCTGCTCGGGGAGGGGCTCCAAGGCCTCTCCCCAGCTCCACCCACCCTCTGGCTGCACCGGCCGCGGGGTTCAGTGGCGTCTCCGGATGAAAAGTCCTTTGCTTAGGACAGTGGTCAGCAACCTGTGACTCACGAGCCACATGCGGCTCTTTGGCCCCTTGAGTGCGGCTGGGCGTTAGAACCACTTCTTCAAACAGACTCGCCCAGGCCCGAAGCTTCAATCGCACTGTACATGCACCCACATGGGGTATTTGTGGAAGGGCCACACTCCAGGGCCAGAGGGCCGCATGTGGCTCGTCGCCGCGTTTGCCGACCGTTTAGGACTCCCCATCTGGGCCTGGCTCTTCCGTACTAACCTCCCCTGCTTCCTCCCCCAGCCCAGGCCGGGGCCGGGAGAACGGCTAACGCACAGGACATGTGGGAGCCCGGCGTGAGCGCCCACTGCACAGTGCCTGCCGGGCGCTGGCAGCATCTCCTTAAGGAACTCAGGCTGAGGGAGCCCGCGCTGCCCGCCCAGAGGCCCCCCGGAGCCGCTGGGAAGCTGTGTGAGGGCGTCCCCTACAGGCCAGGGGCAGGCCCGCTCTGCTCCCAGCCACAGGCTGCGGAGACAGCGAGGCTGGGACGACGCAGACACGGCCAGCAGCCAGGCCAGAGACTGTATTCTTACAGGCTCACAGGGGAAGGTTTTTGAGAAATAATAAACTTACTTGCAAAATAACTCATTCGCGTTTTTATGCATTCTTCCCTGTTCCACACAGTTCCCCGTGGAGTGCAGTTTTCTAACAGATAACAGCTTCCTCACGGAAAGCAGGCCCAGAGGAGAAAGACCCTCCCTGTTCAGCTTTCATTTTAAATAACCACTCTGGCTCTCCAGACTCTGATTTCTGTGTATGCTCACTTCCCATGGACATAATCATTAGGAACAAGTTAGATTCTAGGAAAGTACGAACATTTCAAAAGAAAACAGACAGCCCAGGACGATACGGCTGTGACCGAGCATCCAGTCCCTGGTGGCAGGCTCCATCCCCAGAAGGGGGTGTGCAGGAGGCAACCTATCAGTGATTCTCATCATGGATGTTTCCCTCTCTCTACCCCTCTCCCTTCCTCCGACATCAATAAAAACATACGTTTAAAAGGAAACACAGCCCGGAGTGCGTTGGACACGCGCTCTGAGGAAGGAGACGAGGAGGTGACGTACCAGGGGGGGCATCATGCCCTTGCTGGACGGAGGGATGACGACCCGCAGGTCCGGCTTCCGGCTGTTCATGCCCAGGCTGCCGCCACCTGGAGGGGGGGGAGACTTTGTAGGCATCACTTTGCCTAAGCTATTCGCACCCGTGGCTCCAATTACATTTGGAGAAGCTCTTGAGTTTACAAAGCTGTTGCCTGGAAGAGAGAAACATCCCTCATTACCAAACACAGCCATTCACGGACTGGGTGCGAGTCTGAAGCAAGCGTCCCCAGTTCTGATTTCAGGCGAGTTCTGCAAGGCAACGCATTAGCAGCTCCCCGTGTACCTTTAATGTTTTTAAATAAGCAGAAGAGGTTGGCCCAAGCGTGAAACAGATATGACGCTTAAGCTCCATGGACTACTGTATCTCACAAACTAGAACATTTGGAATATTTTTACAAAATATTCCAGAAATGTACATGGAACCACAAAAGACCACGAGTAGCCATAGCAATCCAGAGAAAGAAAACAAAGGCAGAGGTGTCTCGCTACCTGGCATCAAACTACGATACAAAGCTATAGGAATCCAAACAGCATGGCACTGGTGTAACACCTGACATGTGGGCAAATGGGATAGGAGAGACCCCCCGCCCCCCAAAAGAAAACACTGCGTCTATGTGGTCAAACATAGCAAAGGAGGCAAGCACACACAATCGAGTGAAGACAGTCCACTTGGGAAAAGCCGCTCCCTCGGCCCCCTTCCCTCCTCCTCAGCAGAGGCCCGTGGGGGGGGGGGGCATTCCCTCCAATGCACCCGCAGGACGCACTCACCGACGGGGCTGCTCCCAGCTCCATTGGGCACCGTGAGGTCCGCCGAGCTCAGCATCCCACCTGGGGGGGAGCGGACAGGGAGGAGGAGCTGGCACCGCCTCCGCGGAGGAAGAAGTGCACAGAGTGTCCGCCCTCCACGCCCAGGACCCCAGCCCCGCCGAACTTGGCCCTGACAGGTAACCCACGTGGGTTAGGTTACCAGCCGTCCCGTAAGTAAGGATACAAAATAACCACCGCCACAGTGAAAGCACAAACAATGTAACTAGCGCAGTAATTAATACATGACCGGGCAACTGGGTCAGGCCAGACAGTGCTCGCTGCGGGGGGACAGTGCTCAGGGGGCAATACAGACCAGGGCACGGAGGAGGGCGCGCATCCCCGAGGGAGGCCGTCCAGGCGCTGAATCCCGCTGGTCAACCCACACGTTCGGCAGGGGGCATGCAGGAGGCAGCCCATCCATGGTTCTCTCTCATCACTGATGTTTCTCTCCCTCTTTTTCTCTTTCTCTCATCACTGATGTATGTTTCTCTCTCTCTGTCTCTCTCTCTCTCTCTCTCTCTCTCTCTCTCTCTCCCCCTTCCTGAGATCAATAACAATATATTTTAGAAAATGCTTTAAAAGAAAGCCAATGATTGTTTATTAAACAGGAAGACTAAGAGGAGCAGCACTAGTTTGGGGTTTTCGCCCTCTCTGACGAAGAGCTGCCGGGCAGCTGTCCCGCCTACCTGCGCTGCCGGTGCTGGGCGGGCGCTGCGGGGCGCCGGGGGACACGGTCCGGTGCAGGGCGGCCTGCGGCGGCGAGAGCATGCCCGAGTCCGCCAGCGCCGAGCCGGCCGCCAGGGCCGGGGACACCAGGGTGCTCCCGGGGCTGGTGTAGGACAGGGCGTTGGGGCTGCTCACGGGGACCGTGACGGACATGGAGAAGTTCTGAGGCGGCAGCGCGGGCTGGAACGAAAGAACAGGAGGAGGAGCTGTTAGCTTCATCCCATCTGCGTTCCACTGTTCACATCTAACACTGTTCACATCTATGTTAAACGTGTTCACATCTATGTTACACTTCACATCTATGCTAAACGTGTTCACATCTACGTTAAACGTATGAACTTTAATAGCTGACTAGTTGTTAAAAGTAGAAGATGGGGATAGATTCTTACTAAATTTTCACCCCGCAGATGTAAGCTATTTCCTTTACAATTATATTTAAACAGCAGTATGTCTGATATGAACCGTTGCAATTTCTTACGTATTAATACATATATTCTGAAATAATGCGTATGTTATGATTTCAGACATTCATAGAGATGAAAAAGTCAACCTAATATTAAAGTACTGTGGTCAAATTTAGACATACAAAATGTATCAGTTACCGAGTAAGCATAAGTCATCACTTTAATGAAACCAGTTTAGTAACATTACATTTCTACTGGGAGATTCCTGTTATAATAAAAAGGGCAAAGTGTGTACAAATATTATAAACTTAATACACAGAATTTCAGACGTTATAAATAACCCTGGAATGATTTAGTTGACTGACATCCTTAATGGACAAAACTAAAAACAACAATTAAGTTACATATGTAGCACAAAGCAATCCAAGTATAACGAAAGAGAAAAATAACCTAAACAATAAAATTAACAACCGACAAGCTGTCTAAATTGTACGATGATCAAATTATAACTATTATCAATGTTATCTTCCTTCCCTCCAAACAGTCCACACCCCTTTAAAATATATTCTATTTCCTCTTTCATTCCTGCACAGGCGTGTTAACCACGATAAACAAATTTTCATAATTTAAAATGAGAGAAGCCCTTACTCCTCAGACTTTTTGAAGTGATTTGCAAAGCAACGAAACTGCTAATTCAGAGTTGGTATATATTCTATTCAATAGTTCATTCCAGGTAGAAAGTTATGTCATTAACAGACACAAAACAATGGACATAAGATTTAAAATTTTTTCAAACGTAAATACTTATATTTACACTTTTTTTTTTTTTTTGCAGCTTAATATTAACTGCGGACAGTGATGGTATTAGCACAAAAATACCCGCCTAAGTCTATCTTTCATGAGTGGCCTGTGCAGCATAAAACTGGTTTGAAGAACAGCCCAGGATGCGTCCTTCAGGGCATAGTGTTAATAGCATTAACTCTGACATGACGTTAAGTACCAGCATCCGAACCAACGTGTCCCATCGGCCCACACGGCTCCCGCAGCGTTGGGAACGGGGGTCCGAACGGGGGCTGTGAGCTGCTCTTGCCAATGGGGCGCCGATGCGAGCGCTCTGAGGCGGCTCTGAGGAGCGCGAGCTCAGAGAAAGACCGTCTCCTGACGGCTGGAGACGTGAGCGCGGACCGTTCTGAGCGGCGCCTCACTCTGCACCGGGTTAGAGTGCAGCTTCTTAAACAAACAGAACCAGGCTCCTCCTCAGCACCCACGGGCTCGGCTCAGCTCAGCACCGGAGGCACTGCTGCCAAGTGGCTTGGAGACATTTACAAAGAGCCAATCAGGAAACTGCTCATTCAGAGTTGGAATTAGCAACTATTGGAATTAGCATACAACATGTTGTATGCTGTTACAGCGGCCATACAACGTGAGCAAACATAATTTTGAGCCCCACGAGTGTGGCTCGGTGGTTGAGCATCAACCTGTGAACCAGGACGTCACGGTTCAATTCCCAGTCTGGGTACATGCCTGGGTTTTGGGCTCGATCCCCAGTAGGGGGCGTGTAAGAGGCAGCCGATCCATGATTCTCATCACTGATGTTTCTCTCTCTCTCCCGCTCCCTTCCGCTCCGAAATCAATAAAAATGTATTTTAATAATAATTTTAAAACACCACATTTTATAATAAAACTAACCACTTTATACTCCATAGTCTCAAGATCTATTTAAAGTGCATGAGATATTTTTTAAGTCATAGGAAGGAGGGGGCAGTCATACGCACCCTACAGTTAAAATCGCTGAAGTTTAGAGCTGACGAGACCTTAAACATCACGTGAGGCAACTCACTCTCTTTACAGAGAAGGAAACGAATCCAGGATGGGGTGGGTGCTCTATCCCAGTGGTCAGCAAACTGCGGCTCATGAGCCACATGCGGCTCTTTGGCCCTTTGAGTGTGGCTCTTCCACAAAATACCACGGCCTGGGCGAGTCTATGTTGAAGAAGTGGCGTTAAGAGAAGTTTAAAAAAAATTTGGCTCTTAAAAGAAATCTCAATCCTTGTGCCATTGGTATTTGGCTCTGTTGGCTAATGAGTTTGCCGACCACCGTAGGAAGTGAGCCTGTATTAGAATGTTCCTCTCATGTCTATGTTTAAGGCACTGAGCATGTCTGATAAGATCTCAGCAATTTCGACCTAAAGTTCTATAAAACAGAATAAACTATGCCTTTTCCCCTCCTCCTCCTCATCACTGCCGTCACTGAAAACAAGCAAGGCGTGTATGGTCAGTCTCCATGCACAAGTTAGAAGCACAAACCAGACGTCAGTACTCACTGCGATCTTATGATTCCGCATCATATTATCAAACTCCTCATTAATTTTTTTATACTTCTCCTCTGTATGTGGCGTTAGCACATAGGCAGTATCGGGGTCTGGGCTGTCGCACCCTCGGTGCTCCTTCTTGTTGAGAGCCTAAACGGTGAAGTTAACAAACAGGATCAACACATCACAAGTAGAGGTGAGGCGGGCGTACTTACAGGGCCTCGCTTGAAAATAAAATCACCCTCTTCAGTTAGTTTGCTGAATCTGTCCTCCGAGAGTGGACTGTGCTCAAAGTAATCGTCAGCATCAGGGCTCTCACAACCATTAAGGCCTTTCTTTCTTAACGTCTGAAATACAATCGGAGAGTTCACACACACAGGGTACTGCCGTGCCACGGTTTCCTGCAAAACCCACTAGAGCCGCCGGCGTGGTCTCGCGTGGTCACAGGGACGTGGGTCCTCAGTGAGGCGTCAGCACCGGGATGTCCCCTCTACACCAACTGCAAGGACCCTGTTTGGACTCGCCCTTCCCACACCTCCAGGAGAAGAGGATCCACCGCTCCCTCTCTCTCTGTGACAGCCTGCCCGAGGGGAGCCCCGCCCTCCCAGGAGGGGGCTAATGTGAGAGAACCCCAACAGAAATGGAGCACGTGCTGCCCTGGGAGTCAGGATAACCTTTCAGCAGCTTCGCCTCCTGACACTGAGCCTGAGAGTGTGTCCTAATCCAAAGAGCATCCCCAAATGTCATTCTCCACCTGCTCTCAAACACCATCATTTTCCTACTTAACTCAGAAGTATAAAAACTCAAATATAGAATATATGATAATGCCGGTTTCTTCCGATATACAATCAATGTACGCGTGCCCTGACATATTTTTAAAATGTGTAAACATTCTCTCCCCTGCCCTTTCCACAGCGTCGCTGACCATGGCACCCAGCGCTCTGCAGCGGGCCCCGCTCCGGCCTGCGGGCTCACTCGCCCCGGGGGCTGTGCGCGTGGCCATAAAAGGTCCTGCTGTTCAGAACACAGGGGGGACCCCCGCCCCGCCTGCAGCCGCTATCGCAGGAGGTGTTAGCACTCAGACGCTGCGGCCTGGCCTCCACAGCCACGGCTGCCGCGGACACACAGCAGGTGCCCCGCACATGTCACCACCGAGGGGCCGCGGACCGATCCGGCCCCGACGTCCAGGTTCCCTCATCGCCCATCAGCTTCAGGCCAGACAGCCCCGTCCGGCACGGCCACTGACGGCGTCACTCAGCCCGCGTCCCTGCGAGCACCTGGGCTGCCAGAGAAACAGGCACCGTGCTCCCTGGCCAGCGGCGGGCGCCCCGAGTTCTGGGGAGCGGGCCCTCCGGGGCCTGCCCTGCAGGGAAGGTGAGAGCCCTATCAGCCCCGCAGATAACACTGATGTGCCTCCGCCGGGAGCCAGCGCCCTCTTATCGCCGGAGCAGGAGAGCGGCCGAGGCCCAGCTGCCTAAAAAGGCTTTTCTGTCTCCTTATCGCGGCCAGCGCGCCAGAGCGAGTGGAATGCTGTGATCTCAGCGGGCGCGGGAGAGACAGGCCAGCCTCGGCTCACGGCTGCACAGGAGCCGCCACCGGGGAGCTCCGAGCCGGGCCTGACCCACTGCGGCTTCGCCTACTGCCTGGGAGACCAGAACGTTCCTCAGGGCGTGCTCAGTTCCGCAATAACTGTCTGATCACACTCCACACCAAGGGAGCTCAGCCCTCAGGTAGAACGAGGGGCCGGGAAGCACTCCGATGCTCCTGCCTGCGCTCTCACCCCCCAGCTGCTCCATGCTCTCGCCACCCACCCCTCACTTCTGCAGCGCATGATCCCCGGGGCCGGTGGGATGGGTCAGATGGAGCACACGTACAAGTGAGCACGTGTAACGTAACAGAATAAGGTCTTAAGCTGCAAGGAACTTGGACCACTAGGATTTGTCAAATAAGAAAAGCTCTCCTTTTCCCCATTTTTAGTAATTGTTCCCAATGTTGACTCTTCTTATAGTTCCTAGACAAGTTGAAAATACATAAACATTTAATTTTTTTAACTGTGAAGCATACATAAAGAAAAGCATATCAAGCCTGGATGGCATGGCTTGGTGGTTGAGCATCGACCTGTGAACCATGGGTCACGGTTCAATTTCCTGGTCAGGGCACATGTCTGGGTTGCAGGCTCCATCCCCAATAGGGGGCGTGCAGGAGGCAGCCCATCAGTGATTCCAGAGAGAGGAAGGGAGAGGAGAAAGAGAAGCATCTATGACCCCCCTACTGGGGATCAAGCCCGAAACCTGGTCATGTGCCTTGACCAGGGATTGAACCGTGACCTCATGGTTCACGGGTCGACAAGCCACGCCGGCCGGACTATATGTTCATTCTGGCAGCTAGTCTACACAGCTGCTCACACGTCTCTAAAGCACGTGACTGAAGCTGTTAGTTCACTAAACGTTACCCTCAGTCCTACCGGACGGTGCCAAGCTGGTTCCAGCGAACTCTCCCACCTGCGCCGAGGCCTGGCTGTGCGTTCCTCCGGGACTGAGAACACAGCGCAGGCCCTATCTCCTGGCCATTTGCGTTTTCTCCTGTGAAGTGCCTGTCAAGCTCTCTGCCAAGTTTTCTCCCGAGCTGTTTCTCCTCCTTATTGCTTGAGAGTCTTTTTATGTGTCATCAGCACAAGTCCTCTGCTAATTTTATGCACTGTGAAAACCTCTCCCCACTCTTGGGCGTGTTTTTTTTAATACTTGTCTTGGGATGAAAATGGTTCTTAGTTTTTTTGGGTTATTTGTTTTTTTTTTAAATATGTATTTTATTGATTTTTCACAGAGAGGAAGAGAGAGGGATAGAGAGTTAGAATCATCGATGAGAGAGAATCATCGATCAGCTGCCTCTTGCACACCCCCTACTGGGGATGTATGTGCCCGCAACCAAGGTACATGCCCTTGACTGGAATCGAACCCGGGACCTTTCGTCCGCAGGCCGAAGCTCTATCCACTGAGCCAAAGCAGTCCCGGCTGGTTCTTAGTTTTAATAAAGTCAAGTTCATCCAATTCCCCCTTTACAGTTAGTTCTCCCTTATGGCAGTAATTTCTGTGTCTATGTAAGAACACTTTCCCTTCCTCAAGTATGGGGTGTGGGGGAGGCAGCCGATCAATGATTCCCTCTCACCCTTGATGTTTCTCTCGCTCTCTCCCTCCCTTCCCCTCTGACATCAATAAAAATATTCTTTTAAAAAACTGAAAGGTGGATAAATGAGTGTCGTGTCTGTCTCACTATGTTTATCCCGCAATATTCCAACACCAACAGCTATAATATGTATTTAGCATGATGCTCCCAGACAACAGACCAGGTCTAACTCCACAGGCACAACACACGTGTGCTCACACTGCAGACATGCAGGCTGCTAACAACACAGGACACCACCACCCCCCTCGTCACAGCGGGTCCCCAAAGGGCTGGTGTGTGGGACACAACGGACACACATCTGCGGCTGACCCCGCCTTACTGTTCAGCACTCTGCCGAGGGACATTCAGGTGAAACCCTGCCCGCTGGAGAGACTGACAAATACGCCACCCCAAGTCGGGGCACACACTCTGTGGGGCGTGCGGGAGGCAGCTGACCCATGATTCTCTCATCACTGGTGTTTCTCTCTCCCTCTCCCTTCCGCTCTGACATCATTAAATTATATTTTACAAAGGACACGGCTCGGAGAGGGGAGGTGTCTGACGGCGCCGCCTGTGGGATGGAGACTAAGCGGAGCGGCCCTCACCTCGACGATGTCGGAGTTGGTGCGGCTCTCGTGCGGCTCGTTGTACTCGGTGTACTTGAGCAGCACCTTGTCCATGTCGGTGCTGGCGTACTGGAACAGCTTGTTGGAGCTGTTGAAGATGATGAGCGCGATCTCGCAGTCGCAGAGCACGCTGAGCTCGTAGGCCTTCTTCATCAGCCCGAACTTCCTCTTCGTGAAGGTGACCTAACGAGCGGGGAGAGGCCTCTTAGGAAAAGCGTTCGTCGCCCTGCCCGGGCGGCTCCACCCAGGAACCGAGAGGTCACGCACGGTTCCACTCCCGGTCAGGGCACAGGCCTGGGGTGCGGGCTCCGTCCCCAGCGGGGGCGTGCAGGAGGCAGCCGGTTGATGATGTTTCCCTCTCTCTCTCTCTCTCTCTCTCTCTCTCTCTCTCTGTCTCTCTTCCTCCCTTCCAGTCTCTCTAAAATCAGTAAAAATAAAAATAAATGTTGGAATTATCGGGCCAGCAATTCAAAACAGCTATGAGGACCATACTAAGGCTCTCGTGGAAAAAGTAGACAGCATGCAGCAACAGGTGAGCAGAGAGATAGAAACTATTTTATTTTATTTTTATTCTCTTTAAATGCTGCCAGTAAAAAAAAAAAAAAAAAAAAAAAAAAAAAAAAAAAAAAAACTAACATAAAGGAATCATCTTTGGTGGGTCCATCAGCAGGATGGAACTAATGAGAAAGAAACCTCTGAGCTTGAGGACATGCCAACAGAAACTGCAAACAGCAGCAGAGAAGAAAGAGAAATCACAGAAGAAATATTTGAATCGTAACATTTGAGAATTTCCCCAAATTAATGTTCAGACACCAAACCACAGATCCGGGAAGCTCAAAGAACACCAAACAAGACAAATCCAAACAACAAACAAAAACCCCTCCAAACCCCAAGATGACAGCAAGGCATGTTGTTTGTAAACTGTATAAAATCAAAGGTAGAAGCATCTTGAAAGAAGCCAGAGGGGGAAAAACACCTTATCACGGGCGTGTAAATGTAAGAACCAAATCCAAGTTCTCCTCTGACGCCACCCAACGAGGACGAGCACACTGATAGGTTTTAAGTGGCGGAGGGCGGGGAGGACCCGCCAGCCTAAAAGCTGTATCTTGAGGAATTGTACTTCAAAAGAAATAAAGACCTTCCCAGACAAACAAAAATTGTGGTGCGCAGGGAAAACAGTTTATTGCTGCATTATTATTGTTGAGGGCATATCCCCAGTAGGCAGTGTGCAGGAGGCAGCTGGTCAATGTTTCTCTCTCATTGAAGTTTCCAGCTCTCTATCCCTTTCCCTTCCTCTCTGTAAAAAAAAAAAAAATCAATGAAATTTATTCTAAAGAAAAGAAAAAAATATTTACATCTGTTAAACAGATAAGTTAAGATGTTCATTTACCTGTCGGTTCCTTTCATCCATTATGCGCGTGATTTGTATTTTCTTCCGCCCCATTTTCGGTCACCTTTCCTCCCTTATATTCCAAATATTTAATTAAAAAATTGCTCTTCTTCAATAGCCTAACGCATCATACTTGGCTCCTGTTATTGCAGCTGCTGGTCCACGGGCTGCCGCCGAAATTTTAAGATCTAAAAAACAAAACAAAACACCAATTCGAAAATTTAAGTTCTACAGATTTGCATAATTATGAAAATGCTGCACAAACTTCAAACCTGATTTGCTGCTGCACGTTGACAGGATGATTAGTTAAAACCAGTAAGTAAGGCGAAGCCCTTCCTCCCAGGCTCAGGCCCTGGTCGGAGCGTGTGCAGGAGGCAACCCATCCATGTGTCTCTCTCACATCGATGTTTCTCTCTCTCTCTCTCTCTCTCTCTCTCTCTTCCACTCTCCTTAGAAATCAATGGGAAAATATCCTCAGGTGAGAACAAAAGAAGCTGAAGCCTTATTCATTTGACCCCTAGAATCTCTCTAAGTCTTTCTGTGCCTCTAGCCCTGGCTAAAAGGTGCAACTGTCACCTCTGAGTTTCTCCTCGACGCTTCTGACTGTAGCCGCTGAGACTGTTCTGTGCGCCGGCCATGCTTCTACATGCCGGACACATTCTCATTCATTCTCTCCTCACTGCAATCTTCTGAGTCGGCTGTAATTATCTCACTGGGTAACTAGGATTCCTGACGCAGAGACAGTGAGGAATGTGCCCAGGGTCATCACAGTATGAACACAAGGAGTCTTGCTGCAAAGCTGCTCCTCTTACACACTATTAAACATCCTTAAAAGCTTCTGATGGCTAACAATCTGGAGAGTTCCTATTTGCCTTTACAAATTTCCTGCAAACTGCCAGCGACACCAGCAGAAGTGCTATTGGTCAACCCACCAAGACACTGCCTGCTTCCCTAATGACATGCACTGGTGTTACGCTCTTCTGTCAGATATTTAACGAGCTCCTTACCAACGGGAATGGCAGCTCCCGAGGAAGCCACAATCAATGCCCCGAGCAGAATAAACCCAGCACCTTACTGGGTGGGTGTGGGCCTATGGACCCCATGTCTGTTTTCCTCTGACTCCGAGGATCATTCATCAACAAGGATGTTCTATTCACTTTATCTCCACAGTGGAACGGCTGGCAATTATATAACTTGTCATGTTGTGAATGACAGCTCTGTCAAAACCTAGTGCTTTCAAAACTTCCGTGATAAAAATATTTTTGAAGTGATGGGAGACAAATACTATAATTCAGGCAAAATTAATACAGTAAAAAAAAAAATCAGTGTAAACTGAACTCTCAGATAATTGAATTATTTTTGTAGTAAGTAATTTTAAAAAAATCAGGAATTAGAGTTTAAGAAAGATCCCAATATGGGTTCTGTTGTCTTAATTTTCGAGATACCAGAATCTAGCGCTCAAATTAAGACCAAGTCATTTTAATACTGATTACAGATGTTCAGTCTTTTACAATCAATTTTGTTTACTGTGGCTTAAGTACATAAATATTTTAAGAGCACGGACTTTAAACAAAAGGTGAACTTTACTTTCAACTTGGCCCTTATTAAATAAACACAACTCATCAGAACACGCCATTTGGATGATTCTAATAATCAACTACCTGTTAAATTTTATCAAAAGCTACTAAAATAAAACTACTTTCTAATAAAGTAACCCTGTACAATCAACAACTGAATGCTTTTAACAACCAAATAGGCATCTGTCGTGAGGATGATTTGGATAAGGATTCATTCCTTCTTTCAAAGAGGAACTTAACACATCGCAGACAGACACCAGAATTCTCACATCCTATTACACAGTGTTTTACAAAGGCTTTTCCTAACCAAATGACTAAAAAAAAAGCATTTGAAAGTCTTCCAAGCAGCCCAAATGAACAAAAAAATTTACATACGGGGTACAGAATAGCATCAGATTTTCTGTCAAAAACTAAGCAAGCAGACATAAGAGAAAGCAATAAAACAAACAAACAAACAAACAAACAAAACTATGTGAGCTATTTCAGAAACTATTTCACAACATATTACCAGAAATAAAGAGGGCCATTTCAAGACAGTGGACCCAATTCATCAAGAAGACATTAAAAAACAAAACAAAAAAAACAACAACACTGAATATGTATGCACCTAATTATAGAGCTTCAAATTCCACGAGCCAAGTAGGGAAAGGAGCCCACAATCAATGCTGAAGAGTCCACACTGCTCTCAGCAGGTGGTGGAATAATAGGAAATCAGAAGGGGTAAGTCTCTAACCGCACTATCCATCAGTGTGACCGAATTAAAATTTCAGAAAGCTGCACTCAACAAGTGCAGAACGTTTAGTGCACACCAAACAGTCACCAACACAGACAACATCCTCCACCTATACAAATACACAAAGTATGTTCTTGGACTGCAACACAATTAAATTAGAAGCCTCAAGAGAAAAATACCCGTAAGAGGTCAACTTCCCCCAAATTGGCCTGTCAGATAAAAGTGTTCATAATAAAAATGCGAGCAGGCATTTTTGTAGACTGACAGCTGATTCTGAAACACGCCAAGAGAAATGGAAAGAACCTAGACTAGAAAAACTCAGGAGTAGAACAAGATTGGAGGGTTTACACCAGCTGCTTTTAAGACTCACCATAAAGCTACAGTATAATCAAGACAGTACAGCGTCGCCATTAAGGACAGATTTATAGAATAATAAAAACAGAATAGGGAGTCCTGAAATACACCCACATAAAATGGTCCATTGCTTTTCAACAAGATGCCAACCTAATTCAATAGGAGACTATATTAGCTTCTCAAATATGTTACATTTGCAAAAAAAAAATAAAATAAATCTCATCCCTTACCTCACACCATATAAAAAAAATTAACTCAAAGTGGATCACAGACCTAAAACAGAAGCCCAAAGCAGTCTAAAACATGACAGAAAAGAAAAAAGGTTAGAAAAGTTTTTGTCCAATCTCTGTGCCAACTCCTCCAATTTCTACTCCAAATTAGGGCAGAGTTATAGGGGGGAATCTCTCATCAGAAGCTTTGAGTCAACATACGAAACTATTGAAAAGGAAAGAGTATTTCCCATCCAAGTCCTCAGCGTGGCTCCTAAGCAGGTAGTGATGAACTCACGCCTCACCCTCAGAGCCACGGAGAGCGTGCCACGGAGAATAAGACACTGGCGAAGTAGAGTACTCCAGGGCTTTGCAATTATGGGCCTATGATTTAAGGCAATAAATTCAAAGTCACAACAAAAGCCCCCATTTTCAAGGATCTCCTTGAAATTAGCTTAACTTTTTTCATTGACCCTTCCCATCTTTCCTGCTATTTGAAAACTCCTTCCTCGGCTCATGTAATTCTCCTCACACCCTCCCATCCTCCTAATTCTTGTCACAATAAAAACAGACTACCCACTGTAGATCTTTTTCTTCTTTAAAAAAAAGCAAACAAATATGGAGGTGGCAATGATGAAAAAATCTGGGGTTATCTGAACAGTGTCAGATAAACTATCACTATATGCTAATATGCACTTCAATTGGCCTCTATAAATCCTTAATTCATCTATGTTAATCCCCAAGGTAAACTCCAAAATGACTGCCATTCAAACTCACAAGATAGTCTGAATGGATCATATTTAACTCCCAAAGTTAGATGTTTAAACAAACCATTTCCATGGCACTCATTTACTTCGTATCAGAGAAAAATGAAAAGTGTCTTACGAGAAATGACGTATCAACAGAAAGTGCACTTAGATAGGATCCTTGAAGATACTTCTTCTTTGTTACTTTTTCACAAAATGCCACTCCTTGATAAAGAAAAAAATATGAGATGGGTTAGTAATTGTTCTTAACTCTGACACAGAATTAAATATATTTCATTATTACAAATTTTAACGTCATGCCTGGCAGGTAGCTCCACAAATACTTGCTGAAAATAGAAAAATAAATGTTTACAAGTCAACTGTTTTATTTGACTAAAAAATATGCTAGGCAAATATTACATTTGCAAAAAAATAAACCTCATCCCTTACCTCATACCATATAAAAAAGTTAACTCAAAATGGGTCACAGACCTAAAACAGATGCCTAAAGCAGCCCAGAGCATGTGTAATGTCACAGATCCATTTTTTCAGGAAGTATTACTGAAATGTTCAGTAACACTGTACGCACTCCAAGATTTACCAAGCGGGCTCCCTGAGCTCCATTTTCCTCCTAGCATATCACATGATAATGTTGTATATCTACCTGGTACACACAGCCTACTGAATTTATGGTTGGATAAAATAGCTGGAAATGTTCACTGTACTGCATACTCACTTAGAAAGACAGCTGTCCGTGCGTGATTTCTATTGCCAGAATACATGTTTGTATTCAGATACAATATGTATGCTTGTCACTTTCACTATCTTTTAAAGGGAACAAAAATGAAGACCACGATACAATGCCAAAAATGAATATAAAACTGATCAATGTCAATAATTCATGTTAACAAAGGAACACTGGGAATACTAACCAATGAATTAGTGAATAAAGAATTGCCGGGACCGGTTTGGCTCAATGGATAGAGCGTCGGCTTGGGGACTGAGAGGTCCCGGGTTCGATTCCGGTCAAGGGCATGTACCTTGGTTGCGGGCATATCCCCGGTGGGGGGTGTGCAGGAGGCAGCTGATCGATGACTCTCTCTCATCGATGTTTCCAGCTCTCTATCTCTCTCCCTTCCTCTCTGTACAAAATCAATAAAAATATATTAAAAAAAAAAAAAAAAGAATAATCCATCCTGCTACATTTTTGCAATAAGACATTTAGGCAGAAAAGGGGAAGATGGTAAAAACCACGCCCCTCTTGACCCCAAATAGCCAGGCTAAATTCTGATGCTAATCCAATAATGTAGACTTGCATGACTGGGTGTCTTGCACGGCTGTAGTTCTTTTATAATTATCTACAATGAAACACACTCCGATCTTTAGAAAATAAAAGCAAAACTAAAATGTTAATCCTTTAGCCAGCGGTAAATAAATGTCATATATTGAACCTCTAAATCCCAGGTTTGTCTGGGCAAGGGCTAGATCCCTGTACTTCTAACTGCTGCCCGCCCCAAACCTGGTCCCGACCAACCACCTAGCTCCCCCTACTTCTAACTAACCTACATGGACCACAAGCCATTGCCCAAACTAGCAAATCAATGTCTGTAACTTTCCTCAGCTTTTTACCCAAGAGAACAAAGAATACCTAACATATATGGCAGGTGAGTAAAAGTCCTTCCTGAGAAAAAGCAGGAGGGGACGTACTGTGTAGGGAGGGACTAAACCGTGAGAAAAGGTATCCAGGGAAGACCAGGGTAATAATAGTAACAAGAACCACTGCCACAGTAGCAGGAACATCTGAGTCTTTATCGTCTGCTAATCGGTAGTCTAATTGCTTTACACGTGTTAACTGATGGAAAGCCAACAATAACCTCATTATTGTCCCCGGGAGGAAACTGAAATGCTAAGAAGCCACTTGCCAAGGTCAGGCAGTGAAGCTGGTGAAGTGGCGAGGCCAGCGTTAGAATCCAGGCGTGCTCCGACAGCTCTGCCTCCCCAACCACAGCCCACGTCACGCCTCTATGAGTGAATTAAGTGACGAAATGAATGCACACTGTAGCAAAGGGCTCAAAAGACCACAGAGCAAACCTCAGCCTCAGAGGCCGAAACAATTGAGCAGCTTCTGATACACGTTGACAGGTACTGCCAATCAATACCTAGAGGTGACAGATGCCCTGACAAATGGCAGGTGGGTACCTGCTGCGAACAAAAATCACAAATGGCTACCTTCTCACTACCTGGTGAAGTGGACTTTAAATTTCTACTGGACAAATAAAACTTACACAAGATAATGTCACAAAAATCACATGGTAAAAAATAATTTTTTTAATAAAGAAGGCACTCAAACAAATGAGACATTATAATTTCAACGATGAGTTAATGCTGAATATGTATTTTATACGTATAAATGGACAAGTTGCTGTCAATTTTCCTTATTAACAAGAAAGGTTAAATGACCAAGATTCCAACTCCTCTCTTCAAATTTTACCAAGCAAACTCCTATTACAATTACTGACCCAAATGACCCAAAATAAATAATTTGATCACTAACTCCTCTCTTGTTATTTATGCCTAATCAGTGAATGCCAATAAGTGAGAAAGCAAAGTGAAATCAGAGCACTGCTGACATGATAGGCAAGAAAATATTCTACGTTGGTGAGAATAAAAGGACTCATATCTAGATATGAACAGACATTTCACCACAGAAAACACATGAAACTCCAATCCTATATAATAAAAGCCTAATATGCTAAGTTCAGTCATCCGTTCAACCAATCAAAGCATAATATGTTAATGATATGCTAAGAATGCTCAACCGTTCATTATGACATGCACTGACCACCAGAGGGCAAACACTCTGAAGGTAGGTTAGCTTGCTGCTGGGGTCCATTTGAAAATGAGTGAGACAAGCCAGACATAGTATATATAGGGTTCGATACTACTTGTGGCTTCAGGCATCCACTGGAGGTCTTGGAATGTGTCCCCTCTCCCCACACACACCATGGACAAGGAGGGGACGGCTGCCCAGTCACGGAAACAGCCAAACCTAAGGAGACGGACAACACCAAGTGTCGATGGGGACGTGGAGAAACTACAGCTCGTATTGCTGGCGAGACTGTGAAACTACACTACGACTTGGGAAACCAGTTTCACAGCTCCTAAGCCACTTAACATACACTTAGCATGTACGGTAAAACATACACTTAGCATGTGATCCAGAACTCCCACTCCGTGGTTTTTGCCAAGAATAACGAAAGCATCCGTCCACACAGGGCTTGTGCCCAAACATACAAAGAAGCTTTATTCTGAATGGCTCCGACTGGAAACAAGCAAGCTGCCCACGGAAGGTGATGGAGGAGGTGTGGAATAAACATATAGTGAACGCCAGGCAACGGAAAACGGAACAAAAACCCGACAGACATAAACATGAATGAATCGCAAAAACATGCTGGCGAGAGAAAAAAAGCAAAACACTAGTTGAGTGCATACGGTATGCTTCCACTCAGGAATAAATGTGCAAATTCTTGAGCCGCCACCAGAGAACATACAAAGATCCAAAATTCACACATGATGCAAGCCAGTCCTCAACACTGGAAAGCTACCTGCGACATACTTTTCTGGCCTTACCAAGTTAAGAGCAATCAGCATTATCTGTTAAGTCTCGGTTTCTGCATCTACAATAACACAGTGATAGCTCATAAGCTTCGCAGATTTAGTTATGAGCATTAAACAAGCAGCTAGCATGCCCAGCTAGTGCCTGGCATAGGGTCTGGGCGCAGTAAGTGCTGACTAATTACCAGGCTGTTGTGCAATCACCATCACGATTGCTGTCATTACTGACGGGGAGGACAATGCATTCGGAGAGACAGAACCCGGGACGCAGACACGTGGAGCAGAGGGACGTTCCTGGAAGTCAGTTAGTTCACATTCCTGTTAACAATCTCATCACTTTGCTCCCAACATCAGAAAGGCAAACACGACAGCAAACGCCCAGTTAGAACTTCCGGCATCTATTTGGAATCATTCACTATCTGATACTAATCTGGGGGAGGGGGCTGCTAAGTTCTTACAGGGACGCCCAGGCATATGACCAGATACTAAGTCACAAGAAAGAGTATCTTGAAGTCGGTAAAATCTCACAGACGCAGGCATTTAAGGAAGAAAGGGTTTGAAGCACCCAGGGATTGTTCTGCTTACAGGCGGCAGGAGGGAAAGATGACACAAACGTGAGTGGGTGTGATGAACAAAAAGAGCAGAGCAGGGCGCAGGGGAGACAGCCGGGCGCACACAGTGACGCGCCCCCTTGGAGATGGGCACGCGTTTGAGTTTGACGTGACAGAATAAACTCGGAGGCCAGGCTAATCCTGGCACCAGGAATCAGGCACAATCCCAGCAGCCTATTCCATTCTCTGCTAGGGGACGGAGCGGCGAGCATGTGTGTCCTGTGTGACAACATATCGCCAAGAAATGCCATTGTCCACCACGCCCGTCTACCTCCATCCACCTCCCCTGACCTGCCCACAAGGCCCGAAGCCTCTCTTCTCGCGGCTGCTGCTCTTTTCTAAAGAAATACCCAACGGCTTTCCCGGGTAGAATTCGCACACCATACAATTCGCCCCCTTACACTGGAAAACAACGCCAAGACTGGGCCTTCCGGTGTCCACCTGCACACGTGAATCTCTTTTCAAATCTCAGCGTTTGAAATGCTCACGTTGAAAAACTGGACCGTTTTTCATTTCTTCCAGGAGAGCAGGTTGCTAAAAACAGAACAAATGAATCACCGATTCACTTGAAAGGATCCACAAAATCACCTAAAGTGTGATCGCAAACAGAAGAATATTTAATTACGGTATGAGAGTAATAAAGATAATACTGAGTCATTATTTTAATTAGATGTTATAAACAACACATGGGCATCAGCTATATGCCAGGCCTGTGGAACGTACTCGCTGAATATCTAGAGAGAGATAAAAACAGGATTCTTACTCCCAAGAGGCTTAGATGTGGAAAACCTGACCAGTGCAAAACGCTACAGAACAATCAGGTGGAAGTCGAGGCTTAAACTGTTGGCGATGTCAGGGGCAAAGCCTTTCTCCTCAGAGCGCGGGATGCAGGGAGAAGCGACAGCCTGGGGCATCGGCAGAGACTGGCAGCGTCTCAGCCTGGGCAGGGAGAGGCCTCCGGAACCACGCAGGCCCAGTGTCCCAAGCACTCCTGCCTCCTGCCCAGATCTCACTTCTAAACACGCCCCGGTCAGAGACCAGGCCTCCCGGGAGACGGCGGGAGGAAAAGCAGAGGGGAGCTGGAATAACTATGGCCCCCAGAGGAGGAGGTGCCCGGGAAGCGACAGGCGCGTGTCCAGATGATCAAGGAGTGAAGCTGAATCAAGGAGGGCCCACTGACCGAAGGCGAGTCAGTGCGGGACAAACTCACATCGCAAGGAGGCCTGCACTGAGAGGCAGTAGAATATACCCTATCTCAGCGTTTCCCAAGGTGAGGTACGCGGACCCCCAGGGGGACGGGAAGAGTCTGGTGGGGGTACGTTGCACCGGAGTTTGGTGGGGATATGCACTGCTTAGCGGCGCCTCATTCTACGTGCTCATGAGGACGAGGGGTCCTCAGTGTTACGAAAATTATAGAAGGGGACACATATGTCGAAAGTTTGGGAAACACTGCCCTATCTGATAAAATGAGTCTACGGATTTATGGTGACAGTAAATAAACAAACGAGAAGGCAAAGTTCTTTACAATGGAGTCAAATGCCAAGCAATACACGTGGGACGGATCATAGGAAAACACCGTTTTGAAACCATTGTGTGATAGCTGATGCAGGCAAGAATCCTCCACGAATGCTAGAACTATTAAGTGAGCATTTTGGGGAGGACAGGATATTTACAGTCCCAAAGTGTCTCCCCACAAATTACTCAATCAGAGCCACGATTACCAGGATTGCTTTACGTGGGGGAAAATGTCAGGCAAAACCCCACTAAGGTGTCCAGGGCACACATCATCAATGGCAGTTTGCCGACCACGGATCTGGGATGCTCTACATCAGGTGACTACCTGAGCCAACGCCCAGCTCCGGCACACTCCGGAAGATGCAACCATGGGCTTCCAGCTACAAGTAAAATAAATACGAACCTGTTTCCAGATGTTGGGGCCACTGTCTAAACACAAATAACAAAGCCAGCATGCCAAAGGTTAACGACAGCAGGTAGATAGAAGTGTGTGGTACTATTCTTATAACGTTTCTCTAAGTTTCTTCCCAAAACAAAACAGGACACACACAAACAAACCTGCTTGCCAATACTAACATTTTACTAGAGTTGGAAAACAGCCGTTTCTGATCAACACCATCTTAACTCGCAGGTTCTTCTCCTTCCCTCCACAATCCTTGTCCGATTACGGAGAAGGCCATTAAGAAAAAGGTTTTCAGTATCCAGATCAACATCCTGCTAACGTGGTCCCCATCTTGCAAATGGGACATGGTCCACGCCCCACGTGTGAGCCAGCTGCTCACAATGTGGGCTGAGTTTCACTATCACAAACAGCAGTTAGGTCCCCGACGTTGGCCACGAATCTTCCGGGACCTTTGTTAGCAGCACAGGTGAAATCCACACTGTGTTTGGTGCAGACTGTGCTAAACTGCTGAGTCCCCAGCCCTGTGGTCGGCAAACCAAGGCTCAAGAGCCACATGCGGCTCTTTGGCCCCTTGAGTGTGGCTCTTCCACAAAATACCACGGCCTGGGCGAGTCTATTTTGAAGAAGTGGTGTTAGAAGAAGTTTAAGTTTAAAAAATGTGGCTCTCCAAAGAGATTTCAATCGTTGTTCTGTTGCTATTTGGCTCTGTGGACTCATGAGTTTGCCGACCACTGGGCTAGCCTTTCTGAGATAACTAAAAGCAGGTGGGTGAGCTGAGGGGAGGATCTCGATGAAGGAGAAGCTGGTCAGGAAGGAGCACAGAGTGACCCATTACACTTTCCAACACCGGTTCACAGCCAGAGGCATGGCCAACGCAACAGGATGGGAGATGGAATACCGGGAACAGCTTCTGCGCACAGCAGCTCTGACTTCCTGCCTGGGCCCAAATGCTGAGGGCAACGCGAACGTGCATACCGATGCACAGGCGTCTCGGAAGCCGGAAAGCACCTTTATCGCTCCGAAAGGCAGACCGGGAAAACCAGTTGTGGGTGATCCCTGCAGCTGATTAGGAAAACTGCCGCACCGGCTGCGCATTCCCGAGCTCCATGATGGGCTGGTCGGTCCCGAGCACACACACCGAGCCGGGGAGCCCTGGGTGTAGGCACCCAGCCTGGCACTCCAAACATTCTAAGACGGCATTTCTTCTACAGTCAGTGTGCGGTATCAAGACCGGGGGAGAAACACTTGGTCTTGAGAGGTTAAAACTGGCGTCACAGATGACACGTGAGCCACAACTTGAAGAATAAGTAGCGCAATCGGTATAAAAGCAAAGAAGCATGCCGATTCCTAGCCAAAATAGCAACAGGAGACACCAAAGCGCTCACTCACACATCTGCCATCTTCCCATGCCAGGCAGCGTGCTACTGCCTGCAGACACAGTCACCTACAGACAAACCAGGCCTCGCCTTCAGAGTTTACATTCAGGTGAGAGAGAAAGGCCATCGAGAAGCATTCACTAGCCAGGCAGTGTGGCTAAGTGTTTGAGCATCAACCTATGAACCAGGAGGTCACGGTTTGATTCCCTGTCAGGGCACAGGCCCAGGCTGCGGGCCTGATCCCCAGTGGGCGGCATGCAGGAGGCAGCCGATCCATGATTCTCTCTCATCATTGATGTTTCTCTCTCTCACCTCCCTCTCTTTCTCCCTGTTTCTTGCTCTCTGAAGTCAATAAAAATAGTTTTTAAAAGAAACTAAACAAACAAGCTACGTGTAAATAATAAGTATCTTAAAGGAAACAAGCGAGCTGTGTGGAGACAGTAACGAACGAAGTGCGACATTAGAGTCTGCGTGAGGACAGGAACCGCCTTATGAGGGGCATCTCAAGCAGCTGTTCCAAAGGCCAAGGACATGGAGGGCTGCGAGGACACTGGCGGGGCCAGGTGGCTGAGGAGAAGCACCCTGGAAGGAAGGAGGAGGAGGAGGAGGAGGAGAGTCCCTTCAGGCCACAGACAGGAGAGGAATGGGAAGTGGGTGGAAGATTCCAGGCGGAGAAATGGCAGGATTTAGCTCTTCAAGTCATCCCTGGAGCTGCTGAGTGAGAAAAGACCTGTGAGGAGCGAAAGAGGGAAGCGGAGCCCTGAGATGAGGCCACAGCGGTGAGCCATGCAGAAGGCAAGGGTGCCTTGCAATCAAGAGGTGGCTGGGCCAAAACCGGTTCTGCTCAGTGGATAGAGCGTCAGCCTATGTAAAGGATGGATTGTTTGGGGGTGAGGGGAGAAGGGGAGAGATAAGAGGTGAGACAGCAGACACAGCAGTAGTCAATGCAAGAGCTCCCTGCTTTAATAAGCTAGCAGTTAACCCCCCCCCCCCAGGTTAAATGAAGGGGATCCCTTTGTCCCAGGGGATCACAAATTATAACTCAAACTAACCCAAGTCTACCTGCACACTAGTACACACACTGCTGTTAACAAAGCTAACCTGGTAAAGGGGTTCAGCTCATGCAATATAAATTCACCACCTACTCCCAAAATAGTTCTCATAATGGTTGAATTTTCTTCCAAGTTCACAGACTAAAGTTTATATTTTTGTATAAGCAGGAAAACAAAAATAGCATTGATTCAAGGCAGCCATAAAAGATGTGGCTGATGTTTATTAGTAGTCTGATGCACTGTTGTCTGTTTTTCACCCATGTTAACAATTCCTCTGGCTTCCAGCACCATCGGATTCAATGAAAGAAGGAAGTTACCAGCTGCTACACATCAAGGTTCAAACACTGGCATTCCACCTCAGAAACCTGCCACTTTTTAACTTACACGTGTATGACTCCATCTCAAGTGATTATTAAGACAATGTGATATTAAAAATATGAAGTTCAATAAACAATTAAATTCAGTAAGTACAAATAATCATTACAATCACTAAATAAAAACATATTTAAATGTAGTATTTACTAATAGTAGGTGTCAATACACATCAGGTGCTATGAGTGAGACTTAACAAATGGGTTTACACTCAATTATAATAAACTAGACACAGATCCACAGATTGTAGACTACACAGGTAAAGCACACACAGATAAATGATTTCATTCCACAAAGCAGGTAAAATGAAGAATAGAAATTATACAGGGGGAGGCAAAAGTAACTCTACAGTTGTTCATATAGAAAATAATATATATATATATATATATATATATATATATATATATATATATATATATGCCTAAGCGACTCTTGGACCATTCGCTATGATGTGCACTGACCACCAGAGGGCAGATGCTCAATGCACAGGCATGGAAACATGGAACAGACTGATGAACCTCTGCGGAAAGGGGGGAAGGGGGAAAGGTGGGAAGAGATTAACCAAAGATTTTATATGCATGTTAGAGGCCCAGTGCACAGATTCGTGCACTGGTGGGGTCCCTTGGCCTGACCTGTGGGGACTGGGCCGAACTGGCAACAGAATATCCCCTGCATTGTGAGAGTGCAGGCCAGGCCAAGGGACATGCCCCCCGCCCCCCCCGCCCCACAGTGCACAAATCCGTGCACTGGGCCTCTAGTACAATAATAATAGCACAAGAATAAACTGTTGCATGTACTCACAACTAGAAACCTGTAGACTACCCACCCTGTAGACTACCTCCTAAAGAAAAGCTATTTTTAAAATACACCTATGGCAGGTATGTTATAAAAATATTTGTCTGATTTCTAATTTTAATGACTGCATCTTATAAACACAGTTAATTCCTACACAGGGCACATTTCACTGAAGAGTAGGGAAGCTTATCTTTAACTGTAACTTTTTTTTTTTTTTAATTTGGGGACAATAGAGAAGTTAGAATCAAACAATGATTGCATATTAAAATCTAATATAGAAGAGCCAGGTACACATTTTTGTCGACTTTGACAATGAGTTTGAGAGGCTGGGATATTGTATCCCAAACAAATATACGTGCATTCTCCTCTATTTACACGTTATAGGAAGTCCTTTGTCACAGACACTACACATACATGTACTAACTAGGCAAAGTACCTACATGATCTCATTGGAAGGAAGGGATATTTGGGGGAAGAAATCAAGCAAGATCAGGCCATGTGCCTTTTTGTTCACTGAGCCTCAGGCAGTGTGCTAGGAGCTTTCACACACATTAACTCACTTAACCCTAATAATTCCAAGAGGCAGGCGGTGTAATTCCTTCGGATTTCACAAACGTCTCCTAACTCTGCAGGGGTAGAGCCGAGATGTGAACCAAGATCTGACGGCAAACATGCAGCTCAGTCCCCGATCAGTGTCTTTCTGGGGGAGGTTATCTAACGGGAAAACAGGTCTGCCTTGCCACCTGTATACTCCTCTCCTTACTTCATCTACCGAGATTGTCCACAGATTCCGCCTCCCTTCTAGAAAAAAGCAATCAGATCCCTCTTACCCCACAGGGCAGTATTCCCACTGCCCCATCACTGATAAAACTTCAGCAACACTTTGTAACATTCATAGGTACCCAGAGTGTATCTTTAAACAAAACTAAAAACAAATAAAAAACAAGAAGCAAGCAAGCAAACAAGAGGGGTATGGTCTGATTACTGACAGTATAAATGCCCACAGACAACCCAGAACCATCATCATCACTGTATGTCCCCTTGCCAGATTAAAAGCAGCAAAAGGAGAAAAAAATGAGGCTTCCCAAAATTTGGCTGACGGCACGCGACTTGCCAACAACAAATCTGTTTACAACCTCCTCCTCCTTGTAAGATCAGAACACAAATCCACTCCAGCTCAAACGTTAAAATCAAGTTCTATTAGACACTTCCGCAGTTACTTAACCATCCTCGGCACACGCGTCTCTATTTCTCTCCCGGTGACCAAATGAATGGCTGATGTTGCTATCGCTCAAATGTTAATACGATCAATATTACCCCGAGCAGCATTCTACATGGAAGATACAAAGCTATAACGCAACTGTTTTGAAAAATAAAACACCACTCTAATATCTTTAAAAGATTGCTTCCAGTTGTATTCACACACAAAAAAAGTGAAAATAAAAATCTTTGTCACGCCCACCTATTAAGGAAATATAAAATCTCTTAAGAATATGGAAGGTCATTCTCAAGCCATAATTCAACACGATGGCATTACACTTCTTAACACCGAATCCCAACAGGCTACGTCCCTCAGCTGAACAACCCTCACCACTCACTCAGATCCTTTCATTTAAAAAACAAACAACAAAAAAACACACTTTTGCTAGAAAGTAATTTCTGATCACTATAATCTCATCACCTTTGTTCCAATGTGGAAAACACACCCAGTTTTATACACAAAGTGACAACAGTGTGAAGTTAAAAGAAACAAGATAAGCACCGTTTGTTTAGGGAGGTCACTATCACTTCAAGTAGTTAAGTTTCTATTGGAAACAACCTGGCAAACAAATTGCTCGAGTCTGAAATCCACCAAAACCCAGGTTCAGCGCTTCGGCATACCTTCATTACTATAACAGGACGATCATCTCAAGAATGCTCCCCCAGAACCGAGAGTGATTCCAGAATCAATCAGGACACCCTCCTCCATAGAACAAGCTGGCCTTCCCAGTTCACAACCCACAACGCGTGCACTCCCCTTTGCTACAAAGTGGAACTCAAACCCAGTGGAACTCAAACTCAAACTCAAATCCACTTGGGTGGAAACTTTTTTTTTTTTTTTACTTTTTCCCCCCCTAAAAAAAAAAAAAAAAAGTTACCATACGGTGAAAGCAATGAGCTGACCAAGACCTCCAAAAATACACACACCCAATAAAAAAAACAAATAAATGAAAAATAACAAAAAGCGGACATCCAAAAGCCACGACAGCCCCATAGTCACTTTATTTCCCATTCCTCAATTCATTTAAAAAAAAAATAAAAAATAAATAAACCCGCCATCCTTAGGCTTTCAAAAAAAATTTTTTTAACTATTCTGTTTACCTTTTGCACAGAATGTGCAAGCACTGCCAAGGTAACAGATTTTACAACTGACAACTGGCAGCGCTTGGCAGTCGCCAAAACAACACAGCTGGATCCTTAAAGAGACAGCACTGCCCTGCCATCCGCACCCCGAGGGCGGCAGCTTCGGGGAGCCTTCCCCCGCGCGCGTGGGGAGACCCACGGGGAAACAGGCTGGAGAACCATTATCTGCTGTTGTTGTTTTTAATTGCACACCCCTTTTTGTTAGCTCCTCGCAGCAGGAGGCTCCTCTGATCGCGGGGTGCCTGTGGGGGACCCCTCCACCACCACCCCTCCCCCCAAAAAATCCCCAGGTTTAAGGATATGCCGCTTCCTTCCATGTACACCCGGTTCCCTCCCTCCCGGCGGGCGAATTCCAGGAGGCCGGCTTCCTCCTGCCTCGTCTGCCCTTCCAGGGGGTAAAAATAAATAAATAAATAAATAAAAATAAACAAAATAACAATAAGTGTTTTAACTTGGAAACGCTCACTTTTTTCCAAAGTTCCAACCCCCCCCCTTTTTTTTTAACTATGTCCCATACTCTCTCCCTTCTCGCTGTTGGAAGAGCAGAGGATAAATGCAACTAAAAGGCAAAGTTTCTGCCGCACAGACCCTTCCCGGCGGCGAGCCCGGATCCGCCGGGAGGGAGGTCCGCCCGGGCCGCCCGCCCCGCTTCCCCGCGATGGCTCCTCCCGGAGGGTCCGGGTCCGAACCCGCAGGTGCTCCGGGCCCGGGGCCGCCTCCCCGGCCTCCGACAGCGGCCCGCCGCCTGACATCCACACGCCGAGCCGCGGCGTTGCGCCCCTTTAAACCGTCCTTCTCCTCCCCAAGCGCAAGTGGGGGGGGGGGGGGGACTCCCACAGCAAGCCCCACTCCGGGGGTGCGGGTGAGGGGTCAACTCCTGCGGGGAGACAGACCCCGGGGTCCCGCCCCGGAAAGGCGCCGGGCCGCCCCCCCGGAGACTCCCAACTTTCGGGGAGAGGCGACGTCCGGAGCCCCGAACGCCGCGCCGTGCGCGCCCGGAGGCTCCCCGATCCCTCCCGGGCCCCGCGGCACCCCGGCGGCACCCCTCGGGCCCGCCCTGGGGGCCCCCCGCCCCCACCCCTCAGGGCGCCTCTTGCCCCTCCGTGCGGACCGGACCGGACCGGACCGACGCGACCACCTCCTCCCCGCACCCCGCCGGCCCGCCCGCCCCGGCGCCGCCAGCCCCGCCGCGACACGGCCTCCCGCCAGCCGGACGCCGCCCTGTCCCAGGGTCGCTCGGGCCGGCGCGCTCCTCGCCGCGGTCGCCCCGCAGCCCGCCCCGGCGAGCCACGGCCCCCGGCCGGCCGGCCGGCCCCGTCGTCGGAAGGCCGCCCCCCGGTCCGGCACCCGCTCCCGAGCCCCGAGCCCCGGGGGTCCTCCTCACCGTGTCCCCGCGCCGAGGGGCAGGCGTGCACACACGCCGCAGCCGGGACCCGCCGCCAGCTCCGCCGCGTCGCCCGGAGACGCCTCCCTCCCGCCCGCCCGCCCTCCCTCAGCCCGGGACTCGCCGGGACGGCCGCGCACGGATCCCCACACCGGGGCTATTTTTAGGAGTCAGGCCCCGGCCGGACCGGAACTCGTTCCTGCCCCGCGCGCGCATGCGCACTGCGCGGGCGAGCGGGTTGGCGGCCGCGGTGTCCCTCCGCCACACCTCGCCTTCGCCCTCCTCTCCAGCCGGGCTGCCCGGTTCGCTTCTCCCGGGAGCTTCCCCCTAGGGACCTGCGCTACCTCCTCGGTGGGGTCTTAAGAGTCCCGGGGATGGGGAGAGGCACGGGGGAGGGCCGAGGGAGCCATGCCGATGGGGGAGCGAGCGCCACTCCGCAAGGACGGGAGGGCGGACTATGTTTTTCCGGGTGGGATCGGAGACGGATCACCCGGCACAGGAAGGGAGATGACGGCGGCTTGGCGCCGGGCTGCGGGATGGAGCTGGCCTTCCTCTGAAGGGCCGCGTCCTCCAGGGAGCGGATACGGGTCACTTGATGAGGGCTGGGGCGGCTCCCAGGGCGGGCTGGCTGGCCGGCCCGGTAGCGTCGCGCCCGGCTACCCCCACCGCCCTGACCAGCCCGCGGGGGCGGGGCTCCCGAGCGCACTAGAGTGACGCGACCTGTGACCAATGGCCGCGCGAGGCTGCCACCGGCAGCCAACCCGGGTCGCCAGGGGGCGGGGCGGGGCCTGAGCGTGAAGTGTCTTGCCCGACGGCGCCCTGCACCTCGCAGACGCCCCCTGCCGGGCTCTGGGGCCCGGCCAGCCCCTGCCCAGACGGCACTCTTGGCCTCTCCCGACCTGGGCTCGCCCTGGTCCAGGTCCAGCCCGAAAGCCCACGCCCTGTTTGTGGTCAGGGCCGCACCTGTGCCCACGCCTTGGCGGCTGCCAGGTTAACCTCATTGAGCAATCGCCACGGAACCCGGGCCCCGGAGGAGAGAGAGGAGGGTTTGAAGGTCCTAAAAGGCCCTTTGGGATTGGCCAGCCAAGCCCACCCAAGACCCAGGAGAGCCACAACCTCCTAGTCTTTTTATTTTATTTTTATTTTTATTGATTTTTTACAGAGAGGAAGAGAGAGGGACAGAGAGCCAGAAACATCGATGAGAGAGAACCATCAACGAGCTGCCTCCTGCACCACCCCCACCCCCCACCGGGGATGTGCCCGCAACCAAGGTACATGCCCTTGACCGGAATCGAACCCGGGACCTTCCAGTCCGCAGGCCGACGCTCTATCCACTGAGCCAAACGGTTTCGGCTCTCCTAGTCTTTTTTATTCGTAATAATCAATTACTAACAGAGGCGTAGTCAGCATGCCTTGTGTGCCAGACAGAGTTCACCAGCTCTTACAACATCGCGTCGGATAGATTCGGTTTCTGTTCCCATTTTGCAGAAAGAGGCAAGGGAAGCAGAGGTCACGGGGCTTAAGAGGAAGGCATGGAGGACTTGAACTCCTTACCAACCGCTCTGCCTGCAGCCTTTCCCGGGAGAGGAGCCGAGGAGATGAGCCTGGGACAGACAGCTGTCCTGTTTTGTGGGGTGACTGTTGCCGGCCTTTGTGTCCTTACAGGCTGTTGCTCCCCTCTGCACGCTGCCTTACGTCTGTACCTGCAATGAATGCGATGGACTCAAAGCCGAATGCTTGTTTTCACCTGGAGAGGAGACATCCCTTCCCACAGCACTTGAAAACAAAGTGATGGGGGTGGGTGAGCAGGCGCCCTCCCAGAGCGTGTGGGCAGAGGAACTGGGAAGTTGCAAAGGAAGCGGTGGAGGCTCGCAGGCTTCCTCCCTGAAGCAGGAGGCCGCAGGCCGGGGAAAACCCAACACCGAGAAATGAACCCGGGCTGCTGCTCAGAGCCCACAGTGGCCCGAGTTCCAAAGAGTCAGCAGCGGGGGGCTCTGGGAAGGGTTTGGAAACACGTTAAAATGGGGCGTCACTCGGCAAGTCCAGTGGAAAAGCGTGCTCTTGAGCCTGCCGGATGCTACAAACCCAGCAGCTGGGTCTGGCTTCTCCGCTCCAGGAAAATGAAGAGTTTGACTCGTCTCCTTCAAAGCCTAGGGTCTGCAGGGGGAGGGGGAGGTGAGCAAGGATGCCCTCCTTCCCACTGGTCCTTCATCTGGACAGGGAGAGGTTTTCCTACTCATGGCTCCACCCCCCTAACCCCCACCCCCTGCCTTGCAAAGGCCAGCTCTTGGGACCACTCGCCTCACACCACCTCCTACCCTTCGCGATGCCATAGGTCACTCCAGAAGGCCAGAGTCCGGCAGAAGCAGAGATGAAAAGGGAGCTTGCACCCCCTAAGCGAGCACCTCTCCCCCCTCCCCCACCCCACCGCATCAAAGCAGTTGTGGGAGAATTGCAGGGAGTGGTAAGAAGGAAGGAAGGCAGGCAGGAAGGAAAAGTTGAAGGATTCTACAGGACCGCTAAATCCATTAGCAAAACAGAACCACTCTTATTTGTCATTAAAGGAACCAATTTGACAGCTTCTGTTTGGGGCCAAGAAAGCCATACCTGAACTCTAGCATCTTCAGCAATTCCCGGCACACAGCGGGGCGTGGGCCACATGGGTGTGATGCTCCCTGGGAGGTCAGTGATGAGCGGCACCTGTCAGCCCGCTCTCGCCTCTCTACAGCGCTCAGCTGTGTCTGAGCTCCAGGGACTCATTAGGCCAGTGGTCGGCAAACTCATCAGTCCACAGAGCCAAATACCAACAGGACAACGATGGAAGTTTCTTTGGAGAGCCACATTTTTCAAACTTAGACTCCTTCTAACGTCACTTCTTCTAAATAGACTCGCCCAGGCCGTGGTATTTTGTGGAAGAGCCACACCCAAGGGGCCAAAGAGCCGCATCTAGCTCTTTCGAGCCACAGTTTGTGGACCACAGCACTAGGCACTGCAATATGGAGGTGAGGGAGAGCAGCACTCCATTCAAAGGCACTAGGAAGGTTGAGAACCACCGATTTAGACCTCGCCTGGGCCTACGTGTCTCTAAGATCTCATAGAGAGAGCGTGGTCTCCCTGGGATAGTCACATGACACAAACCATCCCCCAACTGCAATCTATATGTCAGAACGGTAGAAGGTTACCGGTTGAGACCAATCGTGCAGGAGTCCCTGAAAAGGTAGGACCAGTCTCGTGGTTCTCTGTTAAAATCGCACCTGCACCGTTTTGCACGCGGGTGAATTTAGCCAAGTTGCTCAGTCTCCCCAAACCTCCCCTTTTCCTCCCTCCGAGACGATAGTGATCCTTCCCCGAGGTCATGCTGAGGATTGAGCAACCCCCGCACCACACCTACGGAGTCGGCACGTCCCTGCACAAATCCCAGCTGCCTGTGCCGCTGTCCGCTGAGCCCACAGACCTGCACTGAGCCGGACTGTGGGTTCCAGAGGCTGTTTGAGGCCCAGAGCATACAGAGAAGACCCGTGTTCTCATGAAGCTGCAGTCATGGCCGTATATAGACAATAATATATAGATATACACATATACATATATACAGCCCGGACAGTGTGGCTCAGTGGTTGAGCGGTGACCCATAAACCAGGAGGTCACCGTTCAATTCCCAGTCAGGTTGCAGGCTTGAACAGTGACCTCCCACGGGGACAATGCTCAACCCACTGAGCCACACTGGCCGGGCTCCTTGTGCTGTCTCGACATCTTGACCCTCCCGGGGTCCCAGAATCTTAACCGTGACCTCCCATGCTCAGCAGACATGCAGGCCCCTCCCCAGCTAGTTCACCTGTCAGCCAGCCCAGCCGGGTCCTAACCCGGGGCCCCTGCCAGCCCACACAGCCATTCACACCAGCACACCTCATTCTCCCGCAGGAATCAGGGGGTCACCTCACCCTCTTGCGACTGCACAGCCTGCGCCCCACAGTCCTCGCTGGCTCGCTCCGCTCCTGAGTGCACCCCCCCCCAGCCCCCCACTTCCATGCGGCCCTCCCCAGGCTGTGAGCACATGTGACCATAAACTGCTGCCAGGCTCCTCTGCCCACTGGCAGGTGGCAGGTGGAAATCACCTCCAATTTCTCAGGGTGGGGTCCCCCCTTGCCCCAGCAGCAGGGCGAACAGGAGAGAGATGAGAACACAGACTTCAATGGCTTTTCTCATCAGTCAGAGCCTCGGTGCTGGCTCATTGGCGCCCTAACCTTCTGCGCTTCCGCTGGTGGGTCCTGGGGGGCGGGAGGGGGGCTCCCCACACCCCTGGCTCCCAGCCTTTCCTGCCAGATCACCTCCTTTCATCCCAGGCCTGGCCCGCAGGCGTGGCTGCGTCTTTCCTCGCCTCCTGCCTCCGCCAGAGCCTGGCCGAGGACCTGGCGCACAGTAGGCCTCCCTCCCTCCGGTGAATGTCCCCCTGGGGGCAAGCAGGGACCTTTCTCTGCCACCGGGCAAAGGCCAGGGCGTGGAACATTCTGGGTCTGATGCAACCGCTTGAAAACTCAGGCCAGAGTGACCAACCCAGAAAAATCCCAGAATGGAAAATCTATTTTATCCCGGGCTTCACACAGGAAGAAACACACACACACACACACACACACACACACACACACACACACACAGGAGGTCAGCAAGCACGGTTTTCCAGGTTCACATCAGCCAACCATCCAAACGACTTTTTTATTTATTTATTTTTTTAACGAGGCCTCATCGGTTTGCTCCCATTTGCAAGGAGGTCGGTCCCTGTGTTTGTCAGAGACGTCTACCCCTGCCGGGCGGTTGCACAACCCCTTGGCACGGCTCGCTCTGGTGCTGGTACTTGCCGCGGGCGAGATTTTTATGAGGCTTGATCCTTGTCTTGACTGCATTTGATCGTTTCTATCTGCGAGGCAGCGCGCACATGAAGGCGGACAGCGCCCCTCCGCCCGGGGTGGGGAAGGGCTCCAGAAGGCGATGGATAGAGTCAGTATCGGGCTCAGTATCTACAAGGAATGCGAACAGCCCTTGCGGGAGGCCCGCCCCGCGTGCCCCGGCACGTTGCGTGAATGGAGCGCCAGGCTGCAAGGGGCCCGGGCCTCTCCCGGAGCAGCCCTTTGCGGGCCGAGGCAGCTTGGAGGAGCTGGGCTCAGCGTGCCAAAAATGTACACGAAAAATCTAAAACGAAAAATAAAGCATCCCCCGTCCCCCTAGCCTTTGGGTCTGTAATGGGGTGCGTTTGGGAGCAGCTGCTCTTTAGAATACGTGGTCCCCAACGGAATACAGGGGCAGGGCTGAGGGGACAGAAGGACCCCGATGTTTCGCCTTTTGTTCTCTTATTTTTTAATATATATATTTATTTTTTTAAATGTATTCTTATTGATTTCAGAGAGGAAGGGAGAGGGCGAGAGAGAGATAGAAACATCAATGATGAGAGAGAATCATTGATTGGCTGCCTCCTGCATGCCCCCCGGTGGGGATCGAGCCCACAACCCAGGCATATGCCCTTGACCGGAATCGAACCTGGGACCCTTCAGTCCAGGTGCTCTATCCACTGAGCCACAAAAGCTAGGGCTATTTTTCAAAATATATTTTTATTGATTTCAGAGAGGAAGGCAGAGGGAGTGAGTGATAGAAACATCCATGATGAGAGAGAATCATGGATCAGCTGCCTCCTGCATACCCCCTACTGGGGAGCGAGCCCACAACCTAGGTCTGTGCCCTGACCGGAAATGGAGCCTGAAACCCTTCGGTGCATGGACAATGCTGCAACTCACTGAGCCACACGGGCCAGGACCATGATAAGAAACTCTTTGATGAAAGGGCCTGGGGCAGGAAATGTCAGAGGCCGCTCTCACTGGCATTTCCTGACCCACAGGTGGTTTCAATGCTCTGGCCGAGTCCATGCATGTTTGTTTGTTTCTCAAAAGCAGTCACCAGGCTAGGAAGAGTGTGGACCATTTAAAATGTTTTCCCGAGTATTCCTTTTTCTTTCCCAAAATTCACACAATGTAAACACACTATGAAAGAAAACTGCAAAAACATCGGAATGTAAAAGAGGCGAGGGATTATCGGATTCAACGGACAATTTAAAGCTTTTCTTTAAAATTACAGCCAAATCCGTTTCCAGTAAATTGGCACTATGTATATATGAGCCTTCAGAGAGGACCAATGCCATGGAATAAATATGAATATGTTTACCATCCTTTTTCCCACTAGTATTTTTGAGTGCCTACTATAAGCAAACAACATTGCCACCAACTTTGTGAAGGTAATAAAGTCAGTTCAGATGCGGCCCTGGCCAGTGTGGCTCAGTGGATAGGCTGTCGGCTGGTGCATTGAAGAGTCTCGAGTATGATTCCTGGTCAAGAGCAGGACCCTGGGTTGCAGGTCTGATCCATGGTGGGGTATGTGTAGGAGGCAACCAATGGAGGTGTCTCTCTCCCATCGATGTTTCTCTCTCTCTCCCCCTCCCTCCCTTCCACTCTCTCTGACAAGCAACGGAAAGGATAATTCAGATCTGGACTGAAGACAGATGCTAAGTCAGCTGCCAGCGAGGGTGATGGACCTACCTCAGGCTCCAGGGGAGTCCCTGTAGGGGCCGGGGACAGGGTTGCATCCAGGGAGGACCCCCTTTAGGGAGGCAAAAAAAATCCACCTTCTAGAGAAAACTTTAGGAGCAGGACAGCTCAGCAGGTCACATGTCAGGTGACACATGACAGCCCAGTCCTCACCCCAACAGGTGCTGGAGCACCTGTCCGCATCGCAGCCACAAATTCCGGAGCGTGTCACCAAAAGAACCCGGGGGCAGCTCTCTGGAGGGGGCGGGTGTGCGGTTGGGGTAACCACGGGGGCCCCACCTGCAGGTCACAGCTGTCCCAGGCCTCAGGAGAGCAGGCCACTGACCACCAGCAGGTGCCACCTGTGGCTGCGGGAACCCGGAAGCCATGCCTTGCTCGTCAGCTGCTGGGCGTTCTGGGAAGCGTGTGCTGTGGGCTGGTGGCTGCGGGGGGTGATGCTGGTGCTTCACGTTGGGGACCAGCCTGGAGACGGGCTGCGGCCCCGGAAATTATAGCCACGGAACGGCCTTTTCTGTCCCGCGTGGAAACAGTGCCCCTTGTTCCCGCCACATCTCCCATCAAAGGACTTTTTTTTTTAATCTCGAGAGGTGTGTTTCTTTTCTTTGCTTATTTTTAAAAATATATTTTTCTTGATTTTCAGGGATGAAGGGAGAGGAAGAGAGCGTTTAGAAACATCAGTGATGAGAGAGAATCCTCCATCGGCTGCCTCCTGCACGCCCCCCTGCTAGGGATGGCAACCGAGATACCTGCCCTTGACTGGAATCGAATCCAGGACCCTTCAGCCTGAGGGCTGATGCTCTATTCACTGAGGCAAACCGGCCAAGGCAGCGATCTTAGGTCCGGGATTCTAGCTTACAGAATATTTGCACAGATACATGCATGGAAGGGGCAACCAATCCATGTGTCTCTCTTACATTGATGCTTCTCTGCCTCTCTCTATCTCTCTCTCTTCCCCTCCCTTACACTCTCTCTAAAAACCAATGGGAAAATATCCTCAGGTGAGGATTCACAACAAAACATGTCTAGCTCTGAAAGTAACTTGGCTGGAGACTGCCAAACGGCCTCCATCCGAGCGGTGGCCAATGTTTTCCCAACAGAGTGTCCTTGAACTTCAAATTCCATCTCCTCAACACCACAAGGCTGCCGCCGGCGGCTCCAGACGGGAGGCCGGGGCCGGTTGCCTGTTCGGTAGCCTGGGAACTCCGGGGGACTTCCTCCAGGTCCATTGCCTGCGAGGCCCGGGTCTTTCCCGATCCTGTGGGAGAGGAGCTCGGTCAAGGCCAGCGAGGACCTGGCGGGTCCCGGAGCAGCAGGAAGCGGAGGCAGACATGCAGAGCTCCGAGCCCAACTCCGGGTTCCTCGCTGGGAGCCTGGGGCCAAGGACCCTCTTGGGATTCGCTTTGCTCCTTTTTTAGAAAGGATGTGCTGAACCAGGTATCTTATGTAAGTTCTCCTGCAGGGCAAACATGCTATCATTTTATGCTTTAAAAAAAAAAAAAAAAAAAAAGAGAACTGTGTGAGCTACACTGTTGAGAATTTTTAAAACAATCTAGAAAAGTATTAGACACATGATAATCCGGAAAACATCTTCAGGCCAAATGCAACTCGGGAAAAAAAAATTCTAGCTCGGCCGGTGTTGCTCAGTGGTTGAGCGTCCACCTATGAACCAGGGCATCCAGGTTCGATTCCTGGTTGGGGCACACACCCGGGTTGTGGGTTCGATGTCCAATGGGAGGCATGCGGGAGGCAGCCGATCCATGATTCTCATATATATATACACACTAGTAGCCTGGTGCACGAAATTCGTGTATGGGGGGAGGGAAGCGTCTCTCAGCCTGGCCTACATCCTTTCCAATCTGAGACCCCTGTGCGATCGGGCCTAAACTGGCAGTCGGACAACCCCCTTGCAATCAGGGACTGCTGGCTCCTAACTGCTCACCTGCCTGCCTGCTTGATGGCACCTAACCACTCTGCCTGCTGGCCTGATTGCTCCCAACTGCACCCCTCTACCAGCCTGCTCACCCCCAACCGCCTTCTCCTCCTGGCCTGACCCCCCCCACCCCCGCCAGCCACCTCTGCCTCGGCCCCGGCACCATGGCTTTGTCCGGAAGGATGTCTGGAAGGTCTCATGGTCTAATTAGCATATTACCCTTTTATTAATATAGATATTTCCACCATCAGATATATACATATAACTCCATATATATCTCTGGTGGTGGAATTTTCTTCCCTGTCTTTTTCAATTTCTGTACAATGAATAACGCATTCTTTTTGTGATCTGAAAAGAAAAAAAAAAAAAAGCATTTTGTGTGTTTTTCTTTTAAAAAAAACACACTGGAGACGGCAAGAGAGCCAGAAATAGAAACGAAACAACCCAAATTTTATTGTCACCGGGAGACCAGACGGAAGGCCCGGCATCCCACACGCTGTGGAACGTTGCGGGGCGTCAGGGGGGGGGTCAGGATCTCATATGACACATCTGACAGATGGACTCACCAGCCGCCCAGGGCCTCTCGGCAGCATCCGGGGACGGCCTTTCCAGGATGACTCACGGGACGGTGCCAGCCGGGCCCGGATCCCAGCCGTTTCCATGCCCGGCTCCAGCGCGGAGACGGCCTGACACTGCGGTTCTCCTGCAGTCCTCACGCCAGCCTGGCCTCCCCATAATGACGGCCTGTTCGAGGCAGAAAGGGGAAGGAGGATGTGACTAATGACATGGGGAGGGAGGATGGGAACGCCACCAAGAATTACAGTGACTTTGCTGGTCGGGGCGCACTGGCTAGGAACAGAGCCGTATGTTCCCAAACCCCAGAGGGTGTGGCCTGGCCCCAGGCACCAGAGGCCAAAATGAATCGGTCCACGGTGAGTGATGGGACTCGAGACTCAGGATGAGGCTACCGGCTGGTGTTGCGTGATGGTTAGAGCACCGGTCTGCGAACCTGAGGGTTGCAGGTTCAATTCGCAGTCAAGAGGACGTACCTGGGTGGCACATGTGGGAGGCAACCAATTGATGTGTCTCTCTCACATCAATGCTTCCTCTCTCCCCTCTCTCTCTGCCTCCCCTCTCCATTCTACTCTCTCTAAAACTCAATGAAAAAATATCCTCAGCCAAAACCGGTTTGGCTCAGTGGATAGAGCGTCGGCCTGTGGACTCAAGGGTCCCAGGTTCGATTCCAGTCAAGAGCATGTACCTTGGTTGCCGGCAAATCCCCAGTAGAGGGTGTGCAGGAGGCAACCGGTCAATATTTCTCTCTCATCGATGTTTCTAACTCTCTATCCCTCTCTCTTACTCTCTGTAAAAAAAAGTCAATAAAAAATATATTAAAAAAAAGCATATCCTCACGCATCAGGTGAGGATAAAACATAAAAACAAAACAAGTAACACATCATAGCCAAGTGGTGTTTATGCCAGGAATACAACTTTCCTTTAACATTGGAAAATCAAACAATGGAATTCTCCATGTCTAGAGAGAGAGAGAGAGAGAGAGAGAGAGAGAGAAACATCCATGATGAGAGAGAAACATCCATGATGAGAGAGAATCATGGATCTGCTGCTTCCTACATGTCCCCCACTGGGGATCCAGCCTACAATCTGGGCATGTGACCTGATGGGGAATCAAACCGGTGACCTCTTGGTTCATGGGTTGACACTCAACCGCTGAGCCACACCGGCCGAGTACCCCTACGTCTCTTTTAACGCATGCTCTGTTGTGTTGGAAGAACTGAATTGGTTGTAGAGAGGGCTGCCCCAGGCCCCGAATGGGATTGCTTGCTCGGGGCACTGTCTGTCCTGTGAACTGAAACTAGAGCTGAAAGCGTGATAGGTTTTGTTTGGTTTTGTTTTGTTTTGTTTTTCCCACTTTGGCGAGAATCCCTCATTGGCGGGGCCGTGTCGCTTCTACTGCGTCCAGCCAACGGGTACACGCCGTGTTTGGCTGTCTCGGTGTTGGCCATGTGGAGACGGATGGAGGTACTTAGGTATTTTCTGCCTGATTCATCTTTCATAAAGTTCCTCATCAATATTTCATCTCGTGACTTAGGCAGCCATTGACAGTCACAGGGGATGTATCCAGAGCCTCAGAAACAGTCAAATTCTCCGAGTCCAAAGGCCAAATCTGGAAAAGTAGACTAAGGGGGGATAATTCTACGTAACAGAAGTCTGGGAACGAAGATGTTTCTGGCCGCATTATTGAAGTAGCAAAGGAGGAGGAGGAAGAGGAGGAGGGGGAAGAAGAGGAGGGGATGAGGAAGAAGAAGAAAGAGAAAGAAAAAGAGAGAGAAACAAAAGTAAAAAGAAAGAAGCAGCAATCTGGTAACCCCAAAATATAGATGTATGGTTAACTAAATGGCTGTAAATCCCATAATGGAAGAAAGCAGGTATAGGATTCTGAGTCCTTTCTGGTTCTTTGTTCTTTATCATAATTTCCAGGTTTTTTTTTTTTTTTTAAATATGTCCGCTACTTTTATCATTTTTTAAAAAGTTATTACAATGAGTTCTTAGCCAGATGGCCTGGTACAGCAAAAATCTGGCTATTTGAAAGTAAAAGTGAATGAAAAACATTTTTTCCTCCCCCTAAGGTTATTTCTGGATCTAAAACTTCCTATTTCTCTGTTCCCTCTACTTAGCTACAACCCAGAGGCCTGCAATGCACATTTTTCTTCCAGGCACCAGTGCTTTGAGGGCAAAGTATTAATAGTATCTCTGAGGGGGTTGGGAGAGAAAGGGGTGAGAAGAGAAGATCTGACTTGTGTGTGTGTGGGAGGGGGGGGCACAGAGCAATATAAGATCTTATAACACAGAAACCCACACCTGAAATATGTTCATGCGGACCAGTGCCATCCCAGTCTAGTAAATAAATATTAAAAAAGAAACAAAAATAAAAATCTCTCTGGTGTGTGTAAAGGACGTTTTGGTAATATGAATAAGACAGTGAGATCTTAGAATGAAAATGAGGAATATCTTATTTCTTTTGCCATTTGCCTAAGACAAAGCTCTAATTTTCTATTGTTATTATTATTAAAAGAAAAAGAGAAAATACAGTGATTCTGATCCCCATTGGAATTAGTGCCTTCCTTTAAACATACATTTTGGTTTTTTTATGTTCTTGTAAAAAAAAAATGCATAGATAACCTATCTATATACATCATTTCAAAAAAGTTAGCATGCTTTAAAGATAACATCAAGAAGAAAGCAGGGCCTGGCTGTTGTGGTTCAGTGGTTGAGCATTGACTCATGAACGAGGAGGTCACCGGTTCGATTCCCGGTCAGGGCACATGCCTGGGTTGCGGGCTCCATCCCCAGTTTGGGGCGTGCGGGAAGCTGCCGATGAATGATTCTCTCTCTCATCATGGATATTATATCTCTTTCTCTCTCCCTTCCTCTATGAAATCAATAAAATATATATATATATTTTAAAAAAGTGGGATCTGAGAATTTTGAGGTCAAAGGGGAATCATTTGTCCTCACGTGAAAGCTGGAAAAGAAAGACTCAGAGAAATGAAAGCCCTCGAATTCAGGCACAAAATCTCCCCGCGGGGAAAACAGTTGCTGTTCTGGAAGGAAGTTCGTGGACCACGCAGTCAGGTGGGTGACTGAGTCGTCCTTCTGTGCCCGGGGCGAGTTCTGGCCACCCCTCCAATTTGCCTGCCTAATTGGCCAAGCCCCGCACAAACCAACCTGCAATTAGAGTTGTATTTTTAAATTGTCTAAGTTTTATGTGGCACTCCGCTCCCCTGCTCTCTCCTCCCCACCCCCCGCCCCCTTGCACAGTCTCGCCAAAATGCTGTTATTTACACAGAGGAAATCCAAAGAGTGGGTTTAAAATTACAAGTCCCATTCGAAGTCAGAAAAAGGAAGTGGGTTCTTGTGGGGGGGTGCACCTCCGGGCCGGAGGCTATGCAGTTACCCCAACCTCAGGACGCCACAACGCCCCGCGCCTGGGACAGCCAGGTGCCCCTGGAATGCAGGAGTCCTACTTCTGGTTTGTTCTGGGGGCAGGCGTTTTGGTTGGGGCTGATGGAGAGGAAGTTAGGTCCCCAGCTCCACAGCATTTGAATGTCAGAAGCAGCCTGGCCAGTGTGGCTCAGGGATTGAGCATCTATCTATGAACCAGGAGGTCACGGTTTGATTCCTGGTCAGGGCTCATGCCCAGGACCCCCAGTAGGGGGCGTGCAGGAGGCAGCCAATCCATGATTCTCATCATTGATGTTTCTCTCCTCCCTTGCTCTCTGAAATCAATAAAAAAAAATATTTTAAAAAAATGAATGTCAGAAATAGTCTCATTGCCTTCGCTGGTGCAACGTCCCTGACCCGCCCCCCACTGCAGCGCATGACATTTTCTCTGTTCTCCAAGCGACGGGAGACAGATCCCTCTGGGATTCACGCGCCTCTGCTGGGATTTTCACACCATTCGCCATGTTAACATGAAGCAACAGCTGGGCTGAAGACAGCTGATAAAAATAGCAACCTCACCCTGCAAGCTCGCTGCATGGAACAGAGGGGAAACAAGTTTTTAATGACGACTCTTACCTTTATCTTTTTTTAAATATTATCTTATGGTTTACAGATATCCCGTTTTCCCTCTTTTCCTCCTCTCCTCTCAGCTCCTATCCCCCACCCAAGGTGATTACTTTTTCTGAGTATAGAGCTGTGTTGTTACGTTGGTTTGTTGGGGGTTTTTTTGTTGTTGTTTTTTTTTAAATATGTTTTATTGATTTCAGAGGAGAAGGGAGAGGGAGGGAGAGAGAAACATCAATGATGAGAGAGAATCATGGATCGGCTGCCTCCTGCACGCCCTTTACTGGGGATGCAGCCTGCAACCAGGGCCTGTGCCCTGACCGGGAATCGAACCCTGACCTCCTGGTTCCTAGGTTGATGCTCAGCCCCTGAGCCACGCCTGTTAGCTATGTTGTTTTTGTTTAAAACATGTGCTTTTCCAGGAAGAGCAAAGTGAGTTTATCTTCCCCCTACGTGCTGTCTAGGAGGAGGTGGAGAGAGGCGGGCCCCTCCTGTAGCTCCCTGCTCCCCACTTGCGGGCAGCTGGCACCCCTGGCTGTTCGCTGGTAGCTCGCGGGGCCTGGCAGGGTCGCCTTTGGACGGCTGAGGTCACGGTGGGGACCATGGTCTTCAAGGCGGCTGTGTGTGCCAGCAGGAGCTTCCTGCTCTTACTCCATCTTTCCATCCATTAGCGTGGAGCTTGCAATTGAACATTCTGACATAACATAGCTGAGATGCTCGGCAGCCGCGCTAACCAGATTCGAGCGTTCCCTCCAGACGACGCTGAATTTTCATATCCTCGTGAATGCTTGCCACCTTCTTTTAATAACCTGAAAAAACAAGCTTCTCTCGGGAGCTGTGTGGCTCCAGTCTTTCCCCGAGCCCGGCATTCACTGCGTTTGGAAGGACGGGAGGGGTGTGTGTACTTACAGAGCCCTGGGTGGACCTGGGTGGGTTAGACTTCAACCTCTAACTTATAAAAAAGGCAGCGATGTGAATGGACCTTAGAGAGATGTTATTAGAAGTCTAGTATTTTCTTCATCGGACCTTATTTTTCCTCGTTCTAAGCTATGTGGTCATGTCACCACAGAATTCAATTTCTTTAAAAAGGGTATATTCACTAACTCTGAGCTGTGGGGTTTGAAAATAGACTTTTAATTAAAAATACATATACATACATATATATGTGTATATATATATATATATATATATATATGTAGAAAACTTACAAAGGGGAGGTGGTAAAGTGAGGGTTTCCTTCCTTCCTTTCCTCCATAGTGAAAAAAAAAAATTGTCTTACTATTTACAGTTATCTTAGAAGAAAAAAAATTCTGATGGAAAATTAGTTTAAACTTCTAGCTACTTAGACAACTGGAACTTCTAACCATTCATTTTTTAAAATATATTTTATTGATTTTTTTTTTTTTTTTTTTTTTTTAACAGAGAGGAAGGGAGAGAGATAGAGAGTTAGAAACATGATGAGAGAGAAACATCGGTCAGCGGACTGGAGGGTTGGAGGGTCCCGGGGTTCGATTCTGATCAAGGGCATGTACCTTGGTTGCAGGCACATCCCCAGTGGGGGGTGTGCAGGAGGCAGCTGATCGATGTTTCTCTCTCATTGATGTTTCTAACTCTCTCTCCCTCTCCCTTCCTCGCTGTAAAAAATATCAATAAAATAGATTTAAAAAGTAAATAAATAAAATGGTCAGCCACAGTCAGAGCGAGGGAGGGAAAGAGGAGGAACCGTCCAGGTATTGAGAAAAGCTACAGTGCATCATGCACATCCCGCTGTGGCCCCGATTGGTCCCACGGGCACCCCAGTGGGGGGCACCCCCCTCCTGAGGGCGAGCATCTTGGCAGCCTGCTCCGCCTCTCTTGCTTGCTGCGTGGCTCGCAGTCCACCGTGTGTGCGTCCCGATGCGTTGACGATGGATGAGATGGTGTTGGCAGGGCTGAGCCTGCTGAAGACACTCCTCGGGGTTCTGAGACCTTATTAGGAGAGCGAGCGTCCTTTCCATCCGGGACCCGCTGGGAAGACGGGTTGTGCTGCAGCCTTGAAGGCCGACCAGCCTGTTCCCATTTCCTGCCCGGAGCTGGCTCTCAGCACCACGCCGTGGTCGGGTCACGGGAGGGAAGGGCTGGCTGGGGGACCCCAGGCAAGACCCCTCTCGGGCCTCGTCGACTTCTCTGTGAATCAGTCCCGATGCTGCTGGCCGGCGGCGGGGGCTTCAGCGAGGCGCAGAGGATGCGACGTAAAGCCCCGGCCCCGGGCCTGGCCCGCAGGACGCAGCACCGGCCGAGTGCGTGCAGCTGGCGCTTTAAGGGGAGCGCGCACATCTGCCAACGTGTTTCCATCGTATTTATTTATTTCTATATTTCTCCCCTTCGCTCGGAGGAGGCCTCGCTCTGCTCAGCTCTCTGGACGCCGGCCAAGCCAAACCCACGCTTTCATCTTCGGGCCCCTGCAGCTGGCAGCCGCCCCGCGGGGGCTGGAGGCGCTGGAGTTGAGGCTCAGGCCGTCCTGGGCCATCAGGGCTGTCCTCGGGCGGCCCCTTTGCCCACTTGCTTGCATGTGAGACCGCCCTGGGCTGTGTCTCTGGTCCAGCAGAGGCCACGACTCTCTGCAGGCCAAGGGAGGTCAAGGGGGAGGCCCTGGCCGCTGCTCAGAGTGGAAACCACACACACACACAAAACCATCTTCCCAGGAGAGTGAAGGAAGGGGCCTTGGACATTTGAAACGATTCTCTCTGCTGGGCGGAAGTTGACCCGATGGTGCCGCCTCGGGCTCCGCTAGATGTATGGGACCCATCTACTGAGAGCAGTACCAGGAGGAATGCGTCCTGGGTTTCTTAGACGGCGCTTCTCAGACTCTGGCATGGATACGAGTCCCAGGGGCTTTTTAAGATGTAGATTCCAGCCCTGACAGGTTTGGCTCCGTGGATAGAGCGTCGGCCTGTGGACTGAAGGGTCCCAGGTTCGATTCCAGTCGAGGGCATGTACCTTGGTTGTGGGCACACCCCAGTAGGAGGTGTGCAGGAGGCAGCTGATGGATGTTTCTCTCTCATCGATGTTTCTAACTCTCTATCCATCTCCCTTCTCTCTGTGGGGAATCAATAAAATATATATATATTTTTAAACTCCTCACCTGAGGGTTTTTTTAATCATTGGTTTTTAGAGAGAGCAGAAGGGACGGGGAGAGACACAGAGAAAGAAACATCGATGTGAGAGACACACACTGATGAGTTGCCTTCCACACACATCCAGACCCGGGCTGGGGGATCCAGCCTGCAACCGAGGTACATGCCCTTGACCAAAATCGAACGTGAGACCCTTCAGTCACAGGCTGGCGCTCTATCCACTGAGCCACACCGGCTACGGCTGCTCCCAGCCTCTTGCCACCTGTCACAAGGCCAAGTATCTTTGTGATGGTCAGAGACCTCCTTTCCCAGACTGCCTTGCAGCTGGGGCTCCGAGCAGGGCCTCGCCTCTGCCAGGCCCATGCACCAGCTCAGTGACAGGAGGGAAGGGCCGTGGTGACCATAGCAACGCTGGCGGCCGCCCCTCCCTCTCTCCCATCAGAGGGCGGTGGCCCTCGGCGCAGGGCAGTGCCGGGACTCCCCCCACCCCGCGGCCCGGATCTGGTGTGGTTTGGCTTGCTGCCCCTCAAAGGGGGGTTTTGAACCTGCCCTCGAGGCCGCCACGGGTTGCTGTTAGCTGCCCGATGCTTCTTTGAAGAACCCCCTTTTCTTGTAACAGAGCCGAGCTGGTTTCTATTGTTCGCTACGCAGAACGTGGTTGCAGAAAGCATCAGTTTCCGGCCGCCCGAAGGGATGTCGCATCCCCTGTTCCTGAGATTTCTTTTCTTTAAGCTACTGTCTTTGTAGGCCTGCAGCCTCTTCGCAAAAAAAATGAAAGAAAAAGCATTTGAATTTCTAAGTGGATTTTTTTCTTCTTCTTTGTGACAGTAACAATACTCTGTAATAAGCCAAGTCTTGCCTGGCCGGTGTGGTTCAGTGGTTGAGTGTCGACCTAAGAAGCAGGAAGTCACGGTCCAATTCCTGGTCAGGGCACATGCCCAGGTTGTGGGCTCGATTCCCAGTGTAGGAGGCAGAAGACACATGATTCTCTCTCATCATTAATCCCTCTCTCTCTCCCTTCCTCTCTGAAATCAATAGAAATATACACTGAATGGCCAGATTATGGTGATCTCTGAACACATAATAATCTGGCCAATCAGTGTGTGTGTGTGTGTGTGTGTGTGTGTGTGTTAGAGGCCTGGTGCATGAATTCGTGCATGGGTGGGGTCTGGCCAGCCTGGCCAGGGGGAGGAGACCTGGGTGGTTGGCCGGCCTGCCTGCTGGTCAAACTCCTGGTCCAGGGGACAATTTGCATATCAGCCTTTTATTCTATAGGATATACACTAAGTGGCCAGATTACTGTGGGTTCAAAGATCATAACAATCTGGCCACTCAGTGCATTTTAAAAATGAAACCAGACTGTGAGGGCTGCGGCTTGGGGGCTGACCAGATGTGTGATGTTATGACCGCACTGGGCCCCTACTTCCTCTTTGAGGAGCGGCTGGTGCGGCCTGTGCGAGCCCTGTCTGCCGCCCCGTCTGCCGCTGTGACTCTGGCTTGCTTCCAGGTGGCTCCCGCAGGGGCTTTTGAAAGGAGGCCCCGGTTTCTCGTCGCTCTATAGACTCACAACATGGCGGTTGGCTTCCCCCAGAGCGAGCGACTCAAGAGAGAGGCACTGTGCCTTATTGTATCCGTCACACCGACAGTACATGGTGGAAGGGAACTTCACATGAGCGTGGATACTCAGAGGGGGGTGGGGATCACCGATGGCCATCTTGGAGACTGCCTGTCATGTTGATCCCAGTCTAACCAAGAAGTCCCTGGTTAGGTTAACCAAGAGGTCCCTGGTTCAATTCCGGGTCGGGGCACATGCCTGGGTTGTAGGCTCGATCCCCAGTAGAGGACATACAGGAGGCAGCCGATCAATGATGTTCCTCTCATCGAAGTTCCTCTCTCTCTATCCTTTTTCCTTCCTCTAAAAACCAATAACCAGTCCTAACTGGTTTGGCTCAGTGGATAGAGCATCAGCCTGCAGACTGAAGGGTCCCAGGTTCGATTCCAGTCAAGGGCATGTACCTTGGTTGTGGGCACATCCCTAGTAGGGGGTGTGCAGGAGGCAGCTGATGGATGGTTCTCTCTCATCAATGTTTCTAACTCTCTATCCCTCCTCTCTGTAAAAATAATTAATAAGATATACTTTTTAAAAATATAAAAAGACAATAAAACATACCAGAAAAAGATGAAGACCTTGAATCCTATGCACGTCCTTGCTTTTCTCCTCCTTCTCGGTGGCTGTCCCTGACTGAGCCTCGGTTGCCATCACGTTCAGGCATGGTAGCTGAGAAGAGGGAGAGAGGAGACGGTGGGATGAGGACGGCCCAGCTCCAGTCATTCGAAAACAGCTCAGAAACCAGCGGGTGGGAGCCACATGGTCAAGGGGAAGATCAGGCCCCGGAGAGGGGAGAGGTTTTCCTCAGCTCACGCTCCGGGAGGAGGAGCATGGAAGTGTCACTGTCCGACATCGAGTGGGGAGGGACGGGCCACAGGCTCAGGGGAGTCCCCCTCCCACAGGGCCCGGGGTGGGCACAGGGATTGGAGATGTTTGCAGCAGTTACATGGGCACATACACTGATCAACCCTCATCACCCCGACCACCTTATTCCCTAATTTATTATAACTGAATGTTAAAAAGAAAGGATACTGAATATACTTTTCTCAGAGTTTCAGTCTAAAGCAGATTAGCCTGCCCAGCTGGTGTGGCTCAGGGGTTGAGCTTCAACCTAGGAACCAGAAGGTCGCGGTTCGATTCCCGGTCAGGGCACACGCTTGGGTTGCGGGCTCCATCCCCAGTGTGGGGCGTGCAGGAGGCAGCTGATCCATGATCCTCTCATCATGGATGTTTCTCTCTCTGTGTGTCCCTTTCCCTTCCTCTCTGAAGTTAACAAAAATACATTTTAAAAAATTAAATAAAACTGATTAATATAGCACAGAATTAACAGGCAAGTCCCAGAGGCTCTGTACCTTCACACACACACACACACACACACACACTCACACACTCACTCTTAGATACACACACACTCACACCCACCACTCACATACACACACACACACACTCTTACACACACACACACACCCATACTCACACTCACACACACACTCTCACACACACACACACACACACTCACTCTTAGACACACACACACACTCACACACCCATCACTCACATACACACACACTCACACACACTCTCACACACATACACTCACTCTTAGACACACACACACACTCACACTCACACACCCATCACTCACATACACACACACACACACACTCTCACACGCTCCCCTATAACCAAGGGGTGACCCCACAGTGCGCCCTCTCTCCCCAGGTGGCTGCAGGATCCCCTCACTACCACCCCACCCCCAGTGGTCTCGAACTGCACTCCAGTCATCTCTGGCTCTAACCCTCAGCGCACCCTAAATCATGGTTTGTGTGTGTGTGTTTCCAGCAAAACACGGATGCTTTGCAAACCACTTTCCCCTCTCAAGGCCTCCTCCTTCCTCATTAGCTCCGGGCCAGCCAGGCTGCTTCATCAATAATGCAGCGCCCTCTCATCTCAATTATAAATGCGACGGCTCCTTGTTGGGAAGGACCGGCGGGCCCCTTTGGGGTTGCTTCCTCGTTCCCCCAGTCCGGCCACCCTCCCCCGGCCCCAGAGGCAGGGCCGCCCCGGTCCTCCGAGCAGCAGGCTGTGTCCTGGGCTCAGTCACTCGAAGCCCCCTCAGTCCTGCTGCCTCTCTCCGGCCAAAGCAGACGTGGCTGCCCCCTCTCTCCCTGCAGCCTGCGGGTCTGTGTGGGAGGCGCCCGGTGCCCACAGTCCCAGGCAGCGGCCTTGTACACAGCATCCTGCGCAGCGTGTCACCGGCCCCAGGGGACGGAAGCGGTTGACGTCAGCATACAAATCTCCATGGCTCTGAGTCCCTGCCTTCTTTCCTGCAGGGACTCTACGGCTCACACTCTCCACATATTTACCAGTGGGCACCGGTTAGGCCCGAGGGTGGCTCCCCGTCCCAGCTAGAAAAACTAGATATCCATAAAGCAGGAACACCGAGGGGCTGCCTCCTGCATGCCCCTTGCTGGGAATCACCCCTACAATCCAAGCATGTGCCATGACTGGGAATCAAACCAGGGGTCTTTGGGTGTATGGGATGACACCCAACCCATTGAGCCACACTGGCCGGGTTCTAAGCCACTCGGTTTGTGGTCCTTGGGTATGGCAAGCCCTAGAAGACAAACGCAGTTGTTCCATAAGAAGTCTCACGGCGCCGAGGCCTCCACACTGTAACATGACCAGAGCCACATACATGTGCTGGTGACAGTCCCAGCTGAGTCAGCATCAGCCGCCAGACATGTGAGTGAGGACATCTCCAGATGAGTCCTGCATCTCTCGGTCTCCCCAGACATCACAGAGCAAGAAGGTCCCTCTGTACCCTGTTGACGCATGGAGTCTGAGAGCATGCGTGCGTGCACACACACACACACACACACACGCACACGCAAGCTCCGAGGCTCCATGCAGCAGTGCTCATGGGAGCGGTGTCCTGGCCGTGCGGCTGGCGCTGGGGCTCCGTGCCTCCGAGGGCAGTCTGCTCCGCGTGCCAACTCAGCAGCCCGGTGTCTCCGGGGGTGTCTGGCAGGGAGGATCTTTGCTGAGTCTTGTCTTCAAGCGAGCACGGCTGGCCCCCGTGGCCGGGCGCTGGCTGACCCGGGAGAAGGACAGTCTGGCCTCTGAGGAAGCCAGCCACCCTCCCCGAGAAGAACTTTCTTCCGGCCTCCCAGAGGCAGCCGCCCAGTCTGACCACTTCGCAGAGAGCTCTGAGCTTACGTGTTCCCACGGTCATTTTGCTAATGACTTTGTGCACCTGAGTGCTGCTGGGAGGCGGAATGTAACCGGGAGGTGTCCTGGGTTTCAGTTCTGGCTGTGCAGCCCGGGTGGTATGGCTCCAGGGTTGAGCCATGACCTATGAACCAGGAGGTCACGGTTCGATTCCCAGTCAGGGGCACATGCCTGCGTTTCGGGCTCCATCCCCAGTGCAGGGCATGCAGGAGGCAGCCGGTCCATGACTCTCTCTCATCAAAACTCAGGGTCATGGAAGCCACCCTGGCCATGGCCAGGAGCCTGATCCAGGGCCTGTGTATCAGGTTCTGCCCACACAGACCTTCCCCCTTCGAGGCTTTTGGCAGGTAAGATTCATCAGGAAGATGGGCCACACTGGCCTCCCCTCCCCAGGTGGCCTCCAGGCTGGGCTGGGCTGGGCCAGTCTGTCTTCCAAGGCTCCCCTCAAGCACAAGCAGGACTGAAGGGTCATGGGTTCGATTCCGGTCAAGGGCATGTACTCAATCCCCGGCCCCATTCATTAGCGGTGCATGCGGGAGGCCACAAGTCCATGTGTCTCTCTCACATCGAAGTTTCTCTTTCTCTCTCTTCCCCACCCTAACACCATCAATCTCATCCCATCAATCAATGAAGCTAACCCAATCATCCAATAAAATCTAATCCAATCAGTCAATTTTCTCTAAGCCTTTCATCTCCTTTAAACTCATCATTGATTCAGATAAAACAATCAGTTCGATAATCCCATCAATCCAGATAAAACCCATCGACTCCCTAATCTCATCAATTTAGATAAACCCATCAACTCGCTAATCCCATCAATTTAGATGAACCCATCAACTAGTTAATCACATCAATTTTATTGAATTATATGTGTCCCTCAGCTGATCCTGCACCCTCTGTAATCTGGAATCCAGGACTGCTGGCTCCCAACAAAGCAACTTGCCTGCCTGTCGGCCTGATCATCTCTAACCACTCCCCTGCCAGCCTGATCCACACCTAACTCCTCCCCTGCCAGTCCGATTGCCCCTCACTGCCCTCCCCTACCAGCCTGGTCGCCCCCCAACTGCCCTCCCGTGCTGGCCATCTCGTGGCGGCCATCGTGTGTCCACATGGGGGCCACCCATCTCGTGTGTTGGAGCGATGGTCAATCTGCATATTACTTTTTTATTAGACAGAATGTTTCTCTCTCTCTCCCTGCGGCCATGCCTCAGGACCCCCGGCCTGCTTGTAGGGATCGGTCTGTGTTCTTCAAGGCCACCTCCCTTGGTTCCTGGGAGCATCTCCCCTTCATGGGGGGGAAGGTGGCTTAAAATAACCCCGAGAATGCTGAGCCCTTTCAAAAGTTCACTGAAGGGAAGAAAAGAAAAAAAAAAAGAAAAAGCGAGCTTCCAGACAAACCTAAGGCGGCGGCCTTGTCATTACCGGTTTTATTGTCCCGAGTGGCCTTGGGAGCCCTTGGCTTTGAAGCCGCGGAGGGTAGCAATTAGGCCCCTCGCAAACGGCGGGCGGCCGGCGGCGTGGCAGCTGTCAGCCTTGCCACGGGGCACAGGGCTGCGCCTCCTTCCCCATTCTGTGGCCACCGGGTCGGGTGTCTGCACCCGTCTGGACAGGCGGGAATGGGGGGGGGGGCGGGCTGGGTGAGCCCCACTCTTCACCCACCGCAGCCCTGAGGACTCCCCAAAAAGGGAAGGCAGACGGGGTGACTCAAACCGAGCCATCCTGCCCCCCTCCCCGGACCCTGACAAGCTCCTCGGTCTGGGGGCCAGATGGGATCGCTGCTCGGGGCTCCGGGGTGCGTGTGAGCCCCTTCCCCAGGCGCTGGCCCGGAGACCAGGCTGCGGGGTGCCTCGTGGAGGGGGGGCGGATTCTCGCTACACGGCAGCCTGCCTTGCGCAGGGAGGCGCTTTGTCGCGAAAGAAGAAGGAAAAAGGAAAAGAGCCCTCGGGGCTGGCTGCCGGCAGGCTGCTGGCTGGCTGCGCAGCCTCCCGCTGCCCCACGCGGGGCACGGCTGTCTAAATATTTGGCCTGATCCCGCTTTCTGATTCATCCTGTGCAGGAGCCTCTGTAATTCCACCGGCTGCGTGACTCAGAGGGGCAGACCGAAGTGAGTGCGGGGTGCGAGCAGCCACCCACCCGCGGAGGCCAGGCCCGCAGCCAGCGCCCCCTGCTCCCCTGCTCCCCCCACCCCACCCCGCCTCCCGGGCTCAGGGGGAGATGCGGGCGCTCCCCGCGCTCCCCGGCCGCGGGTCTCAGATGAAATCTCCTTTGTGTGAGATGATTAATGGAGCCCCGAACACGCCTGCGAGCGCTAGGGTGTGAGGTGCACTTTGTACCTTTTCCAAGGTTTTTTTTTTTTTTTTTTTTTTAATGCTAAATCCATTTGCATCTCATAAATTATAGTGGCTCCAAAATGAAGTGTGCCTGACAGCAGCAGGCAGGGTGTGGGTGCCACTGAAACCCCCCCTTTCCCGCTCCCTGCTCCCCACTCCCGCCACCCCCTCCCTCTGGCTCTGAGACCCTAGGAGAAAGCCTGCCTGTCATTCAGAGGAGGGGGGGGGGGGCGGGCAGCAGAATGACCTAGATTCCGAATGTGCCAGACAGGTAGAGCTTGCTGCTGGGCGCGGGGTAGTAGGACTGGAAGGAGCCTGCGGGAAGGGCCTGTCCCCGGTTCCTGCTGGGACCCGCCCTCCCAGGGAGGCCATGGCTGCCTCCTCTTTCTGTGCATCGGGCCCCTGAGCCCAGCTCCTACCCCCGCCAGGGTCCCTGGGTGATGCCGCCTGGGCGGGGGGTGAGGGAGGGTGTGATGGACATCAGAGCGAAGGTATTCCCTGTGCAGGCGTGTGGAGCAAGGTAAGGGGGCCTCGAAGGGGCAGGGAGGGGTGGGGATGGCAGGGAGGGCACCAGGGTCTCCAGGAGTCGAAGTCAATGGAATCCCAAGCCGCTTCCCACCACTTTCCAGCTGTGTGGCCTTGGATAAGCAACTTGCCCTCTCTGAGCCTCTCTTACCTCATCCACTCATTCATTCTAAGCCTATGTTACACACACACACACACAAGATTGATTTCAGAGAGGAAGGGAGAGGGGGAGAGAGAGAAACATCAATGATGGGAGAAAATCACGGATTGGCTGCCTCCTGCACGCCCCCTACTGGGGATCAAGCCCAAAACCTGGGCATACAACCTGACCAGGAGTCGAACTGTGACCTCCTGGTTCCTAGGTCGATGCTCAACCATGAGCCGCACCAGCTGGGCTCCACGCCTATTATCTGAGCGCCCCCTCTCCGTCAGGCCTAGCCACCCCCTCAACATCCACATTCTAGACGCAACACAAATAAACACGCGAGGTGGTGTGGGACCGAGAGCCACAGGGCGCTGTGCGGGGCTGGCTGAGGCTGGGAGGCAGAGGGGCTCAGCTTGGGAGACGGAGAAGGTGCCGAGGGGCAGGCAGCGTGGCGGGGGGAACCGGTGTCCCCGCTGCTGTTCCTATTATCGGACCCCAGAGTACATGTGGGGGGGCGGGGGAGGACGATGCTGCAGGACAGAGTGACAAGAAGCTGGGAGGAAGACGGCTTCAGAGCCGACACTAAGCCACATCGCGACCAGAGACCCGTCCCTTCCCGCCAGGCCGCCCTCCCTCCATCCCGGGCCCCGAGGCCCGGCGGGCGGCACTTCACCCGAAAGGTCGGCCAGCTAGAGTTTCACGGGCGGGCATTCCAGGCCTGGGGCCCGCGCAGGGAGCGACCTGCCCGCGGTCAGGCCTCCAAGTTCCCGTCTGGGACCAGCTGCCCAGCCCAGTTGGCCTCGGCGGCTGCCAGGCAGGGGTGGGGCGGGCTCGGCGCGGGGGAGGGGGGGGGCCGGCCCCAGGCAGCTGTCCTCGCCACGAGAACCTGAGAAGAGGGCAGGGGCATCCCAGGCTCCCTGCGGAGGGGACACCGAGTGTGCACGTGTGTGTGTGTGTGTGTGTGTGTGTGTTTAAGTGTATGTGAATGCACATAACACGCACATGTGGGATTTACTGTCGTTATGTGTTTGCTATTCTGTTTCACGTGAGTTTCCTGAATGATGGCAGGGGCTATGGTCTGCCCCCGTTGTATGAGTAAGATAAAAACAAGTCTCAGGGAGCCCTGGCCTGTTTGGCTCAGTGGTTAGAGTGTGGGTCCGTGGACCAAAGGGTCTTGGGTTTGATTCCCAGTGAAGGGCATGTACCTCGGTTGCAGGTTCAATCCTTGGTCCCTGTCCGGGCGTGTGTGGGAGGTAACGAGTCGATGTGTCTCTCTCACATCGATGTTTCTCTCACTCCCCCTTGCTCCCCTGTCCCCTCCCTTCCGCTTCTCAAAAGATCAAAGGGAAAACTATCCTTGGGTGAGGATAAAAGACAATTTTGTGTGAATCTCTATTTTCTAAACCCTCTACAATGGACATATATTACTTTTGTGGTTATAAAAGGTAGTCATATCAGAATGGATTTAAGCACACACACATAACACAAGACTAAGGAGGCCCACTGGCAGAGGACAGAACAGAAGTCCAGACTGAGTCCTCCTACCTTCAGGGACGCCAGGAAGCCGAGGACACGGGGTGCGGCTGGCTGGCCCCTCTCCTGCTCCCAGCTTTCGTCAGGCTCCGCCCCAGGAACAAGAGGAAGTGTCCTGTGCTCAGGGCTGACAGAGAGTCCACAGGAGCAGATGCAGGTTAAGCAAGGCCCCTCTGGCCTCCCTGCCCACGCCTGTGCTGCCTGTACCGTGCCCCTGCCCCCGAGCGCCCCTGCCCCCGCATGGCCGGACCCCCAGGCCCCCGCAGCAGACGGTGGGTGGGCCCCATCGGAAGCCCGCACTCAGCACTTCCCGCCGCCTTCTCCTTCCTCTTCCACTGGAGGAGCGATGGTCTTAGGGTCTGCGTCTGCCTCCTCCGGGACACAGTGTGCTCATTCTGTCCCGTGAGCTGCTATTGTGTGTGTGTGTGTGTGTGTGTGTGTGGTGTGAGTGGGGGTGTGTGTGTATGTGTGTGTGGTGTGTGTGTGTGTGGTATGTGTGCCTGTGTGTGGTGTGTGTGTATGTGTGTGGGTTGCGCGTGTGTGTGTGTGGTGTGTGTGTGGTGTATGTGGTATGTGTGTCTGTGTGTGTGTATGTGTGTGTGTGTGGTGTGAGTGGGGGTGTGTGTGTGTATGTGTGTGGGGTGTGTGTGTGTGGTGTGTGTGGTATGTGTGTGTGTCTGTGTGTGTGTGTGTGGTGTGTGTGGTATGTGTGTCTGTGTGTGGTGTGTGTGGTATGTGTGTGTGTCTGTGTGTGTGTGGTATGTGTGTCTGTGTGTGTGTGTGTGTGGTGTGAGTGGGGGTGTGTGTATATGTGTGTGTATGTGTGTATGTGTGTCTGTGTGTGTGTGTGTGTGTGTGTGGTGTGAGTGGGGGTGTGTGTGTGTATGTGTGTGGGGTATGTGTGTGTGTGTGGTGTGTGTGGTATGTGTGTGTGTCTGTCTGTGTGTGTGTGGTGTGTGTGGTATGTGTGTCTGTGTGTGGTGTGTGTGGTATGTGTGTGTGTCTGTGTGTGTGTGGTATGTGTGTGTGTGTGTGTGTGGTGTGAGTGTGTGTGTGTGTGTGTGTGTGTATGTGTGTCTGTGTGTGTGTGGTGTGTGTGTGTGTGTGTGTGTGTGGTGTGAGTGGGGGTGTGTGTGTGTATGTGTGTGGGGTATGTGTGTGTGTGTGGTGTGTGGTATGTGTGTGTGTCTGTCTGTGTGTATGTGTGTGTGTGGTGTGAGTGGGTGTGTGTGTGTGTATGTGTGTGTGGTGTGTGTGTGTGGTGTGTGTGGTATGTGTGTGTGTCTGTCTCTGTGTGTGTGGTGTGTGTGGTATGTGTGTCTGTGTGTGGTGTGAGTGGGTGTGTGTGTGTCTGTGTGTGTATGTGTGTCTGTGTGTGTCTGTGTGTCTCTGTGTGTGTGTGGTATGTGTGTCTGTGTGTGTGTGTGTGTGGTGTGAGTGGGTGTGTGTGTGTGTGTATGTGTGTCTGTGTGTCTGTGGTATGTGTGTGTGTGTGTGTGTGTGTGTGTGTGTGTGGTGTGAGTGGGTGTGTGTGTGTATGTGTGTCTGTGTGTGTGTGTGGTGTGTGGTGTGTGTGTGTGTGTGTGTGGTGTGTGTGGTGTGTGTGGTATGTGTGTGTGTGTGTGTGTGTGTGTGTGTGTGTGTGTGTTGGGATGGGGAGCAGGGCTCCCTCTCATTTCCCACCGTTATTTCCAGCGGGGAAACAAAATGCATCGCGAACCGGGCCAGGGCGGGCTCGGAGGCGCTGCCAGCCCGGCTGTGCCCAGCTTCCTGCGGCCGCGTGGCCAGGAGGGCGGCGTGGCCGGCCAGCCCTCTGCAGGCAGCGCCTCCGGTGGGAGCGGCATTTCTGAGGGGCACGGGAGGAGCTTCACAGAAACGAATGGAAGCCGCCCTTGTATCTGAGGGAAGTTTAAAGACACATAGGAAATGGAGCCTCAGACTTTTACCTTCGGAGCAGTGAGCCTGGCAGAGCTCTCTGTCCCCCTCCTTTGTCACGGGGACGAGTCCCGGCCACGCTGTCCCTGCGGTTTTGTCGCCGTCCGTTTGGAATGGGCAGGGGTGGGGCAGGGAGGGGCGTGTTCCAGCGCGGCTCTCTGACCTGGCGTCGAAGGAGACAGAAGAAGAGGGGCTCAATGGATGTCCCTGGGGCTTGGGGTTGGCGTGGGATCCTATAAAAGGCAATGTCCTGCCTGGCCGGCATGGCTCGGTGTTTGAGTGTGGACCTACGAACCGGGAGGTCACATTGATTTCCGGTCCGGGCACGTGCCTGGGTTTCGGGCTCCAGCCCCAGTGTGGGGTGTGCACGAGGCAGCCGATCCATGAGTCTCTCTCATCATAGATATCTCTCTCTCTCTCTCTCTCTCTCTCTCTCTCTCTCTCTCCTCCCTCCTTCCCTCTCCCTTCCTCTCTGAAATCAATAAAAAAATATTTTTAAAAAGGCGATGTTCGCTTCGAAGTGACACACACTGAACTCGGAGTGGTCCCTGGGCCTCGGGCCACGGTACAAACAGTGCTGGGGCCTTGAGCTGCCACCCTGACACGGGCAGCTGCTGGGGCCGTCGGTCCCCGGCCACCTGGGTCCCTGGCCGGAACGGGGACAGCTCACAGCCAGCAGCGAACACGCCACCTGCGATCTTTACCCTCTGACTCGGGGGGAGGGGTGGGAGCTGTGATGTCCAGTGAGGTCAAGGTCAAGACGTGGCCTTGAGAGTCACCAGCCACGCGCAGATTATCGGGGTCAACGCAGAGCCGTCCGGACAGATGAATTACACCCAGGAGCCCAGCGCCTGTGCGTGTCCTTGGGGCTGACATTGAGAGGTTCAGTTATCGCAGGAGGAGAGGAATGCCTGCTTAATTCTGAGAGGGCTTAATTACCGCGATAAACGCCCTCGGAGTTTAACTCTTCCTGTTTCAGCTGGTGTCAGAACGAGGGTTTCAACCTCAACCGGGTGTGAGTGGCCCTGCTGGGACACTTGGGGAGGGTCCCTGGGCAGCAAAGTCCAGTGTTTCAAATTACGCATCGTCCTCACCTGGGACTGTCAGGGCACTTTTGGTCACACGTGACAGACACTCACCCCAATAAGCCTATGACATTACTTAGGAGGAAAATGGGCACTGGCTATTGGGGAACCAAAAATCCACCAATCTGCCCCATTCCAAGTCCTGGTCATTCTGCCTACAATATATATCTATACTAATAAAAGGGTAATACGCTAATTAGACCAGGAGACCTTCCAGACATCCTTCTGGACAAAGGCAGAGGCGTTTAGGGGCAATCAGGCCAGGAAGGGAGGGAAGTTGGGGGTGATCAGGCTGGCAGGCAGAGTGGTTAGGGGCGATCAGGCAGGCAGGCAGGCAGGCGATTGGTTAGGAGCCAGCACTCCCGGATTTCGAGAAGGATTTCAAACTGCCGGTTTAAACTGGCAGTCGGACATCCCTCGAGGAATCCAAGATTGGAAAGGGTGCAGGCTGGGCTAAGGGACGGCCCTCCGTGCACGAATTTTGTGCACTGGGTCACTAATATATATATATATCTGGGTCAGGTACATTTTAAATATATTTCTCTGGTTCCCTGGCCTCTACCTCATCCGGTGGTGTCTTACCCGCCCCAGCAGCCGGCCTCTACATTTCCTCCACCTCCTCCTCACGCCTTCCCCTCTGCCCAGGACTCACTGCCAGAAGCACACACTGACCTTGGGACTGTCCTGTGCACAGACCTCCGACGGCTCCTGACCACCTGCAGAGCAAGCGCATGTCAGCATGGGGCCCTGAGCTTGCTGCCTGGCCCCATGCCCCCCACTTCCGGTTTCAAATTCGGGTTCCCACCTGCCTCCATGCCACGGCCCATGCTGATTCTATCACTTGGAAAACCAGCTGATCTTGCCCGACCTGTGTGGCTCAGGGGTTGAGCATCAACCTATGAACCAGGAGGTCATGGTTCGATTCCCGGTCAAGGGCACAGGCCCGGGTTGCAGGCTCGACCCCCAGTGTGGGGCGTGCCCAAGGCAGCCCATCAACGATTCTCATCATGGATGTTTCTATCCCTCCTTCCCTCTCCCTTCCTCTCTGAAATCAATAAAATTATTAAAAAAAAGAAAATCACCTGTTCTTGCTCTACCCGTCCCCCTCTTCCGCACCCTTTCCCAGAGCCCCAGCCATTTGCGATCTCTTCTCTAAGCAGTCTCCCCTCCCCCGCTTCCTCTCCCCCCTTCCGCCTCGGCAGCTGTGATTGGCAGGATGTCCTCGCACCCTGGGGATCTGACTGCCTGGATGGTGAGAGCCTAGAGGGCGGGGACTCGGCCTACCCGGGACCCACTGCGGAGCCTGGCACGGTGACTGGGCGTCTCCTGGAACCCTGGCATGCTGGCCCCTCCTGCGCCTCCGCTGGGCTCCCGGTGGCAGGGAAAATCCCGGCCGACAGAATTTCCTGTCCTCCCGCTCCCGCTCAGATCTTCTTTGTCCCAGATCCTTCCTCTCCCGGGGAGCGCCTTATCTGAGGACAGTCCGGCGCGGGGCAGCCGGCCCGGAGGGGCCATCCTGCCGGCTTCCTGCCTCGGCCGCCCTGGATTCCAGTCAGGAGATCTGAGTTTGCGGCCAAGCTCTGAGTCGCTTCTCGGCTCGGTGACCTTGGCCGTGGCTTTCACCTCGGCTCAGCCTCGGTCTCTTAATCTGTAAAATAAAGGGTGTTCGTGTTCAGTGTGGGTTTGTGGGAAGGGAAACTATCAACCAATCTCCTCCCATGAAGAATTTTAGGTAAACCTGTTTTTAAATACGTTTTTATTCATTTCAGAGAGAGGAAGGGAGAGGGAGAGGGAAACTTCCATGATGAGAGAGGATCATGGATCGGTTGCCTCCTGCACGCCCCCTACTGGCGATCGAGCCCACAACCTGGGCTTGTGCCCTGATGAGGAATCGAATCGTGACCTCCTGGTTCATAGGTTTGACACTCAACCACTGAGCCACATGGGCTGGGGGGATCAGCATCGGATTTATAACAAAACTCAATAACATAGATTTCTTTAGATACACATCCATCACAGCAGGCGAGGTGCCTGTGCACCAAAATCCCCCCGCTGGTCGCTGGGAGCAGAGCAGCTGCTTGGATGGGCCCCGGGGGGATGACGGATGGGTTTTCAAGGAGGGACAGGTCAGGTGGTTCCCAAGGGGAGGAACGTTGCAAAAATGTTCAGAACTTGCAGAGACGGTTCCCTGGCCAGCAGAAGTTGTTCCCCAGCGTCTCCTTCCGATCTCCACTCCCCACCCCTGGCCTGCACCTCCAGAGGCAGCTGCCTCTATTCTGCTCCTGACACCTCCCGCAGCTCCGCTAATAAATTCCTATCAGAGACACGTCCTGCCCATGGCGACCATCTCGCCTTCCGCCACCCGTGGCTTCGCGACCTGACAGTCAGGGCGGCAGCCAGTAATCACAGCCGGTGGCAGCTTCCAAGGTTCACCTGGTCTGTGCGCCTCCCCTGCCAGTCACCCCCACCTGGCATTCGGGGACCAAGCAAAATGTGGGGCTTGGCCCCGCTGGTGGGGCTCGGCGGTTGAGTGTCGACCTAAAGAACCAGGAGGTCACGGTTCCATTCCCAGTCAGGGCACAGGCCCGGGTTGCAGGCTCAGTCTCCAGAAGGGGGGCATGTACAGGAGGCGGCAGATCCATGGTTCTCTCTCGTCATTGATGTTTCTCTCTCCCTCCCTCTCCCTTCCTCTCTGAAATCAATACAAATATATTTTTAAATGTAAAGAAATAGAGGATGTCACCATGGAGCAGCCAAGGTGCCAGGAGGAGTAGAATTGGGGGTGGAATGGGGAGTGATGGTCTGGGGAGGAGGCAGCGGGATTTATGGGCCCGGAGGCCAGGGCAGAGGGCCAGACTGGAGATATAAAGTGGGAGGCATCAGCTGGCCGGGACATTCTTTTCCCGGCTACTTCATACCTGGCAGAGGCCCCGCTGCCCGGGGGAGGCAGAGGCCTGCTCCCCGGGTCTCCTGCCCACCTGCCCTCTCTCCTTCAGAGACAAGCAGCTGGTCGGGCTGTGGGCTCCGTCCCCACCAGTCAGGCCCCTGGGCTGGCGAGCTCTCTCTGGATTTGGGCCTTAAACAGAACTCTGATCACAGCCCCCTCCCGCCCCCCAGCCCACTCAGGGCTGCCCACCCACACGGGCCAAGTGTCCCAGCAGGAATGCGGTGGCAGCTGGGCCCGGGTCACAAGACAGAAACACCCAGGACACGTATGTCGGGCTGGGGAGCGCCTCCTGAGAGGGAGAAGCCCAAACAGGCCACGGGGGTGGGAGTGGGGGTGGGACGGGCGGGGGAGGGGCAGCCCGGAGGAAACCAGCCCCGGTGACTCACCCTGCACTTGTGTTTGGCGCAGCCCCCAAGCGCTGTCACAGAAAACAGAGTCCCCATGGGTTTATCTCCTCCCGGAGGAGGCAAGTCAGCAGCGAGAGGTGGCAGAGGAGGGAGGCCAGGCGCTCCTGCTGGGGCCAGGGTCAGCTGGGCGTGGCGGGCAGGGGACCGGAGCGCCCGATCCCGGGGTGGAGAGAGACTCCCACACAGTCCCAGCTCGCATTGGCCCGGGGCTGGTGGCCACAGGTGAGGAGGAGCGCCTGCAGAAATGGGGAGGGGTAGACAAGTTACAGACTGAGGCGCAGAATTTTCGAGGCGCTGTGTGAACATCTCCATGGTGACGCTGAGCTGAGCGTTCAGCGCGAAGCCTGGGGGGGCACAGCACATGCCTGGAGTGCAGGCTGGACCCCCAGTGTGGAGCTTGGTGGCCCCCAGAGGTGTCTGTGCACACCTGCCCAGCCATCCTGGGGCCCTGACGTCAGGCCCCCACCCCACTTCTCCATCTGAGTGGCAGGAATTATGTCACAAGAGATGGGTTCCCGCTCTCGGCACAGGTGTTTGGGAAAACCCCTGCGTCACACTTTAGAAAATAGGACCAGCCCTAACCGGTGTGGCTCAGTGGATGGATCATCAGCCTGCGGACTCAAGAGTCCCAGGTTCGATTCTGGCCAAGGGCATGTACCTTGGTTTCGGGCACATCCCCAGTGGGGGGTATGCAGGAGGCAGCGGATGGATGTTTCTCTCTCATTGAGGTTTCTAACTCTCTATCCCTCTCCCTTCCTCTCTGTAAAAAAATCAATAAAATATATTTTTTTAAAAAGAAAATAGGACCAGCCCGGCTGGCGTGACTCAGCGATTGAGCATCGACCCTAGGAACCAGGAGATTAAGGTTCGATTCCAGGAGGCAGCTAACCCATAATTCTCTCTCATCATTCTCTGTCTCTTCCTTCCTCGTTGAAATTGCTGGGTTGTCAGCTGCCTGTTGAGCCTGGCGGGGTGAGGACAGGAGTGGTGGGGACACCAGGCCCAGAGTGGGGGGCGTCACGCACAGCCCCTGGACGCCCTGGGGCGGGCCTGTGGGGCTGAGTGTGTGCTGGGTCAGGGGCCGGTGAGACCGAGAGGCCTCCAGGTCAGGGGGGGCCCCTCCTGCCGCTCCACGACCGTTGGGACTTGGGATTGGGCTCAGCTGCCTCTGCCGACCACGGCCGACCACGGCCACTCATAGAGGTTTCGGTTCCTCGCGCAGCCAGGCTGCAGCAGACAGGGCTGGGTGGCCGTGGGAGGGGCACGAGGGAGCCAGGCTCCGCGGAGCTCCGGGCTCTGCCATCCTCAGGCAGCCGGCGGCCGCCCCTGGCCGGGCCTCGCTTCTGCACTGCGGCAGGAGGAGCAGGAAGAGCAGGAGACAGGGTGGTGACCGTGTCTGGGGCCGGTCCTTCCCCTGAAGCCGGCACGCTGCCACGTGCCACTCACTGGTGAACTCGGTCACGTGAGGTGCCAGCTGCCGGGGAAGCTGGGGAGTGGGGCGCCCCGAAGCCAAGTCCAGGTGGTGAGGCAGAGTGGGGAGGGGGGTTGGCTCCCAGGCTGGGACCTGCCCCCCCCCCCCCACCTACACCTCTCCTTGGCCACTCCACAGCGGGGTGACTCACACCACCACGGGCTTCACAGGTCACAACAGGGCCCCCTGGTCCTCCCTGCCCCCTGCCATGGCCCAAAAAGCCCAGGACACTTCCCAAGAGGCTGTGCCCTGGGGAGAGAGGCACCGAGGGACACATCCCTGTGCCCAGAGCCTCGGGGTCTGTGACATTCCCTGACCACCCGCTGGTGCTTTTAAGAATCAAATGAGGCCCAGCCAGTGTGGCTCAGTGGTTGAGCTTCGACCTATGAACCAGGAGGCCATGGTCAGATTCCCAGTCAGGGCACAGGCCCGGGTTGCAGGCTGGATCCCCAGTGTGGGGCGTGCAGGAGGCAGCCGATGGATGATTCATTCTCATCATGGATGCTTCTCTCTCTCTCCCTCTCCCTTCCTCTCTGACATCAATAAAAATGAAACAACTCAAGATAAAAAAGAATCACTGTGAGGACAGGACAGTGGGCAGAACGGGAGGGTAAAAGCCTGGCCAACATGACAGACGCTCAGCCCTGGCTTGCTTCCTCCACGTTCCTCATACTCACCCAATCCAGGCCTCGTCTCCCTGCGCCCAGGATCTGCGCCCTCGTCCTCCTCGCTTCTGCTGCTTCCGGTGGGTGCTGGGGTCCCCCCCGAGCCGTTCCTGGACCCCCTGGGCTGGGGTCTCTGTCCCCACAGCCTCCGCCCCGCACGGCGGCCCAGCCTCCATGCTTGGCGGTGCGGGGGGGGGGGGGGGGGGGGCGCCGAGTCCTGGGCTGCGTGGCGTCTGACCTTGGCCGTCCGTGGGCCGCTCCCGGTCAGCACTTTCTCACCTGTCAAGAGGAGATAATAACGTTACCTCCACTCAGGCACGGCCGGGAGGGAAGGCAAACAAAAGTCCCAGCGCCTGGCCAACCTAAACAGCACTGGAAATGCTTCGTAATCAAAACGCTTTTTCCCCCTTTTGAAAGCAGAAATGGAGGGGGGATGCGGAGGACCGAGAGAGGGCAATGCGGTCACGGCCGAGGGGGCGGGTGGAGAGAGGACCAGGGAGAGAGAGCAGGGCCAGGCACTCAGCAGGGGGCTGGGGGCAGCCCCCTGGGAGGCCGGGAGGTGCATCTGAGGTGACTGCTGGCTGAGGGAGTGAGGGCATCCACCTGGTCCTCAGTGACCCGCAGCCCTCCCTGGACCTGTGAATCAGACACTCGGGGACACGCCCACCACGCTGTGTGAATGAGACCCCCCCCCCACCCCCCGGGACCCTGCTGCACCCTCAGACACAGAGGAGGAAGGAGACCGTGGCAGGCAAACTTCTCTTTCTTTTTAAAAAAATATTTTTTAACGATTTCAGAAACCGGAAGGGAGAGGAAGGGAGAAATAGAAACATCCATGATGAGAGAGAACCATGGATCGGCTGCCTCCTGCACGCCCCCACACTGGGGATGGAGCCCGCCACCCGGGCCTGTGCCCTGGACCGGGAATCGAACCCTGACCTCCTGGTTCAGAGGCCGATGCTCCACCACTGAGCCACACCGGCCGGGCAGGGAATCTTCCTTGATTTACATTTTCACGTAGTTAGGACCACATACTTCTCCACCCCGCTCAGCACTCCTGGGGACCCCTTCCTCTGTTCCCTGCAAGCTGGTGGCCCTGACACCAAGCAGGCCGGGAGGGTTCGAGCCCCTGGAAACGACAGGACGGGCTGGGAAATCCGGGAGGCGGGTGCCGGTTCAGACCGAGGCTTTGCTCGGGGCTCAGGATGGCAGCGAGCTGGAGGAGGCACCGACCAGGACAGCGCTGCTGGCCCAGTCCAGGGGACCGCCCTTCCTTTGCTATCCCCTCGGGTCCTGATGGAGGCGCTCCATGCAGGGCCGGGGCCTCAGGGCCCTTCCACAAAAGGGGGGCTCCCCTCGGAGACTCCCAGACCTCCTTCCGCGCCTCCCGATTCCCCAGCTGGCACCGCAGCGCGGAGCTGGGCTGGGCGTGGCGTGGTGGGACGCACCGCTCCTGGGATTTGGCCCCGAGGCCCAGACAGGCCGGGGTGCCGTCCGCCACCCTGCTCTGCCCGCCGTGGAGGCCACGTCTGCTAATGAGCCTGTTGCCAAGGAGCGGCTCCCGAGCCGGCAGCTGCCCTGGCCCGGCCAGGTGTGCATGGCCCGGGGCGGGCAGACAGCGGGGCCGGCCGAGCGCCACTTGTAAAGGGTAATCACCCGGCGCGGCAGGGTAATCGCCGCTTCCCAGCAGGCAGACGTGATCTCATTAGCCATCACCAGGAAGGCGGTCAGGGGAGGTCTCCCCGCTCCCTCGAAGGGGAGGCACCCCACACTAGGGAAGAGCCGAGCTCTGAGTGTGGGGGGTAGGCACAGAGACTGGGCATCGTGGCCAAGAGATGCACTCGGGGGCAGTGCTCTCTGGGCTACTAGGCCCAGGCCTGGCTCCTCCCGGGCCAGGCGTACTTCCGCCTCCCTGCTGGAGCTCAGGCTGTGTTCCCTCCTACGGGGGCCAGATGAGCCCCCTCCGCTGGGAAGAGTTGTGGCCCAGGCCATCCTGTCACCCTCTCTCTTCTCTCTGAGCTCCTGTGCTTCTGTCACCTGCACCCCCAGGGGTGGAGGAAAGAGCAGCCAACGCCTGACAGCATAGGGAGGCCTCAGAGCTGCAGGCTCCATGCTTGACCCCGGGCTACACGGCAGCCAGTGTCTGCTGTGAGGCTGAATTCTGGTCTCCTGGCCTCTCATTCCTTCCCAGCCGTCAGTGACCTGTTTCCGATGCAATGCCGCTTTGGACATCCTGGTGCGAGCTACTCCCCAGAAAGATATCCGTGCCAATAAGCGTGTTTGATATCAAGAGGTCATGGGTCCTCTGGAGTCCACCCAGGGGTCTTCCATGGCTTCCCTGGTGCCCATCAGCATCATCCGGGGCTTGGTAAAAAGACAGATGTCCAGCCCGGCTGGTGTGGCTCAGTGGTTGGGCGTCGACCCATGAACCAGGAGGTCACGGTTGGATTCCCGGTTGGGGCGCATGCCCGGGTTGTGGGTCGATCCCCAGTAAGATTTCCGAAGGCCATCTGTCTTGAAGAAGGCTCAGCTTCCTCATCCTCCAAGGGGAAGCCACGGACACTCTTTTACTTGGCCCAGTAGGTACTTAAGGGAGTGTCCTGAAGGGGGCAGTCGGCCACCAAAGCGCCCACTGTCCTGCTCCCTGACTTCATGCCCGGCGTCCATGCGGTCAGAGCTGGTGGGGAGGTCACGGCTGGAGGAGAGACTGTTCCTGGCCAGGGCCAGGCGGGGGTTTTGGCTCTTAGCCTCTGACATCGGTTACTCATCTTTTCTATGCCAAGAGCCCGCAAGGAAGGGCATGTGTGATGAAGATGGGGGGAGGGGGCGTCTTCCTCCATTGCCTTTTTCAGAAGCAGGAGAGGGGGACACACGGTTATTATTCCTTTTTTGTTGTGGTTAACCCTCACCGGAGGATATTTTCCCATTGGTTTTTAGAGAGAGTGGAAAGGAGTGGGAGAGACAGAGGAGACAGAGAGAGAAACGTCAATGTGAGAGCGACACATCAATTGGTTGCCTTCCGCACATACCTGACCAGGGCCGGGAATCGAGCCTGTAACTGCGGTACGATCCCTTGGCCAGAATCAAACTCAGGAGCCCTTCAGTCATCGGGCCGACGCTCTATCCACTGAGCTAAACTGGCCAGGGCGGCTGTGACTGCTTTTGATCTTTACATGCAGAGCAGATGACAGCAGGATCATTTTGATAGTTAATCAGCAGTTCCCACATTCCTTTTTGTAGTCAAGCTCCCGTGAGAGAACTCCTGCAAAAAAAAAAAAAAAAAAAAAAAAGATAAACTCCATGAGTGAGGGGAGGAAAAAAAATAGTGACACAGTTTTTCCACTGCAAATCACAAAGATAGGATCTTGTGTAAGTCCAGGGAGATGCTGAGGGGTGGTGACAGCCAAGGGCGGGGGGCAAGACAAAAGCTGGCACGTGTCTGCTAATGAGAAGTGGGGGGAGAGGACGCCAAGTTCGGCAACAAGGATGAGGTGCAGTCTCAGAGCCACGGCACCGGGAACCGGGGAGGGGGCCTCGCCTGCGAACGCTAAGCTGGGTGTTCAATTGTTGTTGGGAATTTCTAAGCAGCAACCTGGACCACTAGCTCCTGGGGGAGGCGGCGTTCCCGGGGACCAACCGAGTGTTGCACGGACGTCTGGGTGCCAGGCCCCCTCCCGCTGCCTCGGGGGACCCGTCTGAAGGCGACCTCTGATGGGTGGGTTTGGAATGTTCTCTAAGACAGGAGGGTGAGCCCCGGCCGGTTGCTCAGTGGTTAGAGCATCGGACTAAAGAGTCTCGGGTTCGGTTTCCGGTCAAGGGCACGTCTATGTCAGTGGCAGGTTCGATCCCTGGGCCTGGTTGGGGCGCGTGCGGGAGGCAACCAGTCGATGTCTCTCTCTGTCTCTCTGTCTCTCTCTCTCTCATTAATGTTTCTCTCTCTGTCTCTCCCTCTTCTACTCTCTAAAGATCAATAGGAAAAAAATTTCCTGGGCTGAGGATTCAAACAAAACAAAACAGAAAGAAGCCAGGAGGCGAGGGAGGAAGCAGGGCAGTGTCCACAGAACACACCCAGACACCGGGGGAGGGCAGATCCGCCCAGGGACGCACTCCTGGGTCCGGCTGCACAGAAGTCACCCGTCCCCAGGCTGGCCTCTGGGGAGCAAACAGAGGCCTCGGAGGTGGGGAAGAAGTGAGTGTCACTCAATCCCACTTTGCCATAGAAAAAAGGCCAGGCATCTGCTACTCCAGAAATGAACTGAGTGGTTACTGTACAGATTTAAAGGAACCTCATTAACGCACACAGCCCAACTCCAAACAAGACACCCCGAGAACTTAGGACATTAAGCCTCATCCGCCTGCTCGGGTCCCCAGCGTGACTCCCTCTCTCCCCACCCACACCGCACCCACAGGAGTGACAGCTCCCTCCCTTCCTGGGCTGGCTGTGCAGAGAGAAGGTGTTTCAGCGGACTCAGCCCTGAACTTTTCCTTTCCTCAAGTCCTCACACCCCCCTTCTCCCTGGTGGTCAGCCAGAGGCAGCCGCACCCTCATTGCTTTCAGAAGAAGGAAAGTTCGAGAGAGAATTAACAGGCAATGTGCTTTAAAAAAAAAAAAATCCACGATGGCCCGGCCGGTGTGGCTCAGTCAGCATCAATCCATGAACCAGGAGGAGAAGGCGCGCAGGAGGCAGCCGATCCATGATTCTCAGCATCGATGTTTTTCTCTCCCTCCCTCTCCTTTCTTCTATGAAATCAATAAAATAATTTTTGTTTTAAAACTGTATCGCTGAGACTCTGTGCAAGGGATGGAAAAACCTCACTTCCAACAGGCTTAGGCCAAACAGAATGATAATAATAATAATTTCCATCAGACATGTCTGTGTGGTGGGAACCGTTCCGGCCTCTCTTTTATAGGTGAGAAGATTGAGGCAGAATGTGGTTGGAACGCCTGCCCAGGCTCACAGGGCTGATGACGGGGCTGGGAGGGGACGCAGACGGCTTGGCGCTCTCACCTGGGGCCAGCGGTGGTGACCACCCTCCCACCCTCCCTGGGGAAGCTTGTTAAAAAATGCAGAGCCCCAGGCCCCTCCTGACTCCTGCTGCTCATGTTCCGTTTCAACTTCTAACAAGGTCCCAGGTGACTCAGTGTCACGCTCCTGGCTGGGACCGGAGCCCTGGAAAACTGCTTATGTTCTATCTGGGTTTCTCAGTCCCTGTGTGTGCTGGACGGGCAGGAGCCAGGCTGGCTGGAGTCCTTTTGTTTCCGGCTGTATATCTAGCACCTAGAACAGGGACTGGGTATAGTGCTTACTGAGTGAATGAATGGAGGGATGAATAAATGGATCGATGGACGAATGAATGAATGGATGAATGGATAAATGAATGAATGAATTTGGGTACCTCTGAGTTAGGTTCTAGACTCAGAGCTGCCTTGCTGGAAGGTAGGAAGGGAGCAAAATCCTCTGCTGTGGGGGCTGCCCATCATTTGGGAGGATTGAGGTCCCTCCTTAGTAGAAATAAAGAGCAGAGGTCACATTGTTCATTGTTGGCTCACATCATCAAAATGCCCAAAATAGCCTGGCCGGTGTGGCTCAGTGGTTGAGCACCAGGAGGTCACGGTTCAATTCCTGTTCAGGACATAAGCCTGGGTTGCACTGCGGCTTGATCCCCAGCAGGAGGTGTGCAAGAGATAGCCGATCCCTGATTCTCTCTCACCATTGATGTTTCTCTCTCTCTCTCTTTCTCTCTCTCCCTCTCCCTTCCTCTCTGATATTGGTAAAAATATATTTTTTAAAAACAACAACAACAACAAAAATGCCCAAAATCTCCCGGGAAACAAACCTTCCTCACCAGCACCCCGGGCTGTTTTTCTGCCCCTCACATGTCAGCCTCAAGGCACACACCTGGGGGGGTGGGGGGACCTCAGCCCCTTTCCCCAGCCTCCGCGGAGGTTTTATTTCTGTTCCGTGGAAAACCCTCAAAGGCCCCTCTCTGAGCTCTGAGGGAGGCGTGGAGCATTTGAACCGTCTGACGGGAATTGTTACGTGCGGGCATGAGAGGAGGAATTATTCTCTGCCCGGTCTGGGGCTGGCCCGAGGGAGAGGGCCAGGCACCCCGGTGGAAAGCGTCCCCGCTGCCGCTCTGGGGAAAATCAAAGCGCAACCGGCCGCTCGCGCCCCCCCACGCGCCTGGCCTGACCCCCGCTTTTCATGCGCAGCGGCCACGGGAGGAGAGGAGGCGTGAAACCGGCACAAGCCCCCAAAGGGAAGGCTTCAAATGGAACTGTTTCATGAGGACAATGCTCTCTCTTCTTTCAACGCTCCCTGAGAACAAACGGAAGTCTTTCTTTCCGGGGAAAGACTGGATTCGGGCTTTCATCCTCAGCGGCTTTTATTTGGGGTGCCTCTCTCCGGCACCTCCTTTCTTCATTCAGATCTCACAGGCCGGGGGAGGACAGAAGTCGCCAGCCCACCCCAGGTGGGCATCTGTGGCCTGGGTGCGGGGACACTTGGTGTTGGGGGTTTGGGGGATGAAGAAGGGTCTGCTTTTATCCAGGCAGCACGGGATAAGGTAAGTCCAGAAAAATCATGGTTATGTCAGATGAAAACATTTTCCTCCCCTTCCCTTTTTTCAAAAACGTAGCAACAGCCTAACTGGTTTGACGCAGTGGATAGAGCATCGGCCTGCAGGCTCAAGGGTCCCAGGTTTGATTCCGGTCAAGGGCATGTACCTTGGTTGTGGGCACATCCCCAGTGGGGAATGTGCAGGAGGCAGCTGATCAATGTTTCTCTCTCATCAATGTTTCTAACTCTCTTTCTCTTTGCAAAAAAAAAAAAAAAAAAATCAATAAAATATATATTTTTAAAAATTAGCAAAAGCTCATTTCTGAAGTGACATCTCATTCAGAGTTCTAATATAGAAAACAGGCAGGAACCGAGCCCCTGGTGGCAGTTGGGGTGCGTGGATGGGGTTGGGGCGAGGGGCAGCACCTGATTCCTCCTCTCGCCCATCCATGGCGCCCCAGGGTTCCAGGAACCCCAGTTTGAGCATCACTCCGAAGGCCTGCTCCTCTGTGGACCTCATTCCGAAATGGGGAATGGAGCTGTCAGCTGGAAGCCCTGCCCTCCAGAAGCCAAGGAGCCTGGTGCAGGCCCTGCAGTTAGTAACCCTGGGCAGCATCCCAGGGTGGGGCAGTGAGGGGTCTGGCCGAGGGGAGACAAAGGCTCAGCAAGCCTGACTGACCTGCAAGCCGGGGAGGGCGGGTGCAGACCCAGGGAGGGGGGGGCAGGCCTGGGGAGGGGGGTGCAGGCTTGCAGAGGTTCCTGGCAGCTGGGTTCCCAGTTCTCTGCATCCCTGTCACCCTACTCCTCCCCTGCTGGGCGCCCCCCCACACACACACACACTGACAGGCCCTCACACAGAGGTGGCTGCTGTGTCAATGCCCCTCCCCCACGCACTTGAGGCTTCAGGCTGGCACACCCCGCAATTAGGGCTGCTGTTTCCTTGGCTCTCCAGCGCCTGCTGCCTCGCCTCCCCGCTCTCCCGGGCTAATTGCTGGGTTCGCCCTTCACCGTTTCCCGCTTCCCCGCAGGAACAGGGAGGCCCGGCCCCCTCCGCCCCGCGCCGGCTGTTCCAGGAGCCGCAGAGGCAAGAGAGGAAGAAACCAGGATGTTTTCGGCAAAGCATTTCTCTGAGCCCGGGAGAAGGGCTCCTCTGTGGGCCGGCCACTCACACCTTCCGTTAGACTCTGCGCCCTGGCTGGTGTGGCTCAGTGGATAGAGCATGAGCCCTCAGACAGAAGGGTCCTGAGTTCGATTCCAGTCAAGGGCACGTACCTCGGTTGCAGGCTCGATTCCTGGCCCTGGTCTGGGTACGTGCAGGAGGCAACGAGTGGATGTGTCTTTCTCTGTCTCTCCCACTCTCTCTAAAAATCAATGGAAAATATCCACGGGTGAGTATTCACGACAACAACAACTAGCAATAAGAGCACAGACTCTGGTCCACGGGCCCGGGGAGGGTGGGGGCGGGGGTGGGGGTGGGGGTGCTGGAGGCTTCGCATGTGTGACCGATGGACTTGTTCATGATCCAAATATAAATAAACCCTTTATTAAAAAGGGAAGGAGGCCGTTTCTGAAGTGTGACCGGAACATGAGCCCCTCTGGGATGGGTCTCGCTCTTCCCTTGCTCGGCCCCGGGGAGCTGCGAGGCGGCCGTGGGGCGGTGGCAGCATCAGACAGGAGGCAAACTCTGGGCTGCGAGCTCTGAGCCAGCTGTGTCCTATGCCCTTGGCGATGGGGTATAGCCCTCCGCCCTGTTGCAGGGAAGGAAGATGGAGGGTGTAGGACTGCTGAGCCCTCCGACCAGAGACAGTGACTACAAGCGGCTGTGGGCCCCACAGCTCTGGGGGTCCCTGCCGTGGGGACAGTTACCAGAAGCCCCCCAAGCCTGGCGGGGAGCACTAGCTCGGGCAGGGACGGGTGGAGTGAGCCGAGACGGTTCTCATTTTCCAAATGGTCCATGTTAACTGGACTCCCAGGGGTTAAATCTGCCCTCCACCTGGCACAGGGGCCCGCTGCCCGTCCGCGCCGGCCAGGCTGGTCTCCCCCTCCTTGCCAGGGCCTGCCCGGCGGGTGGCCTCTGGGTCTAACCCAGACGGAGGTGGGGGCGGAGGGAGGGAAACCAGGCCAGGAAGCGGCAGAAATAGCTCTCAGGGGGCGGAGGGCGTGGTGCCCCGCTGAAGGCCGCACGCCCACGCGGGGCTGGGCGTGGTGGCTCCGTCCTCGGGGCCGGGCCGAGGGGATTTCTCAGACGCAGGCGCTTGCCCGCCCCGGGAGTCCGGGCTCAGGGAGGTCCCCGCCCCATCTCGGCCTGTTTCCTCTCACTGTTCTCCGCCTGACCGCCGGGAGGGGACCGCAGTGTCCTGCTGGGGTGCCGCGCTCGAGAGGGTGGAATTGGCCAGAATGGTCTATTTTTAGCCCATGGGGTGGCTTAGGGGACAGAGAGAAGGACCCCAGGGAGCCGGGCAGGGTGCCCCTTGCCACACACACTGTCCGGAGCAGGGTGGTACCCACCTCGTTGGGTCCTGGGGATGAATCCAGGGCCCCCCGTGGATGCGCCCCCCCTCATGGCTGGGAGATGACAGGTCCCTCCTTAAGGGTGACCCCGCCTCAGTGTGTCACCCCTGCCCGACCCAGACCCTTACAACTGTCTCCCCAGCACGAGCTGGAGGTTGACACCTAGTAGGTGCTCACGACCCTCCCAGGAGCTGCTGTTTGGGGTCAAATCGGTTCTAGGGGTCCAGGGTGGGGTCCAGGGTAGGTTGTTGGAGAAAACTCCAGTCCTGCCTTTTTCCGTTGTTGTTAATATTCACCCGAGGATATTTTTCCGTTGATTTTTTCCGAGAGCGTGGAAGACAGAGGGAGAGACAGAGAGAAACATCGATGTGAGAGAAACACGCCAATGGGTTGCTGCCTGCATGAGACGGTTTAGTCCACATGTGTCAAACACAAGGCCCTCGGGCCAAATCCGTCCCACCAGGCCTTGCAATGTGGCCTGCACCGCGCTGTCATCACTGCACTCCAATGCGTTTCCATCACAATGACAGTTTATGACTGTTCAGTAAACCATTCGGCCCGCGATTTAGGCTGGATTTTAGATTTTGGCCCCTTCTCTGATTGAGTTTGACACCCCTAGTTTAGTCTGTAGGCAGATGCTCCATTCACTAAGTCACACCGGCTAGGGCCGGTCCTACCTTTCGATGCGGCATCGATCTGGCCCCCTGCCTCCCTCGGGTGGGCCAACTGCCTTCTCACTCATGTCCTATCACCTGCGGCCACAGGCTCGGTCTCCTTATCCGACAAGGCAGGGAAAGCTGAGTCATACCTGCGTAGGGAGGCCGCGGAGAAAAGGGTCTGGCCCTTCCGGGGTCCACGGCGTCACCAGATGACACAGGTACGGAGACACTGAACCCACCGCGAGGCGACGTGCCCAAGGTCACGCAGCCAGCGGGGGGCTGGTCCCGCGCCAGGAAGCCTGCAGGAAATAGGTGGGACGGAGCAGCATTGGTCTCCAGCCTCCCTCCAGCGGGGAGCGGGCTGGAGCCGCCCGCGCCGCCCAGAAATCGATGCGCAGGAGGCTGTTAAAAACCACCTCCCCATCGAGCCTGCCGCTGGCCGGGAGCAGAGGGATGCTCGTTTCGTGGCCTGGGCAGGAAGCTTAGGACACTCAGGGCTGATCCCCACCGAGTGTGTGGGCTTCAGACAGACCAGGGGGCGGCAGGGCTGGGCTGGCAAGGTTACGCACGTACCTCTCAGCTCCCTCCTTAGCACTGAGCATTGAGGGGAGAGGGGGGGAGGAGGGGGAGCACCACCTTCCCCTGGGACTTGGCTAAGGCCGAGCAAGGCCCAGGCTCAGGGCCAGACCCGCAGGCCAATTTGGCACTTGGCCTGAGCTACAAAAGTCCCAGCTCCCCCGGCAGGGAGGGCGCTGCTAAAGCAGCTGGGCCCGCTTGGGGGCGAGGGAGCCGCCGCCTCCACCCAGCCCTGCCATCCCTCCTCCATCCGAGGCCAGGCCCCTCGGTGGGTGTCGGCGACTCAGGAAGTTCTGGTTTCTGGGAGATTCTTGAGCCTCGGGTGACCTGCTCCTGAAACAATGACAGCCTTGGGGCAAGGCTCCCCTATCGCAAGGCCGGGCCAGGCCACAGCTGAACAGACAATGATGCTGAGAGGGAAAGGTCAAGTGCGTGCTGGGCCTCCTGCAGCCCTGAGCAGGTGGCTGCTGGGCCAGAGGGCCAGGTGGCATGGCCTGCGGGCACAGGGGAGCAGCAGTGACCCAGGCTCCTGGGGGCTCATCCGGGGCCCTGCCAAGAAGCCGTGAGGACAGCCCAGGTGCTTGCGAGGGAAGGAGTTTCCCATCAGCCTCCACTGGCTGTGCGCAAAGGCGAGGCCGTGACAACAGCCATGCACAGGCCGCAAAAAAAAGCTCGGAAGCAGCCAATCCTCTCGGGACCTTCCTGGGGCCGGGGAACCACGGGCTGTGGTTTAACTGTGTGTAAACAGCATCCAGCCGTATTACATGAGTAAACACGCTAATATGAGGAGCGGAGCTGAGCGGAAGAGCCTTCTCCAACGAGCTGGGTGTCCTGCCCCCGGGGCCGCGGGCGCCTGGCTCTGGCCTGGCTGCTCGCCTGTGTCCTTGGACGGCTGAGCTGGGGGCCAGGGCGGGAGCAGCCGTTTCAGGCCGGTGTGCAAGGGGCAGGGGCTGTGCTGTCCGGGGGGTGGGGGGGAGGTGGGTGGGGGGAGTCCTGATGGCACAGGACGCATTTCTATCCCTTCCTCCATCCCAGCCAAGACTTTCAGGCCTCAGCTCCTCCTTTAAAGAGTTTCCAGCACCCTGTCCTCCCGGATTGAAAAATGCTTGGAAATGTGGGAGCAACTCCAGGCTGGGGCCCTCTAAGTCCCACTCCCCGCCCCGGGCAGGGAACGCTGCAGGGGAGGGGACGGCCGTGGGTGACTTTGCAGCTCTGTGACCTTGAGCGAGGTAGTTCACTCATCCGGTGGGTCAGCAGGCTGCCCTGAGAGCCTGGGAGAGGATCGTGAGATGAGATTAGAGTGCCTGCCCTTGACCTGCATGGCTCAGGGTCAGGCTGGAGGCAGAAACTGTCCTCCCTAGGCAGAAGGGGTGAGGCTTTTTTGGGGGTCCCTAACCAGCTCATAAGGGCTCTTAATCACTCTGGCAATCTGCAGAACCCCATGCCCTGGGTCTCCTCCGCTTTGGCGCCCCCTGCAGGCTCGGTTTCCCACGGGCCTGCCCTGAGCCCTCCTTGGGAAGCGCCAGGAGGTAATGGCCCTCATTCTGACACCAGATCTCTGCCTTCCCACTTCCCCGTCATGAGCACAGGTGCCCTTTGCCCCCTGACCATGTGATGACCGCTGACTCCTGCCACAGCCCGCCAGGGCCCCTCGGCGGGAAATGGCGGTTTGCCAAAGCAGAACGGAGAAGAAGGCTCCTGGGAACCGCCTCCCCCTCCTGGCCCAGGGCCATCTTTCCTCCACCAGGAAGTGACACTGCACAGCGAGAGGGTGGAGAGCCACAAGCCCAAGCCCCTGCACTGCCACGGCAGGCAGCACTTCACTTACTGCCCCATTCATTCATTCATTCACTCATCCATCCATCCACTCATTCACTCTCCCATCCATCCATCCATCCATCCATCCATCCATCCATCCATCCACTCATTCATTCACTCTCCCATCCATCCATCCATCCATCCATCCATCCACTCATTCATTCATTCACTCATCCATCCATCTATCCATCCACTCATCTACTCATTCATTCATTCATCCATCCACCCTTCCACTCATTCATTCATTCACTCATCCATGCATCCATCCATCCACCCACTTTAGAAGAGACTTGTCTGCTTAGGACTGTGGTCTCCTCTTTCCTAAGGCTCTGCTTCCTGGAAGAACCTTTTCTCCTCTCCACTATGGTGGGACCGTAAGGGACCCCCGAGAAGCAGCAATTGGGTCTCCCTCTTCTCGTGGCCAGAAGCGGCCCCCGTTTTAGAAAGTAGGAAGTGGAGACCACAGACTCTCATGGGCCCGCCCCTTCCTCCCCAAGTGAGCCGCTCTCTCCAACCCAGCAGCGAGGGGAGATCGGAGGGGACCTTCACACGGGACCTCAGCAGACCGGAAGGGTGGGGCATTGCCGTGGCCGAGCCTGGGGTGGGGGGGCGGCAGGTCGTGGGAAGGACTGCTCTGGCCAGCACGCAGTCTCCTGGATGCGTCACCATGGCAGCACGCCCCTTCCTAGAACAAGCTGAACAGGGCAATGCTTCTCCTTGCTTGGTGATCAGTATGGTCACGTCTCTCTTTCCACTTCCCTTTCCTGCTGATGCCTTTTTACTCCAATGAGTGAGCATATTGTAAACTTCTCAAAGGCATGGGCCACGGTATGTACACCTGCAGAGTCTAGAAGAGCATCTTTTTGTTGTTGTTCATCCTCAGCCGAGGATATTTTCCCCATTGATTTTTAGAGAGAGAGGAAGGGAGGAGGAGGAGAGAGAGAGAGAGAGAGAGAGAGAGAGAAACATGGATGTGAGAGAGACGCATCGATTGGTTATCTCCTGCACACGCCCCAAATGGGGCCCAGGATGAAACCTGCAACCCAGGTGTGTGCCCTTGACTGGGAATCGAATCCACAAGGACCGACGCTCTAACCACTCAGGGCTAGAATAATATCTTCAAATCACAAATACTCGGGAATATTTCCAGAACACTAGGACCTGAACTTGGCTCAGATAGGCACTCATCGTGGGCTGCATGGGACGATGGCTCACTTCCCATGCAGAAGGCTGGGATCTCCGTCATGGGAGAGCCACCGACAGAGCTTCCCAGAGTCCGGGAGGGGAGAGCTGGCTGCAGACCAGCACTGATGAGCAGGGTCGCCTGCCCTGAGGAGAGGGAAGCGACAAGGTCAAAGGCAAAGACTCAGACAGCAAAGGGAAACCAAGGGTGGCCTCCCAGGGCTCAGGTGGGTGAGGGACTGTCACAGGGTCAGCTGGAGGGGCGGGGGGCAGGCCCCCATGCTCCTGCGTCCTGTGGGGAGAGGGCAGGGCCGGCCTGGCAGGTGGATGGGTGTGCCAGGGGAGGCTCTGGCCTGTTATTCTCCCTTTTTATAGGCAGCCCCATCACCGGGGAATGCCCGGGCCGCGTGGTGCCAGGAAGTCTGGCTGGTGATGCCAGCTGTTTGTAGGAGTTAGTTGGCTGGGAGCTCCAGCTGCCTGGCCGAATGGAGCCCGGGGCCCAGGAAAGTGGCAAAGAAACCACCTGCGCCCCGGGAGGCAGAGCCTGGGGACTGGGCAGGGACCCTCCCGTCGGAAGAAGGGGGCCCAAGTCCCAGCTGGCTCAGGGTCCGGGCGACCCGGAACGACCCCCGGGTTCGCAGGTGGCCCTGCTCCGGCACGCTGAAGCACAGGGAGGCAGCAGGTGCTGACACCTCGGTGCAGTGAGTAAGTGTGAATGTGGGCAAAGAGGAGGATCAGAGGCAGGAGGCATTCAGAGACAAAGAGCGGCACAGGTTGGGACAAGAACGGCGGAGGAGTTGGGATAGGTCACGGCAGGCAAGCCCGGTCTGTACAGGGAGGGTGGTAAGACGTTCTGAAGGCCTGGAGGGCGGGGGACACTGTCGTAGGGACAGGAATGCGTGTGCCTCAGACCCATGTGACCACCTTCCCAATGGCAGGGTGGGATACAGCGCTGGAGACCAGCTGTGACTGTGAGGAGGGATCTGCTCTGTTAACTGATCGTGCTGTTCTGATGAGAGAAGGTAGCTTCCCACCTGGCGGGGAGCTCCCCTGGAAATGGGGCCCTCCCTCCCCATCGGGGGGCTGCCTGTGAGCTTGGAAAGACTGACAACCTTGCTGCAAAAACCAGAGCCACCAGCCCTTTGCATACCCACAGGCCCTTGCAAATCCCCAGCCCTTTGGATACCCACAGGCCTTTGCAAACCTCCAGGCCTTTGCATACCCACAAGCCTTTGCAAACCCCCAGCCCCCTCACCTGTAAACTGCCCATCTGGCATAACCCTCTGGCCAACGTCCCCTGTCATCTCTGTCCTTCCTCCCACCATCGGCAGCTGGCTACGGTGGGGGGCAGAGCAGAGGTTTGTGGGTGCCCTGTGGCTCTCCCACGCTGCCGGCTGGGCTGGAATCAGCGCTCACGTGGGGTTCCACCCTGCCTCTGCCGAACGGGCTCAGGCAGTGACCGGCAGCCCGGACCCACCGATTGTGCGGTTACATGTGGACTTGGGGAGGTGGTCAGAGGGAAGAGTCAGGCGTGACCCGGGCTCGAGGCCACTGTGCTGGTGATGAGGGCAGGGGTGGGAGGTCAGGGCTAAGGGCGGGACAGGTAGAAGGGCTGCTGCATTTTCCCCTCTGCTTGTTTTCTGAACTAAAGTGTAACTTATGCCCTAACCGTTTTGGCCCAGTGGATAGAGCGTCGGCCTGCGGACTGAAAGGTCCCGGGTTGGATTCTGGTCAAGGGCATGTACGTTGGTTGCAGGCACATCCCCAGTAGGTTGTGTGCAGGAGGCGGCTGATCGATGTTTCTCTCTCATCGATGTTTCTGATTATCCTTCTCCCTTCCTCTCTGTACAAAAAAACCAATAAAATATATATATTTAAAAATGAACTGTAGCCGAAACCGGTTTGGCTCAGTGGATAGAGCGTCGGCCTGCAGACTGAAGGGTCCCGGGTTCGATGCGGGTCAAGGGCATGTGCCTTTGTTGCGGGCACGTCCCCAGTAGGAGGTGTGCAGGAGGCAGCTGGTTGATGTTTCTCTCTCATCGACGTTTCTAGCTCTCTATTTCTCTCCCTTCCTCTCTGTAAAAAAAAAATCAATAAAATATATTTTTAAAAAATAATAATACAAAAATAAATAAATAAAGTGTAACTTATATCCAATAAAACTAATTTCATAGGGGGGGGTGGGATGTGACATTACAATGGACTCAGAGCTACCCAGGCCCTGCCTCGGGGCCTCTGCCCAGAGCCCCAAACGACACGCTGCCCCCACCTTGCGCGGCTTCTCCCTGGGTGGACCCCCCCATGCTGACGTCTGGAAAAGGAGACGGAGTGTGTCTCCTCACCCGGCTGCGGCCTCTCCCTCCGTGGGCTCAGGGGCACGCGGCCCGGCTGCAGGTGACGCTTCAGCCCCTGCTCTGCTGCTGCTTGGGAGCCGGGAAGCCTGCAGCCTGCGCTGCTGCACCAGGTGCTGGAAGAGGAAGACGTTATCAGTCGCCACCATCAAAGCGAGGTGGGGAAGGGAGGTTTCAACTCGTCCCAAATTTCCCCCCGGGGAATCTGGCCCCCGGTCAATTCCCCTCCCTCCCGTGGGGCTGATGTTGCTGCCAGGACAGTTCTCACCAGCGGCCTAGCAGCCTGGGGTTGGCTCAATGGAAACCCCATCCCACAGCCTGGTCCTAAGCAAGAGAAGGAAACCACCCTTTGTCCTGGCCGGTGTGGCTCAGTGGATAGAGTGTTGGCCTGCGGACTGGAGGGTCCCGGGTTCGATTCTGGTCAAGGGCATGTGCCTTGATTGCGGGCACATCCCCAGTGGGGTCGTGCAGGAGGCAGCTGATCAATGACTCTTCTCATCATTGATGTTTCTCTCTCTCTCTCTGCCTCTTCCTTCCTCTCTTACATCAATAAAAATATATATATATATATTAAAGGAAAAAAAGAAACCAACCTTGCTGACAGGTAATATACTGGCTGTTTCTCGCAATTGGACTGTGGGGACTCTTAAAAATAATGTGTGTGTGTGTGTGTGTGTGTGTGTGTTTCTTTTTCTGGATGAGTTTTAACAACCTAGAAAGCTTAATTAAGCTTTCCTACTGCACCTCTTTTTAATTGAGTTTAGTAGCAGGCGAGTATTTTTAGAATTGAAGTGATGATTCCATGTAATGGATACACGTCTGCAGATTCTCAAACTGCTACCCGGGTCAGAATGGAGCGAAAGAGCCCAGCCACTGTGGCTCAGTGGTTGAGCATCGACCTAGGAACCAGGAGGTCACGGTTCGGTTCCCGGTCAGGGCACATACCCGGGTTGCAGGCTCAGTCCCCGGTGGGGGCGTGCGTGGATCTATGATTCTCTCTCATCATTGATGTTTCTCTCTCTCTCTCTCTCCTTCTTCCTGCCTCTCTGAAGTAAAAAAAATAAAAAATAAAAATAAAAATGTTTATTTAAAAAACAGCAACCCAAAAAAACAAGGGAGCTAAAGAATGAACTCCCCAAGCCTAAGAGTATGACCCGTTGCTTTTATGCATCCTAACTGTCGTATTTATGTTTACTTATTCCATTCATTCGTTACTTACACGCTGAGTTCTTTCTGCCTAAGGACAAGTGATGGTCAATCTGCATATTGCTCTTTTATTAGGTAGGATAATGGACAGCATCTAATCAAATGAAATAAAAACATTTGATCAGAGTTAACCATCTGAAGCAGAAATGGTCCACGTTTGCACAAATTGACACGTTTGGCAAAGGGGCTGGGGAGGAACCTGTGAGAAACCCAAGGGCGAGGCAGGGCGGGGCGGGGCGGGATGGATTCTATTTAAGGAATTCTCCCATCCCCCCCCCCCCCCCGGAGGAGTTCGCCAACTCAGATACCTGGGCGAGATCCACGCGAAGATACGGCCCCCGGGGAGGACTATCCCAAAGGAAAGTGGCGTGTGAAGGCAGCTCCTCCGGGTGGCCACAGGCTCGGGCAAAAATCAAGTCATTTCTTGCTTTCTCTTTTTGGATGTGTGGTATCAGATGATTCTGCCCCTTCATCTCAGCTTTCCGTGTTTACCTTCAGAGCGAGCGTTTCCTCTGCCAAACACAGCAGATCCGGGGACCCTGGGCAGAGAGGGGCGCGCACCATTTCTCCTGACCCTTACTCCGAGGGCCCCTCTTTGCCCTCGGGTGCCCAGCGTCGCCTCCTAGGGGGTAAACAGAGATGTGCTCATGTTCAGTCCAGGTTTCCTAAATTCTGCGCTTCATTTCCTCTTCAGAAGACATAGTCCTCAAGGCATTCTCCTCCTCCGGGGCTCCCGTCTGCTGGCCTACAAGCAATCTCGGCTGCCTGCCTGGAGGAGGGGGCCTGGTACCCGCACAAGCATGGCGCTGGGAGTACTTAGGAGGGCTGTGGATGGCTAGAGGCAGAGCACACGGTCATGATCACGTTCAGACATTTCTTTCCTCACATTCAGGGTCCTGGGTCCTCATTTTTGTGTCAGTAAGGGGGTACTGTTCCCCGTCCACCCCCTCTTCTCTGCTTGTCACTCTAACCTCCCTACGCTCCACGCTTCTTAAGTCTGCAGAGCTGGCTGGCCGCTTGGGTGCGAGCCACGAAAACTCCCCTAAAGGGTGCGGTTTGCTCTCGAGCTGCTGACTCGGGCCTCTGCTTGGCTCCCCACCCCCTGTCCTTGCCATGTTCTCCTTGGCACGAACACTTTCTTGTTCCAAAGTTCCTTCCCATATCTTATTTTTGCAGGGACCCCAGACTACGACGTTAACTATAAATATTTTGGCTGTGAATCTGATTATGAATCGATGCTGTGAATTTAATATTATACAGAGACTTAATTGACCAAATCCCAGCTCATGTTTTGTTGGCGATTTAAAAATATATGCCATATTGCCCTGGCTGGGGCTCGGTGGTTAGCACCAAAGGGTCACGGGTTCGATTCCTGGTCAGGGCACAGGCCCGGGTTTGTCTCAAGCCCCAGTAGGGGGCGTGCAGGAGGCAGTCAATCCATGATTCTCTCTCATTAGTGATGTTTCTCTCTCCCTCTCCCTTCCTCTCTGAAAGCAATAAAAAATAACATTTTAGCTGGATTCTTTTGAATAGGTCATTCTAATAATATTACAACTAGGTTTTAAATTTTTCTCTTAAACACTTTTTTTTTTTTTTACCAGCCCAAAGAACTGAAAATAAAGTACCCGATACCTGAAGAGAGCAAAATGTAACTACTATACACTTTTTAAATCCCTGCATTTTATTTAAAATCTAGCTCTCATTTTGGTCTACTGACCAAATTTGACCGCACACCCTTGCTGTAGCTGTGCCAATACATTATAACAGCTACTTTGATCAGTTTCAGAAAATTATGAAAAGCCTTGAATCGAGGTATGTTTGGAATACAAATATTTAATAATCATGCTGAGGAGATAGGACCTTCAGTAAATAAGAGCCTCCCTTTACATTTTTGTTCTGGGGAAAGAATGGTACCAAACAGCGCTAGGAACGAAGCCAACGCGACCTCTTAGTTCATTCCAGAACTTTCCACTTGATTATATTTTCAGACCCACTCATTTCACGATGTTTTACTTCCAGGGGGTCTTGCTCCTTGAGGGGTATCCAATGATATTTCAATGGATGAAATAAGACGGAAGCACACAGCTGAGAACTTTAAAATGACTGCATATTGGCCCGAGGCTGGTGTTAACCAATGAGGACCAATTCTGACACCCGGTGAGCTGTTAACACCAAGTTTCCATCTATATCCCGGCCAGAGAGAGCAGTTCCATTCATACCTTCTGCAAGGGTTGTGCGTCTTACCCCAAAATAATTTATTTTTTTTAAAATGTACATTTTTATGGATTTCAGAGAGGAAGAGAGAGAAGCATCACTGGTGAGAGAGAATCATGGATCGGCTGCCTCCTGGACGCCCCCTACTGGAGATCCAGCCTGCAACCTGGGCATGTGCCTCGACCGAGAATCAAACCGTGACCTCCTGGTTCCTAGGCTGATGCTCAACCACTGAACCACGCAGGCCGGGCCCAAAATAGTTTATGAACAGATGCATAAAATAAGGTGCAACACCGTTTAAAACTGAGATATAATTCATATACCATAAAATTCACCTCTTTAAGAGTGCCATGCAGTGGTTGGTATATTCACCATGAAGTACCACTACCACCACTATCTAACTCATGGTCACTCCTATCACCTCACCAAGAAACTCTGTACCCATTAGCAGTCACTACCCGTTTTCTCCGCCCACCTTCCCCAGCCCTCGTCAACTGCGAATCTACTTTCTGTGTCTATAGATTTGCTGGTTCTTGATAGTCCATCTAAATGGAGTCATACAGTATGAGGTCTTTTGTGTCTGGCTTCCATCATAATGTTACATGGTCTATCCATGTTGTAGCATGTGCGAGTGCTTCTTTCCTTTCATGGCTGATATTAGTCCATCATGGTTATACCACATTGGATTCAACCATTCACCCATTGGCGGGCATTTAAGTAGTTTCCACTTTTGGGCTATTATGAACTTTTGTTGTTGTTTTTTAGTTTTTGCATGGACATATTTTCTTTTTTAAATATACTTTATAGAGAGGAAGGGAGAAGGAGAGCTAGAAACATTGATGAAAGAGAAACATTGATCAGCTGCCTCCTACACACTCCCTACTGAGGATGTGCCTGCAACCAAGGCACATGCCCTTGACCGGAATGGAACCTGGGACCTTTCATTCCTCAGGCCGACACTCTATCCACTGAGCCAAACCAGCCAGGGCACATTTTTTTTTTCCATGGAAGAGGCAACACTTCATCTATACCATGTTCTGTAATCTGGGAATTAGGTATGATAACCAGTAGGCATCTTGAATGGCACTGACAGGGCAATCCAGTTCAAATGGATTGTCTTTCACACTCTGTCATGAGAAGGCCACTGCCGAACAGGTGATTCTGAATTATAAAATTTACCATGAACCACATCAGATTATTGATATAAACTTACCTAGGAAGAGACTATTTTCCAAGTGACTCGCTTTTTTTTTTTTTTTTCAATATCATGACTACACGAAGTATTTCTCTACGTAGCATTAACTGTTGATCAAGAAGACACGATATAACAACTTTAGAATTTTCTGCAAAGCACTGCACACACCTCAAAAATATATAGCATGTGGGCAAATTTTCTCCAATCTCCAATGTTCTCACATAATATGCAAAGTATTAAGAATGACAATAGTGAATCTAGTATAATTTTTTTTTTAATAATAAAACTGCACCAGGGAAGCCAAATTATAACTTGAATTTTCCATCAATCAAGCTGGGTGCTGCACCAGGGTCAAAGTTGAGTCTGCTGGTGCTCAATGCACATCTATAATAATAAAAGCATAGTATGCTAATTAGACTGGATAAACGGACGACCATCCGGACGTCCTTCCCATTGAAGCTGGGCCTGTGAGGGCTGAGCCCCTTCAACGGGCACATACCCAGGTTGTGACTCCATCCCCAGTGTGGGGTGTGCAGGAGGCAGCTGATGGGTGATTCTTTCTCATCATGGATGCTTCTTGTTCTCTCTCCCTTCCTCTCTGACATCAGTACAATTACATTTAAAAAGAAATAAAGAAGTACCACATATCGGCATCCCAGCGAGAATCCCGAGTATCGGGTTAGCACGTGTCATTTTACGACATGACTGTGGGAGGGTGAGAGAGAAAGACGGCTGGCAGGTAAGTGATAGGCAGCAGCCACGTGGGCCGGAATCACATCTGTGAGGATTCACGCCACGTTTTTCACCTGCCAGGGTACAAGCACGGAGGGAGCGCTTCCGCTAACACCTCCGTTATTCTCCAGGATGAGACAAGTGCTAGGTTTTGATGTCGATCTTCAGTACCTATTATGCTCGACGCCTTTGCAGGCGGAACAGGCCAAGTCAGGAGATGGACAGGGGGAGGTGAGAGCAGTGGAAGCACAGCTGGGACACGTGTAACGCTCTGCCTTCAGCGTTCTGCGTGGAGTCTGCTTTCCGGGCAGCGGGGGGGTGTGACTGTGAAAAGATCACACAGTTGTCAGTAACGAGGTAGGATTTTTAGCGAGGTGAGAACCGAGCATGACAGATTTAGGGCAGAGAACAAAGTTCCACAAACGGAATTTTAGACAAGTCTGACATTTTTGTGAAAATACTTTTCCTGCCAATTCAACCTTCTTGGTTCCCCCCTTTCCATCCCAACTTAGAGGAAACGCTATATAATTAAAATATTTAAGAATATATGCCTGACTGGTGTGGCTCAGTGGTTGAGCGTTAACCTGTGAACCGGGACACGGTTCAATTCCCAGTCAGGACACATGCCCGGAATGAGGGCTCGGTCCCCAGTAGGAGACACGCAGGAGGTGGCCAATCAATTGATGCCTCTCATTGATGTTTCTCTCTCTCTCCCTCTCCCTTCCACTCTGAAATCAATAAAAAATTATTTTTAAAAAATCTTATCAGGAAAGCAACCATTTCAATGATTCTTTTCCTATAAACAGTATTTCAAAATCAGTGTATTTTTATTTCTAGTCTACATTTTTATTTTTAAAATCCCTCATAAAAGTCCCTTAACATGTTGCGGAACTTACAAACTAGGTTATAACTTTTCAAAGGCTGTATACGGGCACCCTGCGGAATCATCCCCGAGTCTAACTTCTCTGCCAACTCGGGGTCCCCCCACACCCTTTACTATTCGTGTTATTGAGGCAGTGGAGCTGGCTGAAATTTGTTATAAACACGGAGAATAACCTCGGGGGGGGGGGGAATTATTCTCTGGGGGGAAGGAAGAGAACACTAAGAGTATCATCGAGTTAGAATGTGTTCAAAAGTTCACTTGACAATATTATCAAATCCTAGCTCTTCGGGGAGCTGAAGCTTGCTTTAAATTCGATTCGGGGAGACACGTCTAACCAAATCGTTTCCGTCTGAGACACTTTCATACAAAGAAACACACACGAGACAAAGGGTCCTTGACTTGGAGGCAGGATGTATTCCAACGGGGGGAGGGGGGTGGGGAAGGGAAGGGAGGGGAGGGCGCAGGCCTTTCAGCTCCGAAGCTCGGTCACCACACTTCCAGAGAGTTCTGCGGAGCCCCCGCACTGGACGGGACGGGACGGGACGGGACGTGAGGGCCTGTGTGGCCTGGCGGGGCGCCCCTGTCCCTCCGCCCGCAGACGGCGTGTGACCCGCAGGCAGCTGCAGCGTCCGGTTGGCAGGCCTCCCAAGGCTCCTGAGTGTTTATCAGCGGAGTAGGTCAAAAGTCTGCAGACACTGGGTGGAGCAGCAGTAAGCCACAAAACTCACAGTTGTCCTCCTGGAAGTGGAAAAGAGGAAGAGAGAGGGACACGGTGAGTTCAAGATCAAAGCCTCGGGCTTCGTTCCGCTACAGACGGTCCGTTTCTTTGTCAGAATAAAGGATGAGGTATGGCCAGCACAGCATGCAGCAGAGATGCCCGTCTCCTTTGGGCATAGGTGGGGTGTGTCTGTGCCCCCGTTATTAACAGTGATCAGATGACATCATAGTCCCCCCCTCCTCCCTCCCCCCGCCCCGCTAACAGCACATGAAAAACAAGCGTTCTGCATGCTACGGTCTGAAGTCTGCTTTCTAGAACCAACAATAGGAGGACAGCATGTCAAACGTGTTGTAAAAATCACAAAGCCCAGCCCGGCTGGTGCGGCTCAGTGGTCGAGCATCGACCTATGAACCAGGGTTGAATTCCCGGTCTGGGCACATGCGCGGGGTGTGGGCTCCATCCCCAGGAAGGGGCGAGTAGGAGGCAGCTGATCAATGATTCTCTCTCCTCACTGATGTTTCTATATCTCTCTCCCTCGCCCTCCTTTTCTGAAATCAGTAAAAAAATAAATTTTTTTAAATCATGTAACAGAAAACCTCGCCAATTTAATTAGAACACACACACACACACACACACACACACACACACACCAGAGAGCCTAAAAACCATAATTTTAAAGACTTTACCCTATAAATGTAGTCACAGAGATTGGCTGTAGAGGGAGTTTAAAAATCTGAATAGTAGAGATTGAGAGTCCTTTTCCCAGCAAAGGCTGAGCTAAAGGGAAATTTATAACACTAAACACACTTATTAGGGGAGGGAAAAAAGCTCTAAAACCAGTAACCTGAGTTTCCACCAGGAAGTTGGAGAATAAAGAGCCATTTAAGTCTAAAGCAAGTAGCAATCATAGCGCACGCTCCCTGCCCGTTACGGAATCAGACTAGAAATCAGAGGAGGGACTCCAAACGTGACGATCAAACACCCCAGTTCTCTGCCCTTTTCTAACCTGTCGGTCAAACGAGCTGTTTCCTGTGGGTTAAAGAGGAAAGTCTCAAAGGATAAGACCTCACAGGACCTGAATGGAAACGCAAACTTCAGCAAATCAAAAAAAAATCTGACATCAAGTGGGAATTATTCTGGGGCGGGAAGGCGGGCGCAATGTTTGAAAGCCAATGCCATCCACCCTATCCACGGGTGAACAGAGTCAAACGCGCATGGTGTCCATGGACTCGGAGGAAAGCGTTTGAAAAAATACACCCCCTACTCACGCTAGACACGCGGCAAACTAGAGATAGAGGGGACCTTTTCCAATTTCATAAACATCATCGACAAAAAAGGACTTGCTAATGTCCTACTCTGTAGTGATATCTCCTTCCACCACCTTCGTCAACACAGTACTGGAAATCCTAACCACTGTAATAAAGCAAGAAAAATAAAAGCCAAGCCGATGAAAGAGGGAGAAATAGAACCGCCAGCCTGTGGACTGCTAGCTGAAGGGAGAACCCCCTAATAACGTATTGTATCTGCTTGTTACATTTATGTTACCTGATTCGTGAGCAGACTCTTCCCTCACAGCCCCCAGAAGAAACGCATCCTGCCAACACCTTGATTTCTGACCTCCAGCCTTCAGAGCTGTGAGACAGCAGATAGCTGTTGTGTCAGTCAGCATTTTGTGGTATTTTGGTGCGATATCTCTAGCAAACTAGTACACTACTCTGAAAAAACATTCGGTAGCCTGATTACGGATTGGGAAATACAGAACTTGTGAGAAGCAGACATGCCTGGGAAAAGCCAGATGCATGTTGTTATGTTGAACAAGAGTCCTCTAAGTTGATGTCTTTCATTTTAATAAATGAACAGTAAGTTTTGGGAATGAAAATTTGCTATCCCTATAAGGATCAAAAGTTATCAGTAGATGACTCATTCTTCTCTGCGGTAGATATTTAAAGGTTTAGGTATTTATCATTTATGTGAAATTACAATAATTTCTTTTTACTTTACACTGCACTAATTTAGGTTTGAGCTAACACTTGTAAGGGACGTGGTGTTTTAGAAGAATATTCAACATGTTCTTTCACAACAATGCCAGATGTCCATATTAATGTAGACTTTGGCTGAAACAATACTTGATTTTAGGACAAGCAACACCAACAGACCTCAATATATTAGAAAACTTAGAAAAATAAGATTACCAAGACCTTTGAGAATTTATGACATTCAAAATATTGATTTTACTTTGAGCAATAAGGTCCTGAGATTCAAGTATTTGGTTTTCAGTTACCAAAAAAGTCCTTTAAAGGCTATGGTGGAAACCGAAGTCGATGCTTTTAATACAATCTCCATGGCAACATGGGAAGGAGCACAGGCTGGTGGACCAGATGAAAACCACGAGCTCTCAATTTCAGACCAAGCATTACCTCGCCACAGAAAGCCATGTTTATAGCTCAGCGTATTATCTCTGCTATAAACACAGGCACTATGGCTTCGCTCAACCAGAGGGCACTAACTCCTAGGTACTCGATACACACATTTTATTAAACGACCACTATTAAATTTATGTGCTGAGACAATGTAAGATTATCCATACTGAATTTCTAGAAGAAGCAGAAGTAAATGGTATTTGAAAATACTGAGTAAGTTTCCCAGTTTCATGTAAAGATAATACAAAAATGACTTCATTTGAAGGGCCTTCTTTACTTTCACCAATTAATTAGCGCGACAAAAGAAAGTCTGTCTTTTTTTAAAAATAGGTATTTAGAATTTTATCAGCTATTAACAGTGCATCCTGACCACACTGAATTGTTTTCCTTTTCATTTTTTCGGTAAGAAAATACCTTCTATAGGAAACTGCAATAACAATGCATTAGAATTTTACTACAGCTGAATGAATTAGATGAATTTTCTAGTACGTCTTACTCATATAAAGATACTGATATTAAAATTTGCTTATATACACAATTTAAAACAAAATCTCAGATCAGATTTTGAGTGGCAAACACACAATGCAATATATAGATGGTATATGATAGAACTGTACACTTGAAACTTACATAATCTTATTAAACAATGTCACCCCAATAAATTTAATTTTGAAAAAGTCTGTGAGCTACAGAAATAAATAGTTAACATTTACTTAGTCTTGATTACATAGCAGGCACCATCCTGGGCTCCTGACATGAATCGTCTCACTTAAACCTCACAAAGACCTTATTAAACAGATATTCTTATGATGCTCATTTTACTGATGAAAAAAATTAAGCTCAGAGAATTTAAATAATTTGCCCAAGATCTCCCAGTGGAGAGGTCAGGGTTGGAGGCTGGATCCCCAATATGGGGTGTGCAGGAGGCAGCTGATAATGATTCTCTCACCATTGATGTTTCTCTCTCCCTCTCCCTCTCCCTCTCTGAAATCAGTAACAAATAAAATAAAAAAGAAATGATTACAAAGGAAACACCTCTTGACAGGGAATAGAGGTAACGAGTGACCTGGAAAACTGACTAACCCAGAACACCACCTGGGATAAATAAGTACGGTATTATAGCACCTTTTTTTTTTTTTAACTTTGAAAAATGCAAACTTAGAAAAATCTTAAATTTAGAAAAATCTATATGCTATGGCTGTGCTAATGGGGGAATTTTTTATTTGCTGTTCTATTTTTAATTGTCTGGTATTCTTTTTTAAACTACCGGTATGGCGTTTTTGACTTAGTGAACATTTTTAGCAAATTCAAGGCATTGTGCCAAGAAGCAGAAAGTGGCAAGAGAAAGCCATTTGGAAGGGTTAGAAATTCAACACACTCACATACTCTCACACACACACACACACACACACACACACACACACACCGGTCAGCCACACACTTTCAGTTAGCAACACCCATTGCATAGACGGGCTGGGCTGGTCCCATTGTATAATAACTATCTGGTTCTTGCAATTCCTTGTTACCTGAAGACTACTTTGAACAGGGGAAGAGCAGAAAAGCATGCCTGCAAAGCATGAGCTACTCTCAATAATGTATGCCATAAAACTGTTCTGTGTATGAGCAAAAATGTTTCCTCATGATGCTAAAAATGCGCACGTTTCATTTAGCACGGCCTTTGCCCCTATGTAGCTGCTGACTTCACGGTACTTTCCTGCGAGGCACCCACCCCTCCCCGCACCCCCACCGGCGCCCAGGGATACACCCCGGTGCCCACGTGGGCATGATTACCCCTGGTGCAGCCCCGCCATCGGCGTCTCTCTCAAGGGAAAGAGCTTGGGGTAGACGATTGTAAACATGGGCTCGCTACACCGGTGGCAGTGCCCCAGGGGGCAGTGCAGCAGCTCCAGGAGACTTCTGGGTAACGAGACGGGAGACAGGAAGTTCAGATCTGGAACATAAGAGAGAGACAAGCATGCATGAATAATAATAATTAAAAAAAAAAAAAATCAGAATGCTTTACAGTACCAGGCTTTTAAATATAGTTCTTTGTTACCGAGTGAGTTCAGTTAGTTAAAAGTACCGCATGCTGGAAATTCTTTTATCTGTCAGGCATGGAATAAAAACGGAACATTATTTAGAGATGAAGATGCTTTTACATTTCTGATACTAAGAGGAAATCCACATCGGCTTTTAAGAGCAACCAAAAGCTGCCATGAGGAAGAGGCAAGGAAAGAACAAGAGCAAGAATTCTTTAAGAACGAAGATCAGAAAAGTGTGATTTTACCAGAGTGGGCTTGTAAACTTCTATAAGAGACAGAGAATAAAAAAAGGGACTGGATTGGAGATGAAAATGGGCTTTCAGTAAGTTCTTCCTAAATCTATTGGGCATTTAGAATCAATCAAGTTAAATCATATTGACTGAAAAGAATAAAAAAAGGGAAAATAAAAATGTAAAAGGAATGAAAAGCAACGAAACCAAGTTGCCCCTCAAAAAAAACTGCCCCTCACTCTTTGGCTCAATGGGTAGAGCGTTGGCCTGCTGACTGAAGGATCCCGGGTTCTATTCTGTTCAAGGGCACAGGCCCGGTTTGCAGGCTCGATCCCCAGTAGGGGGTGTGCAGGAGGCAGCAGATCCATGATTCTCATCATTGATGTTTCTCTCTCTCTCCCTCTCCTTTCCTCTCTGAAATCAACACAAATATATTTTTAAAAAATAAGTAAAAATTTAAAAACTGGATTAAATGGTAAATTTTACTTCTGTGTATTTTTCCACAACAATAATAAAAAAAAAAAAAAAGGAACAGTGAACCGAAACCGGTTTGGCTCAGTGGATAGAGTGTCGGCCTGCGGACTGAAAGGTCCCGGGTTCAATTCCGGTCAAGGGCATGTACCTTGGTTGCGGGCACATTCCCAGAAGGGGGTGTGCAAGAGGCAGCTGATTGATGATTCTCTCTCATCGATGTTTCTAACTCTCTATCCCTCTCTCTTCCTCTCTGTAAAAAATCAATAAAATATATTTAAAAAACAAACAAACAAAAAACAGGGAAACAGGTGGCATGACACAACGGCACAGGTCCCTGGAGGGGGCAGACAGGGACGGGGGGGGGTGGGGGGGGGGGGGCCCCGTACCTTTGAGAAGACTGTGGTAGACGTGATGCAGGCGCCTCATGGCCAGCTCCTGCAGCGGCAGGATGTGGTCCTTCTCCGTCCCTATGGCCTTCACCTCGGCGGGGAGGAAGACGGTGAGGGGCCCGGATGAGAAGGACAGCAGCTTCCCCTCGGAAACTTGGACGGGAGCCCCACAGCTGCGGAGAGACAGGCATTCACCGCCAGGTGAGCGACGAGGAAAGGAAGACACGTGCAATAAAACATGTGCTTGTCAAAATATTGTATATATACATTGAACATATGTAAACATCTGAAGACGCCGCTGAATTGCCAGAATGCTTTGCAAAGCGAACAGATGCTCTCCCGGGCTCCTTAATAAAACCTGGCACAGCCTGGCCGGTGTGGCTCAGTGGTTGAGCGTCAGTCAACCCATGAACCAGGAGGTCACAGTTCGATTCCCGGTCGGGGCACATGCCCGGGCTGTGGGCTCCACCCCCCAGTTTGAGGGGGGAAGGGGGGGCAGGAGGTAGCCGATTCATGATTCTCACCATTGATGTTTCTCTCTTTCTCTCCCTCTTCCTTGCTCTCTGAAATCAATAAAAATATATTTTTTAAAATAACAAAAATTAGAAATAAAATAAATAAATCTACGCTGTCCAGCTGAAACCCAGCTAAGCCACTGCTGAGGTCTGGGCCTTCCGGCGAGGACAGACTGAGGGAACTTTTCCTCCTCGGATCCACACGGTACGGCCTGTGAGCTCTACGTGTCCTCATTTTAGGACCCTCTTCGCGTTTATGTTTATTGACGTTTTCAAAATTAAAAGGGGAAGAAAGGACACGCTGTTAGGTTATAGGGCCGTGGTTTCACAGAACTTGCTGGCGTGGAAAAACACCCTGCGGAGCAAATAGATTTTTAATAGCAGACGATACCTTTATGGGAGCCGTTCGCAGGCTTGTGGTGAAAACGCTCTCGGCCAAACCTGCTGACTCAGCCAAGCCACACCCTGCTCCCTGTGGCTGCTCAGACCCAGGGCACAGAGGGCCTTGTTCCTTCAGGATTACCCGCACTCGGGCGTCTGACCTCATGCCACCCCCTGCCTGCGACCACTGGGCTGCCTGAAAGTCTTCACACGTTCCTTCCCGAACGACCAGCAGGCGCCAGCGGACCTGGCTCTTTTGCAGACGTAACCTGGGACAACCTCCCCCCCCCTGACCCCCGCCCCCGGGGAACGGGCACTGAGGGAGAGAAAAGAAGCCCTTGGCTGGATGGCTCATTAGGAAGGCCCTTCGTCTGCTCATTCCTTCCACTAGGAGATGTTCCCACTCTTCGCCAGCCAAGCGAGATACTTAAAGAAAACAAACAGCCCGGCCGGTGTGGCTCAGTGGTCGAGCATCGACCTATGAACCGGGATCCCCCAGTGGGGTGTGCAAGGAGGCAGCCAACTCCACTCCGTCTTCTCTGACTAACATTAGAATCATTGTAATCGTTTCGTTTTCCAAGGAAAAGGAGTCATCTTGATCATTTGTTCTCTCTCTTTTTAAAAAAATATTTTTTATTGATTTCAGAAAAGTGAGACAGAAACATCCATGATGAGAGAGAAACATCAGTTGGCTGCCTCCTGCACGCCCCCTACTGGAGATGGAGCCTGCCCCCCGGGCGTGTGTCCTGACCGGGAATTGAACCATGACCTCCTGGTTCATAGGTGGACACCAAACCACTGAGCAACACCGTATGGGCATAATTCAGCAGACTCTGACTAACGCCGATTCAGCTCTAATGTGAGGGAGCCTCACGCAATCAGCTGAGGGCCTTAGGGAACAGGAGCGAGGTCCCCTGAGGGAGAGAAAGTTCTTCCATTCAGTGTCCTCAGCCTCCAGCTGCCTCCTCAGCTCAGCTCCTCCCTGGGCCTCCAGCCCGCCTACAGATTTCACATTTGCAAGCCTTCACCATCAGATGAGCCAATTTCTTTTTATCTTTTTTTTTTTTTAATCTTTCCTTAACGTATTTTTATTGATTTCAGACAGCCATGGAGAAGGAGAGAGAGCGATAGAAATATCAATGATGAGAGAGAATCATTGATGGGCTGCCTCCTGCACGCCCCCTAATGGGGGCCTAAAACCCGGACAAGTGGCCTTTATTGGAATTGAACCGGGGATCCTTCAGTCCGCAGGCCGACGCTCTATCCACTGAACTATACCAGCTAGGGTGAGCCAATTTCTTAAAATAAATTAATCTCCCTCTCCCGCCCACCCCTCACCTCATTCTACTGGTTCTGTCGCCATGGAGAACACATGGTAGAAGAATATTTGTTTCCAAACTTTACAGCCATACTGCAGTTCGGGAACCCTGAGCACAACCATAAAACAACGAAACAGGCCAATCATTGGTGAGTATTTACTTCATCCTGTTATTGCCGTGGCAGCTGCTGCTCTTAACCCGACTGCAGACGGGCTCAGCGTGGGTCCGCCTGAAGAATTTAATAATACAGAGGAGCAAACAAAGGCTTACAAACTCAAAACCAGATTCTGCCTAGCGCTCTCCTGGTCTCCAATAACGAGGAAGACAGGGGTCTGACTGACGCTACCGCAAAGGCGCATTAGCAAGTAAGTGGATCCTCATCTTGCATAAGGTCGAATTTCCCTCTGACAGTTCTCTCAGAGGAAGTTCCTACTCTCCCTGACTGGACGGAAAGAGCTAACTAAATCCAGTTCAGGATCCATCTATGAATGCCTTCTCTGCCTAAGAGGAGAGAAGAGCAGCAGGTGGAGAATGCAGGCTGCAAGGGAGGGAGTCACAGGGGTTCGGGACCTTTCCGCTCGCCATGGCCAACCTCCCTTGACCACATCAGAGACTAAATGACACTCACAAAGTGATGCAGGAGAGAAAAAGTTCTTTCCTTTCTTTGTGGTAAATTTTATTGATTTCAGAGAGGAAAGGAGAGGGAGAGAGAGACAGAAACATCTACGATGAGAATCATGGATCGGCTGCCCCCTGCGTGCCCCACAATGGGGATGGAGTCCACAACCCGGGCATGTGCCCTGTCCAGGAATCAAACCGTGACCTCCTGGTTCATAGGTCGATGCTCAACCACTGAGCCACACCAGCTGGGCCTTTAAAGGAACAATTCTGGAATAGAAGGACCAGAACTGCACCTGTGACAACTGCATGCGGAGCTACTAGTAAGAAAGCCAGCAGACTGAAAATGCCTTTGGGGCTTGGCAGGTGGGACTGCCTCCACTCCCAGACTCCCCGTGTGAGAAAGGTGACTGTGTGGTGCTCTCCTAATAGTAATTTATTTTCTCATGGCTAGTATCAAGGGAAAACGTTATTACACTACTAATAACAACCATCGAACGTAAGCCCCTGGCTAAAAAATCTGCATATTTTGCACTACTATTGACTGTCCGCAGAGATTTGGAGCTCTCAGAAAATTCGCTTTCTCTGCTACCAGATACCAAGTCAAGGACTGAAAGCTCTCTCCCTGCTCAGAACCAACAGAACTTTCTGGCAGTCAGCACCACATCTAAACATGGGAGCAGAAGGCCCGCTATCTGGATCATGGCACAGCCTAAAGACATCTCAGTGCCATCTCTGAAGGCCGGCTTGGTGCGGGCGCCCTGCCTCATCCTGGGGCTGGCCTGCATCACTCCCTGTCTTAGTGATGGGCCCTTCCTCCCCCGGAGGACCTCGTGGGGATCAGTGACAGGAGAATCACAGCTGTCACACCAGCTGCAGGAACCGCTGAGCTGCACAAACCACTGTGCTTCCCAGGGGGCTCTGCCGGTCGGCGCCTGGCTTGTGTTTCATCAGCCTGCACAGGCGCTGACCTCATCCATCCAGGGCTCCCCCGAGATCACAACCGTGTCATTTCTCCCCGGGGAGGCGGCTACGCCGAGGCTGGCACTCTCCGGAGCGATGGCTGCTGGGTGCCCGTCCCCCGGAGCCATGCCAGCAGGGGCACTGCTGTGCTCTGTGCACCAGCCCATCGCCAAGCCCTCTCTGGCCAGAGCTGCCCATGGGGAGAGGCAGGTCAGGCAGGGTGCTGGGGATTGTGAGCGCAGAGCCAAACGTGCTAAGTGGCCTCGGAGGGGTCCCCAGCGTCCTTTGGCTGCTTGAGTGAGGGGAGCGAGGCCAGAAGCAGGCTCTGGAAGCTGGCTTATATTAACCCCAAACCCCTGTGGGAAGCACTTTAAGGTGGGTCCATCCCACTATTATGGGAGGAGCTAAAGCTGACTTTTTTTTTTTAATTAAAAAAAATATATATGTATATTGATTATTTTAGAGAGAGGAAAGGAGAAAGAGAGAAACATCAATGAGAGACACATTGATTGGCTGCCTCCTGCACAGCTCCTACTGGGGATGGGCACGTGGCCTGACCAGGAATGCAACCAGAATGGGACACTGCTCAACCACTGAGCCACGCCAAGAGGGCCGAAGCCATCTTTCTAAAAGCCCGACTGAGAAGAGAAGGTAATTGCTGTTCTGAAAACAGGGCCTATCGCTCCCCATTGAATGAAACATCTGCTTTGGCTGCCGGGATCCTGATCTGCACGAGGGGCTATTTCAGACGCTGAGTCCTAAACAGCCCAAGTGCTTCAGGGCTCGATCCGAGGGCGGCCCTGCAGGGGCGGGCCGAGGAGGACAGCCTTTACGTTCCTGCTGACGCCGCCGTTCTGGGACTGACACCGAGCTTAGAAGGATGTGCAGAGATTTCTTGAATGACAACGCTCCAAACTTGCTTGCCCCATATGCTTACGTCTAAAGGTATGTGCTTTCGCATATGAAGGACAGAGATAAAACTGAGCAGGATTATCAGGTCAGTGCATCTCTCCCTCCGCTAGATCAAGCCCAAATGAGGAGACCAGAAGCAAAGGCGGCAGAGGAGCTGGACCGCAGGCTGAGACGCGACGTCTGCTCACCCGTTGCACCCGACGACCTTGTTGTACAGGTAGGACGGCAGGCCTTTCAGGTGCGTGTTGTTGTCCACGTACACGTACTGCAGCTCTCGAGATCGACCTAGATCTGGGTCAGAAAGCAAAGCGCTGTAACTCCCACAGCCACGTAACAGGAAATGTGAAATTCAGTGCAACGACGCGGACACCACCCAAACACGCTCTCAGCTCAGGTGTGCCGTATGGAGTCCCGAGGACAGTGGTCGGCAAACCGCGGCTCGCGAGCCACATGTGGCCCTTTGGGCCCTGGAGTGTGGCTCTTCCACAAAATACCACGGCCTGGGCGAGTCTGTTTTGAAGAAGTGACGTTAGAAGGAGTCTAAGTTTGAAAAATGTGGCTCTCCAAAGAAATTTCCATCGCTGTCCTGTTGGTATTTGGCTCTGTGGACTAATGAGTTTGCCTACCACTGTCCTAGAGGACTCAAGGTAAGTCTCTGCTCGAGCTGATGCAGCGGGAAGGCATGTAGGATACTCATCATGGGAGCCCCATCTTGGAGTCAGGCACCTAGGGTTTGAATTCTCATTTTCTTGTGTACAAAATGTGTGTCCTTGATGTTACCATCTGGACAAAGGGGGGAATAATGCTGCCTCTTCAATTCAGGGGGAATTACTAACACAGTTTCTGAATGACCAAGTGGAATTCTTGGCACCCAGCCTTCTCCAATATATGGCAGTTATTATCATTCCCGTGATTATCAGTAAGTGATATTTGGAGGTGTGCCCTCCAGGAGAGGGTCAATTAAGAGAGAATTCTTCCCCTAGCTGGTCTGGCTCAGTGGATAGAGCGTGGGCCTTTCAGACTCAAGGATCCCGGGTTCCATTCCAGTCAAGGGCACGTACCTTGGTTGCGGGCTCAATCCGAGGCCCTGGTCAGGGCGCATGCAAGAGGCAACCAATCAACGTACGTCTCTCATCATTGATGCTTCTATCTCCCTTCCTTTCTGAAATCAATAAAAACATATTTTAAAGAATGTTTCCATTCTGAAAACAAAATTTTCGCTCAGTAACTAACTTTGAGAATCTTTTTTTTAAAAAATGATTTCAGAGAGGAAGGAAGAGGGAGAGAGAGAGAGAAAAACCTCGATGATGAGAGAGAATCCCTGGGGATTGAGCCCAGGAGCCGGGCATGTGTCCTGACTGGGAAACAAACCATGACCTCCTGGTTCATAGGTCAATCACTGAGCCACACTGGCCGGGTCTCTGGAAGATGCCAGTGACCCGCCAGCTAACAAGATGGGTGTGTTTTCTTCCTCCTATTAATTTTAATGGGCCGATGTCGTGCAATAAAACATGTCATGCAATAATACCCTTCCCAGTTCCTGTGCGGGAGTGCTCAGTACGTGAACTTCATAAAGCGAGGAAGTGAACATCTGCCCAGATGTGAAAGCCACAAAGAACTTCTTCATGTGGCTTTCTAACGCGTCCAAAGTGTTTTTCCTCTCTTCCTTCCAGGCGCCCAGATCAAAGCGCTGTGACTTGCAAATTAGCGAGAGCTCGCGGTCTTGCACAGACTCCAGCTCTTTCTCCTTGAACTTCAAGGCCCTGGCATGTGCGGTGCACATGGCCGCCCAGGGAACACAAAGGGCACTGTGTGCGGGGCGCTGGGTGTGTAACTGGCCTGTAAGAGCCGGCCCGGCCAGGACCAACAGGGTCTGTTTACTGAGACCCGGCCAGCGTGAGCCTCATTCCTTCCATCAAAGATGAATGATGGAGTCTCTTCAAGAAAACGACAGACCGAAATGGGGTTGTTTAGAATGATCTGTCAACGTTATACCGATAATCAGAGTTTGGGAAATTGGATCTGTAACTAGTCATAATGACATTTTTAATGCCTATAAAATGTGGGTATCTTCGTAATGAATGGACAGTAATTGGTAGTCTATTCAGAAAATATTTTAAAAAGCTAATATAAACTACCTACAGGAGCCCAGGCAGTGTGGCTCAGTGGTTGAGCATCAACCCAGGAACCAGGAGGTCCAGCCCACATGCCCAGGTTGTGGGCTCCATCTGTGACGTCAGGAGGCCTCCAGGTGTGACGTCAGGAGGCACTGCCAAAGCCCAGTGGTGAAGGAAGTGTTTAGCTCCCTTTAAAAGCTCACCTCCCTGTGGGACGGTTCCGCTTCCAGATTTGGGGCAGGGATTGCAGTAAGTCCCAGGAATTCCTTCAGAGAAGATGCTGGGGAAGGAGACTCATCCTGATGGTCCAGCACAGACTGGGGGTTTCACGTTGAAATTCGTTTAAGTGGCACTTTCGTTTCTTACCAGTTAAAATAATTTGGTTCTCAGTGAAAATAAATGTATTGTTTTATTAAAGGCCCATGTTTGTTTACACATATTATGTCAGAACGGGCCAATTACAGAAGTCCGCAGTGGATAACGTTCCTTATTAGCCAGAGTGACATTGTGTGTGTGTGTGTGTGTGTGTGTGTGTGTGTGACCTGAGGATATTTTCCCATTGATTCTGAGAGAGAGTGGAAGGGAGGGGGGAGATGGAGAAAGAGAAGCATTGATGAGAGAGAGACACATCGACTGGTTATCTCCCGAAGGCCTGGGATCAAGCCTACAACCGAGGTGCATGCCCTTGACCGGTATCAAACCCGGGATCCCTTCAGTCCATGGGCCGATGCTCTATCCACTGAGCAACACCAGCTAGGTCCAGTGACATTTCAAGCTCGGTCTTTAAAAATGTCTAGTCTGCTTACCTGGAAACACTAACCATTAGAACACCCGATACAAATTTTTCTACATAGAAGCCCACATCTAAGCAGGTATGTCTGTACGAGTGGCCACCCTTCCATGTAGCTCTATAACCCCTGTCAACTGTAATGTTCTCTACGTGAAAAATATCACACATATGTGGACACACACATACAGGGTGTCCCCAAAATGTCTGCACACTTTAACCGCGGATGGCTCAAGTCTGAAAATGAAATGTATTTTGATCAACACTGCCTTTATAATTATTCCAAGTGCGCGTAGACAGTTTTTGGGACATCCTACATATGTCAATCCTTTCTCAGAGCAAACCATCTCATATTTCACACGTTTTGTCCCTAATCACATTTTTCGCACAGATTTTTTTTTTTCTTCTTTTATCTCAAATCCCGACATGAACTCGGGAAGGCAGGAAGCCTTCTTCACGGCACAGGTGGGTTTAAGAGAGGAAGCTCAAGGCCAACAGAATGGAGAAAACGGACCCCTCCCTCCCAGGCGAGGGCCCAGAGGTGTGCTGTCTCGGTCTCTGCCTCTGGGCTTGCCCGCGGCCACACTGGCCCACTCACCAAGCGGCAGAAATGCGAGCCGGTTTCCGGCCATGGAGAGCTCATTGAGGCTGGGCAGCTGGCAGAGGTGGCGCGGCACACACCACAGCCGGTTCCGGTCCACGGTGAGGTACTGCAGAGAAAGGCACAGGTGAAGCCTCTCGGGTAAAGCTAGCAAACGATTGGCAGAAATGTCTAGTGTCTGCAGCTCCTTCAAATCGCCAACCTCTACAACCAAAATCAGAATGAAGATAAATCGCATCCTCATCGCGGCAGGCAGGCCGATTAAATCAAATGAATCAATACTGCAACAGTTCACCCAATTAAACCCAGTGGCTGCAGCTACTTCCACAGACAGGAATGGGGAGGCCCGGGGTGAGGTCTAGTATGCGAATGATCCAACCTGGGCAGGTGTTTTTAAAGGAGCCTGCCAGAATTGTTTTTCAAAAAATGTTTTTATTGATTTCAGAGAGGAAGGGAGAGGGAGAGAGAGAGAGAGAGAGAGATAGAAACATCAGTGATGATAGAGAATCATGGATCAGCTGCCTCCTGCACACCCCCTACTGGGGATGGAGCCCACAACCCTGGGCAAGTGCCCTGATCAGGAATCGGACCCTGACCTCCTGGTTCATAGGCTAACACTCATCTACTGAGCCACCCCGGCAGGGCAAGTATTATTTCCTTTTTAATAAAATTGTCTATAATTAATTTTACCTTTTAACATGACTGACGCCTTCAAAAATATCTATTGATCAGTCACCCTGAAATTAGTGTGATATTACTGATAAAGAGTTTCAATGCGTCCTTTTTAGAATATCAGTGGAACCTGACTCTTTCCGGCTGGTCTCCCTGTCAGCACCTACTCCCCACGGAGTAAACACCAGTGTGCAGACTCCGTTTCCTTAGTGTGCCTAGAATGATCCTAACTTCGCGGCTGTCGGCATGGCTTCTTTTTACGCTAGAACCTCACAACTCTGCAGCTACTTACAGAACACCCTGAGAATGACTTCCTAGCTGCCACGCACTGATTGCTCCCACGAAGCATACAGACAGTGCGGAAGTGCAGCTCCTCGGGAGAACGCAGCAGGCTCCCCCCGGACCATCCCTCTCGGCTGGCGCACGCTGACCTCGTCTGAGGTCTAAACGGGAATGGGAGGGAAGCCACCCGCGCGGTGCAGGGCAGTGACCGCAGAGTCAATAGCAAGGCCGGGTGTTTTTTAAGCACTGGCTTTTTCCGCTGCCGCCAAGTCTGCTCTAACTGAAGCTGCCAGGTAAGGGGGAGCGCACACACAGAGACATAAAGGGCAAGATTTCAGTGTCCGCTTCCGTTCTGCGTACTAGTGTGTCCCTCTGTATGCTCATTCTCTCTCTCTCTACCAATAGACCGGCGTTGCAAGGCCCATACTCTGGTACGTAGAAATACATTCAAGCCATAACCCTATTACTCATCATCCGTGCAACTTTGGGTTACTTATTCAGGTATTTAGATGAGATGGTTTGATGTTTAAAAAATCATCTACAGCCTGGCTGGCGTGGCTCAGTGCTTGAGTATCATTCTATGAGCCAGGAGGTCATGGTTCAAGTCAGTCAGGGCACAGGCCCAGGTTGCAGGCTCCATCCCCAGTTAGGGGGTGTGCAAAAGGCAGCCGATTCATGATTCTCTCTCATCACTGATGTTTATCTCTCTCCTTCTCTGTTCCTCTCTGAAATCAATAAAAATATATTTAAAAAAATAAATAAGAAATCATCTATAAAAACACCTGACTAACATGTACCTGAAGGGATTAAATATTCATAGATTCAACAAGACATGGCAGAAAACAATTACTATTGTATTTATTTTTAATTTTCAGCTCATTAAATCATATTTTTAAAATGTAAATTCTAAATATAAGGGCCTTTTTAATTGATGTAAGTTTTATCACAGAATCAATTATGAACACAGTACATTCAAGGTTTGTTATGTTTAACATAGAGAAAGGGGCTCTCAGAAAGTAGATAATCTTTCAGAAAATGGGTAGGACTACCTTGGTCAAGTAAAAAAATTAAAACCAGTCATAAAGAGCTTGCTATATATTCATAAGAATGTGTGGCAGGTTATGTTTAATAACAATCAATCACAAGAAAGAATAAAATTAACAATACCAGAAAGCTCATTGAAAAAAAAATCTATTAACTATGCATTTGTCTAATAGAAGTAACATCAAACAAGCAATTAAAAAGTCCTCTTAATTAGGAAAGACAATAACATATTATTTGGGAGCTTTAAAATAAAATGCTCTAAACCACCTGACATCAGAGAAGCACAACAGACACTGATAGGACTGAAATATTTATGTCTGGGTGTCAAACTTGGCAACTAATTCCCAATAGAAATTTTAAAATGTGAAAGACATATTAAAAAAAAAAAAAAAAATCACTGCCCTAACCAGTTTGGCTCAGTGGATAGAGCTTCAGCCTGCAGAGTGAAAGGGTCCCAGGTTCGATTCAGGTCAAGGGCATGTGCCTTAGTTTCGGGCACATCCCCAGTAGGGAGTGTGCAGGAGGCAGCTGATCGATGTTTCTAACTCTCTATCCCTCTTCCCTCCTGTCTGTAAAAAATCAATAAAATACATATTTTTAAAAATCACACTGTTTTGACATTTTAGGTGGGGCTTTGTGTGCAATTAAATTATGCACTAAAGTTTCTTTCAATGTCATTCAAAATAAGTTACTTACCAGGCATTTACTGCTTATCTAACCAAATGGTTGACCTGACCCTAGCAAAAATGGCCCTGAGACCACTGCAGGAGATAAGAAACTATTTCTTGAAAGTGCTCTTCCGGAGTGCCAACCATAATCTAACCCGCTGTTAGACAGAAGTGGCCTCTCTCTCTTCTTTAGATACAGCCCGTCTTTGAAACTGAAAAAGCATGTATTCTAAAACTTAGCGTCTGTACCACTGCTTTGTGTCAATACACGAATCGCTACTTAGAAAAAGCCTTTTATTGTCTTCATTCTGCAAGACGAATGGAGACCACATACGCGGGTTTTCATTCCTGTGCTGTATTTTGGGGACTGTCTACTCCCCAGATTTCTTCGAGGCAGGCTTTCTTCCCTCTTCACTGCGACAGCACAATGGAGCTTGTGACCTGAATGAGATCACCAGGTGCCCATTGTTGGCATAAAGCTATTATAACCGCTGCCTCGAGAAATATCACAGCATCACCGTCCAGCATTAAAGTTTAGTTTTTATTTTACTACTTTGAAGAGAATAACTACAAACAGTCCATATTATGCTATCTGAATAAAATATCCTTCTAGCGATTGCTTTCATTTCACTTTCTAAACTCAAATTGGTATAGGGAGCCCGGCCGGTGTTGCTCAGTGGTTGAGCATCATCCTATGAACCAAGAGGTCAAGGGTTCGATTCCCAGTCAGGGTACATGCCCGGGTTGCGGGCTCAAACACCAGTAGTGGGCGTGAGGAGGCAGCCGATCGATGTTTCTCTCTCATGGATGTTTCTATCTCTCTCCCCTCTCCCTTCCTCTCTGAAATCAATAAAAATATATTAGATTGTGAGATGGATGTCCGGACAGCTGGACATCCCTCGAGGGGTCCCAGATTGAAGAGGGTGCAGGCTGGGCTGAGGGACAATCTCCCCCCACCCCTGTCCCCATGCACGAATTTCATGCACCGGGCCTCTAGTATATTATATAAATGGCCTGAGAATATTTCAAAAGAGTGGGGCTGAAGGTGGTGTGAAGAACGGGGTGAAGTCTCCCCACCAAAAGCAAGCAGAACACTGGACAAACCTGTAAAGAATCAACTATTTCAGGGCTCTGGACACCACCCAGAGGCAGACAAGTTCCTAAGTGTCTATTCTTGGAAACCTGTTAAAGCTTCATTCAAGAACAGCGGGAGTGTGAGCCTTTTATTGCTTGGGGTGGCTCCTCTCCCATCCAGGCCCCAAGTTCAAGCTCAAGAATATGTGCTTACCCAGGCAGGGCTGAGGAGGAATGGTGAGGACAACCAGCAGGCTGGCAGTCAGAGAGAGCATCCTTGACTTGGGGGGGGCGAGGGGGTTGGGGTAAATCTCACAGGTTCCCCCCCCCCCCTTTTTTTTTTAGCTAAAAGTGGCCAACGGTGTAGGAAAAGAATGAGGAAAACACATGCTTTGCTAGCCTGGTATTCAGACCCCGTTGGAATGAGCGGTTGAACAGCCATAAATTTAATTGGGGGATTCTGGAAATGGGAGAGCAGATGAAGTGCTAGCTCTGCTCTCCACAAATCCTTCCACAGCCCAGGAGCCATGTCTCCGCGCAGGGAAGGCCCGAGAGTCTGCACAAAGTCAACAGCGGAGCAGATGTGACAGCTGACGCGCCCTGACAGCGCCTGACAATCCGAGCACATTTATTTCAGTTCGCGTAAGACGGGAGCTGCACAGGCTGGAAGTGTTTGAGCAAACGTCTTTCCAAAGCGATGGCAGCTCCTCGGCCATACAGACATCGCAGCTGCCCCTACGGAGCCAGGTTAAGGAGCACAGGACTAAACTCCGAGCAGCTACATACCACAGAGGGGGGAGAGAGTCTGACATGTACACCGCAGGAAGGAACAAGAATTTAAGAAAGAAAACAACTTCCAGAAAAATAAGTCAAAATCCAAAGTTTGTCCCAATATGTTAACTGAATTTTCCACTTTTCCACAACCACAAAAATACAAGATAGCGAAGTGTGACCCATAACCAAGGGTGCGTGGAGGAGAGGGGCGAAATGAGGAGAAGCAGTCAACAGAAACTAACTCTGAATGGGCCCAGATGTTGGACTTGGCAGGGATTTCAAAGCAGCTGTTACAAATGTGTTTGAAGAAGCAAAGGAAACTATGTCAAAAACTAAAGAAAACTATGATGACAATGACTCAATCAATAGAGAATCTAAATAGAAAGACATGAAAAGAGCCAGGGAGCCATTCTAAAGTGGAAAATACAGTAATTGAGATAAAATGGTCACTAGATGGCCTCAGGATCAGACTTGACATGGTGAAGGAAAGAACAGTAAACTCAAAGACATGTCAATAGGAATTATTAAATTTGAAGAACAGAAAGAAAAAAAATCAACAGAAAATGATCAGCGCCTCAGAGACCTGTGGGATACCATCATATCTATAATGGGAGTCCCAGAAGGAGAGGAAAAGGAGAAAGTGGGAGAAAAAAAATACGTTAAAAGACAATGGCTGAAAATGTTCTATATTTGATGATAAGCATTAATGTACAGATCCAAGAAGTTCAATGAATTCCAAGTAGGAAAAACACAAAGAAATCCGTATCTAGACACATCACAGTCAAATTGCAGAAAGGTAAACAAAAATAGAAAAGCTTCCATGAGAGCCAAAGCTGGTTTGACTCATTGGATGAAGCATCGGCCTATGGACTGAAGAGTTGCAGGTTTGATCCGTCAAGGGCATATGCCCAGGTTACGGGCTCCATCCCCAATGGGGGGTGTGCAGGAGGCAGCTGATCGATGGTTCTCTCTCATCAGTGATATTTCTCTCTATCTCTACCTTCCTCTCTGAAATCAACAACCATTGGATGAGGTTGGAAGTGGGTCACGCCCCTCAACTACCATTGGGTGAGGTGGGGAGTGGGTCCTGCCCCTCAGCAACCATTGGGTGATGTAGGAAGTGGGACCCACACCTCAACAACCATTGGGTGAGGTTCAATGTAAGTCTCACCCCTCAACAACCATTGGGTGAGTAAGAAGTGGGTCCCGCCCCTCAACTACCATTGGGTGAGGTTGGCAGTGGGATCCGCCACTCAACAACCATTGGGTGAGGTTCAAAGTTGGTCCCACCCCTAAACAACAACTGTGTGAGGTTGCTAGTAGGTCCACAAGGCAGGGCACATATTAATTACAGAAATACAGATCTCTCTGAACAACCCCCAGCCCTTTTGACTGGTCCCACCTCCTCCTCACTGCTCATGCCCAATGTACCCTCAAGGACTGGGGGCAACTGTGTCATCCCAAAGCACTTCCTCCCCCCTCTGCCTTCCTCCCATCACCAGGAGGCACTATGTGTCTCTCTCTCCCAATGCTCAGACTGCGGGACGGAAGTCACAGCAGGTGTACAGCACAGACCCTGGCAGACACCCCAGGATCCTGGCCACCAAGGCCAACATCAAGAGGGATCCACGGATAAATCGTGTTGGTATCACGTGCCCTCACTCTGTGCGATGAGCATGCTCCACACCTGTGGTGCTCTTCCCTGAACCCCAGTCTATTATGAGGGAAACATCAGAGAATCCAAAAGACATCCTTCCAAACACGGGCCCAGCACTGCGCCGCCAGACACGGCCCAGGGCGGCCCTGAGAGGGGGCGGCTGAAAGGCTCAGAAAAGACAGACAAGAGAACGAAAGCTGGGGCTCGGTGGGGTGCTGCTTCCTGAGAGACAGCCCCCAAGCCCACGAGCTGAATCTTTATTTTGTAGCAGATGCCACGAGGCAAAGTAAGGGCTTGGTCAAGATCTTTACAGCATTCTCAAGGGTTTCCGTCCTACTCCATTGCATGCAGCTGATCAAACTTGGGTTACTTGCAACTTATATCGCTCAGGCAAGTGGGGCCATGTGTTCAGACCACAGGTTCCAGCTTACAGCTCTAGCTGTCGGATGTAATTGTGCTGGGAGGCTCTGCCTTCCAAGTTGGGACAAGAGATAATGACATGGCCAAGAGAGGACTGGGTCCCCTCATGAGTCCCAGTCTTGAACCTGTCCAAATGGTGTAGCCCCTCTCCACACAGCACCTTCCAAGCTCGTCAAGGTCATTAAAAACAAGGACGCCTGGGAGACAATGCACAGATGGGGCTAAAAGCAGTGAAGGGTTCTGGGTAGATCCTCCAACAGAAGAAGGCTATTAGTGAAAGGCTAGGGAAACACAAATCTATAGTGCGGTTCAAGCATTCACTTGTTAGCTGTGTCGGCGCCGGGGTTATGGAAGCTGTGCACAATAGGAGAGACTAGCTATGCAGACCTGTGCGCAGGAACCCTGAACTCAATAAGCAATTGTGGGGTAAATCTAGAATTATTCTGAAATGATAATTTCTATTTTTAACAATGTAATGAACAGCTCTGGCCAATTATGTTCAGTGGTAAGAGCATCAGCCCGAGGACTCGTTTGTGGGTCCAACCCCTCAACAGCCATTGGGTGAGGATGGAAGTGGGTCCTGACCCTCAAAAACCATTGGATGATGTTGTAAGTGGGTTCCGCCCCTCAACAACCATTGGGTGAGGTTGTCTGTGGGTTCCACCCATCAACAACCATTGGGTGAGGTTCAAAATGGGTCACACCTCTCCACAACCATTGGGTGAGGGTGGAAGTGGATCCCTCCCTCAAATCCAATTGGTTGAGGTTGGGAGTGGGTCCCGCCCCTCAACAACCATTGGGTGAGGCTGGAAGTGCATCACGACCCTCAACTACCATTGGGTAAGATTGGCAGTGGATCGCCCCCCCCTCCAACAACCATTGGGTGAGGTTGGAAGATGGTCACGCTCCTCAACTACCATTGGTTGAGATTGGCAGTGGGTCCCACCCCTCAACAACCATTGGTTGATGTTGGAAGTGGGACCCATACCTCAACAACCATTGGGTGAGGTTCAAAGTAAGTCCCACCCCTCAACAACCATTGGATGAGGTTGGAAGGGGGTCATGCCCCTCAACTACCATTGGGTGAGGTGGGGAGTGGGTCCCACCCCTCAACAACCATTGGATGACGTAGGAAGTGGGTGAGGTTGGCAGTGGGTCCCACCCCTCAACTACCATTGGGTGAGGGTACAAGTGGGTCCCACCTCTCAAAAACAATTGGGTGAGGTTGCAATTGGGCCCCCTCTGCTCTGCCCATCTCTTTGGCAGCCAAAACCGATAGGATAGGGCCCTTCCCCCCAGGAAAGCACAGGGCAGGCCAGTACAGAGGCCCTCCGAGCCAGTCTCCCTGGGGTGTGGATTTTAAGAACACTGGAATGCACTGGGAGGCAGAGGATAAGGTATTAAAGGGAGTACGGAGGGAGGAGACCTGACGAGGGCTGGACATCTGTTCTATTAGCAAAAGGTGAGGAGTGAACCAGCTGAAGGACGGACTATTTTGAAGGATTAAAACCTGACCCCTTTTGGTCAAGAAATCCATGATGGTGAGTCTTCTTTCTCACTAAAACTTCTGGGTGGCATTTTTGCAACACAAAAATCTTAATCCTACAGTCGATATAATTTGACTCGTACGTTTACATGACATCCATTTTGTTGCATATTGTGGCTAATGCTGCTCTGGTAGAATGAATTGTTCAAAGTTGATCAGGATGGCCCTAACTGGTTTGGCCCAGTGGATAGAGTGTCCAGTCGGCCTGCAGACTGAAGGGTCCCAGGTTCGATTCCAGTTAAGGGCATGTACCTTGGTTGCAGGCACATCCCCAGTGGGGAATGTGCAGGAGGCAGATGAATCGATGTTTCTCTCTCATCGATGTTTTTAACTCTTTATTCCTCTCCCTCTCCCTTCCTCTCTTGTGGAAAATCAATAATATTAATATATATATATATTTTGAATGGTATTATGAACACACACAATAATTGAATAGAATGAAGTCAATTTGATGCATTTATTCATTCACTGAAAGAGAAAGTGCTTATTACAAGTTTACACAATGCCCTGGCCCGTTGGCTCAGCTTCCATCCCAGGGTCTGGTCGGGGCGGATGGGGCACATGCAGGAGGCAACCAACCCATGTACGCCACTCACATCGATGTTTCTCTCTCCCTTCCTCTCCCTCTCCTTCTGCCCTGCTTCCTTCTGCTCTCTCCAAAAATCCATGGGCAAAAACTCTTACACAGATACCAAATTAAAACTACAAAAAGGAAGGGCGATTTTGGCAAAGGAAACTTTAGTGTGAGTGCGTGTTTCAAGGAAACTGGCTTTTATTTCGATGGCGTGGGTTAGCCGAGTTCCTTTCAATAGCTGGGGGTTTGGGAAGTGCAAAGCTCATGTAACGTAACGTAATGTCATCTGTGTTTTCCACAAATCCCCATCGGTCCATTTACTTAAGAAACCCGTGCTTGCTGGCCGGCTGCCAGCATACCAAACCTGCCCAGCAGTGCATGCTTGAGTTTCTGTTACTAAATTAGGAAGCCAACGCAGGCAATGTCGGGGCCAGGAGGGAAGTGAAAAGATTCACCATCATCAGCCTACACGGCTTCTCAGAAGCAAGATCACAATAAGATATTTAATTTTAATTAGAAATGCCCACGCAATTTAGCCTAATAAGCAGCAGTGCGAAGAGATAATGAAATGAAGACAAAGGGGGAAATGAAAACATTTCACAAAAGCAGCCTTCTCAATAGCCTTCATCATCGTGCTGAGAAGACATTAACTCCCGCCGCTTGAGGCATAGCGTCTCAATGACGGATGCTGAAATACTGCCAGCTTTTTCCTGAAGAAGAAATGGGCAGGCATCCGTTCCCGTTTTTACTAAGAATCATGTGGTCTGGCCCCACAAGGCATTAAGGGTGAGTTAATTAAACATCTGACCAAATACAGCTGGCCGGTGTGGCTCAGTGGTTGAGCACCAATCTGTGAACCAGGAGGTCACGGTTTGACTCCCGGTCAGAGCACATGTCCAGTTAAGGGGCGTGCAGGAGGCAGCCGATCCTTGACTCTCTCTCATCACTGATGTTTCTATCCCCCTCCCTCTTCCTCTTTCTGAAATGAATAAAAACATTTAAAAAGGAGAACTAGGTTAAGTGATTAGAAATTATACTGGTTAGTGTAATGATCCCCATGGATCCCTTTGATATAAAGTCTTCCATTCCATTTTTACCTTCTTATTGCTACCATATATGCATAAACATATATATATATATACAGATGGAATGCCCCAAAAGAAAGAAAAATAAACTTTCTTTGGTGTTTAAAAAAAAAATAATGAAATTTGATTTTTTTTTTCTCTTAAAGAAATTTGGAAAAGAACAAAGTTGAAGGAATTACACAAGCTCACTTCAAAACTTCCTATAAAGCTACAGTAATCGAACCAATATGGTATTGCCATAAGGACAGACATAAAGACTAATGGAAACAGAACATTTGAAATAAACCCATATGTTCATGGTCAGTCAACTGATTTTCAACAAAGAAAAAATAGTCTTTCAACAGATTGTACTGGAAAAACTGAATATCCCATATCTAAAAATATCTAAACCCACCAAAACCGGTTTGATTCAGTGGATAGAGTGTAGGTCTGCAGACTGAAGGGTCCCAGGTTCGATTCCAGTCAAGGGCATGTACATTATTTGCGGGCACATCCCCAGTGGGGGGTGTGTAGGAGGTGGCTGTTCGATGTTTCTCTCATCAACGTTTCTCGCTCTCTCTCTCCCTTCCTCTCTGTAGAAAATCAATAAAATATATTTTAAAAAAAGAATTGTGAATGTTCAATAAAGCAAAAGCCTATAAAATTAATGCCACTTGGTCCCTAGGCCTCCATTTGCTAATGTAGCAGCTAAATTTTAACTTGATGGGCTGCGACATTCTTTCTACCACTAACATCCAACATAAGAGATTACGGTAACTCTGATGAGCTTGCTTTTACGAAGGGGATAATGACAGCATTGGATATCTGCTTTCTGTTTCTAAAAGGCATGACATAACAGAGTACGAGGGTTTACATTTTGTGTATATTACATAATGTTAATTTTCAAAAAGCGATAATAAAAAGTATTAAACCAAGAGCTGCGATGTCAATTATGTGTGGAGCGTGGAGAAGAACGTGGTAACAATCCATATCAAACTAACTTTTGTTTAATTACTTCTATTACATCAACCCTTGGCAAATCATAAAGCTTTTCATTCACTAAAACAATCATTAACTTCCAAATTACTTGCAGAATTATCTGATTTAAATTAAAACCTCTAACAGATGAAGCCATAATTTATAGATGAAGTAAGCACCAAGCCTGTTCCCATAACATATAAAAAAATAAATTTTTTACATATTGAAGACACTTTTTAACAAATAATTGTTTCAGCACATACACTTTATCCTACCTGTTCATTTTTCTTCACAATTATAGAGTTTGACATGAAACTAGAGTTTTCTGATCATGTCATAAGACAATACCTCTAAAATACCACAAGTTGATTTAGATCCAAGAATAAAATTAAATCTCTGAATTGTCAATAATAGGTTGTGTCTTAAAAACATTAAACCCAGGCATGTGCTCTGACCAAGAATCAAACTGGGACCTCCTGGTTCATAGGCTGATGCTCAACCACTGAGCCACACTGGCCAGGCAGTACTCTCTTTATGGTTCCCATACAGCACCACGCCTGTAACATACCATGGCGAAGGAAATTAACTGTATGCAGGAAGGAAACTTTCCTTATGAAGGCTCTGAGCACATGTCAAAAGGACTAATTACCAGTTGCATACTCTTCTGCAAAATGCACACCAGTGAGGGCACTCATGAACCCCGTGTAATGCATTCCTAGATCCTAATCTTAAAACCCTCTATAGCCACTAGGTATATTTCAAATGTTCCCAGCTTTTCAAATGTGCTCTAAAATTATAAATACTACTGATTACGATCTCATATTCAAAGTGTATTCAACCACAACAAATACACATAGTAAAATGTTAAGTCTTTCGAGGGGATATAACGCATAAGAAGTCTATACGGCCTGGCCGGCATGGCTCGGTGGTTGAGTGTCGCCCTATGAACCAGGAGGGCACGGTTCGATTCCCGGTCAGGGCACAGGCCTGCGTTGCAGGCTCGATCTCCAGTGTGGGGCGTGCAGGAGGCTGCCAATCCATGATTCTCATCATTGATGTTTCTCTCTCTCTCTCTCTCATTCTCCCTTCCTCTCTGAGATCAATAAAAATATATTCTTAAAAAAAAAAAGTCTACAGGCACTAGCATGGACTAGGCAGAAGGGAGATCACTCACACAGCCACATGTCAGTGGTCATCGAATGGAGACAACATGGCATCACTCACAGTCTTAAAAACTATAATTAAAATACATTTCCACAGTATGTGCCCAAACATAAACATTTGCAGAGGCATACCTAGCCCCTCACCCATTCACATTATAACATTGAAACTACCTCATAAAGAGAGAGATAAAGTGAGTCAGATAGTAAGACCTAGCCCACTGCTATTCACGATAGACTAGAAAGAGAAAAAAAAAAGTCTATGCATGGCTCAAAATACATTGCTATTACTGCATTTAATTTTACTCAAAACAAGCAAAAACAAACACAGACAACAGAAATAAGCTAAGGCGATAAAATCAGGGATAAATGCCTCCAACCGATTAAGCGCCAGGTGCGATATAAATAAAAAATTACATGAAAGGAGTCAGGAAACCTATGACCTTCACTGGTGAGGAGGAAGCCGTCAGCGCTATCGGCCGCACATCCTTCACCTCCGAGCGTATATAATGGGAGGAAATAGCCACATTCTACCACAAAGTGCCTTACGTTACAGGAAGAGAGAATAATAGAACACCAAGAACAATGGCTTAGCAGGGAATTCTGTTCTCATGTGCTACTGACACATACATAAAAAGGGCCGACAGGCAGTGTTCTATCCATCCATGCATTTTGATTCTACAATGTGTATCTTTATAAGTCCCATCCGGGAAAATTTAAAGATATCATTTTAATGACACATTTTTGAGGTGATCTCCAAAAGAGAATCTCATTTCCTGAATATCTGGATATGTGAACCTGACAAAGGTAGAATGATGGCATACCACTGAGCCTAATTATTGACAATAAAATCTAAAGGAGAGACCATATTCCTATACCATATTGAAAATCCTTATGTTAACTATAGCTTTGCATGTTTGGAGTAAAATGATATACAGTAATAGCAATGTATCTTGAATAGAAACTTTTGAAAAGACATCATATGAGGTTAAGAACTTATTTTTTAAACAGACTGACTGTTATACCAGGACCATTTTTTGTAAGCAATATTGAACCTCTATATTCAGCACATCAAGTCTCAAAACTAATCATGTACTGTGTATTCAAAAAGAAATTTATGTACTTGCAAAACTTTGGAGAAAGTACTTCTTAAATCATAAATAAATACTCTGACCAAATGTAGCAGGCTAGTTTTTAGGTTGATGACTGTGTATGGCCTGCGAAGGATGTTATAAATACCCACAAGGCCCTTGGCGGAAAAAAGGTTCCCCACCCTGGTTTATAGGTACGTCACAATCTAAAAGAATGTTCAGTAGGCAAAACTGAATTAATCCTAGGATCAAACTTAAATTGTGCTGCTGAATTCTTGTATGGTTTCTTAGTAAATCACAGTTAATGGACATCCGTTATCTCACTCGAGAATGAGAAAACCCTGTACAAATTTGCACTGTGCAAATTTCCCCAAAATTCTCTGATGAGAAATTCAGAGCTGAAGTAGCTTTTGTAAAAGTATTTCAGCAGAGCAGTGACCTGAAGACCAATGCTCAATTGTAGCTCAAAAACATAAATGCCCCCCCCCTTCTTAATGTTTGCATCTGGGAAAAGACTGTCATATTTCCCCCTCCCCCACATTGCTTAGCTACACAGTCCAACAAATGAACGATCAAATACTTACAAATCTTTCCAAAGCCCACCGCCTCGACACACAGGGAGACACGAGAATGAAAACAGACTTGTAAGAGAAAAGAGACTTGTGCCCCCGACTACTACGATTACCTGGAGGTAGGAATTGCAGCTGGTTGTTAGCTAACCGGAGATGACGCAAAGCTCTCAGGCGGCCAATCTCTGGGCAAACAATTTCTAAGGCATTGTCACTGAGATCCAAACACTGGAGTTTTATGAGCGATCCGATGGCTTCAAAGAGAAAAGGAGGGGAAAGGCTAAGTCCATTTGACCCAAGCGTCATGCCAGATCTTTAATGCAAGAACTCCACGGTACAATGGTTTCATACGAATTTCCTACATGTACTAGCATGGGCGAGGCAGAAGGGAGATCAGTAACACAGTCACATGTATAACCATCTCACAATGTACTACTAGAGTTGCTCCCAAAATAATAATAACATACATAGAACTAAATTTTAAGGAGGTGATAAGACCTCTACCTCTATATAAAATATGACTTCAAAAAAAGCGCACATCAACATTTTTAAAACAATGTAAAATACTGTTTGAATAAAAAAATAACTCATGAAACAGTATATAAGGATGTTTTCGATCTAAACGACATTCTTAAATGGATATACTGAATTTAGGACTTATCAATTTGTTATTTACCCAACAACAGTATACCTAAAAATAATTTATCCAATCATGATAGCCATTTTGGACTCTATTAATATCATTTAGTCCTAATTCTTAACTGGATTTACTAATTGGGGGAAGAATCTTTGAAATGAATAAATTAAAGATGCTTTATAGTTAAAATTCACTAATATACCGACCACAATGGGTTTAAAGAGACTGTCTGTTCTACTGTTAGAAAGGAAAGCTTAAGCTATAGTGTCTCCTGTCTAAAAGTTGGAAGTGTGCTCACTTACCTTCTGGAACCACAACTATGTTATTTGAATGAAGGTACCTGGGGAAATACCAAAAAAAAAAAGAAAAAAAAAGCTGTTGTCATTCAGAACTTATGCTACAGAATGGATCTGTAAAATGCTCACTTATAAATATATACCAAATATAAAGGACCAGACTTTCTTTAACACCCTATTCTAAGTACATAATACAAAATATATGGTCACCACAAATAATAATACTTTAAGATATTTAATGCTGGGATTGCAAATATTAAAACTATGTATTGATTTAATGCTGTTTTATTTTTTTAATATGCATTTTTTTTCCCCCACTGATTTTAAGAGAGTAGAAGAGGGGGAAAGACAGATAGAAATATCAGTGTTAGAGAAACATATCGATTGGTTGACTCCTGCATGAGTCCTTGACTGGAATCGAACCCAGGACCCTTTGATCCACAAGGCTGGCGCTCTATCCACTGAGCCAAACCCGCTAGGGCTTTGAGTGCTATTAATATTTTAAAATGAAATAAAAACACAAAAGACAAACTAGAGGTATTTTTTCAACCTCATAAAACAAACTAGTTTCCTACTTTGTTTTAAACTATTCAGATTCTCAAAGATACAGTTATCATGTAAAAAAGAGTCAGCACTTATTGTGAAAAGGGAAATGCAACTTTTCCTTTCTAAAGGATAACTTCCCAAAATAAGCAAACCAGAGGTAGTTCCAGTCAGCAAGCATGCTTACTGATAACCAAGAATTCTGGAGATTAAATTCTCATCATTTATCTGTAGAAATATTCAACTGTCAAAGTACAGAATGTATTTTACAGCAAAATGAATTTCATAAACAAGGATCAAATTCTTTTCTTAAAGAAAAAAAGTTCACCAAGGCTGACAACTCCAGGCGAGTGTCTGCAGCACCCTCTGGTGGAGATTTTATGCAGTCACAAGCAGCCCACTAACAGTAAAACAATAAGGACCACGGGAGATCATACAGTAATAATTTTTAAAATAAATTTATATAATTGATTTTGAGACAAGAAAACTAGACTTTGAAAAACTTTATTTTCAAACCTGTCCTTTTATTTCTTGTACTCACTAACCAATCTTCATAAAGTCTTTAAAAATAGATTTTCAAAATATTCTCCATTTTAAAGTCTAATAAGAATAAGATAGAAAGAAAATTAGCCCTAGCCAGTTTGGCACAGTGGACAGAGCGTCAGCCCGTGGATTGGAGGTCCCAGGTTCGATTCCAGTCAAGGGCATGTACCTTGGTGGCGGGCACATCCCCAATAGGGAGTGTGCAGGAGGCAGCTGATGGATGTTTCTCTCTCATCGATGTTTTTGGCACTCTATTCCTCTCCCTTCCTCTCTGTAAAAAAATCAATAAAATGTTAAAAAAAAAAAAAAGATAGAAAATTAATAAATTGAAGAAAATTATTCTATGCTGGACTAAATTAATTTTGAAATAGGTAGTAACCTGCTGGGTCTAACACAATTTAAGTAATTACACCATTCCATGATACATTTTATTCCTTATTTTGTGTACATAAAATGATTCCACATTTTATTTTTTCTTAAAAGTATATTTGTACTGATTTCAGAGAGGAAGGAGTAGAGAGAGAGAGCTAGAAATAGAAATATCAATGATGAGAGAAAAACATTGATCGGCTGCTTCCTGCAACCCCCTACTGGGGATCCAGCCCGCATCATTGATGTTTCTCTCCCTCTCCCTCTCCCTTCCTCTGAAATCAATAAAAACATATTAAAAAAAAAAGAAAAAAGAAAGAATCACTGTCGTTACAGGGGGTCAGAGAGCAGGCTCTGTGCCTTAGAACTATATGATCCGAGTGACTTAACCTCTAGCTTTCTCAGTCTATAGAAGCAGATGATAATGGCACCAATTAGAACACAGAGATATGGTAACAAATAAATGAATCAACATATGCGGAGCTCTCTGAATGGAGCTCAGTGAATGCTATTACTATTGTCGTGATGACTATTATTATATCTTGAGTCATTTGTCATTATATGCTTAGCAGTTGAAAGTCGAGAGAAGTTGAAATGGTGTTCTCGATATGACTAAGTATTCATCACGTTCAGAACACGGGGACTCTCTTTCATTGCTGGTGGGAACGCAAGCTAGCCCAGCCACTTTGGAAAATGGTGTGGCAGGGTTTTTTTTTTTTTAAATAAAAATTAAGTATAGACTTTACTTAATAGTAACATGCCAGTGTCAGGTTGTTTTTTGTTGTTGTTGTTGTTCTGACGCATGTATCGTGGAATTGGGAGATGTTAACAATGGGAGGAACTGGCTGAAAGGTAAACGGGGCCCGGCCAGGATGGCTCAGTGGTTCGATTCTTGGTCAGGGCACATGCCTGGGTTGTGGGCTCCATCCCCCGAGGGGGGGGGCGTACAGAAGGCAGCCGCTTGATGATTTTTCTCTCTCATTTCTATCGTTCTACCCATCTCCCTTTCTCTCTCAAAACCAATAAAAACCTTTTTTTTAAAAAATACTAATAAAATAAAAGCATGGAGGATGCAGGTAAGGAGGCTTTTACCATACATTTTAAATTATCTATAAACGTCTCACTGTTTATGTCAAGTATCACATGGAGTAGTAGTGACAATAATAAATGCTGCCAATTACATGGACTATCCAGAATGATTCTGGGACAAAGATGCTGCCCCCAGAGAAATGGTACTCTTCAGCATCTTCACCACCTTGAAGTGAGATGTTGAAAACACAAATTTAAATGGTTAAAACACGTTAAAAAGACTTTTGGGCTTAGCAGAACTACAGATCTACCATGCTCGTGTTGCTAAAAAAAGAAATACATGAAAATTGTATTTCCTAATATTTCAAATAACTTAAAATTATTTTCATCCCCGTTTTTAAAAAATTGAATAAACAGACTCACAGTTCCACCAGGTTTGGAAGCTTCTGAGCAAGGTTCTCCGGCTGAAAATTAAAAACTCAAAATTAAATTTTATTTTTTGAAAAGTGTACAGATATCTCTAAATAGCTTAAGCACAAACCATTATCTTCTTGAGGGCCCTGATCAGGGCGCATGCGGGAGTCAATGTATCTCTCTCACATTGATGTTTCTCTCCCTCTCTCTCCCCAGCCCTCCATCCCTTCCACTAAAATTAATCAATGGAAAAAATATTCTCGGGTGAGGGTTAGCAACCGCCACAACAAAAACAACAAAAATGACATTGTTAATGTCATTTTGGGATTCTGATCTATTCAAACATGTCCAAAAATCACCTAGGAAGCTTAACGCACATTAAAAAAAGGCCCAGGCACAGGCACAGGAACCGGCTAAGGGGAGAAGGGTTTTGAACGGGGGCAGTTTGGTAAGTGGCACGTTTGTGAATATTTTGCTTCACAGCTCCTCCTGTCCCCACCTAACTGCAGGGTCTCGAGTCATTCATTCTCCGCTCACGAGGACCCTCTGTGTGTGGGTCTATAGTTCCTGTTCACACAGTAAGAGAGGACACCCGTGTTCGTCTGACTGTCTTAAGATATGGAACGTGCCGAAACCGGTTTGGCTCAGTGGATAGAGTGTTGGTCTGCGGACTGAAAGGTCCCAGGTTCGATTCCGGTCAAGGGCATGTACCTGAGTTGCGGGCACATCCCCAATAGGGGGCATGCAAGAGGAAGCTGGCCGATGTTTCTCTCTCATTGAGGTTTCTAGCTCTCTATCTCTCTCTCTTCCTCTCTGTGAAAAATCAATGAAACATATTAAAAAAAAAAAAAAAAGATATGGAACGTGTACGTTGGTCAGGACCACGATCTAAATTATTATTATCATTATTATTTTTTAGAGAATGCAACAGAATACTGTACCAAGGTCGTGAGCGAGTTCCTTTTCATGTAGAGCCTCTCCAGGAACTGGAGCCCTTCTCCTTTCAGCAGCTCCATCGGGAAGTGGTCGAGATTCCTGTAGTTTAAGAACAGGTTCTTGTGCTTCTCCAGCCTCGCCACAGAGATGGTCTTGCAGAGCTCGGACGCCATGGCTGAGCAGATCCCATCCGGCACGCGGCAGCACTACATCCTGTCAGAGCCGGTCCATCTCTGAGGAGGGAGGAGGACAGGTGCAGAGTCAGAACCTGCCAACAGCATGGCTGGGTAAGCCAGTGAGCACAGGGAGCTACTGCAGATACGGATACGAAGGAGTTAACCGCCGAAACCGATGTGGCTCAGTGGATAGAGCATCGGCCTGCAGACGGAAGGGTCCCAGGTTTGATTCCAGCCAGTCAAGGGCATGTACCTTGGTTGCAGGCACATCCCCAGTAGGGGGTGTGCAAGAGGCAGCTGATCGATGATTCTCTCTCATCGATGTTTCTAACTCTCTCTTCCTCTCTGTAAAAAATCAATAAACTATGTTTTTTAAAAAGAGAGAGAGAGTTAACCAGTGAATCAATCCCCATATTTCGCTTTCATAACAACTCAACTTGTCATACACATTTAGAAGGAAATGAAATTAATAAACATTTAATAAAAATGCATTCCCTGCTTGGGAAATGTTTATCACCCAGTAGAAACAGTCCTAATTGAAAATAGATATCGGAATACTTAAAACAACAGAGACCGGTTTCATAATCGACAACCTAGAAAACAAGTTAAAAATCAAACATGGCAAATCCTTGTGTGTGTTTTTTTGTACCCAGCTTAAGGTATTTCAAGAATATTTAAATTTTAAAATAAAATATAGCTACATCAGCCTGGCCTGTCGAGGTTCAGTGGTTGAGTTTCGACCTACGAACCAGGAGGTCACGGTTCGATTCCCGGTCAGGGCACAGGCCCAGGTTGCAGGCTCCATCCCATTGTGGAGCGTGCGTGCAGGAGGCAGCCGATCCATGATTCTCTCTCCTTTCCTCTCTGACATCAATAATATATATATACACATCAACACTTAAGCTAAATTTAAAAAAAAAATAATGCAAGTAGTTTTTCAATACGTATTCATCGGCCACAGACCTCCTTTACCTGGGTATTTTTTTCTTACACAAATTCCCTTCACTACCTCTGACCTACAGACAAGGGGCATAGGTAATACTTTCAACAATAAAGATTTTTTTAAAAATAGATAGAGAGCCCTAGCTGGTTTGGCTCAGTGGATCTAGTTTCGGCCTGGGGACTCAAGGGTCCCAGGTTCGAATCCCGTCAAGGGCATGTACCTTAGTTGGGGACACATCCCCAGTTGGGGGTGTGCAGGAGGCAGCTGATCAATGATATCTCTCTCTCATCATGTTTCTAACTCTCTATCCTCTCTCTTCCTCTGTAAAAAAAAATCAATAAAATATATATATATTTTTAAAAAATATATATATAGAGAGAGATACTGGTATAGCAAATAAAAGGAACATAAAAAGGGAGCGACAGGCTCCGTATTCACTGCACACAACCGCACCTCCGCACGGGTTTTCTTGACAGGTCAGCACCACCCCACGTTAGTGCGTGTGGTATTTGTCTTGTTTTGTGTTTTTGTTTTTGTTTTGTTTTTTTTCTTAAAGAAACAAAACCTTCCATTTTAAGCCTATTTCACCCATTGGAGACAGGGGTAGAGGTAGGTGCCTTCCAGGAAAGGAAGGAGCCCCCGAGACTGGCTTCGTTCCTGGCTTCAGAAGTGCCACTCCGACTCCCTCACCCTGCACCCTGGAGCCCAGAAAACGGTCCAGGACAAGCATCTGTCAAAGGCTATTTCCTCCGAAGGCCCGACAGGTGCTCCGCAGACCCAGGTCCCGGACCCCCAGGGGCTCGGAGGGCCCGGCGGCGGCGGTGGGGACCCGAGGCCCCCCGCCCCCCGCAGGGCCCGCTCGCCCCGCGCGGTCCACCCCCCGCGGCCCTGTCCACCCGTCACCGGACCCAGCCTGCGAGGCGGAGGCCGGGACAGGAGGCCTCGCCACTCCGGTCCCCGCAGACTCGGGGCGCCACACTCACCTGGGCGCCGCCGGCTGAGGGGGGACAGCAACCGCGGGGCGCCGGGCGGGGCGGGGCGCCGGGCAAGGGGCGGGGCTAGGCGGTGAGGGGCGGGGCGGAACCTCCCCTTCCGAGAACGGGGAAAGCGGGAATGGCGCCGAGGACGGAGTCTCGCGATAATTGCCCCCCCAGTTCTCGCGGTTTCACCAAAGGTCAAACGAGACGCTCTTGTGTGTGTGTGTTTTTTTTCCAAGCCGTGTGGCCATTGGTCGAGAGCATAGCTTCCGGCATACTGGCCCCGCCCACCTCCGGCCCTCGCTTCCGCTTCCGGCCCCGGCTCTGGGCTGGCTGTCAGGAAGGTGTAGCTTTTTGCTTTTTGCAAAGGTGAAGGTGTGATTTATCCGGGCTCCCACCTCCGAGGCCGCCGGGAACGACTCGGCGCTGTCATTCGTGCACCCGTCCAGGCATACGTGCACGCGCTGAATGTGTACGTGGAGGGAATTTACAACAATAATCGATGCCGAGCGTTTGTTGGGTTCCAGGCGGCGTGCATAGCTCACCTCTTTTCACTCGCTCAGCAATCCCATGGCACAGGTACCGTTATTATACTCCTTGGACGAACGGAAAACGGAGGCTTGGGAGGGTTTGAAGGGCGTTCCCGCCAAAGAGGAGGCGGTCACCTGGTCTCTGAAATACCTGTTGTGAGGAAGGGTCGCTGGAAAAGACAATGACAACTGAGTCATTTAAATACTGAGGCGGCTCCTAGCGTGACTGAATAGGCCATGAATGAATACTCCTATTTCAGGGAATAAAGACATCAAAGGAAGAGAGCTTTGTGTGGGTTAAAAAAAGGAAAAAAGAAAAGTCCAAGAATTCTTAGGGAAGTTTTTGTGTGTGTGTGTGTGTGTGTGTGTGTGTGTGTGTGTGTTTAATATATTTTATTGATTTTTCACAGAGAGGAAGGGAGAATGATAGACGGAAACATCGATGAGAGAGAAACATCGATCAGCTGCCTCCTCCACACCCCCTACTGGGGATGTGCTCGAAAACAAGGTACACGCCCTTAACCGGAATCGAACCTGGGACCCTTCAGTCCGCAGGTCGACACTCTATCCACTGAGCCAAACCGGATAGGGCCTTAGGGAAGTTTTAAAAAAAAACACCAAAAACTAATTTTAAATACCTTATTTGGTAACATGGCCACTTTTTCTTTTATTTTTTTTAAATATATTTTTATTGCTTTCAGAGAGGCAGGGAGAGGGAAAGAGAGAGAGAAAAAACAAACAAACATCAATGATGAGAGAGAATCATCGATTGGCTGCCTCTTGCATGACCCCAACCTGGTCATAGAGTTCATCACCCTGGCATGTACCCTGATCGGGAATCCAGCCGTGACCTGGTTCATCGGTCAGCGCTCAACCACTGAGCCATGTAGGCTGAGTGAGAATGCTCCTGTTTTCAAAGAGGTCATGAATATGGTATTGAAATCTTCCTGGAGCCTCACGTTTCTAGGGGAAAAGTTGACATGAAAAAGATCCCCTAACACCTCTCTTTTTCTATTTTATTTTATTTAAAAACCAGAGGATAATGACTGTAAGAATATGGAAGAATCACAGGAAACCCACATATCCAAGTACTTAGATGAAATCGTGGCTGCCGTCAGCATCACGCCGAGAAGGAAGTTGGCCAACAGGCTGCCTCAGACGGTTCTCTTCCAGCCTCCCCAAGAGAAACTCCAGCTCAGTGAAGAGAAAGCAAAGTTCTACTCCAGCCGACATGAGGTGAGGAGCCTTCTCGCTCCATCCCTGTATTCAGGTCATTGAGAAGGGCAATAGCTTAGGGTATGTTCCCAGGAAAAAGTGTATGTATGTATACCATGGAATATTATTCAGCCATAAAAAGAAGGAAATTCCGCCCTGGCCAGTGTGGCTAAGTGGTTGAACGTCGACCTGTGAGCAAGGAGGTCCCTCTTTGATTCTTCTTCAGTGCACATGCCTGGGTTGTGGGCTGGATCCCCAGTAGGGGGCATGCAGGAGGCAGCCGACTGATGATTATCTCTTACTAGAGGACCGATGCACGAAATTCGTGCAAGGGGCTCTGCCCTCACAGCCACAGCAGCTTGCGTTGGCCCTCGCAGCCCCAGCTTTGTCTGGAAGGTCATCCGGAAGGATTCCAGAAGGGCGTCCAGAGGGTCATTTGGCTCTGGTCTAATTAGCATATTACACTTTAATTATTATAGGCTAGAGGCCTGGTGCACAGATTCATGCACCAGTGGGATTGGGCCGAACCCGGCTCTCCAATAATCCCCTGAGGGGTCCCGGGTTGCGTGAGGGCACTGTGCACTGGGCTTCTAGGACCAACCTTTAGGACCCCATTGGCCACCACTGGTCCATGGACCACCAGTTGATGACTGCTGCTCTAATATGCATATAAGATCTTTGGTTAATCTCTTCCTGCCCTCCCCCATCCCACCTTCCCTCTGAGATTCATCAGTCTGTTCCATGTTTCCACACCTGTGATTTCCTCTCCTGTGGTAAGCATCTGCCCCCTGGTGGTCAGTGTGCATCATAGCTACTTTCGGTCCCAGTCGGCCAGTCACTTAGGCTTTTATATACCGTATTTTTCGGACCATAAGACACTCCGGACCATAAGACGCACCAGTTTTTAGAGAAGGGAAATGAAGAAAAAAAGATTCTGAAACAAATAGTGTCCTAAAATATTTTATGTGCATTAAAACCCAACATCACAGTCATAAACACATGTAATCAACCCTGTAAAGTAAACAGCAGCATTTAGAACCATTTTAGAGCCAGGCGAGCACACAGAGACCACACAGAGCCGGGCAAGTAAAAAAACTTTTTTTTTTAAAGTATATGTGTAGGCTATATTTGGACCATAAGACGCAGGGACTTTCCCCCCCCACTTCTGGGGGGGAAAAAAGTGCGTCTTATGGTCCGAAAAATACGGTATATAGATTGATGTTTCTATCTCTCTCTCCCTCTTCATTCCTCTCTGCAATCAATAAAAATATATTTTTAAAAAATATATATATATTTTTTAACGGTAAGCCTGTTTTCTTTTCCTTACAGCATAAGCAGGCGATCCAGGAGCTCGTACGCTGCGTAGCGTTGACCAGGATCTGCTATGGCAGCTGCCATTGGAAACTAGCAGAGGCGTACGTTAATCTGGCTCGAGGCTACCTTCAGCTGAAAGGTGAGCTCAGCTCAGACCCAGGAGGCTCTGTTGGTTGGATTTTGCTTTCTCCCCCACCCCCCAAATTGGACTAACATGCAAATGCAGGGATGAAATTATCCTGATCCTTCTCCTCTGCACACATTGAGAAGCCATCTCCCATCACAAAGAGTCAATAAGATTTTTTTAAATATATAATATATAAAAAAAAGAGAGGGAAGATTTGGGCCCTTAGAGTTTTGTCTTTTAGGGTCTTAAAAGTAGGGTTCTTGGGCCGGGCTGGCGTGGCTCAGTGGTTGAGCGTCGACCTATGAACCAGGAGGTCACGGTTCGATTCCCAGTCAGGGCACACGCCCGGGTTGCAGGCTCGATCCCCAGTGTGGAGCGTGTAGGAGGCAGCCGATCCATGACTCTCCCTCATCTTTGATGTTTCTATCCCTCTCCCTTTCTCTCTGAAATCAATAAAAATACATTTTAGAAAAGTGGATAAATAAGAAGACCATTCTCAGGGAGAAATGATCTTATCTTGACGATAGCGGGGAGGGAGGGATTCCATCTTCAGTACTAGGTATAAAACACTTGGTTGCTATAGTTATGATAGTATTTCCCGCTGCCCCGGTACCTCTCCCCTTGAGAGTGAGTAGGTCAAGGAGACCTCATTGGATTCCCTGACCATAAGTGACTGACTATATTCTTGCCCACTGAGATGACGGAGACATTGAGACTTCCTCTTCCCTGTCGCCAGGACTGTCCCTGCAGGCCAAACACCACGCAGAGACAGCCAGAGAAGTCCTCACCAGCTCCATCGGGCCGCCCTATGAGGACAACACGGATGTGTTCAGGTGTTCCATCGAGCTGTTTCACACCCTGGGGAGTGCCCTCCTTGCCCTTCAGAAGTATCCTTTTGGCCCTTGTCGGTGTGGCTCCATGGGTAGAGCATTGGCCTGCAGACTGAAGGGTCCCGGGTTGGATTCTGGTCAAGGCCATGTACCTTGGATGCAGGCTTGATTCCCGGCCACGGTTGGAGCTTGTGAGGGAGGCAACTGATCGATGTGTCTCTCTCACATCAATGTTTCTATCTCCCCCCACTCCCCTTCACTCTCTTAAAAAACAAACAAACAAAAAAATTAATGGGAAATATCCTGGGTTGAGGATTAACAACAATAACAAAAGTATCCGTTGGCCTCTACTTACAAAGAGACATTCTGTTCATGTTCTTTATATTTAACTAGAGGCCCAGTGCACAAAATTCATGCAAGGTTAGGGTCCCTCGTGGCTGCCAGCTGGGACCTCACTTCCCCCTGCTGCCTGCTGCCACCACCGCCAGCTGGGGTCTTCCTTCCTGCGGTTGGCCAGCCTGGCGCTCCCCCCCCCCCCCCCCGTGGAGGGGACAATTTGCATATTATTTGCATATTAGGATTTTATTATATAAGATTCTCAAAGCAGACAGATGGCCCGGGAAGGGTGACGGGAAGTGTATAGGGAGCCCGGGATGTCCAGGAACTCGGGTCCCGGAATCCAGAACCTAGGGCCATGTTTTCCTGAACGCGGCTCAGATTTAAGGAGGCCGCAGAGAACTTGGCGAAAGCAGAGAGGCTCTCGAAGGAGCTGCTGCGATGTGGGAGGATCACAAAGGAGGAGTGGATAGAAACCCAAGCTCGGATCAAACTGTCATTCGCACGGTAAGTGCAGGACTTTTCATAAGCATGGCCGCTGGCGGTTCTTTGCCGGAAGACTCTGCCTCCAGGCAGGAAGTTTCTTGTTTTTTTTTATTTTTATTTTTTATTTATTTATTTTTAAATATATTTTATTGATTTTTTACAGAGAGGAAGAGAGAGGGATAGAGAGTTAGAGACATCGATGAGAGAGAATCATCGATCAGCTGCCTCCTGCCCCCTGGTGGGGATGTGCCTACAACCAAGGTACATGCCCTTGACCGGAATCGAACCTGGGACCCTTGAGTCCGCAGGCCGACGCTCTATCCACTGAGCCAAACCGGTTTCGGCAGTTTCTTGTTTTTTAAATCTGCCTTTATTGCTTTCAGAGAGGAAGGGAGAGTGAGTGAGAGAGAAACATCAATGATGAGAGAGATTCATGGATCTTGGCTGCCTCCTGCACATCCCCTTCAGTTTTTAGTATCTATAATTTATTGTATAAATTACCCTTTAAGCCAACGATGATTCAAGTGACCTGTGTTTTCGTTGGAAGATATATGAGATTTTTTTTTCTTCAGGATGTTTGGGTGCTATTCCTGTCTAATTTTATGGTACTATAGACAAACATATTTGTATGGTATGGACCCTGCAGTTTTTTACTGAAGCTTCCTTTGGGATCTAGTCCACAGCCAAGTTTCCAGAAGGTTCCCAGGGAGCTTTTTGTCGTGTGTAAGGTTGCAATAAGTCTGCCTTAGGGTAACTCGGATTTATATTTTTGTTTATCTTTTGCGACTCTGATGTATTAATTTTGAAAGATAAGAGCATTTGAATTTTGATGCACCATTGTTGGGCTGTTTAGCGCTGTCCATGGTTCTGCCGGCCATTGTTTTATGTCGTCTGATATATTCTGTTGGGTGGGAGGTTAAAACAGCAGCATATCTTCTTTATTATTTTTAATTTTTATTTACTGAGAGAGAGAGAGATTGGTGAATTTCAGAGGGAAGGTGGGTGGATGGGGAGAGACTATCCGGGAACTTACATGCATACATATATATGCATAACCCGTGGACGCAGACAATAGTGCGGTGAAGGCCTGCGAAGGGCGGGGCCAGGGTGGATGGGGAGGTCAGTGGCGGAAAAAAGGGGGGACATCTGTAATACTTTCGACAATAAAGGTAAATTTAAAACATCAAAATTATTAAAAATTATTAAATAATAAAAAAAAATAAGTTGATGGTTACCTCTGACAAGAAGGTCTAGTAGATAAAAGTGTGACATGTTCATCAGAGAGAATGGTCAGCGTGTTCCTATGGTTGACATCCTGAGTCACTCTCACAAGCAGTGCTTGTGAAAGAAATCAGACTCCCACAGAACTCATCATGCCTCTGATCCCACGGATGTAACAGGAGATGGTAGTGATTGCAAAAGGCTATACTACTAATCCAGAATTGCTCCCTGCCCGGAAGTAGCCATCCTATCGTGCATTGTAAGACAGGACGCATGCACATCAGAGGCCCCGGATCTGATGTTTGTTGCCATCTGTTGAGATGTGACTGAATGTCATTTGTGCTTACTATTGAACAACGTTGCTGCAAAGTTCAAGTTAAATGCCTGCCTTCCTCTACCCAGAATCCCGCACCACCTCTGGGAGTGCTTTCCAGACTAGCAGTGCCGAATCTCGCCAGCAGGTGGCGGGCCTCGTCCAAGTCTGTCCTGAATGCCTAACAAATGAGTCCCCTTTCTCAGCTGTCCTCCAGTTACCTTGCATTTCGGGGAGTTGTTTTAAACTTCGCTACTTCTTTTCCCATCCCCGAGTCTTCTCCTTGACCCAATTACTGGAACTCGCATGTTTCAACTGAAGGTTTCCATGCAGTCCCTCTCGGCTTTGTTTCCTGGCTGACGTGTGAATGTTCTGCCCAATCTGATCTGCTCCAGTAAGCAACGAGGCTTTGCCCTGGCCGGCCGGTGTGGCTCAGTGGTTGGAGCGTTGGCCCGTGCACCGAAGGGTCATGGGTTCCTTTCCCATCGAGGGCACGCACCTTGACGGCTGCAGGTTTGATCCCCGTGCGGGAGGCAGCCAGCCAATCGATGTGTCTCTCTCACATCGGTGTTTCTGTGTCTCTGTGTTCTTCCCTCCCTCTGGTCCTCCACTTTCTATAAAAATCAACAGAAAAAAATATCCCCGGGTGCAGATAAAACAAACAAAAAAGAAGGCTTTGGTTTTGTGCATGTCTGTAGTCACAGTCACAGCCATCAGGGCCAGGCCGTGGAGGCAGAAGGCCGGGGTGATCCCTCGGGCAGCTCTCATGGGATTTGTGTTTCTCTTAAAAGGGTATCTCTTAGGTGCATCCACCTCTTCCATCAGCCTCGCCTTTTATGGTGCCCATCGGGCCAGGCCAGCTCTCGCCTCCTCGGGCAGGCAGATGCGGGCTGCAGAGTGACTCATGCTCCCAGCCTCCCCTCCCTCCCTGGGGCCCTCAGCACCCGTCCCTGGTACCTGTCCGCCTCCGTCCCGGCACCATTCCATCCAGTCATGCTTACTCACTTTGGAAGGGAGGGGGAGAGACAAAATGGATTGAATGGTTCCTTCTCCTTCTCACCACCACGAGAGTAAAACTTGTAAATCGCCTCCAAACTTTGCCTCTTGGAAGCCCCGTTCCCCTGACCCCTCACCCCGTCCCCCTGACCCCTCTGCTGCGAGTCTCTCTGGGCACACGCACAGCGTCATCTCTGAGGTGTGTGCCCAGAGTGGGACTGCGGTATGAGAGCCCGGCCAGCGTGGCTCTGTGGTTTGTGTGTTAACCTAGGAACCAGGAGGTCACGGTTCGATTCCCAGTCGGGGCTCCATCCCCAGTGTGGGGCGTGCAGAAGGCAGCCGATCCATGATTCTCTGTCATCATCGATTCTCTCTCCCTCTCCCTTCCTCTCTGAAATCAATAATAAAAAATAAATAAATAAATAAATAAATAAGCAAAACCAAGATACAGTATGAGAGATGTTTTCTGAGCAGAGGGATTCCCAGTTCTGGGGAAGCACAGTCAGTGTTCACGAAGGCACCCCGCTCAGTCCGGGAGGTCAGAGCAGAGCCAGGACCGAGCTGAGCAAGCCCGGGGCCCAGGACACGCACACCATTTAAGGAGCCTTGGAAGCCGGAGGCCGATCCTCGCCTCCCTCGCCACATGCTTCATCCTTTATGAGCGTGCGAGGAAGAAGGTGATCTTTTTTTTTTCTCTCCTTCCTTCACTCAAATATCTGTGGTATTGTCCGGGTTCCCGAGGCTCCATCCGGTGGAAAGAATCTGCAGTCATTATGAAACTATGCGACTTGCTCTAGATTCTGGCCCAGAGGCTGGCACACTGTGTCTGTCAAGTGGGGGGTGGGGCCTTTTTTTTTTTTTTTCTGCCATGGGCCATTTGGATAGTTAAAGCCGTATAAAAATTATCAGCTTAAAAATTAGCCTGCTCTGTTTGGCCAAGCATTTAATTAGCTCACCCGTAATGCCGTGGCAGGGCCAGACCCAATGATTTCAGGGGCCTTATATGGGCCGTTCCCCACCCCTGCTGTAAAGGCCCAGGCAGTTAAGTATTTTATGCAAAAGCAGCACTGGACAATATGTAAACAAGCGGGCGTGGCTGTGTGCCAATAAAACTTTATGTGTAAAAACAGTGCATTGGACCCTAAGGCTGTCGTTTGCTGACTGCTGTGTTCCGTTACGTAACCTTTATGTAACCTTATTCCTCGGCAAAGGGATAGGTTAACAGCCCTGTGTTTCAAAGCCGGTCTTCTCTTCAGAAATGAAATACGAAGTCCAGTTATTATATTCTAAGCTGCTTTAAAAAGAAAAATATTTTGATTGATTTCAGAGAAGAAGGAAGAGGGAGAGAGAAAGAAGCATCAGTGATGAGCGAGAATCATGGATCTGCTGCCTCCTGCACGCCCTCTTTCCCCCACCACCGCCCCCCTCCGTCCCCCTCTGGTGATCCAGCCCACAATCTGGGTATGTGCCCTGACCAGGAATCCAAATGGCAGCAACCAACCCACTGAGCCACACCCGCCAGGGCTCAGTGTCTCTTTGTGCGCTTGTGTGCATATAGATTAGACACAAAGCTTTCCTAGAGCACGCAAAGTTATTTTTGTAATTTGCTTTTTCGCTTGGAATGTGTAGTGGCTGTGCTTCTTCCATAGGGGTCAATATGGATCGACATTACCTCTAATGGCTAAGTGGCCTTCCGCGGTGTGTGGATGTGCTTACGGTAACCTGCTTGGACAATTGCCTGTCGGTGCAATTTAAGGGCTTTCTTTGTTCTTTTCCGTATCACAGAGAATGCTTAGGGAAGCATTCTGACCTGGAGATCTTCTTGTCTTGCCAGAGTACCTCTTCCAGGTAAATTACTATTTTTGGGCCCTCCCCAGGCCAGCGTGGCTCCGTGGTTGAGCATCAGCCTATGAACCAGGAGGTCGAGGTCCGAGTCCCAGTCAAGCCATATGCGTGGGTTGAGGGCTCGATCCCCAGTGAGGGGCGCGCAGGAGGCAGCCGATCCATGATTCTCATCATTGATGCTTCTCTCTCTCTCCCTCTCTCTTCCTCTCTGAAGCCCATTAAAAAAAAATGTTTTTTTTTTTTGGCCAAAACCGGTTTGGCTCAGTGGATAGAGCGTCGGCCTACAGACTGAAGGGTCCCAGGTTCGATTCCGGTCAAGGGCATGTACCTTGGTTGCAGGCACATCTCCAGTAGGGGGTGTGCAAGAGGCAGCTGATGGATGATTCTCTCTCATCGATGTTTCTAACTCTCTATCCCTCTCTCTTCCTCTCTGTAAAAAAAATCAATAAAATATATTTAATTAATTTTTTTTTTTTTTTTTAAGTCCCAGCTGGCTAGGAAACGAACCTGAATAACAGGGGTCTGAGAGCCAAACCCTCAGCCCCCAGACCGCCTGTGCTCCCAGCATTTCCCCTGGTGATTATCCTAAAAGCCGTCCCTCTGACGTTGCAGGATGTATCAGGGCCAGAGGAAATGGGAGGAGGCCCTGCCCCACTACCAAGAGGCTCTGGAGCACACGGAGAGCAGCCAAGGGGAGAAGAGTCTGGAGTGCGTGCCGGTGCTGCGGGCGCTGGCGGACGCCGAGCGGGCCCTGCGGCTGCACAGCGCGTCCCTCAACCACTTCCTGCAGGTGAGCTGCGCACGCGCTGGCTGCAGGGCCGCTCCAGGCCCAGCGCCTTTTCCTCTTTGATGCGTTTCTATTCATTTCGTATTTTCTCTTTAGTATGTTTTATGTGTTTTTTTTTCTCAATATGTTTTGTTGATTCTACACAGAGAGGGACAGAGAGTTAGAAACATCGATGAGAGAGAGAATCATCCATCAGCTGCCTCTTGCACACCCCCTACTGGGGATGTGCCCGCAACCAAGGCACATGCCCTTGACCGGAATCGAACCCGGGACCCTTGAGTCCGCAGGCCGACACTCTATCCACTGAGCCAAACCGGTCCCGGCTTTAGTATGTTTTTATTGATTTCATATCAGGGGGAGGGAGAGGGAGGGAGAGAGAGACGTCAATGGTGAGAGGGAATCATGGGGACGTCCCCCAAGACAGAAAGGCCCAGTGCGGCCACAGCTCTGGGAGGGAACCGGTGCCTCCGAGCCACGTGTCAGCCGCCGCACACAGAGAAAAGGGAGTTTATGGCCTCCCGTCCCGTCTCTCTCTCCCCGCATTCCTTCGCGGTGACCAGCGCCCAGAGAGAAAAGAAAAGGCCTTTCCTTTTCTGAAAGGAACATGGAACATTCAGGAAGCGTCTTTCATGCAAGTGGAGATAAATAGAGCCAGCCCCGCCGAGCCACCGCGGGTGGAATCGAACGCTGACCTCCCTGTTCATAGGTCAGCGCTCAGCCACTGAGCCACGCGGGTGGGCGCCTGTCAGAGACACGGAAACAGAGGGCAGCAGGGGTCTATCCGGAGTCAGAAGAGAGAGTGTGGCTTACGGACGGCAGGGACGGGCATTAAAGTTGTTTATTCCTTCCTACCACTTAGGGGTTTTTTTTGTGTGTGTTTTTGTTTTAATGTATTTTATTGATTTTTTTACAGAGAGGAAGGGAGAGGGATAGAGAGTTAGAAACATCGACGAGAGAGAGAAACATCCATCAGCTGCCTCCTGCACACCCCCTACTGGGGATGTGCCCGAGACCAAGGTCCATGCCCTTGACTGGAATCGAACCTGGGACCCTTCAGTCTGCAGGCCGACGCTCCATTCATCCACTGAGCCTGTTAGGGCACCACTTAGGGTTTTGAAAGTGACAGGCAGGAATTAGCGTTCCTATCTAAAAGCCTAGTTAGGTGTTAAGAGAATGAACGCCTGCTTGCAACCAAACCTGGACAGAAAACGCAAGCCCCCGGCGCGTCTATTTTGGGGCTAGCCCTCAGCGGGGTGGGGGAGGGCCTTCTCTCGCCAGCCAGCCCTCTGGAGGAGCTAAAATTGACCCGTGGAGAGCTGCCACGGAGGACTCTCTCCGACTATTAAAAGCAACCGGCTCAGGCCGGGGCCCCGAGAGCCTGGTTTGCCACGGCCACGGCCACGGGCACCCGGGGACTTCCCTCCCAGCCACTGCTCCGGGGATTCCCAGCTCCCTCTTGCTCTTAGCCGAGATCCCCCTCTCCCCCATCCTTCCACTTCCTGCTGCCCCCTGTGGTGTGCACGGCCCTGAAAAGCTTCCCTGCAGTGAACCCAGGGCAGGATCATAAACGTGACTCCGTTGCCATGGGGAGCAGGGCAGACTCGCCGCTCGCTCTCTTCCTCTCCCAGACACTGACCACGAGACCCCTTGCTCCATCCCTGCGGCTCCTGCTGTTCTTCACTTACAGGGCGCTGCCTTCCGGGCCGCCTGCTGTTTGAAAAGCGTCTCCAGTCGGCCCTTCAGGCCAGATTGGGGGGGCGGAGAGAAAGGGGGATGACTAATCGGGGCGTTGCCAAGACCCCTTTCTTGTATTTGTCTCTGTCCTTGAACAACAAAAGTAGTTCCAGAACAAGGGATGTCGTTAGCATTTGAGGATACGACATCCTGACGGTTCTATTAATAACACAGCCAGGAGGGTCACGACCAGCCACCTTGACGTGGAGCAGCCCCCGTCATAAAACGTCTAGAGCCCCCGGCCCGCGGGGCACAGCAACGTGGGGAGAGGGTGGACCTGTGGAGGATGAAAAGAAGGGGCAGGGGCACGGAGAAATGGAGGCAAGACAAAGTTCTGATCAAGCCTCAAACTTTATTTTTGGAACGGCAGTATATACACAGCAGGAACAAAGGGGAGCAGGGTTGCCTATGCAGCGGGGTCTTTGACAGTGTATAGTTGGTTTAGGCACTGAGTGACAAGGTGGTAAGGCATCTGGCAACACAGGATTGGCTAACTGCCGGGCGGTGTAACATTCCAAGGCCGGGCTAGCTATGGGGGAGGATCAGGAAGGGGCCGTTGCAGAGATCCTCCGGAGCAAGACGTGCTACGCGGCAGGTTAATCTTGAGCTTCTGGCCAAACCCGCAGGGCACCGCATAACTTCTGCTAGAAGGAACTTAATTCTAAGATGGAGTTGTATTTTCTTAAGACAGAGTTGCTTGTCTCAACTCTGATGGCTCCCAACATAGAGCTACCGCCCACCGCTGCCCAGCAGGTGTGGCTCAGCGGTTGAGTATTGACCAGAGCCAGGAGGTCACGGTTCGATTCCCGGTCAGGGCGCATGTCCGGGTGGCAGGGCTCAGTCCGCAGTGGGGGGTGTCCAGGAGGCAGCCAATGCATGGTTCTCTCTCATCGTTGATGTTTCTCTCTCTCTTTCTCTCTCTCTCTCTCTCTCTCTCTCTCTCTCTCTCTCTCTCTCTCTCTCTCTCTCCCCCTTCTCTCTCCTTCTCTGAAATCAATAAAAATATGTTTTGTTTTGTTTTAAGTGTGTGTGTGTGTATATATATATATATATATATATCTATAAAGTGTGCAGCTCAAATATCAGTGGTTCACCTGTTTGGCCCAGTGTTTCTCTCCTTGAAACGCGCGGGGTTTGGGTCTCTGTGTTCTGGCGATGTGTCCGGCGCTACCTGCCCGCTCACGAGAGTGCCCTGTGTGACTCGGCGTTTCCTGTCTGTGTCCTCCCGCACCGCCCCGCTTTCTGGCCCACGTGTGTCCAGTAGCAGGCCACCTGTAAGTACCTGTGTATCGGATGAAATGCACACGTGTTACTCACAGGCATTTGTAACCCTCCCCACACCCCTGCTGATAGGCAGGCGAGAAGTGACTTGACTGTTTGGTCAACCACTGAGCAACACCCTTCAGGGCAGCACTGACCCTTTAATTAATTTATTTATTAATTTTAAATATATTTTATTGATTTTGTACGGAGAGGAAGGGAGAGGGAGAGAGAGTTAGAAACATCGATGCGAGAGAGTCATCGATCAGCTGCCTCTTGCACACCCCCTACTGGGGATGTGCCCGCAACCAAGGTACATGCCCTTGACCGGAATCGAACCTGGGACCTTTCAGTCCGCAGGCCGACGCTCTATCCACTGACCCTTTTAAATCCATCTCCTTCCTCCTGGAGACCCTCCCCTCTCCTCGGAGCAGAGCCTTTGAAATAACTTGCTTACCGATCGATAGATCGATGGGCCCTGGCCTCTGGCCGCAGCTGCGAGCCCTCGGGACTGGGTGTCCGGCGCTCCCCTCTCCCCCTCCCGGCGCTTTCAGAACCCATCGCCCCCGGAGCAGCTCGCTGCTTCCCCCTCCGCCCGCTGTCCCGCCGGCCGGAGCGCTCCCTGGCTCCCTGCTCATCGCCACGGGAACGGCGAGTTCCCTGTCCCCGCTGGCCAGGCGTGGACACCAGCCCGTTTCTCCTTCTCCCCCCGCGACAGGCGCATCTCATCGTCCTGGGCGCAGAGCGGTCCGGAGAGGAGGCCGGGGCGTCCGCCCACTGCGTGGCCAGCGCCGCCGCGGCTTCCGGGCGGCCGGAGCACCACGGTGAGAGCCAGCCTCCCGCGGGGGGAGTGGGAGGGTGGATGGCGGGTGCTGCCTGCCGCCCGCCTGGCCTGCACATGTCCGGGCCTTGGGGATGGGCAGGGGGTGGAGCTGAGACGCAGGCCCTGCAGGGAGCGGCCGACAAGGGGACCGGATTGCCTGAGGCCGCCCAGGGCAGGCCGGCTTCCGGGGGCGCCGCGGACAAACTTGGTCTCAAAAGCTCTCCCAGCCCCGCCTGCCAGGGTCAGAAGGATGTGAAGAGGGAGTGGGTGGGAGCCAAGTCCGTGTCAGCGTAAACCTCCCGGAGGCCCAGCCTGGGCGGCCTTGTTTGGAAATGGCCCATCTGCCGCCGCCGGGCGCCAGGGGGCTGGGCAGCGCCGGGCACTTCCAGGCGGACCTGGCTCTGTCCCCTCCAAGCCTCAGGGACGACGGGGTGAGTCCCTGGCTCAGAGGACCAGGCTCCTGAGCGTGGGGTGCATTCTTTTTTTTTTTAAACCCTCACCCGAGGATATTTTCCCATTGATCTTTAGAGAGAGGGAAAAGACTGAAACGTCCATGCAAGAGAAACACATGGATTGGTTGCCTTCTGCACGTGCCCCTGGTGAGGGAGCGGCAGGGAGCGGCCTGCCACCGAGGTACACGCCTTTGACCGGAATCGAACCCGGGACCCTTCGGTCCACGGGGCCGACGCTCTGTCCACTGAGCCACACCGGCCAGGGCTGGGGTGCATTCTTGAGGGACAGCTCCCCGTGCACCAGTATGTTCCCTGCCGCCCCCATGGCCTAGCCTTCCTCAGCCCCTCCTCAAGGCCCATCTCTCATTACAGAATGCCCAGCCAGCCCAAGCCGGTCCTGCCCCTGAGCTCCCCAAGCGGATGTCAGCATCCGTATAGATTTTTTAAAATATATTTTTATGAGTTTCAGAGAGGAAGGAGAGAGAGAGAGAGAGAGAGAGAGAGAGAGAGAGAGAGAGAATATCCTGGATCAGCTGCCTTCTACACGCCCTGCCCCAGCCCTGCAATGCCTCTCTCGGCCTGCCCCGCAGGATCTTAGTGGGTCCTTCGGGGTTCATGCCAAGCTGGGCTCTGAGACTTTCCATCTTCCAATCCCCCGGGGGTCCTTATGCTTCAGCACAGAGCGCAGTCTTTCCCAAGACCATCACAAAGGATCATTGTTGTTGTCGGGTACACACAGCTCTCTTTATGCGCACGCTGCCCGGGGAGTTACAGGAATTGTTTTTGTTTTCATCTATTTTTAAAATATATTTTATTGATTTCAGACAGGAAGGGAGAGGGAGGGAGAGAGAAAGAGAGAGAGAGAGAGAGAGAGAGAGAGAGAGAGAGAGAGAGGGATAGGAACATCCACGATGAGAGAGAATCATGGATCGGCTGCCTCCTGCCCGCCCCCTACATGGGGATCGAGCCCGCAGCCCGGGCCTGCGCCCTGACTGGGAATCGAACCCTGACCTCCCGGTTCCCAGGTTGACGCTCATCCACGGAGCCACGCTGGCCAGGCTACAGGGATTGGCTTTCATGAAAGCCTCCTGCCCTGCCGGGTGCCCAGCCGTGACCCCGCATTCCTCACGCTCTCTGAGTGAAGTCGCACAGACGGAACTGGGTCTGACAGGGCCGTGAGGGGACCTTACACCGCCCCGCCCTGACCCGCAGGCAGTCCGAGGGTTCCTCGGGAGTGGACACGGGAGGAGATTGATGGCCTTGACCTGTGCCCCGAGGGCTCAGGTTTACCGCTAAGCCGTGCTCCTCTGCTTTAGAAAGTGACTCATCCGCTGCCCAGGCCAGCGCCTCAGGTTGCTGAGGATTCTAGAAGAGGTGTTTTTTTCCTAGTGAGAGTTGTGTTTGTTTAAAACATTTTAAAAATACGTCTTTATTGATGTCAGAGAGGAAGGGGGGTGGGGAGAGAGGTAGAAACATCCATGATAAGAGAGAATCATCCATCAGCTGCCTCCTGCACGCCCCCTACTGGGCATTGAGCCCGCAACCGGGCATCGAACTGGCGACCTCTCGGTTCCTGGGTCGACGCTCAACCCGTTGAGCCACACCAGCCGGGAAAGATGCTTACGCTTCAAGAAGGGCTTCATTTCCAACTAGAAAACAGAACTCTCCCCAGCATCCTCCCCTCGTTGGTTTTGAGACGTGGACTGCTGGTGTCGGCAGTGCCTTCAGAGCCAGCAGGAAAAAATGCCGCATCACGCCCCGTTCGCTGTCATCCGATCAGCAACACAGGCAAAGTGAATAGAGTTTGAGCATTAAATTGCGATGAGTCAGCTGCCAGTAAAAGGGAAGGAACGCTTTCCAGGCAGTAGAATTTTCTCCTACCAAGAGAAAAACTGAACCAAGTTCCAGGTTCAGTTCCCGGTCAAGTACCTGGACCTCGGTGGCAGGCTGCACCCCCGGCCTGGTTCAGACTGCATGCAGAAGGCAGCTAACGGATGTCTCTCTCTTGCATCGATGTTTCTCTGTCTCTGTCTCCTTGCCTTCCACTCTCTCTAAAATTCAGTGGGAAAATATTCCCGGGTGAGGATCAACAGAAAAGAAAAGAAAGAGGAGTCTCTTTAAGCCATTACCTTGCATTGCTGCATCCCTGGGAGATCTGGTGTCTGAAAAAAGCGAGGAAAGTAAATATCCTCCTGCGATCGAATCTTTTCCGACAACGCAGGCAGCTGAACGGGCAAACGACAGACCCCTCCACCGGGTTCAGGGCTCCCTTACCCGACTGCTTATTATTTTCAGATAGTTCGCCGCCCCTACAGGCGTCTCCGTGGTTTCCATCTCAAGTCCGAGAGCCGTTTTCACAGTTGTTGTCACGATGCTTTTTGCTTCAGATGTGGCCGATCGGTACTTCCGGGAGAGCCTGGCCCACCTGAGGGACGCGGAAGGGGTGGGGAGAGCCAAGTTCCTCTCGGTTCAGGATGAGTACTGCCATTTTCTGCAAGGCGCCGGGCAGGAGGAGGTGAGCGAGTGTGGGCCGCAGCCGGCCGGCTGTCTGCATGGGCGACCCCGTTGGTACCCAGAGGGCTCTGCAACTCCCTCACTGTGCGAGCATCCAGTAGGCGTCTACTGTGTGCAAGGCATGGATGAGGAAGGCCTTGTGGCCACTATCAGGCAGTGAGTTACATCATTTTCTTTCTTTATATATATATATATATATATATATATATATATATATATATATATAAATAAAAATAAATATATATTTTAGAAAATATATATATTTTCTAGAATATATATATTTTAGAAAAAATTGTCAGTTGTTTTTTTTTAAATATATTTCATTGATTTTTTTACAGAGAGGAAGAGAGAGGGACAGAGAATTAAAAACGTCGATGAGAGAGAATCCTCCATCAGCTGCCTCCTGCACACCCCCCACTGGGGGATGTTCCCACAACCAAGGTACGTGCCCTTGACCGGAATCGAACCTGGGACCTTTCAGTCCACAGGCCGACGCTCTATCCACTGAGCCAAACCGGTTTCGGCTATATGTAATTTTTTTTATTTCAGAGAAGAAGAGGGAGAGAGAGGTGGAAACATCCATGATGAGAGAGAATCCTTGATCGGCTGCCTCCCGCACGCCCCCTACTGGGGATCGGGCATGCGCCCTGACCGGCGATCGAACCCTGCCTCCTGGTTCCTAGTAGGTCCACGCTCGACCACTGAGCCACGCCGGCCGGGCTCCCTCGTTTTCCTAATGGGCCCTGATCCCCGGGGGTCAGCTTTTGAACATTTTTTTTTTTAAATATATTTTATTGATTTTGTACAGAGAGGGAGAGAGATAGAAAGCTAGAAACATCGATGAGAGAGAGTCATCGATCAGCTGCCTCTTGCACACCCCCTACTGGGAATGTGCCTGCAACCAAGGTACATGCCCTTGACCGGAATCGAACCCGGGTCCCTTCAGTCCCCAAGCCGACGCTCTATCCACTGAGCCAAACCGGTCTCGGCAGCTTTTGAACATTTTTAACCAGACCGCTTTGCGTTCCTTTCCCAGAGAGCGACCTCGATCCTCAGGGGGTCCCTGGAGGCCAAAGTGAGGGTGTTTGGCGACGTCAGTCCCGAGGTGGCAGAGACCTACCGGCTCCTGAGTGGCGCCGACCTGGCCCAGGGGAACCACAGCGGGGCCTACAAGAAGCTGAACAAGGTAAGCCTGAAGCCGACACTGATGCAGAGAGAAGCCCTCCACCCTCCCTGTTTCCCCTCCCTCCCTCCCTATGGGTCACCTTCTCTCCCTTCCCATGCTCTCTTTATTTTTATATATTTTTTTAAAAATATACTTATTGATTTCTGAGAGGATGGGAGAGGGAGAGAGAGATAGAAACATCCGTGATGAGAGAGAGTCATGGATCGGCTGCCTCCTGCATGCCCCCCAGTGGGCACAACCCAGGCAGGTGCCCTGACCGGGAATTGACCCATGACCTCCTGGTTCATAGGTTGATGCTCAACCACTGAGCCATATCGGCCAGGCCACTATGCTCTTTTTAAATAGGCCTTTCTAAGTGGTTTATTTAGGCAAGGTGACTTCGCTTTCACAGTCGGTCTAAACTAACCCTGTTTTTTCGGTAAAAGCTACAGCAATCCTCTCATACACATATGTATATATCTTTTTACTGAATTATCCATTATTTTCGCCATGTAAAAACATTTTTTTAATTTTTATGGAGTGCAAATGTATCTTCTATTTTATTGTACTCTCTCTGTGCACACAGTTTATAGAGGAATGTGTTTGTGTTCTTCTAGTACTTTGTATATTTAGTTCTTTTTTTATTTGAATGTACTGGGGTGACATTGGTTAATAAAATGATCTAGGTCTCAGGGGTACAGTTCTGTAATGCATCATCTGGCTATTGTATTGTGTGGTCACCCCAAGTCAAGGCCCTTTCCATCATCAGTTTCTTCTTGAGTTTGGAGTTCATTTGCTTGGATGGTGTGAGGTACGGGTCTAATGTTATTTATTTATGTGTTTATTTTCTAAAATGGCTAGCCAGTTGTCCAGCACCGTTTTGTTAAAGAGCCCAGTGGTGTGAGAACACACCTTCACCGTATATACCACATTTCTACGTGAACTTGAGTCTCTGGATGTCTCTCCCGCTCCACTGACAGCTTTGTTTGCGTGAATGCTGGTTCCTCGTTGGTTTTATTTATTTATTATTATTATTATTATTTTTAATATATTTTATTGATTTTTTTACAGAGAGGAAGGGAGAGAGATAGAGAGCTAGAAACGTCGATGAGAGAGAAACATCGACCAGCTGCCTCTTACACACACACCCCCACTGGGGATGTGCCTGCAACCCAGGTACATGCCCTTGACCGGAATCGAACCCGGGACCTTTCAGTCTGGAGGTCGACACTCTATCCACTGTGCCAAACCGGTTTCGGCTCGTTGGTTTTAAATGTAGAGATTTCGTAGCTCATGGTCCAGTAGCGGGGAGGACTAGACACCAGGAGCGGTGTCTCTGACTCTGGAATATCCCATTTCCCAGGTGTTCTGGCACGTGTTGTTGTTGTTGTTTTTGTTGTTGTTTTCTTCCCCGTGAATTTTAGTGTTAACAGCCTGTCTCGCTGGATACAAAGCTTGGTGGTATTTTCTGGAGGATCGTGTTGTTTGTAAATGACCTTAAGGAGCACTGACATCTGAATGGTGTGGAGTCATTTTACTCAGGAGCAGGGATGTCCTTACACTTGTTGACATCCACTTTTGCATCAGGGCAGGCCCATTTTTTAAAGTGTCCCTTCATCCTGGGTGTTGCCCTTTTCTGACCACATTGATTTCTAAGCATTTTACCTTCTTTCATACTGTTGTCTGCAGGGTGGTATCCGCTGTTACGGGCATGTGACCGGTCCTTTCTGTGTACGTGAAGGCGGCTGGTTTCTCTGTTAATTTTATGTGCTGGGCCTGCTTGCTCAATGCTTTTCCTGCCGAAGTTAATTTTGAGCCTTCTCTCGGGTTTCCAGGGCAGATCCTGTTACATCATCTGCAAATCTTTTTACTTTCTGGTTTTCAGCTCTGGGGGCGCTGCCTGATTTCTCGTCTGCTCGCATTGGTTCCCGCCTCCAGGACAATAATGAATGGGAGTGGGGATGGCAGGCACCCTTGTCTTGTCCTCATCTCAGTGGACATGCCTCTAGTGAGTCTAATTAGAAATAAGTGTTGGATTTTATCAAATTTTTTTTTTTAGCATCCGTGGAGATAATCAGATGACTCTTCTTAGATCACTTAACATGGTGTATTTTATTCTAGTATTCAACCAACCTTGCATTCCTGGAACAAATGTGCATAGTGATATTGAATTATATTCTTAATATGAGGTAGATTCGGCCTGAGAATATTTATTTTTATCATCTTTGCACCAGTGTTTATAAGTGACATTTAAGTATCAATGCTATTATTTGCTTCATAAAAATAATATGGAAGCTTACCTTTCTTTTCTTTTCTTTTCTTTTTCTTTTTTAACTTTTTTATGGAATGTATTGGGGTGACGGTTCTATAATGCATCATCTGTGTATTGTATTGTGTGTTCACCACCCCAAATCAAGTCTGTTGAATAAGTAGTCCTGAAAAAGAGGGTAGCCTGGGGGAGAGCCGCATCCCCAGGTTGGAAATGGGGTGGAAGAGGAGGCGGGCGGGGATGAGGGGCTGGAGAGTACACGCCATTGAAGAAGCAGAGAGTGACTGGGGAGGACTGTCTGTCAGGGGGCACCCGGAAGCCATGGGCGGGGCTGGGGGGGGGGGAGTTCCTAGGTGAAGGGGCCCAGACTTGATCCTTCAGGTGACTGTCCCAACGATGGGCTCTGAGGCCGAATCCAGCCCACTCCCGGCTCTCCTATGGCCCACGAGGTTACTCTTTTATTAGTTTCTTTTTATAAATATATTTTTTTATTGGATTTCAGAGAGGAAGAGAGAGGGAGAGCGAGAGAGAAACATCAATGATGAGAGAGAATCATGGATCAGCTGCCTCCTGCACGTCAGGCCCGCAACCCGGACATGTGCCCTGACTGGGGTGACCTCCTGGATCTTAGGTCAGCGCACAACCACTGAACCACCCCGGCTGGATGTGGAGGGGAATCCTGCCGTGCCCCCATGATGCATCTGTCCTCTGACCATTTGTGTTGCAGCTGTGCTGGAGAAGGATGGTGGTAGCTTGCTCCAAGACAGTGGCCAGGGGATGGAGCAGAGTCGTGGGGGAGTCGAGGGGTGTCGATAAGGATAGAGAGCTCACGGCACTTGGCAACACAGAGGTGAGGAGTGAGGGTGGCACCCAGGCTTTCCAGGCCCGGGAAGAGCAGCGGAGTGAGTGGCACTGCCTACCCCCCCCACCACCACTTTCTCACTCATCGCCATGTCCCTCCTTGTTCCCGCCTTACCTGTTCCTCTCATGCACAGCTCAGAGTTAGTGCTCCCCCAGGTAAGGGGGCTGCAGGGGTGCGTGTGCATGAGAGAGACGGAGAGAGGAGGGGGGGGAGATACACCTGCCTGAAACTCCACGCCCACCCCCTCCTCCCCATGGTGCCGCTCACCTGCTGACCCCCCCCCCCCGCCCCATTTGGGGGTCTGACCCAGGTACCCTCTGCCACCACCGACATCCTCCTCGGTTTATTTTCACAGCCCGTATTCCTTTTTCCTTTTTTTTTTTTTTTTTTTTTAATTATTTAAGATTCACCTGGATACTCAGGATTTCAGGGCTATGTCCACTTAAAGAAAAGTGAGAAACCTCCCCCCTCCAGGCTGGTTTCCAACAGGGTTTTTCCCCGGAGGAACGGAGAAAGCCCAGAAAACCTTCCCCGCGGCCGGCCGGGGGTGTGCTCCCGCAGGGGCTTGGGGCCTGAGGTCACTGTTTGATAGAAGACTCAAAACATGACCCTCAGGAAGGAAGTGCCCGCTCCTGCCCCTGCCCGCCCCGTACTGGGTGACTGCTACCCTGCATTTGACATCATTCCCGCGCTGTATTTTACTGTGGTTTTTCTCTACGTGTTTTTTTAAGCTTCCCATAAAATGTGCATATTTTATCTATATAATTTGCATTCATCTGCAATTTGCTCTTTCCTGCCTATCATCATGAGATTCATCTACATGGACACACACACACCAAACATGTATATCACACATATACAATCCATGGGCATGTTACAGGTTACTCATCCATTAGCCCAGTGGTCGGCAAACCGCAGCTCATGAGCCACATGCGGCTCTTTGGCCCCTTGAGGGTGGCCCTTCCACAAAATACCACGGCCTGGGCGATCTATGTTGAAGAAGTGGCGTTAGAAGTTTAAGTTTAAAAAATGTGGCTCTCAAATTTTAATCGTACTGTTGATATTTAACTCTGTTGATTCATGAGTTTGCCGATGGCTGCCTTAGCCGAGTTACTGAATGACTCTCTCAGTCTGTACAAAGGCGTGCTTGCTCATTTGTTTCTTTGACAGGCCTTGGATTTGGCCATTGTCAAGTGGTTCCTTTTGCAATCCGACAGGTGAAGGGCGCCCTCAGAGAGCTTTTCGGTGGTTTCTGGTTGCCTGTGAGATCGGGCGTGCTCAGCCGCTGTTCTGTTTTTCAAGGTCTTTGAATAATCCTTTCCTATCTTGCGATCCCTTTTCCATGGGGAGGTTGTGTTCGTGTCTCTCGTTACCTTGTGCAAGTTCTTGGTCTCTTCTGCCTGCTGATCCTTTCTCCTCTGCTTTGGGCAGTGTCTCCTTCCCCTCCTCCCCCATCCAATCCGTATACTTTGCTTAAGGTGAATTCTGGTGCATACATGTTTTCATTTTTGAATGTTCAATGTAGTTAAATTTTATAAATCAGCCGAAACCGGTTTAGCTCAGTGGATAGAGCGTCGGCCTGCGGACTCAAGGGTCCCGGGTTCGATTCCGGTCAAGGGCCTGTATCGTGGTTGCGGGCACATCCCCAGTAGGGGGTGTGCAAGAGGCAGATGATCGATGTTTCTTCCTCATCGATGTTTCTGACTTTCTATTCCTCTCCCTTCCTTTCTGTAAAAAATCAATAAAATATATATTTTTAAAAAAATTTTATAAATCAAATCTTTTAGTTTGTCCAGATATTATCCAAGAACTACTTCTGATCTTGTCCAGGAACTACTTCTGCATAAAGGTCATCTCCAATATTTTCCCCTAAAAGTTCCAAGTCTTGCATTTCTTATTTAGCTCTTCCACCAACCTGGATTCCTTGCTGGGCGTGGCAGGAGGCAGGGGTCCATTTCCTCCTAGTTCCATCCATTGACGAGCTCAGCTCTCCCTTGTCGGCCCCTCAAGGTCACTTCTCTCCTGTCATCTGTCATGCTGGACCCTCTGCCACGTCCCGTTGGCCTACTTGTCTGCTCAGGATGAGAAAGCGCTGCCTTCATTGCTAGAGTTTCATGAAGATAGTGACGGGAAATCAGTTCCCTCCACTTCATTCCTCTTCAAAATTACTTTGCCCGTTTGGGGGTACAGATTGAATCTTTAGCTTCCCCTTGAGATTGCCCTGGCCAGCTGCAAGCAGGGATAATGGCGGGATAATAAGCAGAATAAAGCTGAATGTTTTAACTCCTCAATAAGTGACTCCCTAGGAGATTGCTGTGTAGTCATGATTACAGAAAGCCCATAGAAAATAGAACAATAGTTTATTGATTTTGGGAGAGAGAGAGGAAGGGAGAAGAGGGAAGCATCGCCGTGAGAGCATAACGTGCATCGGCTGCCTTCTGCACACCCCCTTACTGGGGATCGAGCCCACACCCCGGGCGTGTGCCCTGATCTGGGAATCAAACCGGCAACTTCTGGGTGCACAGGGCGACGCCCAACCAACTGAGCCACGCTGGGCAGGGCACACACTTTATTATTATTTTTTTTTTTTTTTTTACTTGTCTGGGCTGTAGCAAGGGTCATTCGAAAATAGAAACTGGACACCATCCTCTCATGAATACCAATTCTTTGCCTTTATTTGTAAAAATAGATACTTTTGAAACATGTTTTTGCATACAGGTTGTCACAGAGGGTTCTATGACAGTGCTAGCACTGTACACTTGTTTCCAGGATCCCTCGGAACATCCAAGTTGAAGGTCAGACGGTCCCTGGCATTCACAGTGAAGGTCAGATGGTCCCTGGCATTCACAGTGAAGATCAGATGGTCCCTGGCATTCATATGGAAGGTCAGACAGTCCCTGGCATTCATATGGAAGGTCAGATGGTCCCTGGCATTCACAGTGAAGGTCAGACGGTCCCTGACATTCACATTGAAGGTCAGACGGTCCCTGACATTCACATTGAAGGTCAGACGGTCCCTGGCATTCACAGTGAAGGTCAGACGGTCCCTGGCATTCACAGTGAAGGTCAGACGGTCCCTGGCATTCATATGGAAGGTCAGACGGTCCCTGGCATTCACAGTGAAGGTCAGACGGTCCCTGGCATTCATATGGAAGGTCAGACGGTCCCTGGCATTCATAGTGAAGGTCAGACGGTCCCTGGCATTCACAGTGAAGGTCAGACGGTCCCTGGCATTCACAGTGAAGGTCAGACGGTCCCTGGCATTCACAGTGAAGGTCAGACGGTCCCTGGCATTCACAGTGAAGGTCAGACGGTCCCTGGCATTCATATGGAAGGTCAGACGGTCCCTGGCATTCACAGTGAAGGTCAGACGGTCCCTGGCATTCACAGTGAAGGTCAGACGGTCCCTGACATTCACAGTGAAGGTCAGACGGTCCCTGACATTCACAGTGAAGGTCAGACGGTCCCTGGCATTCGTAGTGCAGGTCAGACGATCAGACGGGCCTGCGACTGAAGCAGTCTCTCCTGTTCTCGGGAGCCTCGTCCTGCTGCTGCGTGCTCTCCGTGACGTTCCCCACCCTCACGGTGACTGCTTGGTGTCCTGCAGTGTCTCCAGATTCAGACCCTCTTGTACGGACCACAGGACCGGCGGACGCTGGCCACCCAGCAGGCCCTGGACGTGCTGTCCAAGTGAGTCACTGACACTGTTCCCTCACTGTTCCCTGGGCACCTCGCTCCCTGGAAGCCGGTCTGTGCCTCCGGGAACTGTCGGTGCGTGGAAAGCCATACCAGCTTCCTGTTACTCACACCATGCAAGACCAGCTCCTTGGCCATGAAATACCCTCCTTGCCCCAGTCCTGAGGAGGAATTAGCTCTTGAAACAGGAGCTGGGATGCATCTTCCTGCCGGCCGACCAGCCGCCTGCAGGCCGCCTGCAGGCCACCTGGTCTTTCCGGGGGATGCTGGCTCCCAGCACTGCCTGGGCCCACTGGAACCTGCCCGGGGCTCAAGATGGGAGCCCGAGAGCCCTCTGACTTCACCCACGTTTTTCTTTTCTTTAAGATTTAAATTCTGATTATATTGTGTTTTTTAATGTGTTTGTTTGTTTGTTTGTTTTGATTTTCAGAGAGGAAGAGAGAGGGAGAGAGAGAAGCATCAATGATGAGAGAGAATCATTGATCGGCTGTCTCCTCCATGAAATCTAACCGGGAGCTGCCGGGCTGTCCCACAGCAGCCGGGGCGGGGGGACGCGGGCGGGGGACGCGGGGCGGGGGTCCCAGAGGCGCCCCACTCACCGCCCTCCGCTTGCTCGCAGGGCCCCCGAGATGGCCACCGTGAAGCTGAGATCGGCCTCGAGAGCGAGAGCCAGAGCCAAGCCGGCCTTCTGCACCGGCAAGGCCCAGCATGCAGCGCCCTGGAGGGCCAGGCCCCACGCGGCGGACTGAGACGCGCACCGCACCCCGAGGACAGCTGGGCAGGCCCGGGCGCCGGCTGCACAGCCCCCTCCCCCACCGGGAGGTGGCGCCAGCGGGCACCGTGCCGGTCCTGAGGCAGGCCGGGGCCCCACGTCTCCGGGCCCCGCTGGCAGGGCATGGCCGCGGCCCCCGGTGCTCCCATAAGCAGCTTCCTCGTTACCTCCGAAGCGGTTCTTTGTGCCAACCAACGCCTTTCCCCATCAGCACGCTCCTCTCCAGGAGGTCAAGGCTTCCCACCTCACTGCGCACACAGCCCTCAGCCCCGGTCGGGGGTCCAACTTGGAGTCCAGTTCTGGAAAAACTGGGACTTTCTCACAGGAAGGCGATGGGATGGAGAATAAAACACTGGCAAAAGGAGCATGAAGGTGCCGGAGTCGGTATGTGTGGGTGGTGCTTCCTCTCTCTCCCCACCGTCCCCCTCCGCTTTTCCTGGGCTGCAGGCTGGCGCCCTCACCCCAACCCACTGCGGTTCCGTCTGTGACAGACGCCACCTCAAGAATCCACGGGGAGCCAAAACCGGTTTGGCTCAATGGATAGAGCGTTGCCCTGTGGACTGAAAGGTCCCGGGTTCGATTCCGGACAAGGGCATGTACGTTGGTTGCAGGCACATCCCCAGTAGGGGGTGTGCAAGAGGCAGGTGGTCGATGTTTCTCTCTCATCGACGTTTCTAGCTCTCTATCTCTCTCCCTTCCTCTCTGAAAAAAAAATCAATAAAATATATTTAAAAAAAAAAAAAAGAATCCACGGGGAAAACAAAGATCCGAGTGACAGGGTGCAGGGAGGCAGGGTCCCTGTCCTCCTCAGGGGTGTGACAGCGACCACACACCCCTCTCACACCCGCGCGCCCGCCCCAGACGAGCCTGTGGCATGGGGGCCGAGTGGGAAGAAGGGGAAAGAGGCAGTCACCACTCCCATCTCCTGCCACCAGGCTCCCTGGCCGTGACGGGGACATTCTTACCGGAAACCAGTCCATATTTGAGCACCAGCCACCAGGCCCCCCCCCCCCCCCCCGCCCCGTCAGCCACGCCTTCTAGCTCTGTGTTGACCGACCGGGTCAAGTCGTGGCTGGATTAAAGAACGGGGGGGTTTTCACGTGGTTCTGCCGTGGTTCCTCATGAAAAGCACGCGTGTGAACACACGTTTTCATTCGTGTTCACATAGGAAACACACCCCCCCACCCCCCACCAGAGAACATTCATTCTCTCGCGTGGCAATGCCAGGGTTTGTTTATTTTTTTTTTCTTAGGTTTTTATTTTTACACATTCACTTGTGACATTTCCCTTCGTGGGGAACAGGAGGTTGGTTAGCAAGGCAAGCCTTTCCGAGGAGGCCATTCTCAGTGTGCATTTTAACCGATCTCGAAACAGCAACAGGAAGGTGAGACGCAGTCCGAGAATACTATGACAGCGAAACAACAATGAATCGAAGAGCGTGTCCTCGCCCCAAAAGCCATGCTCTCTTATTCTCCACTTACCCGTGACGGAGACCAACGCCCTAAACCAGTGGTCAGCAAACTGCGGCTCGAGAGCCATATGCGAGCCAGAACTCTTTGGCCCCTTGAGTTTTTAGCAAAGGCCAGCTCAGGAGTGCCCTAATGAAGTTAATAACGCTGAACCTACCTCTATAGTTTAAGTTTAAAAAATTTGGCTCTCCAGGCCAAAACCGGTTTGGCTCAGTGGATAGAGCGTCGGCCTGCGGACTGAAAGGTCCCAGGTTCGATTCCGGTCAGGGGCATGTACATTGGCTGCAGGCACATCCCCGGTAGGGGGTGTGCAAGAGGCAGCTGATCGATGTTTCTCTCTCATCGACGTTTCTAGCTCTCCCTCTCTGTAAAAAATCAATAAAATATATATATATTTTTAAAATGTGGCTCTCCAAAGAAATTTCAATCGTCATATTGTTGATATTTGGCTCTGTGGACTAATGAGTTTGCCGACCATTGTGCTAAACGTTCCCAGGCAGGACTCATGCCTGGATTGTGGGCTCTATTCCCACTAGGGGGCGTGCAGGAGGCAGCTGATCCATGGTTCTCTCCCATCAATGTTTCTCTCTCTCCCTCTCTGAAATCAGTAAAAATATATTTTTAAAAAATGAAATGCCGCAACAGCTACCCTCTCCATAAATAAAACGCTCTATTTTCTAAAAGTCTGCACAGAGAATGCAATTCATTCAAGTCTTGCAGTAGGTTTAAACTCTAAGACGTGTAACTTTTTCCTAAAGATGGAATCACGTAGATTTCTCTTCAAGTGAGCCATCTGCTTATCTCCTACGATTTCTTTCTGAAAAGACTCCAGAAAGAGAAAAGTGCATTGTTTTGTTTTGTTTTTTGTGTTTGTTTTTTTTACAAGGTTAGTAGACTATTTCTTAGTAGCACATGCAAAGATAAAGTTCTCTGTACTATGTAACTCTTGTCCATAAGGCTGCCAGTTCGGCAGCTTTACCTAAAGGTAGAGGTGCAAACTGTGTCTGTGACCAGGTGCAAACTGGTGCAAACCATCCCCAGGAGCAAAAACTCCAGGGAGAGAAAAAAAAAGAAAAAAGGAACTTTTAAGCCCAGCCGGTATGGCTTGGTAGTTGAGTGTCAACTTATGAGCCAGAAGGCACCTGTTCAACGCACAGGTTGTGGGCTCAGTCCCCAGTGTGGGGTATGCAGGAGGCAGCCGATCAGTGACTCTCTCCCATCACTGATGTCTCTATCTCTCTTTCTCCCTCTTTGAAATCAATAGAAATATATTAAAAACAAAAAAATACAGCCCTGACTGGTTTAGCTCAGTGGATAGAGAGCCTCAGCCTGCAGACGGAAGGGTCCCAGGTTCGATTCCTGTCAAGGGCATGTACCTTGGTTGAGGGCACATCCCCAGTAGGGAGTGTGCAGGAGGCAGCTCTCTCATCGATGTTTCTATCTCTATCTATCCACTCCCTTCTTCTCTGTGAAAAAAAATCAATAAAAATACTTTTTTTTTTTTTAAATACCAACTTTTAAGACTATAGCAATAAACAGTATTTTTGAAAAGCCCCCAACTCAAAGATAAAAAAAAAAAAAAAAACCTCCGGTGCCTTTTAAGACATACATTCATTCCTTCAACACCTTTCCAGGCTGCAAAGAAAGTTGACCTCCCCTGGCGTCGTCCTCTTTGGAGAAATTAAAAAAGAAAGGGGAGGCTTCAGAACAGAGAGGGCACTCTTTCCGCTCCCCACCCATCAGCCCACCCCCACTTGCAGTGCAGCCACGGCCTCTGCGTGTGGGTATACGTGACGAAGCCGAGTACCATCGGACGCAAGGACGTCACGTCCTCAGAACCAGTGTCCGTCGTCCTCGTCCGCCTGGCGGTCCAGGTAGACCACGGCTACTTTCTTCTCGTCCGAAATCACCGACCGCTGGTCCACCATCCTCTGCAGCTGCACCGTCCGGTCGAACCCGGCCTGCTCCTGGGAGGCGGCCACGCCGGCCGCCCCGTCCGGCTCCCGGCCGGCCTCTCTCCGCGTAGTGCTGTGAGCGTCCCCTTCCGTGCCCGTGGCGAACAGGACCGTGGTCTCTCGGGCCCAGCGGGGGGCCCCCGCCGGGGGACTCGCGTCCATCTGAAAGGTAAAACGCGGTTCCTTTGGGGCCCAGTACCCCCTGCCGCGGTGTCCTGCTGCCTGCGGACTCGCCTAGCTCCTCAGGGAAGCAAGCCCACAGGACCGGCCAGGGCCGATGTCTTAGAAATGGGCCGGTGTGGCTCAGTGGATAGAGCGTCGGCCTGCGGACTGAAAGGTCCCGGGTTCGATTACAGTCAAGGGCATGGACCTTGACTGGGGAAAAACATCCCCAGGGGGAGGTGTGCAGGAGGCAGCTGATGAATGTTTCTCTCTCATCGATGTTTCTAGCTCTCTATCCCTCTCCCTTCCTCTCTGTAAAAAATCAATTTAAAAAAATTATATTTATTTATTTATTTATTTATTTTTAATATATATGTGGGCCCACAGAAGGCAGCATGCTCAGAGGTTTGTGTTTCTGGAAGACCTCGGTGCCTAAAGGATCTGCTCATGCCCAGCTGGCGATGGCTCAGTGGTTGAGCATTGACCTGTGAACCACGGGGTCAGGGTTTGATTCCCGGTCAGGGCACAGGCCAGGTTGCGGGCTCGATCCTCAGTCGGGGGGCGTGCGGGAGGCAGCTGATCGATGATGCTCTCTCATCGATGGTTCTAACTGTCTATCTCTCTCCCTTCCTCTCTGTAAAAAAAAAAAAAAAATCAATAAAATATATTAAAAAACAAAACAACAACAGTGGGCTCCCTCGGAACTGGCCGCCCGGCCCCAGCCACCTTCCCCACTCACCTGTCCTGCAGGCGGTCCCTCGGAGGCGACCTGCTCGGTCCTCCAGACCCCAGAGGGGCCTATCTTCACGCGTCTGACGGACGAGCTGACGTCCTCCAGCACGTGCGAGCGGGCAAAGCCCCGGGGGCTGGTGACCTCCACGGTGGCGGACACGGGGCCCTGCATGGCGGTGATGGTCTCTGAGCTGTGGGAGGCCCAGCCGGCGTCCTCTTCCTCCTCCTCCTCCCCTCCGACGGAGGCGCGGTACAGCTCCTGGGTGGCCCAGCGCTTGAAGCCGTAGCCGGTGGCCGGTGCCGGCCCTCCCGCGTCCCCGTCCGGGCTCCCGGGACCCGGGCTGCGCCGCTTGGCCAGGCTGTCCCGCACCACGGCCTCCACCGCCCGCTCAATCTCGCCCGCCTCGTCTTTGCTCAGCTCCTCCAGGTCCAGCTGGTCGGTGTCCACCGTCTGGGACAGGTTGACCTCGGCCACCAGGGTCATGGCCCCACCGCCCGAGGGCTGGACCTTCCTCACGTCCACGGAGAGGTGGCCCAGGCCGGCCCGGTCCTGGCCGGCGAGGGCCGACAGCTCCTCCCGCACCCGCTCCGGCAGGCTCTCCTCCAGCTGCCCCAGCGCCTCCGCCAGCTGGTGCCGGGGCTCCTTGAAGTCGCGGCTGATGGACGAGTGGAACCGGTGCGGGATCTTGATCTCCTTGTCGGTGACCGTGGCCTCGGCGCGGACCTCGCCGCTGGTGGTCTCCTCGATCCAGTGCGGGGAGCCGGCGGCCTCCGGCTCCGGGGGAGATTCCGGGGCGTCCGCCGCCACCGTGGTCTCCCCGCCCCACGGGGGCCCCGCGAACCTCCTCCCGGATGCCGGCACGATCTCGTCCTGCCAGGAGTACCGGATGGTGGACTCCTCTTCGATGTGGATCTGCCCGTACGCCGAGCCTCCCGCAGCCCTGGTGGCCCCGTCCCGCCCGAAGCCGCTGCGTTCCTCGGGGCCCTCGTCCGGGGTGGACACGAAATAGCTCTGCTGCTCCTCCTCCTCCTCCTCCGAGTCGCCCGCCTCCGTCACCTCTTCCACCCGGGACACCCGATCCGATTTCCTGGATGCCTCACGGCGATCCGCGGAGAAGGCGACCTCCGTGACCCCATAGAGGTCCTCCTCCTCCTCCTCCTCCTCCTCCTCCTCCTCGGCCCTGCACCCCAGGGGGGACGCGTCGTCCGCCTCCTCCACGCGGAAGGGCGTGGGAAACTCCTCCGTCCTCGCGCCCGCCACGTAGCTCACGGGCTCCTCCACGATCTCCACGTTCACCACCTTGGCCCGGCCCTCCCGGCCCTGCAGCCCGAGGCTCAGGAGGTCTCCGATCACGCGCTCCCGGGCCTTGCCCTTCAGCTCCAGGCCGCCGGCCGGCGCCCCGGGGCTCAGGAGGGCGTCCAGGCCGGCCCCCTCCCGCACGTCCACCTCCTCCGTCCGTCTCGACTCCACCACGATCTCCGTCTTGGCTCTCCGCTCCCCGGGGAGCTCCGTCCTGCCCACGTACGTGACCTTCGTGTCCGGCGGCTTCGGGGCCTCGGCCTCGGGGGACTGGGTGAACCGCTTCAGCACGCTGGACACGATGCTCTCGGCGATGGTCTCGGTCGTGGCCGCCTGGCCCCCGGGCGAGCCCCCGGCGTCCAACCCGAACCTCGTCTCTCTCCTCGCGTCCATCCCTTCCCCCCGACCGCCGCCTGCATCCTTCGGCAGGGGCGTCCGGGCCCCTTTGGGGGACCCCTCCTCCGCCCGGCCTTCCCGGGACCCTTCCAGGCGGATCGGGACCTCTCGCACCCGCAGGCCCGTCTCCCGGGCGGCGGGCTCCTTCCCCTTCGCCTTGTCCCTCCGCAGCTCGCTCTCCCGCTCCCTCGCCTCCTTGTCCAGCTTGGTCAGCTCCTCCCACCGCAGGTTCCGCTCCTCGGACGCCTTCTCCTTCGAGTCGAACATCTTCTCGTCCCGCCTCACGTGGACCGCCGTCCCCGGGCGGCCTCTCTCCGGCTCGCTCGTCATCTTCTTCCCCAAAACCACGATCCTCTCCTCGTCCCCGGTGCTTTCGGAAGCGCCCGCCGCCGCCCTGCGGTCCCCGAGGACTCGGTAGGGCTCCCGGGCGGGGCTGGGCTCTCTGGCTGGACGCGCCTTGGTGCCGCCTTCCGTTCTCGGCGTCACGGGGACCTCAGCTTTCCTCCGGAGCCCCCCGTACGCTGGAGAGAAAGCCCTGGAACTGGCCTGGCTGCTGCTGCTGGTTTTCTCGTAGGCGGTCTCCCGCCAGGCGGGGGTCAGGGCAGGAGATCCCGGGCCCGGGAAGGGCCTCCTGGGCGTGGGCGGGGCCGGCCAGGCCCAGCTGCGGCGGTGGACATTCTGGGGAGGTGGCGGCTTGTGCGTCAGGAACAGATTCCGCTCGTTTTCCCTCATTTCCCTCCGGAACGCTGCGTTGGTATAACCGGCGTGGGTATAACCGTAGGCCGCGGTTCTGAGCTCTGTGGGAATCGAACGGTTCATTAGGACGAGAATCATCGGGACCTTTTTCGATCATGAAAGCATCCCCCTCAGGCCTATGCCACTCCATCCCACCCCATCCCACCCCAATGAACACACACTATCACCACGGAACGGTTGTCATAAACAAGGTAGTTTCTACTCTCCAAGCGATCCTGTCACAGTAAAACACAGCGCGATAGCCCTGCCTGGGGTCCTCGGTGGTGACAGAGGGTAAGCCCACAACCCCGGGAATCAAACCCAGGACCGCTCAGTCCGGTCTTTACCTCGGGGCAGGTGTTCCAGGCGCTCCGCCAGGATCTGTATTTCTGGGTTACTTTCTCCTTCCAATAAGGCGCTGCAGAAATAATAAAATAATAATCATTAACAACAACAACAACAACTCATTAGGAAATGGAGCACACGATGGGCTCGGCGAGGCCGCCCTGTGTTGTCCTCGGTCGATGGCCACATTGTCACAGGCTCTGTGTCTGAGGACGCGCGTCCGAACGCAGACCAGGTGGGTAGAGCATCCATCCAACCGAATGGACAAAATGCGAGAGAGAGAGAGAGAGAGAGAGAGAGAGGGAGAGAGGATCCTGGCTGGGATAGCTCAGTGGTTGAGCACCATCTATGAACCAGGAGCTGTTCACGGTTCCATTCCCGGTTAAGGGCACATGCCCAGTGTGGGGTATGCAGGAGACAGCCGATCCATGATAGATTCTCATCATGGATGTTTCTCTCTCTCCCTTTCCCTTCCTCTCTAAAATCAATAATATATATATATATATATATATATATATATATATATATATATATATTAAAGAGAGAGAGGAAAGAGGGGAGGCAGGTAGGAGCAGAAAAGAAAAAATTGTGAGCCACTCCCCGCCTCCTACGCCCGCCCACTTCTGAGCTCTTTGAATAAAACTCGAAAAGCATCCCATCAGGTGGCTTCTCTGGCCACGTCTAGCTCCAACAGTCTGAAACTGCAGCATCTTCATCAAGCCGTAATTCCCGTCGGCCACGGAGAGCCCCGAGGACACGGTGGCCACGCCAGCTGTGGGCCTGCGGAGGGCATGCTGGGGCTGGGCCGGCCCGGCGTGTCCCGTGGGTGGCCACAGGTGGGCAGCAGCTGCCGATGACCATGGAGAGCCGGGCACGGAAGCAGAGATGGGTCGCCAGGGCCGGCAGGGGCCTGGCGCTTCAGGCAAACGGGAACCAGGTTTCCTGCCCACTGATTCCGAGGGTGGTGATTCCCACGGATATAGGAACTTTGTGGTCGGAGAGGGTCGGGAGGCAGGGGGAAGCAAGCCAAGGGGAACCCCCTTGTTTTTTTTCCCCTTCATATTTTTTTTATTGATTTCAGAGAAGGGAGAGGGAGAGGGAGAGAAACATCAATGATGAGAGAGAATCATGGGTCAGCTGCCTCCTGCAGGCCCTGCACTGGGGATCGAACCCCCAACCCGGGCATGTACCTTGACCAGGAATCGAACGGTGACCCCTTTCCTGGTTGCTAGGCCGACGCTCAACCGCGGAGCCACGCCAGCTGGGCGCAAAGGACTATCTCTAAGGAGGAGACTCGTAGGGCTTTAAGAAGCGGGTAGAGCGTCTCTGGTTATTTTTGAGGCGAGGAAACCGGGCCTCGGGCCTTGGGAACTGCGAGATGCCAGCCTCCTGACTCACCGGCTATTTGTGACCGTTCCATGTGGCTCCCCGGGCCGGCGGCCTCCGCAGCACGAAAATAAGCGGACATGTGTGAGAAAACCAGGTCTGCGGCCTCATTAACGAGTCGGGACAAGCCCGGCCGGCGTGGCTCAGGGGTTGAGCGTTGGCCTTTGAACCAGGAGGTCACGGTTCGATTCCCCGTCAGGGCATATGCCCGGGTTTGCGGGCTCGATCCCCCCCGTGGGGTGTGCAGAAGGCAGGTGACCCATGAGGCACTCTGTTTCCTGGCCAGAGATGGACGCATGACCCAGGAGAGCCTGAGACCTGGACCCTGGAGTTCCACTGGGATGGCTGGGAAACAACCCCTCCTCCGTTGCCAGGACAACAGCCCCTTCTCTGTTGCCAGGACAACAGGTCCTCCTCTGTTGCTAGGACATCAGCCACTCCTCTGTTTCCAGGACAATGGCCCCTCCTCCGTTGCCAGGACAACAGTCCTTCCTCTGTTGCCATGACAACGGTCCCTCCTCAGTTGCCAGGACAACAGCCTGGAGCCCATCCTTACCGATAGGTTGCCACCTCCAGGCTGAGGCTGGTCTTCACCTGTACTAGCTCCTGATGGTCCCGCAGACGGTCGGCCATGGCCAAGGTGAGGGCAGCCTTCTCATCCTCCAGGCGGGCAATGGCACTCTAGAAAGAGGAGAGGGTGCTCAGGCTGAGGCCCCGAGCTTCGCTGGGTGCAACGTGCAGTACCAACAGCCTAGGACACAGCGAGATGGAAGCCCTCCAGGTTAAAGAGGCAGTCACAGCAAGGATGGTTTTAAGTGGGGCATTTGTTCCACATAGAAGTGTTTCGTTTATTATTATTATTATTATTATTATTATTATTATTATTATTACGTATGGAAGATATGTGTGTTTTGTTTTGTTTTTTATCCTCACCCAAGGATACTTTCCATTGATTTTTTTTTTATTTTTTTTATTTTTTTTTTTTTAGAGAATGGAAGGGAGGAGGGGGAGAGAAACATCGATGTTAGAGACACACCCATTGTCTCCAACCTGGCTGGGGACTGAGCCTGCAACTGAGGTATATGCCCCCCCCCCTTTTATAAACGAATGAGTTAATGAATTTAAAGAGATTTTAAACATTTTTATTGATTTCAGAGAGGAAGCGAGAGGGCGAGAGAGATAGAAACATCAATGATGAGAATCATTAATTGGTTGCCTCTTGCCACCAAGGGGATGATGGAGCCTGCATCCCAGGCATGCGCCCCTGACCGGAATCAACTCAGGACATCTTAGTCCACAGACCAATGCTCTATCCACTGAGCCAAACCAGCCAGGGCGCTCTCCAGAGAGGTTGGAACCCATCCCACTGATGGAAAAAAGCTTCGGACTTGGGCCTGGCTAGCGTGGCTCAGTGGCTGAGCGTGGACCGGAGAACCAGTTGGATTCCCAGTCAGGGCACAGACCGGTGCAGGAGGCAGCCAATCTATGATGTTTCTCGGCAATGTTTCTCTCTCTCATCTCCCTCTTTCTTCAATTTATTTTTTTTAAATATTTAATTAGGGGAAAGGGTTGTTTTTTTTCCACCCCTAAAAAAATGAGACTGAAACCAGAGCTTCGAGGTCCGAGCTGAGTGAGCCGAGACGGCGAAGGAATGGCGAGGATTCAGCCCACACCACACACCTCCGAGCAGCCTCTTCCAACCCTGCCCTGCACCCCAACATCACCCAATCGTCCGTCTTTAAACGGGGCCGCACACTGTTCCCTTAAAAAAAAAAAAAAAAAAAAAGCCTTCTGCATTTATGGGCGGGTTATTTTAAGCCGTCCTCCCGGGAACCGCTGATAGGAAGGTTTGGGAACATTCCCAGTTCTGTCCGAGGCTGGGCGGGGAGGACGGACAGTAAATCACACACGGGTGTCACCCGGCGGAGTCTGAGGTTTGGGCCTGTGCTTCTCTGAAATGGCAGCTGTTTACCTAACTCTGCTCTTGTTATAACAGCCTGCCTCCGGCCGTGTCCCCCAGCTCTTACACTCCCCAGGGCCCTGGCTTCAGCTCCCACAGTGACACACACACACACACACCTCTGTCCTAACACATACACACCCATCCCTGTTACACACACACACACACACACACACACACACACACACCTGTCCTAACACATACACACCCATCCCTGTTCCACTCACACACACACACACACACACACCTGTCCTAACACATACACACCCATCCCTGTTCCACACACACACACACACACACACCTGTCCTAACACATACACACCCATCCCTGTTCCACTCACACACACACACACACCTGTCCTAACACATACACACCCATCCCTGTTCCACACACACACACACACACACCTGTCCTAACACATACACACCCATCCCTGTTCCACACACACACACACACACACCTGTCCTAACACATACACACCCATCCCTGTTCCACTCACACACACACACACACACACACCTGTCCTAACACATACACACCCATCCCTGTTCCACACACACACACACACACCCTATCTGGCTCTGGCTCAGTGGATAGAGCATCCACCTATGGAGGTTCCCAGGTTCGATTCCCAGTCAAGGCCACATGCTTGGGTTGCAGGCTCCATCCCCAACGTGGGGTGTTCGGGAGGCAGCGGGTCCATGATTCTCTCTCATCATGGATGTTTCTCTCTCTCTCTCCCTTCCTCTCTGACATCAATTTAAAAAAAAAAATTTTTTTTTTTTAAGATGACACGGCACTTGGCACTGGCCCTCGAGTCCATGGGCCAAGGAGCCCATTTTCCTTGGCTGCAGAGATGCTGGGACCCTGAGGTCCTGAGGCAGAGCAAGGGCACCCTCGGGGCCGACCGACCCCACCCACGGGTGACGCCCGGTGAAGGCGCTGTGGGTCCGGGGAGACCCGCAGCTCCCCTAACCCCTGCAGGGCGCACCGGGGGAGCTGGGATGGGGCGGGTCCCTGTGCACGGACCTGCCGCTCCTGGGCCTGCAGCTCGTAGGCCTCCCGCATCCGCATCAGCTCTTCTTCCAGCAGCGCGCGCAGCTGCTGCAGCTCCAGCGCCTGGCGCTGCAGGGCCTCGGCCTCCCGCGCGCACAGCCGGCTCTCCTCCTCGGCCTGGCGCCGGCTCTCCTCGCCGCACCTCAGGGCGGCCTCCAGCGCGCGCACCTGCTCCTCGTACACCTGCACCGTGTCCCGCCACGACTCGGCCACCAGCAGCGAGCAGCTGTCGCGCACCTCCCGCAGCAGCGGCGGCGGGGGCGCGGCGGGCAGCAGGGCGCGGGCGCTGTAGCTCACGGTCAGGCTGGCCGCCAGCGCCGCGCGCAGCTCCCGCAGGTCCCGCTCGCGGGCCGCGTCCAGGTCCCGGCGCTCGGCCTGCAGGCGGCCCAGCAGCGCCTCGAGGGCGGCGCGCGCCCCCAGCGCCTCCTGCAGCTCCCGCCGCCGCGCCCCGAGCTCGGCGTCCAGGCGGCGGCGGGCGGCGCGCGCCTCCTCCGCCAGCAGCCGCACCTCCCGCAGCTCCCGCCGCAGCGCGTCGCGCTCGCCCTCGGCCAGCGCCGTGGCCCAGCTCAGCTCGTCCAGCTGCAGCCGCAGGCCGCGCGCCTCCTCCGCCGCCGCCTCCTCCGCCGCCCAGCGGGCCGCCTGGTCCTCGGCCCCCCACAGCCCCCCGTGCCGGCGGCGCAGCTCCTCCTCCAGGAGCAGGTTCTCGCGCTCCAGCTCGCGCACGCGGCGCACATAGTCGTGGAGCCGGGCGTTGAGCTCCTGCAGCTCGGCCTTCTCGGGGCCCGTGTGCAGCTGCCAGGACAGCATCGCTGCGGGTGTCCGCACGGCCTGCCTGTGCCCTCCTGTCCTGGTCTTGTCCCCCCGCCTCCGATGCGCCGCTCCGGCCCCGCCGCCGCCGCCCGGGAAGCCCGCAGACTGCGCGGGGAGTGGGCGAGCAGCCGCACTTAGGTCCCGGGCAGGGGACAGGGGGGCGGAACCCTGGTTATCCCGCCCACCCCCGTTCAGCAAATAAGAACGCACTGCGAGTGGCGCTCCCCCCCAGCACTCAGCCAATCAGAACGCACTGCGCGGCGCGCCCCAGGCGCAGGGGACATGGGGGCGGGCCCCGGCGCTCCACCCCCCCGGCGCTCAGCCAATCAGAGCGCAGCGCGCCCCAGGCGCAGGGGACGGACGCACGGCGCCACCTGGCGCCCGAGTGGCCGCGACGTCGCCGAGCCGGTGCGCACCTCAGGGGCCATGCCCACCTCAGGGCCCGCGCGCCCGGGGTGGGGGGGGCGGTCCATGGCGCCGGCTGGTTGTCGGGTGCTTGTCGCCGGCGGAAGGGACAGCGACGTGGGCAGGGCTCCCCTATTGCTGTCCCGCCGCGCGCGCACCGACGGCACCTCAGGGTCCGGGCCTTCGAGGACCGACCTCGGAGCCGCCATATGAGGTGAGAGGCTGGGCGTGGCAGGGAGGCCTCGGCGTGTGGAGGGGTTTCCGTCTTGAAGAAGGATGCACATGCATGTCTAATGGACGTATGTGACTCAGCGCATGCACATACGTGCACACCCCTATGGCCCGTGTTCACGGAAAACACAGAAGTCCATGCCGAGGTGCTGAAGTTCTGACGACGCGCCAGCCGGGACGCCTGAGGCGGGGTGGCAGGAACCCCACACACGTTTGTCTTCTGGCCTAGCCCGGTGGTCGGCAAACTCCGGAGTCCACAGAGCCAACGATCAACAGCGCAATGATTGGGATTTCTTTGGAGAGCCACATTTTTTAAACTTAAACTTCTCAACTAAGGTGACCGGGCGTCCCGCTTTTGGCGGGACGGTCCCGATTTTTTGGAAAAGATTCTTTCGGGGCTGTCCCGCCAAAAGCGGGATGTCTGGTCACTTTCTTCTTCTTCTTCTTTTTTTTTTTTCTAAATCGAACCCTGACCTCCCGGTTCATAGGTTGTCACTCAACCACTGAGCCACACCAGCAGGGCAAGGGTCTCATCACTTTATTTTTATTTTTTAAATATATATTTTATTTATTTATTTATTTTTACAGAGAGGAAGAGAGAGGGAGAGAGAGTTAGAAACATCGATGAGAGAGAATCATCGATCAGCTGCCTCTTGCACGCCCCTGACTTGGGGATGTGCCCGCAACCAAGGTACATGCCCTTGACCGGAATCGAACCTGGGACCCTTCAGTCCCCAGGCCGACGCTCTATCCACTGAGCCACGCTGGTTAGGGCCAAGGAAGCTACCTTTTGCAGGATAAATTTCCAAAATTCAGCACTATTGGGGCTCTCTCTCTCTCTCTCTTTTTTTTTTTTTAATCTTTTAAAGATATATTTTTATTGATTTCAGGGAGAGAGAGAGAGAGAGAGAGAGAGAGAGAGAGAGAGAGAGAGAGAGAGAGAGAGAGAAACATCAGTGAGAGAGAATCATGGTGGACCTGCCTCCTGCACGGCCCCCTCCCCACTGGGGTTCAAGCCCCCAACCCAGGCATGTGTCCTGACTGGGAATCGAACCGTGACCTCCTGGTTCATGGGTCTACGCTCAACCACAAGCCAGGCTTCAAAAAAAAAATTTTTTTTTAATTCCTCTTTTGCTTGCTGCTCACTCTATAGTCCTTGGGTCATTGTTTCATTTCGTCCTGTACGGCACAAATCACTTTTCTCCGATGCCTAAAAGCAGCCTCACTTCCTTCTGTCCGCCCCCTTACAATTAGAGCACGTCCCACTGAATGCCATAAAACCTCTCTGACCTACATGACCCCTCAGTTTTGAAATCCAAATGACCTCTGCATCCCATGGCTACCGGCATATTTTTTTCTCTCTTTCTATCAAGGTGACTCTATTGCTTGGCTGTTTCGTCACAGAACCTCACCCCAAAGTACCCAGTCAAGGGAATGCCCGGGCTACCATTGGGATTCCATATGCCCTGTAATTGCTGCTAAAATGCAATGCAGTCAGCCCCCATGGTGTGGCTCAGGGGTTGAGCATCGACCTATGAACCAGGAGGTCACAGTTGGATTCCCAGTCAGGGCACATGCAGGGAGTGGGAGGTGGGGTAGGAGTGAAAGGGAGTGGAGTAGGGGGGAGGGGGAAGTGAGGGAAAGGGGGTTTGCAAGCTCGATCCCCAGTGTGGGGCAGGCAGGAGGCAGCCAATCCATGATTCTCTCTCATCATTGATGTTTCTCTTTCTCTCTCTCCCCTTCCCTCTCCCTCCCTCTCTGATATAAATAAAAATATATATTAAAAATGATCCGATTTTGCCCTATCCGGCTTATCTCAGTGGATAGAGCATCGGCCTGCAGACTCAAGGGTCCCAGGTTCGATTCCAGGCAAGGGCATGTTCCTTGGTTGTGGGCACATCCCCAGTAGGGGGGTGTGCCGGAGGCAGCTGATCGATGTTTCTCTCTCATCGATGTTTCTAACTCTCCCTCTCCCTTCCTCTCTGTAAAAAAAAAAAAAAAAAAAAAAAAAAAAAAAAAAAAAAAAAAAAAAAGGCAATAAAATGTTTAAAAAATTCCAATTTTAAAGAAGGGGGAAAACCCCTTCTATACATAAAACTATTTTTATGAAACGTGTGACATTCAATATTTACAGGAGGTTTTTCTCGCTTTTCATGCCTCGTTTTGGTTGTGGTGGTCACCGGCTTCCTATTAGAGTTTTAAACAAATGCTGATGCCTAGGTCCCGCTCTCTGAAGTTCTGGCTTCATTGGCTCGGGGTGCAGCCCGGGCATCAGATTTTTTTTACACATCGCTCAGGGGACTGTAGCGGGTGGCAAAGTCTGAGAACCACGGGCACAGATCACGTACCAGGCAGTTTTGCAAACAGTTTGGCATTTGACCTGGGGAGCTGTTTTTTCCTGTGAATTATTATTTTTTACAATTATCCTGTTGACCACTAGATGGAGCGCTGACCCCGTGACAAGGATTTTTGCAAACATTCTTTGTAGGCAGAGTAGGAGGCAGCCAGGGAGCTCTGAGGGATGGAAGGGACCAGATGGGGACCAGGTATATGTCCCGGTGTGAAGCCTCACCCTGTATGTATGTATGTCTCTTTTAAGTTCCAGGAAGAAAGCCATATCGGCTTCGGAGCCGGACTTTCAGTCAAGTCCGGGAGACACAGCTCTTTTCTGTTTCTCCCCATCGCTGTGTCTTTTCTTGGATGTGAACTGCAGAAAGTCACTCCGTGGAAAGGCCACACCCTCTGTTGTCTGGCCGCCAGGGTGAGATGGAATGAGGCTGTTTGGAAAGCACATATGGGCCCGGCTGATGTGGCTCCGTGCTTGCGCGTCGACCTAGGAGCCAGGAGGTCACGGTTCGATTCCCAGTCGGGACACGTGCCCTGGGTTGCAGGCTCCATCCCCAGGAGAGGGTGTGTAGGAGACAGCCGGTCCATGATTCTCCCTCATCATGGATGTTTCTCTCTCTCTTCTTCTTCTTCTCCCTTCCTTTCTGAAAGCAATCCTATCTAAGGAAAGGGTAATACACACTTTCCTTATTCCAACACACAAGATGGCTGCCCCCATATGGACACAAGATGGCCACCACATGATGGCCAGCAGGGGAGGACAGTTGGGTGGAACCAGGCCTGCAGGGGAAGGCAGTTAGGGGTGACCAAGCCGCCAGAGGAGGGAAGTTGGGGGCAGACAGGCTGGCAGGGGAGCAGTTACACATCGATCAGGCTGGCAGGGGAGTGGTTAGGGGGTGATCAGGCTGGCAGGTAGAAGCAGTTAGGGGCAATCAGGAAGGCAGGCAGGTGAGCATTGGGAGCCAGCAGTCCTGGATTGTGAGAGGGATGTTTGACTGCCCATTTAAGCCCGATCCCACTGGGCAGTTGAACATCCCTTGAGGGGTCCCAGATTGGAGAGGGTGCAGACTGGGTTGAGGGACACCCCCCCCAACCCCCCCTCCCCGTGCACAAATTTCATGCACCGGGCCTCTAGTAAACATATATATATATATATATATATATATATATATATATATTAAAAAGGTACATAATGGACTGGGTGGTAAGTAGCAGGGATGGGAGCAATTATGAAATCCTATGCATAGATTCAGATGAGTACATAGGAGAAAACAGCTGCATTTTATTTTTTATTTTTATTTTTTAAACATTTATTTATTTATTTTTTAAATATATTTTATTGATTTTGTACAGAGAGGAAAGGAGAGAGATAGAGCGTTAGAAACATCGATGAGAGAGAGTCATCGATCAGCTGCCTTTTGCACACCCCCTACTGGGGATATGCCTGCAACCAAGGCACATGCCCTTGACCGGAATCGAACCCGGGACCCTTCAGTCCGCAAGCCGACGCTCTATCCATTGAGCCAAACCGGTCTCGGCAGAAAACAGCTGCATTTTAAAAGATGGCAGTCTCCCTAGCACACGGGCATGTGATTTTCCCGGAAGACAAGCACCTCTGGGCCTCATTTCTCCCCCCCTTTGACTCCAAAGAAACACCAGCCTCCACGTGGCTGGGCCTTGCGCTGCGGGCTCCTTAAATGGCACACGCTGGCTTCCTGGAAGTGCGTGCCTCGTGGTGATTAGGGGCAACGTCAAGACACAGGATTCAAGGAAAACTGTGCAAGAAAACCAGCCTCCCCGACTGAGGTGTAACGGCTGGGTCAGTGTTGACACCGTTTGTGCTCCCCCACCCTCCCAACGGCATCTAGCCATCGTGTTCTTTGGGAAGGTACAGCTCACGGCTTTCTTAGAAGAAAGAGGGACAGCTCAGGCAGGAATGAGACGGGGGCTGTGTCCCAGAGCAGGGGGCTCACCGGGGGACCCGAGATTTCCAACACAGCTATTCATCCACAAGCAGGCTCTGTCCTCTGAGGTGCCGGGAGCCACCCTACCCCACAAGTTGTACCAAGATCTGTGTGAGTCAGGGTTCCCCAGAGAAGGAGAACCAACACACACACACACACACACACACACACACACAGGAGTGATGCACCATATAACGACATTTTCGTGTCCCATATACGATGGTGGTCCCGTAATATAACAGAATGAAAAACTGTTTCCTGGTGACATCATACCCCCATGATGTCACAGCCACTATGACATCAGAACCTCTATGCTGTCACAGCCACAATGATGTTGCAGCCACAATGCTGTCCCAGCCACTATGCTGTCTCAGCCATTATGCTGTCCCAGCCACTGTGATACCATAGCCACTATGAGTCATAGCCACCATGATGTCACAGCCACTGTGATGTCACAGCCACTGTGATTTCGTAGCCCTCTATGATATCACAGCCACTATGAAATTGTGACCACTATGGTGTCGTAGCCACTATGATGTCATTGTTGTGATGTCATTGTGTGATGTCATTGTGTGATGTCATTGTTCACTTGTTTGTGGTGATGCTGGTGTAAACACACCTACTGCGCTGCCAGTCGCATAAAAGTACAACACATGTACATTTATGTATAGCAGCAAATAATACTGGATCGTGATGATAAATGACTACTTCCTGGTTTATTATTTACTATATAACATGCTTCACATGGTTTATGTTTATTGATTTCAGAGAGGAAAGGTGAGGGAGAGAGAGAGAGAAATAAAAACGTCCATGATGAGAATCACGGACTGGCTGCCCCCTGCACGCCCCACACTGGGAATCGAGCCCGCAACCCGGGCCTGTGCCCTGACTGGGAATCGAACTGTCACCTCCGGGTTCCTAGGTCATCGCTCAACCACTGAGTCATGCCAGCCAGGCACCGAATTGGTTTTTTTTAAAAATATATTTTTATTGATTTTTTTTTTTACAGAGAGGAAGGGAGAGATAGAGAGCTAGAAACATCGATGATAGAGAAGCTGCCCCCTGCACACCCCCTACTGGGGATGTGCCCGCAACCAAGGTACATGCTCTTGGCCGGAATCGAACCCGGGCCTCCTCAGTCCGCAGGCCGAGGCTCTATCCACTGAGCCACACCGGTTCCGGCCAAATTGGGTTTTCATCGGGTGAAAGGGTGCGGGGGGTCCCAGGGGGGCCTCCCCTGGGAAATGGGGTGATGCGGAGAGTCTGACGATCTGGAAACACGGCACACCTTTCGGGACACGTCCCCCTCCCCTTACCCCCCTGCCATCCTCATTAATATGAGAGGACACTCGCCGCCCCTTTAACAGATGGCGCTTTGTAGCATGCCTGTCACTAACGTGGAACACGTTCCTTTGTTTCAGGTGGACGCAGAGCAGCGGCGGGGGGCGCTTCGTGCAGACGCGGCGACCCATCCTCCCTTCCCTGGGGACTTCGGACAGGGTAGGTCCTTGAGGAAGTTTGCCGACCACGGGCCTAGCACATGGTCAATGCTCAGCTGAAGCCATGAGCAGGGCGGCGGCCACGTTCTAAGTACGCAGCTTAGATGTACACGCAAATAGCCCACGACGAGCCTCTTGGAGATCCTGAGAGCTACCGCCCCATGGCTCGTCCCCCTGGGGTGCCAGGAGGGTCTGTGCTTGGCAGGAGGCGGTGAGAGGGGGCTGGGACGGGGTGCTGAACCCAGACCCCTCCCCGTCTTCGCCTATCTTCTTCACCGGCCACAAACCAACCAGCCAGGCCTTCTGACGCGCCCCGCCCTGCGGCTGGCTGGCACATTCACACCCTGCCAGGGCCAGGGCCAGGGCCAGGCCCGGACGCTCTCCTGTTGATTTCTAGAAGGAAAGAAACCCGGCGTTGAGGCCAGCCTCGAAAAATATAGGTCACATCTCGGTTTCTGTGGTTACCAGATCCTGTCAGCCACCAGGGACGCCCTCCCTTGGGGGCGATGCCAAGGTCCTGAGACCTGGCAGCCTGAACTGGGGGTTCTGCAGCCGCACCCTCAAAAGCCCTCGGGCCTGCATGGAGCAAGGGCAGGGGCGGGTGAGGCTTTGCGCTTCCACTTCTCCAGGGGTGAAGGGCTCCGTGGCACTGCCCACGGGGCTCTGAGGAGCCCAGGGTCCACCATGGCTGCTGCAGGGAGCGCCCCCCTCCTGGGCTGGGGCCGTGCCCGCCCAGAGGAAGATGGTGGAGGCTGGGTGGAGGCCAGCAGGCGGCCTGGGGAGGAACAATGTGGTCGGTTGTCTTGCGGACTGTCAGCCTCGTTCCCGGATCTTCCTTTCCACGCCCCTTGGCCTCCCCGCCACAGGCTGGGCGCGCCGGGGAAAGAGCCCCCTTATTTGGTGCTGGAGAGAAGGGGGGAAGGTGAACCCAGATGCCTGCGGCATTGGGTCATCCGCCCAGCAGGGGTGGGCCGGCCCGCGGTGCAGCGCCGGCTCCTGCCGCCAGGTGGCGGCGCTGAGCAGCTGTCTGGCGGGGGAGACCCTGAGTGGTAAACAAGTCTGCAGGTCCGGCTGGCACCTCTGTCTGCTCTGGGGGTGAGGGTGTGGGGGGGGTCTACTCTCCTTTTTGTGTACGCACTGGAAGGGAGGTGGGGGCGGCCGGAGGGGGAGATGCAGGGGGCGGCAGAGGAGCAGGAGAATTAAAAAAACAAAAACAAACAAACAAAAAAAACCCCAGAGCCTTTTAAAAAATATATATATATTATTGATTTTTTTACAGAGTGGAAGGGAGAGGGATAGTTAGAAACATCGATGAGAGAGAAACACGGATCAGCTACCTCCTGCACACCCCCCACCCGGGATGTGCCCGCAACCAAGGTACATGCCCTTGACTTGAATTGAACCTGGGACCCTTGAGTCTGCAGACTGACGCTCTATCCACTGAGCCACATTGATTAGGGCAAAACCAGAGCCTTTTGAATAAGGTAGGCAAGGCTTAGGTTGGAGGGTGTGACTTTGATGGGTCCATTTCCCAGGACCCTTTTTCGAGTCCTGGGTTCGATTCCGGTCAAGAGCGTGTACCTGGGCTGCGGGTTGGATCCCCAGCCTTTGTCATGGCATATGCGGGAGGCAGCCCATCGATGTGTCTCTCTCACATTGATGTTCCTCTCTGTCTCTCACCCTCCCTCCTACTCTCTCTAAAAAATCAATGGGAAAATATCGTCCAGTGAGGATTAACCAAAGGAGGGAGGGGCGTGGGAAGGAATGCTTTCCTCTAGCTCAGTGGTCGGCAAACTGTGGCTCGAGAGCCACATGGGGCTCTCTGGCCCCTTGAGTGTGGCTCTTCCACAAAACACCCTGTGCGGGCACACACGTACAGTGCCATTGAAACTTCGTGGCCCATGCGCAGAAGTTGGTGTTCGGCTCTTGATATTTGGCTGTTGATATTTGGCTCTGCTGACTAATGAGTTTGCCGACCACTGGGCTAGCTCATCTTCGGAACCTTTGGGGGACAGGAGTGTCCCCAGTGCACAGGCTTGGTTGGGGTGCTGTTTGGAGCCACCTCAGAGAGAGCGAGAGCCCTGCCCTGCTCCCCAACTCCTGGCAGGGGGTGGTGCTGGCTTCTCCAGCACAGTCTTCTCTTGGCCCCGCCCACTCCAGGCATATCTCTCTCTCTCTCTCTCTCTCTCTCTCTCTCTCTCTCTCTCTCTCTCTCTCCACCACATTTCTATACCCCCTCCCCAACTTATTTTTTCTCTTTTTCTCATCCCTCAGTGGGTAGACTGGTGGGGCTCCAGGATTCCTGAGAAAGGTGTCAGCCGCCATCTGTTCTGTCGCTGCTTTTCAACCCGGAACGCGAGGCGTCAACTCGACACGGGTGCGAGATGCTGGCGGGGCTCAGGCGTGGGGCGGGGTGTTCGCCTCCTCTGCAGGGTCCGCCTTGGACAGCAGCGAAATGCCGGGCCTCCTCGGGGTGTGCCGGGGCTGCCTGGGGGGAGTCATACCGCACGGGGATCTGGATGATAGCAAAAACCAGGCCCGGCTGGCGTGGCTCAGCGGTTGAGCGTTAACCTAGGAATCAGGAGATCAGGGTTCGATTCCTGGTCAAGGGCACATGCCCGGGTTGTGGGCTCCATCCCCCAATAGGGGGGCGTGCAGGAGGCAGCTGATCCGTGATTCTCTCTCCTCATGGATATATGTGTCTCTCTCTCCTTCTCCCTTCCTCTCTGAAATCAATAAAAATATATTAAAAAAAATAATAATAAAAAGAGCCGAAACGGGTGTGGCTCAGTGGATGGAGCGCCGGTCTTCGGACTGAAGGGTCCCAGGTTCGATTCCGGTCAAGGGCTTGTACCTTGGTTGCAGGCACATCCCCAGTAGGGGGTGTGCAGGAGGCAGCTGATGGACGTTTCTCTCTCATCGATGTTTCTAACTATCTGTCCCTCTCTCTTCCTCTCTGTAAAAAATCAATAAAATATATTTTTTAAAAATACATATATATAAAAGGTCCCCAGCCCCAGTAAAGTCTATACCAGAACCTGCTCTACACAGCCCTGGGCCATGGGATCCAAAGCCAGGATCATCACACAGGCAGACGCCAGCCGCCCATCTCGAACCCTGTTAGGCAATAGGGCCCTGTGGCCCGGGGAGGACACCGCGTATTCCTCTTCTCTCCGTGGGGAGCCAGGACCCGCGTAGCGGAGGGCGCCCACCCTCCGGCAGGAGGAAGGTGGATCCTCCCCTCCCGTGTGGGAGCTTCCAAAGAGACGGGGTGGGGGCCGGGACCTGTGGCTCCCCCGTGGTTGCGAGTTTCTCGCGGCTGAGGGGTGAGTCAGAGATGCCAGGAGCTGATAGCGTGAGCGAAGCCTCTATAAAAACCAGTGGGCCCATGGCAACTTCGCACCCAAGCCTCGGCCCTCTGCTGACGAAGGAATGGAGCCGCCGCCCACGGAACCCTCTCTCCCCCCCCCCCCTCTCTCTCTCTCTCCCATCTCCACTGCAGCGTCTCTGTGTTCATTTCTTCCTTGCCAGGATCTGGCTGGGCTTCTGCAACTTTTCCTCTCTCCGCCTCACTTTCTCCGAAAGGCCTGTTTGCACCAGCTCAGGGGCCACGTGCAAACACTGTAGGTCACATGTGTCAAACACAAGGCCCGCGGGCCAAATCCGTCCCGCCAGGCCTTGCAATGTGGCCCGCACCGCGCTGTCATCACTGCACTCCGCTGCGTTTCCATCACAATGACAGTTTATGACTGTTCAGTAAACCATTCGGCCCGCAATTTAGGCTGGCTTTTAGATTTTGGCCCCTTCTCTGATTGAGTTCGACACCCCTACTGTAGGTTGTGCGCGATCTCCGTGGTTAGCCGCTCCCCTCGGCTGGGGGTTAGCACGCAAGCAGCCGCCACAGATGCTCCCCCTAACCGAATGCACGTCGCTGTGCTTCCGAGTAAAACTTTACATCGATTGATTTCAGAGAGGAAGGGAGAGGGAGAGAAGGAGAAACATCAGTGATGAGGGAGAATCATGGCCTCCGCTGCCTCCTGCACGCCCCCTTACCGGGCACACTCCGCACTGGGGGATGTGCCCTGACCAGGAATGGAACCGTGACCTCCTGGTTCACAGGACAACACTCAACCGATGAGCCACCGCCAGCTGTGTCTTAATAAAGCTTTGCAAAAATACACAGGGGCCTAAGATTCTGGCCCAAGGACTGTTGTCTATCCTGTAGAATAAAAGGCAAAAGGGCAAATTGTCTTCTCAACCAGGAGTTCGATCAGCAGGCAGGCCAGCCAACCACACATGTCCCCGCCCCTCCCCCTCCCCCCGTCCCTCCCACCCCGGCCAGGCTGGCCAGACCCCACCCATGCACGAATTCATGCACTGGGCCTCTAAGATTGTTATACCCTGAGTGGCCAGGTTATCATGCGTTCAGAGATTTGTAATCATCTGGCCACTCCGTGTATTTTCAAAGAAGAAGGAGCTGGGTGGGACAGATCCTCCACGACAGGCCTCACCCGCAATGCTGACAGAGCCGCCCACGGGGCCGCTGTGGGCTCCTGCACGCCAAGGTGCCCAGCCCTGCGTGGCAGAAGGGCTGGTTCCCCCGAGGTCACCTGCGTGCGCTGCAGGCACCGCCGGGCGCCCGTAGAGGCAGTGGCATGTCGGAGGCGCCCAGGGTCAGAGCTGGCAAAACCGCAATTGCTGGAAAGCCTCGGAGATCCGAGCCAGACAGACCGGGGAACAAGAGAAGGGCAGAGGCACCTGCCGGGACCCAGGGTGTGTCAGCCTGTTCTCCTGTGTTGGGCAGAGCATCCCCGCAAACCAGGAAGATCACGGGCGTGGCAGAAACCACAGCACCAGCTCGGGGTGGTCGGTTCCTTCTATAAACGTTCCAGGGCTGATCAGTGTGCTCCACAGGGATCTTTTTTAAAAAAAAACATATATTTTTTATTGATTTTTTTCACAGAGAGGAAGGGAGAGGGAGAGAGAGAGGTAGAAGCACCGATGAGAGAGAAACATCCATCAGCTGCCTCCTGCACACCCCCTCCTGGGGATGTGCCTGCAACCAAGGTCCATGCCCTTGACCGGAATCGAACCTGGGACCCTTGGTGCTCTGCCAACCGACGCTCTATCCACTGAGCCACACCCGTTAGGCCTCCATGGGGATCTTTTTAAAATGATTTTTTTTTAGCCCTGGCCAGCCTGCAGACTGAAAGGTCCCGGGTCCCACTCCCAGTTAAAGGCACAGGCCCCGTTGCAGGCTCCATCCCCAGTAGGGGGCGCGCAGGAGGCAGCCGATTCGTGATCTCTCTCATCATGGATGTTTCTCTCTCCCTCCCTGTCCCTTCCTCTCTGACATCCATAAGAACATGTATTTGTTAAAAAGGGAGCGAGGAAGGAAGGCTTTCACCCTGGGATAATGCCTGTACCTCTCTCTGTCCTCCCCCCCCCCCCCGAGTCCCACAGATTCTGGTGTGGGACCCCTCTCCCCGCACCCCCCCGCCCCAGGTCCTCTGGTGCCCGGGAGCCGTGCTTCCTGTCCAGGCATTGCTCCCACTAGGGGACCAGAGGGAGCAGGCTCCTCGGACCCCGGCCACCGTCGGGAAGGGGGACCTCATGCAGAAGGAATGGCAAGGAAGGAGGGAAGGGCAGGGGTATCGGGCTGTGTTGCACCCCGTTTTGTGTTCCTGTATTTTTTTTTTTGTTTGTTTGTTTGTTTTTTAATTTTCCAATGAATCATTCAGTGGCTTTGCCAAGGTTGAAATATTGTTCTGTTTTCAGCGAGACGTGAGAGGAGAGATGAATCTTAATGAAATGTTTTGGTTTACTCTATGCGGTGGGGTTCCCACGCCCCAAACAGACGCTGGCCGCTGCACCCCCCCCCCCCCCCCTGCCTGGGAAAGGCGAGAGGCAGTTGGTTGCGTGGCTGCCCCACGCGGACTCCTCCCACCCCCTACGTCCGCCATCGATCAGAAGAGCTACCACTGAGCACCTGCAGGTAGAAACCGGAATCCACGTGGATTTCAGGAAACGAAAATGTCGAGTGAGCCCGGCCGGCGTGGCTCAGTGGCTGAGCATCGACCTAGGAACCAGGAGGTCAGGGTTCGATTCTCGGTCAGGACACAGGCCCGGGTTGCTGGCTGGATCCCCAGTAGGGGGCGTGCAGGAGGCAGCCTGTCAGTGATTCTCTCTCATCATGGATGTTTCTCTCTCTCTCTCTGCCTCTCCTTCCTGTCTGAAATCAACACAAATATATATATTTTAAAAGCAGTCCCAGCCCTAGCTGGTTTGGCTCCATGGATAGATCGTCAGCCTGCGGACTGAAGGGTCCCAGTGTTTGATTCTGGACAAGGGCACATGCCTGGATTTCGGGCTCGATCCCCAGTGGGGGGGCGTGCAGGAGGCAACCCATCAATGATTCTCTCGCATCACGGATGTTTCTCTCTCTCCCTCTCCCTTTCTAAAAAGCAATAAAATACATTAAAAAAGAAATAAAAATAAAAAAAAAAGCAGTCCCAGCCACACCGGTTTCCCCCTTCCCCTCCCCGGTCATTAGGAGAGACTGACACCTTGGTCTTTATCAAGAAATCGAGTTCCCTAAATGGGGATGCGAGTAATTAATTAGCTCAGCCTGCAATCAGCGCCACAATCTTCTTCAAAGCCATTTACACATTTTTAAAGGCAGATGATTGCGTGTTCCAGGAGAGCCTCTTAACCCCGGCCAGAATGCATTTACAGCTCGCCCGGGGCGAGGACACCGACATGGGGCCTGGGGTTCTCTCTCCTCAGGACTCACTTCTTTGAGCCAAGCCACGTGGTCGTTTTTGGGGGTCGTCCCCAAACGAACCCCTTTTCTCTCAAGGCAGGAGTGTCCTAACCGGGCGCTCCAGGTCAATAAAGCCACTCCCCCAGAACTCCGGTCTTCCTTTCATTTGTTTTAGTTGTTTTGTTTTTAAAAATATATATATTTTATTGATTTTTCACAGAGAGGAAGGGAGAGGGGTAGAGAGCTAGAAACATCGATGAGAGAGAAACATCGACCAGCCGCCTCCTGCACCACCCCCCCAATGGGGATGTGCTCACAGCCAATGTATTATACATGCCCTTGACTGGAATTGAACCTGGGACCCTTCAGTCCACAGACCAACGCTCTATCCACTGGGCCAACCCGGTTTCGGCTGTTGTTGTTGCTCAGTGGTTGAGTGTTGATCTATGAGCCAGGAGGTCACGGGTTTGATTCCCAGTCAGGACGTATGCCTGGGTTGCAAGGCTTGATCACCAGTATGGGGATCTCATCCTTGATGCTTTCTCTCTCTCCCCTCTCCCTTCCTCTCTGAAGCCAATAAAAATAATTTTAAAAAAGTAAATTGTAGCAATAGACAGAACAAGTTTGGAGCTGGTGATTTTAATCCTGAGAGTTTGTGTCTTTTCCATATCGTTTCTTCCTTACTTCCCACCTCACTCCCCCACCCCCATCACCAACCCAACTTGGATTCAGCCCTCAGCTTTATTTCGTCATTGCTCTGCTTTTTGAATCCCTCTCCCTATCTGAGGCACACTTGGCCTTGAATTTCCACTTTGCTTCTCCTAGTTGATTAGGTTACGAAACCACAACAACCTAGTTTTAAAATCCAGCCAGGCGCACCGAGATTTGTGTGCCTAACGCGTCCGCAGAGAGGTGGCATCTGTAACCAGATAGGAATCTATTCTAGTCGGCGTGCCCGTATGAATATTTATTCAGGGTTTTCTCAAGTTATGGCCACAGCAGTCACTCCTTTCATCTTGATATTTTCCTCTTGAGTCAGTAACTCTTTTTTTTTTTTTTAATTTATTTTTATTGATTTCAGAGAGAGAAAGCAGGTCAGGTGTGTGTGTGTGGCGGAGGGGAGAAACATCAGTGAGGAGAGAGAATCATGGATTGGCTGCCTCCTGCACAGCCCCTACTGGGGCTGGAGCCCACAACCCGGGCATCTGCCCTGATGGGGGAATTGAACTGTGACCTCCGTGACCTCCTGGTTCATAGGTCAACGTTCAACCACTGAGCCACATTTGCTGGGCATTAAGTCAGTAACTCTTTTAACGTGTCCTTGGGTCCTTTGATAGAAAGATTTTTTTTTTTTTTTAGAAAAATATATATTTTTATTGACTTCAGAGAGGTAAGGAGAGGTAGAGAGAGAAACATCCATGATGAGAGAGAATCACGGATCGGCTGCCTCATGCACACACCCCTCCTGGGGATCGAGCCCTCAACCCGGGCGTGTGTCCTGACCGGGAATTGACCCTTGACCTCCTGGTTCCTGGGTCGACACTCAAACCGGGCCTGGCAGAGTTGCCCTAACACTACTACAATGATTGCTCACTTGGCTCCCTTTCGAGGTTACAGCACGACCGTCTCTCTGGGGTGAATCACTTGGGTGTGAAACACGTTTTCTCATCCAGCAAACGTAACGGAGACCCTCTTAGTGCCAGGCCTCGGGCTCCTTTGGGGAATGTGGTGGTGGTGGTGGCAAAAATGTGGACAGATCTGACCTGTCCCCGTGCCAGGAGGGGAAGCCGTGCCAAGGGCTAGGGAGGCCCGAGAAGGGGGCCTCTGATCTGCCTGTGGGAAGCCAGGAGGGCTTCCCAGAGGAGGCGGCAACTCAGGGCAGCCAGTTCCCACAGAGCTTGAAGGCACTCTCTATACCCATTAGCGTCTGGTCTGTCTACACATAGCAGAGATGCACCATGAGTGGCTAGCGCCGGATAGAAGTTGGTTTCTCACACGCATATCCCGAGCCCGGCAGTGATACGGAAACTCTGTGGTAGGCGGCAGCAGCCTGCGGCCCTTCCGTTTTGGGGCACTGCCATGCTCGACCTCCATACTTGGATGGTAGGTTCAATCCCACCCTCCCCCGGCCCCCATGGTCTGAGTGTGTGCGGGAAGCAACCAATCTATGTGTCTCTCGCACATTGATGTTTCTCTCTCTCTCTCCCCCCTCTCCCTTCCACTCTCTTTCTCTAAAACAAACAAATAAACAAACAAACAAAAACCACAATGGGCTGAAACCGGTTTTGCTCAATGGATAGAGCATCGGCCTGCGGACTCAAGGGTCCCCGGTTCGATTCCGGTTAAGGGCATGTACCTTGGCTGTGGGCACATCCCCAGTAGGGGGTGTGCAGGAGGCAGCTGGCTGATGATTCTCTCTCATCGATGTTTCTGGCTCTCTGTCCCTCTCTCTTCCTCTCTGTGAAAAATCAATAAAATAAAATTAAAAAAAACACACACACAATGGGGCCCTAACCAGTTTGGCTCAGTGGATAGAGTGTCGGCCTGCAGACTGAAGGGTCCCGGGTTCGAATCCAGTCAAGGGCACGTACGTTGGTTGCAGGCTCGATACTCTGCACTGGTCAGGGTGTGCAGAGGGCAACCAATTAATGTGTCTCTCTCACATCGATGTTTCTCTCTCTGTGTCTCTTCCTCCTCTCTTCTACTCTCTCTAAAAACCAATGGAAAAATGTCCTTGGGTGAGGATTAGCAAATAAATAAAGTTAAAAGTAAATAAGTAAAATATACAAATGAAGATCTATCACATTGGCCTGGCTATAGTGGCTCAGTGGTCACGGTTCTATTGCCAGTCATGGTCCATGTCTGGGTGGCAGGCTCCATCCCCAGTAGGGGGCATGCAGGAGGCAGCCCAATCCATAATTCTCTCTCATCATGGATGTTTCTATCTTTCTCTTCCCGTCTCCCTTCCTCTCTGAAATCAATAAAAAGATATATATATATATTTTAAATCGATCACTTTGTTCCACATAGCTGCAAGGGAGCCGAGGAAATGAGGGCCTTAACTCCATGGCAAGAGTTGGGGTTGTTACTAAGGAAGAAGGGGAAGGTTGGGGAGGCGACCCGCTGTCTAGGTCAGAGTGGTGATGGTGGTTGGAGTGAGTGGCAGCGAAGGAGGGGAAGGGAAGCTTATCTCGTTTCAAGGAATAGATAAAGATAAGTAGGTCAATTTGCCCTAGAGTTTGGTTTGCCAGAAGATAAGGCTGGAGAAACACGCAGAGGCTGGGTTAGGGGAGGTCTCGAACGCCGAGCCCTGTGGAGGAGCTGAATTTTAGCCCGAGGACCACGGGGAGCAATGGAAGGCGTTTCCTCCTTGACCCAGAGGAGAGGAGAGGTGAGGGCAGGGACAGCCTTCGGAGGTGATCATAGCCTTTCAGGAAAAGCAACGAGGAGGACAGCCGGTGACTTCAGGGACCAGGAGAAGGGAGCGGATGGAAGAGATACTGGAGAGGCAGAACTGGTCGGATGTAGGTGGGGAGGGAGACGTGGCCCCAGGGTGTGGGCCTGTGGCAGAGACGACAGGGAAGGGTGGAAGAGACAAGTTGAGTGTCTGCCCGCTGGTGGTCAGTGTGCATTATAGCGACCATTTGGTCATTTGCACATTAGCCTTTTATTAGATAGGATTATTTTTCTACAAGACGGGCAGGCTGGGGAGGATAGGAGATGGGAGAGGGAAAAGGGAAGCAGGCTAAGAGCCAGGCGGGACTGAGACCATTTTGGCATGGTAAGGGTTGGGTTACACCCCTCCCCGCCCCTTCACAGCCCCCCCGCATCTACCTGCAAACAGCCCAGGCCAGCTCTCGGGGCCGTACGAAGCACACACACAGCTCTCCTCCCGAAAAGGGACAAGAGTCGTCGGTTCCGGTGCCCACAAGGCTTTCTAGTTCCGGCGGATGGTGACCCACCGTGGCAAGGTGGGGCCACAGGGAAGACGTCAGAGGATCCCCTTATCCCATGTCGGGGTGCTCGCTGCAGCCGGCAGGCTGGGCAGGGCTGCTGCTGCTGCTGCTGCTGAGGGGGTGGGCATCAGCCAGGGTCCTAGGAATCCCCGTTCCCTGGTCCTGCTCTCAGTGATCTGACGTGGCCGCATCCCTTCCCAGCACCACCGACAAGACTAATAAAAATAGACGGCATGTATTTTTAAAAAGCCGACAGCAGATTGTCATGGCGATAAATAATTGTATCGCGGCGCTGCCATGGCAACCAAGTCTCTGTGTCCCGGAGACCAATCAAGTCCTATGTAAAAACCTGTCTAAATTTAGGTGTTTGAAAAGAGTTAAAATAGCCGACGGGCCCGGAGAGGTAACGTGGAAACGTGTTCGGGAATCTTGGCTGGAGGAGGTATTTTTAGCCGTTGAGAGAGAGAGAAAAAAAAAAAATCTGAATCGCTTATTGTTGTGGTTCTCCATGCGATTCAAATTATAAGTCTCAGCGTCCCTGTTTGTCACAGATATGAAGATTATGTGTTACAGATTCGTAAAGGCTTTAATGAGCAGAAGCCTAGAGCGCGCGCTTTTTCTCTCTCTCTCTCTCTCTCCCACTCTCACTCTCACTGTCTCATTCTTTCACTCTCTGTTCTTCCAAAGTAATGTAGTCCTAGCCGGTTTGGCTCAGTAGGTGGATCATCAGCCTGTGGGCTGAAGGGTCCTGGGTTCGATTCCAGTGTGTGTGTGTGTGTGTGTGTGTGTGTGTGTGGGGAGGGCAGAGGGGGGCATGTGCAGGAGGCAACCCATCGAGGGGTGCCTCTCACACCCATCTTTCTCCCTGTCTTTCCCTCTCTCTTGCACTCTCTCTAAACATCCATGGGAAAATAGCCTCGGATGAGGATTAAAAAAAAAAAAAAAAAAAAAAAAGCAAGCAAGTAATTTACAAGGCAGAACACCATCAGTCATATCTTTCCCCATGTGCGGCTAACAGCACAGCATTAACGGGATAACAGGTTACGTTGGCGAAGCCGCGTTTCCATACTCCTGGCATTGACCCCCCTCTACCCACCCACCCCCCCGAAGCATTTGTGACCGCATTTCTGTGAGCATGTGACCGGGAGCCCAGACCCTCACTCCTTCCTGTATTTCCCTCCTGACTTCAGCTCCATTCTTCTGAAATGGCAAAGACCTTGGTCGTGGGCACATCCCCAGGAGGGGGTGTGCAGGAGGCAGCCGACCCATGTTTCTCTCCCATCGATGTTTCTTCTAAGACTATAGAATACGACCTCACCCATTTTACAGAAGGAAAGACTGAGTCACCTTCTCTCCTCCACCCTCCTCCCCAATTCGGTCTTCAGAACCACTTCTCGTACGGTGTCTCTCCAGGAAACCCAAGGCTGTGGAGCGTTGATGTTGGTTGTTGAGTGGCGTGTGACTCGTGTGTGTACGTGTGTGTGTGTGTGTGTGTGTGTGTGTGCGCGCGCGCAGTAGAGCTGGCAGCAAAGTGATCTTCCTGATTACGTTTTGCTGAGGCTGACAGAAAAGTCACTCGCGTCTCCTGAGCCTCCACCAGCTGGGAAGCAGAGAATGATTTGCAACTGGGGGGGGGGGGGGGGAGGGCAGGCGGGAGGCTGCTTTGAGATTTTCTACGTGGCCATGTTTTCAAACAAATAAATCAATGGAGGGAAACATCTGTAGCACGTGACCAAGCAGAAAAGCAAGGGTTAATATCATTTCGTTCTAAAATATATTTTCATTGATGTCAGAGAGGAACATCCGTGAAGAGAGAGAGTCATGGATCGGCTGCCTCCTGCACGCCCCCTACTGGGGATGGAGCCCACACCCCGGGCCTGTGCCCTGACAGGGAATTGAACCGTGACCTCCTGGTTCAGAGCCACACCGGCCGTGCAAGAGTTAGCATCTTTATTCTATAAGGAGCTCAGGCACATTGCTAATAGCAACACGACACCCCAGCAGATACAATGAGCAACACCTTCTACTTGTGTAAGTTCAATGGCTAAGAAAAGAAATATTTCCAGCAGGAAAATATGGAAATGGTTGTTCAAATGTTGCATCTTTGCTCAGCCTCCCTCTAGCCAAAGCTGTTTAAACAGGAGTCACTTTTACATGGACCTGGGAGATCAATTCCTGCATGAGTTTAGTTCTAGAGAAACTTTTTACAGAAGTAGTTTAATTTGTAAGCTCTCTTTTATTTATTTATTTTTTTTAAGATTTTTTAATTAAATGGGGGAGGGACAGATAGAGGGAGGTTAAGGAGAGAGAAACATCCATGTGAGATGGAAACATAAATTGGCCTGGCCAGCGTGGCTCCGTGGTTGAGTGTCAACCTATGAACCAGGAAGTCAGGGTTCAGTTCCTGGTCAGGACGCGTGCCTGAGTTGGGGGGCTCCATCCTCAGTGGCGGGGGTGGGATCGGCGTGGGAGGCATGCAGGAGGCGGCTGACCCATGATTCTGTCTCATCATTGATGTTCTCTCTCTCTCTCTCTCTCTCTCTCTCTCTCTCTCTCTCTCTCTCTTCCTTTCTGAAATCAATAGGAAATATATATAAAAGAAACATAAATCAACTGTCTCCTGCACTGTCTCTCTCAGCCCCCACCCCCACCCCCCCAAAAAAAAAAATTAGGGATGGAGCTAAAAACCCAAGTATGTGCCCTGACCAGGTATCGAACCGGCAACCTTTTGGTGCATGGGACCACGCTCAACCAACTGAGCCACGTTTTTTAAAGAACTCTCTTCTTTAAAAAAAAGGCAACAAAACTGCCCCCCCCCCCCTCAAAAAGCAAACAGAAAAACCAACAACCCTGTAACTCCATGTCCTGGACCAGAACTTTTTTTTTTTATCGGTTATCCCCGAGTTGCCTGGGAGCTTGGGGCCAGGGCATGGCCTATCTGGCTGTAATCAGCCCCGAACATCTCTGCCTTCTGTTTCCTCCAGGTTATCTGTGTCCTGTGGTTTCGCCGCTTTGATGTCTTCGTCTTGAAGTTGCCACAGAAGCCGGTAGGGACGGGACTGGAAAACAAACACACGGAGAAAAGGGTTTTGTGATCGAAAGAGAACAGACTCATTGTGTGTGTGTGTTATTTTTTTTTTAATATACATATAAAGATGCAAATCTTTATAAAGTCTTCCCCAGGGGCCACCTAGATAGGGTATATGTTTTTATATCTAAGAATGGACAAGCTTCCCCCCCCCCCACACACACACACTTCTAAATAATGAAGGACACTGAAACTTTGTTAATAACACCGAGTTTAAAGTATGATTGAAATTTAAAAATATGTATTTTCAGTTTATTAAAAAATACACACACACAAAACAAAAAACAGAGGGTGAGGACCTAGGTGGTTTGGCTCAGTGGATAGAGCATCAGCCTTAGGACTGAAGAGTCCTAGGGTCGATCTTGGTCAAGGGCATGTATCTTGGTGGTAGGTTCAATCCCCAGCCCTGGTTGGGACACCTGTGGGAAACAACCAATCGACGTGTCTCTCTCACATCAATGTTTCTCTCTCTCTGTCTCTCTCCCTACCTCCTTTTCTCCCTCCCTTCTACTAGGATATGCAACTAGGATATGAAAATGTTCCGACTCAACTTTGAAAGCTTAAAGAAAATTTTTAAAAATTCATCTCATATGCATAATAAAGGAAGTTACCAAAGGTTTCTATAAATGTTTTATAGGAAATAATCTGAGTTTTAAAAGAAAAATTCTTTCCAGAAATATTAAGGGGAATGTCAAATCAGAATTATTTATTCCCCTGGCTTTCTTTTTGAGGTAGTCCTTACAGGCAAAGAGTATGCTTGCAATTTGCCAAAAATGGATAATTGTGTTATTTCAAGTTAATGGAAATAGAACAACCCGAGGCGGGGTTATGTTATTTAAATGACTATTGATGATCTTAAATTATTTTTAATAAAAACATAGGGTGTTATCCCTGTTAACACAAGAAATTACTTAATCGTTAATTCCTTCCATCTGCAAGGGAGCTGAAAAAGTCGACCGCACTTACAAAAGAGGTGTTTCATTTATTTAAAAGGCTGCAGTTTGTGTGTGTGTGTGTTTTATTTTATTTTGTAGGGTAGTTATTAAACCTAATCATTTAAAATTCTGTTGAATGCTAGCTGGACAAATTGCACAGGACGACTAAAGAGTGGGATATGGAAATCCTATTTACCGGTAGGAAAGACATCCAAAATGAGGAGGATTTGCAAAATAGGTGCAAAGGCGGTCCAAACAATGTTTATTGGAAGTCCTCATGTGAACAGCGAATTTTCATCGGACACAGAGGCAATCTGTGTTTTTCTGTTTAATCCTCAGTCAAGGGTATTTTATTGATTTGAAGGGGGCGGGGGAGAGGGAGGTAGAGAGAGAAACATCGATCGGTCGACTCCTGTACACCCCTAGGGGAGGTGGAACTGGAAACCTCTGTGGTGTATAAGACAACACTCCAAACCACTGAGCCGCCCAGCCAGGGCCAAAGACAGCCTCTCTATCTCATGACGTTTGATACTCATTTTAGGTTATAACCGAGGATTGCCATGATTCAGAAAAGCTTCCTTCAAATCATCACACACACACACACACACACACACACACACACACATCTTAAAAGCAAAGTTTTCTTTTACATTCGAGTTTTAAACTTTTATATAAAGGAAGTTTCAAAGATACAGTTGAGTTTCAAAGTTCAGCAGATTTCACTCTTAAAAATTGTATTATTATTTTTTTAAATATATATTTTAAATATATTTTATTGATTTCGGAGAGGAAGGGAGAGAGAGAGAAAGAGAGAGAGAGAGAGAGAGAGAGAGAGAGAGAGAGAGAGAGAGAGAGAGAGAGAGAAACATCAATGATGAGAGAGAATCATGGATCGGCTGCCTCCTGCACGCCCCCTCCTGGGGATCGAGCCTGCAAACCCAGACATATGCCCCAAACAGGAATCCACCTGTGACCTCCTGGTTCATAGGTCAATACTCAATCATTGAGCCACGGTGGCTGGGCAAAAAAAAAAAAAAAAAAAGTCTTCATTTTAAAATCTTAGTTTTTAAAACGGTGATATATTCTAGTCTCTCTACTTTCCCACAGATTTGGGCATTTTAATAAAAACATTGAAAATTAAGTAATACAGCCTCTGGCCTCCTTCCCTTGTGTCTCCTCTCCAGAAACCACCCGGTTGGATCCCCACACGTCAATCCTGCAAAGCTGGACCCCACCCCACTGCCGGTGACTTAGGTGAGGGGCCAGAGGGAGCACCTTCTCCCGCTGGGAACAGGGCCACAGCCCGAGGCTCAGCTACTTGCGTGAGCACCTCCCGCCAGCATCGCACAGTCCAGACGCATAACCGTGACCTCACTGAGCCCCGCTTCTCACCGCAGGTACGTGCATGGCGCCCTATGCCTGGCGGGCTGGGACAGAGGCTTACAGGGTGTTGCTCTGTGTTTATATGGGGGAACATGGTCCTACAGCGCCTGGACCCATGAAGGCAACCTCGCTGAAGCTGGGGCCCTGGAGGTCCCAGCGCCAAGCCAGGTCCATGGGCCCTGGGCGGAGCTTTGTGGAATGATGTCAATCACATGGTGGAATGAGTCCATGTAGAAGGAGCTGTCAATCAAGTGGTGGAATGAGTCCATGTAGAGGGAGATGTCAATCAAGTGGTGGAATGAGTCCATGTAGAGTGAGCTGTCAATCAAGTGGTGGAATGAGTCCATGTAGAAGGAGCTGTCAATCAAATGGTGGAATGAGTCCATGTAGAGGGAGCTGTCAATCACATGGTGGAATGAGTCTATGTAGAGGGAGCTGTCAATCAAGTAATGGAATGAGTCCATGTAGAGTGAGCTGTCAATCACATGGTGCAATGAGTCCATGTAGAAGGAGATGTCAATCAAGTGGTGGAATGAGTCCATGTAGAGGGAGCTGTCAATCAAGAGTGGAAGGTGGCCTGTTTCTGTAGTTCCCACTGAGGGGGACATGGATGTCGCAGGTTGTGTTTAGGATCCTGGGGCTTTGCAGGGCTCGTGGTTGGTGGTGGGTATGGGGGTACCAGTCGGGTGCTGGTCATGCAGGGGTGTTCAGTTTGCTGTATGCTGATGGTTTACCACAAGTGGTGTCCTCTGATAGAAGCATTAGGAGTTGCATAGCCCAGCTGGCGTGGCTCAGGGGTTGAGTACTGACCTATGAACCAGGAGGTCACGGTGCGATTCCCGGTCAAGGCACATGCTCGGGTTGTGATCTCGATCCCCAGTAGAGGGTGTGCAGGAGGCAGCCGATCCATGATTCTTTCTCCTCATTGATGTCTCTCTCTCTCTCTCTCCCTTCCTCTCTGAGATCAATAAAAAAATATTTAAAGAAAAAAATTTTAGACACACACACACACTCACAAATGTCTAACAGTTGTTACTTCTCAGATGGTTAGGTTTTGAGTACTTTTTTCTCCCCCTTTGTACTTTACTGCATTGTTCAAATATTTAATCGTGAGCAGGGATCGTTTTACAAAAATAATAGATTAAAAAAAAAAAAAAAAAGGAAGCCTGGCCTTGACTAAGTTGGCTCGGTGGATAGAGTGTCGACCTGCAGACTGAAAGGTCCCAGGTTTGATTCCGGTCAAGGGCATGTACCTTGGTTTCGGGTACATCCCCAGTGGGGGTGTGCAGGAGGCAGCTGATGTTTCACTCATCGATGTTTCTAACTCTATCTCTCTCCCTTCCTCTCTGTAAAAAATCAATAAAATATATATATATATATTTTTTAAAAAGAAACCTACATAGACTTTCCAAAGTGAAGAAACAAAGAATAAAAAAATAGAGAATAATAAAAATAAAAATACATTGCAATTATTTAGATATAACATTGTGAAAGTACATGCCAACGAATTAAGTTTTCCTGTATTAAAATTTTTTCAGGTTTTTTTTTTTAAAAAGAAAAACATACAAGTATATTTTACTTAAAAATACAGGAATATTCTGCAAGATGCAGAAAGAGTGAAAAGAATTGGTTGAAAATAACAAGCAAACATATATCAAAGCAGAATGCAATACAAAAGGGTGAAACAATCAAAGTTAGTTTATTATGTGACAGTAAAAGGCAAAAGAATTAGTAAAAAACGAAAATGGTTAAATTTATAGGCACTAAAACACATTCGAATTTTAAGATAAAATTGTAAGAAGCAAAGTTACAGCAGAAATCCTATTCCACCATAACAAGTCAATGATGTGGGGGGGGAGGAAGAGGGGAATAAGAATTTACAAAATGACAACGAATAAAGTTAAATGAGCAATTTTAAGGTGCAAAGTTGGAGGGAAAACACGAAATATGGAAAACGTTTACAGAAAAACATTAACAAGACATTCCAATGAAGAAAAAAGATACCAAAAACTATATAGGCACTACATTGTATAATATCACTGCAAAAAGTTAATATTTCACTTAAAAATGCAAAAATAACTAAATATCAATGAAACAAATGCATGGTCAGAGAAGAAACTTGAAGTACAATAACAAATTGTTTTAAAATGTGCGAGTCAAAGGTAGTACCCATCAAATCCCTGAACTTGAGGGAAAAAATGGGTTTAGTGCTGACTGGTGTGGCTCAGTGGTTGGGTGTTTCCCCATGCACTGAAAGATTGCTGGTTCGATTCCCTGTCAGGGCACATGCCTGGGTTGTGGGCTTGATCCCTAGTAGGGGTGTGCAGGAGACAGCCGATCCATGTTTTACTCTCCCATAGATGTTTCTCTCTCACTCCCTCTCTTTCCTCTCTCTCAAAAAGCAGTCAAAATATTTTTTTTTAACTTAAAAAAGGGGGGGAAAATGTGTCCAGAGAAAACTTACTGCTTTAAATGACTTTATTAAGAAGAAAGCAAAATTCTGACAACTAGAACTATACTTCTAAAAAGAAGAAGAAGAAGAAGAAGAAGAAGAAGAAGAAGAAGAAGCAGCAGCAGCAGCAGCAGCAGCAAGCAAAATCCTTCAGGAAAATAAAATTCATGCAGAACGAAACAATTAGGACAAGAAATAGTTTCTGAAATACTAAGCAGAGATCTCTTCCTTACAAAAGACTGAAAATAAAATGAAATCCACTAGCAAATTCAATTAAAAAAAATTTTTTTTAGAAACCAGTGAAAATGTAAACATCAAGAAAAAGAGACTAAAAATCATTAGGGACTGTGTTGCCCATTTACAATGGTGATGCATTTGGATATCCAAGTAAAATAAATGATTTTACCAAAGAATTCTAAATGAATCCGTGAGAGCCTGAGCAAGGGAATAGACCAAGAGCTAACGGAAGGAGCTAGAGTTAACCACGTGGCTGCCTTTTCCTGCTACAGAGTCACAAACGAGTTAACTGGAAATTTGAACTAACGCCTGAATTATAACCCATAAAATATTTATTTGGACTATTTCCGTTTATTCTAGCAGGCAAACACGGATTCTGTTCTTTTTAAAATATTTATTTATTTTTATTGACTTCAGAGAGGGAGCGAGCGAGCGAGAGAAACATCCAGGATGAGAGAGAATCATGGATTAGTTGCCTCCTGCACGCCCCCTACTGGGGATGGAGCCCCCAACCCAGGCATGTGCCCTGACAGGAATTGAACCATGACCCTCCTGGTTCCTAGCTCGATGCTTAACCACTGAGCCACACTGGCCAGGCTGATTCTGTTCTTGAAGCTGATAGCTCGGAAGGAAATCTCTCTCTAGATGAAGCTGCATATAAATGTGAAAATTTCTGTAAGTAGAATATGACACTATTTTTTAAAGTATTTTTACCACGAAAGTTATCTGCCGGGTTTATAATAGGCTTAATCATAGCAATCTGTCCAGGTTAATGTAAATAAAGTTATGAATAAAACCCCCAATGTAAATAATTTTAGGAACAAAGTTTATATGGCCTTAATAAAAGGCTAAAATATTTGATAAAGTTTAATGGTCTTTTCTCCTAAAAAATATTTTAAAACAGAAATAGAAAAATATTTTTGAACACAATAAAACCTACCAGTCTTTAATCAGTAACTTTTGAAGCATTCTGTTGAAAACCAAATAAAACAAAAAAAAATTTTTTTTTTTTTGGTTAAATTTTTAAGCCCATTTTTGGAGGTTCTTATTATCCTAACAATGCGTCCAAAAGGCACCAAACATCACCATTGTAAAAATTATTAAAAATTGTTATTTTAAGCTGCACCAAAAGAAACTAAGAATTCCAATGAAAAAATATTAGAAATAAGAAGAGAGCTTTTGAAAGTGTCCAGTAAAGGCGAAATCCATGAAACGCAGAAGTTTTTTTTCTGGTAAAAACCAGCACGCAACTGGAAATTGGTTTGAGGCAATCCCATTCACAATACTTGAAAAAAATATATATAATATTCCAGAATGACACTAATTCGGGTTGTGCGAAAACTCATAAAGGCTAAACTTTAAGAAGAGATGTAAAGAAAAACAACCAAATCAAGTAATGGGGGGGGAAAAGAATATATTTTCTCACATGTTAAGTTTTAGATCTGATTTGATTTCAATTAAACCTCTAAAAATATCGATACTTACAAAAATCTGGGGGAAAAATATATCCCAGGGTTAGGTCTCAAAAATAATTATGCCTGAACGGTAAATACTATTTTAAAGATGTTTTCTCTTGATGAAAGATCAAAATCAAATGAAAACAAAATATATGGTTATGGAAAAAACTTTGAATATACAGCTTAGTGACAATCAGAAAGTGAAAACAGTTATGGTCTTGGTTAAAAAACAGAAACAGATTTAAACACGATAGAGTGTGGAGGAGTAGACGGTAATATATAAGAATTTGGAGAATGATAAATTCAAAGCATGTGGAGAGGGAATGATTATTTAATGAAGGCATTAGAAATCAAAATAAAGAAAAAAATTAACTTTAGACCCTGACCTTAAACCTACAATAAACAGTGAGCAGATTCAATGGTAAAGTAATGAGAATAATCATTATGATAGGGACATGAGGAGAACACAGAATAGTGCAATTTATGAAAATAGCTTTGGTTAGTCAAGCCATGGGAAAAGTGGATGGACAGAATTTCATTTTTAAAAATAGCATAAGATTAAAAAAAAAATCCTATAAGTTGGAAAAATAAGATAGAGGATAGGTAAATGCTTATTCCCTATAATAGACTACCAATGCATATATGTTCATTAGGACAGAACCAAATGCCAGTGTTCAGGAGACAAACGTGAAAAGAAAAGAAATCGTTTATTTTTTAAAATATATTTTATTGATTTTTTTTACAGAGAGGAAGAGAGAGGAATAGAGAGTTAGAAACATCGATGAGCGAGAATCATCGATCAGCTGCCTTTTGCACACCCCCGACTGGGGATGTGCCCGCAAGCAAGGTCCATGCCCTTGACCGGATCGAACCCAGGACTCTTCAGTACGCAGGCTGACGCTCTATCCACTGAGCCACACCGGTTTCAGCTGAAAAGGAATCGTTTAAACAGCACACAGCCCTTGTAGGAAACACAACATCCGACGAACTCACCGCTACATCCTTCAACTTTAATTCAGTCAGCGTGTCATCTCACACCCATTCAGTTCACGTAAAGGAAAGCAAACGACAAGCCCCATGGCCGGCTGGTGGGGAGACACGGGGCCCTGGTCTGTTGGTGGCCATAAAAATTGGTTCGTTTCTTCTGAAGAGGACCTGGACCGTGCATATCCCACACAAACAAAAGAACTTCCACTCGGAAAAAAAAAAATCTGCCTTTCAGAGTTTATTCTGATGAAATCAATTTAAAAAAAAAAGTATAGACAGCCCTAGCCAGTGTGGCTAAGTGAATAGAGCATCTGCCTGAGGATGGAAGGGTCCCAGGACACATGTCCAGGTTGTGGGCTCCATCCCCAATAGGGGGCATGCAGGAGGTGGCCAATCAATGATTCTCTCCCATCATTGATGCTTCTCTTTCTCCCGCTCCCTTCTCTGAAATCAATATATATATATATATTAGAGGTCCGGTGCATGAATTCGTGCATGGGTGGGGTCCAGCCAGCCTGGCCAGGGAAAGGGGACATGGGCAGTTGGCCAGCCTGCCGGCTGGTCGAACTCCTGGTCGAGGGGACAATTTGCATATTAGCCTGTTATTATATAGGATATGCACTGAGTGGCCAGGTTATTATGTGTTTAGAGATCATCATAATCTGCCTACTCAGTGTATATTTTATTTATTTATTTTTTAAACTATATTTTATTGATTTTTTACAGAGAGGAAGAGAGAGGGATAGAGAGTTAGAAATATCGATGAGAGAGAATCATCGATCAGCTGCCTTCTGCACACCCCCTACCGGGGATGTGCCCTAACCAATGTACATGCCCTTGACCGGAATCGAACCCGGGACCTTTCAGTCCCCAAGCCGATGCTCTATCCATTGAGCCAAACCAGTCTCGGTTCAGTGTATATTTTAAAAAGAAGAGAACTTAGAGTACAATGAGGGGGGGAAAAATAGCCTCATATTAAAAAAAAAAAAAAAAAAGATCAGAGTGTCACTTTTTGAAATTTATTCTGAAATTCAATTTTGTTTATTTTTCAGGAGGTTTTTCTTGGATAACTTGTCGGAAAGGCATGATTGATGGCTTGTGACTTGACTGTTTTAAAAATGAGGATCCTGGAATTTAATAAAGTGTATTGTTTTCTCATGGGCTTAAGACATCGAGACAGAAGATCCCATTCAAATGTGACGTTTAACCTTTTTCATTTTCCCCATAAAAATCTCATCTTAGTAAGCTGGCAAAAGAAATAAATTCAGCTAACAATTTTTCAAGACAGGGGCTAGCTTTTTGTCTGCTTTGAAAACTCTTGCACACACAGAGATGTCTCCATACATAGGAGAATGGATAAAGCATGGATAGGAAAATCAGAAACTGGATGGACATCTGAGTTTCAAACCTTTCCAGTTGGACAGCTTAATTGTATAATCTAAAGCCACAGCCTGGCCACCGAGGCTCAGTGATTGAGTGTCAACCTATGAGCAAGGAGGTCACGGTTCAATTCCCGGTCAGGGCGCATGCTGGGGGTGAGGGCTCAGTCCCCAGGAGGGGGCGAGCAGGAAGCAGTCTATCTATGATTCTCTCTCATCATTGATGTTTCTCTCTCTCTCTCTCCCTCTCTCTCTCTCTCTCTCTCTCTCTCTCTCTCTCTCTCTCTCTCTCTCTCTCTCTTTCTCTCTCTCCCTCCCTCCCTCCCTCTCCCTCCCTCTCTGAAATCAATAAAGATATTTTAAAAAATAAAACAAAACCACAGATACCTAGGATCTATTCCATAAACCATATGTGTGTTTTATAGTTGAGCAGAAACATAAAAAAAAAAAAATAGACTCATCGAGAGAGTGAGGACTTTGAGAGGTAGAACATCAAAGTAGAAATTGAGGAAGACGATCAATGATTCTCTCTCATCCCTTAGGTTTCTGTATCTCTTTCTCCCTCTCTCCTTCCTCTCTGAAACCAATAAAAATATATATATTTTTTGTAATATATATATATAAAAAATATATATATTTATATATATATATATATATATATATATATATATATATATATATATATTAAAAAGTAGAAATTGAACAGGCAAAGGATTCCTATTTAGAATGCCTAAAGAATTCATCTAAATCAATAAGGAAGAGACCAAAGCATCCGTCTTAAAAATGGATGAGGCATTCAACTGGTAATAGCCAGAAGAGGAAGCTGGGATGGCCAGTAAGTACAGGAAGAGTCTCTCAGTTCCTTGAGCTGAGGGGGGAAATGCAACTGAAAACAGCCCTGAGGAGGCATTTTAGACGCGTGAAATTCGTGGAACTAAGGTCTAACAGCATCGGGAACGAGCACAGAGGCAGAAAGCAAAGTCTGTCCTCTCCTGGTAGGAGAGTGAATGAGGGAAGCCAGGGTGACGAGTCATTTGGGAAAATCTAGGGTAATTGAAGAGGTACCTTCCCCGTACATCCTTCAGAGGAACACTTACACACATGCTTCAGGAGAGAGGAAGGAACAGTTAGAATCATCAGTGATGGGAATCATGGACCGGCTGCCTCTCACGCGCCCCCTGCTGGGGATGGAGCCACAGTGCAACCCGGGCATGTGCCGTGACCGGAAATCGAACCGTGACCTCCTGGTTCCTAGGTTGATGCTCAACCCCTGAGCCTACCTTTGCCCACCCCTGCAGGGCCTTGGTATTTAATAGCATTTTCTATGATTGCATGGCTTTCATACAGGGGGAAATGCTTCCAATTTCTTGTTTTTCTCCATCTGTACTCCTCCCACCAGCGGGTCATTGGCTGATGGAAATCCCGGTGGCCCTCAAAGCCACCACCCCTGTCACTGTTGGCTCTGAAAGTTGACATTCCTGTCCATTTTCAGCTCAGATCTCCCTCCATTCATGGCTAAGGCTTTCGCTTCAAATCAGTAACATGGCCCTAACCGGCGTGGCTCAGTGGATAAAGCGTCGACCTGCGGACTGAAGGGTCCCGGGTTCGATTCCAGTCAAGGGCACATACCTTGGTTATGGGCACATCCCCAGTAGGAGGTGTGCAGGAGGATGTTTCTCTCTCATGGATGTTTCAATCTCTCTATCCCTCTCTCTTCCTCTCTGTAAAAAAATCCATAAAACACATATTTTTAAAAAACCAATAGCGCCAAAACCTATTTGGCTCAGTGGATAGAGCGTCGGTCTGCAAACTGAAAGGTCCTAGGTTCGATTCCGGTCAAGGGCCTGTACATTGGCTGTGGGCACACCCCCGGCAGCTGGTCGATGTTTCTCTCTCATCGACATTTCTAGCTCTCTATCCCTCTCCCTTCCTCTCTGTGGAAAATCAATAAAATATATTTTTTTTAAAAACAAACAAACAAAAAACCAGTAGCATGTTGGGGAACGTGACTTATGAACCAACATCACTACCATGTTCTGCCCACATCCTTCCCCCTCTTGGCCAACCGTGTGTTAGACAATGTGCCCGCGGCGTAACCCGCGTTGTCAGGAGGATGCTTAGGACAGCCGTGTGGGTCAGAGTGAGGCGTTGTGCAAGGGGAGCCGCTAAGTGCCTCTCCCTCGGGAATGTCAGTGTGTGTGTGTGTGTGTGTGTATGTGTGTGTGTGTGGAGAACCATGGATCCGCTGCCTTTCTGCACGCCCCACACAGGGGATCGAGGCCAGCAACCCAGGCATGTGTCCTTAACAGGGAATGGAACCGTGACCTCCTGGTTCATAGGTTGGTGCTCAACCACTGAGCCACACCGGCTGGGCCGTATTTTCATTTCTTTCGGCTAAATTGCAAGGCGGAGAGTTGCTGGACGATAGGCTCGCTGTCTGTCTAGCCTCTCAGGAAACTGCCGGACGGTTTGCATAATGCCTTCTTTATTAGGGACTCCTGGGACCTGTGAGGGGAATTCGCGTACACGTCTTTTGTCGGGGGATTTGGTTCGGTCTGGAATCGCGCTGATCTCTGGAGTTTCTGCGGAAGGAGAAGACCTTCCTGCTATCATTTTCCCGGTTCTTCAGAGTCCTGTATATGCAGAGCTTGGAATCTGGCAGGACCCCATTGGAAAATTGGGATGGTCTCGTCTGTGGCTTTCCTCCATGTATTTATATATTTTAAAAATATATTTTATGGAATTTTTTTTTTTTTTTTTTTTTTATTTTTATTATTATTTTTTTTTTACAGAGAGGAAGGGAGAGGGAGAGAGAGTTAGAAACACTGATGAGAGAGAAACACCGATCAGCTGCCTCCTGCAAGTCTCCACCTGGGGATGTGCCCGCAACCAAGGTCCATGCCCTTGACTGGAATTGAATCTGGGACCCTTCAGTCTGCAGGCCGACGCTCTATCCACTGAGCCAAACCAGTTAGGGCCCATATATGTTTTTTATCGTCTTCTTTCATAGTTTGGACATACAAAGATGTGAGTAGCATGTGTGTTGGTTATGAAGCATAACTCATGGAAACTGGGAATGTGCGTATTTCTAAGAACATTCCATTGTTTGTGGGCCTCTCCCCCGTCCCTCCCAGAGGGGACCAGGGTCCTGGGTTTTTGCCTTCTTTAGGGATCCTCTTGCTAAAACACAACACCCTAAATACATCTGTCCGTGCATTTCATTCTTTTGCTTTAAAACATTTGCCACCTGTGTTTGTTGTCCTTGCTTTAAAAAAAAATGTGGTTTTGTTTGTTTGTTTGTTTGTTTTTGTTGATTTCAGAGTGGAAGAGAGAAAGAGAAACATCCATGATGAGAGAGAATCATGGATCGGCTGCCTCCTGCACGCCCCCTCCTGGGGATGGAGCCTGCAACCCGGGCCTGTGCCCTGACCGGGAATCGAACCGTGACCTCCTGGTTCCTAGGTCGACGCTCCACCACTGAGCCACACCGGCCCAGCTGTTGCCCTTACTTTTAAGAGCTTTTACAAAATGGTGTCTGTCATTTTGTGCAGTGTTTTAAAACTTGCATTTTTTTTTGTTTGTTTAAAAAAAGGAAAGTTTTTTTGTTTTGTTTTGTGTTTTTCTTATCATTGTGTTTCCAAGATCTCCTGCTACGTGCGGCTGTGTTTTGCTCCGCATTGCTGCCGGAGAGCGTTGCCTTCTGGGAATAGGATACAATGCATTGTGTTTCCACTGAGACGTGTCCATTGTCAGCTGTGCTCTGCCTCATATTTTCCCCTTCCTATAGATTGCATTTCGGCGGGGAGAGGTGCGGGAGGGGTTGGGTGCGTGGAGCAGAATGATTCCACATCCAGCTGCTTCCAGGCAAACAGTTTGTAACAAACGAGAAGCGCACAGGGAAATCCTCGCGGGGAGAATGGCGTGGAAACAACGCATTTCGGTGCCTTGTCTGTGGGCTGGTGAGGCAGAGAGACCATGCACTGTTTGGCCCCACGGTTTCACTCCCGAGGCTGAAAAACTAAGTCTGACTTTCGGCAGGGAGAGGGGAATCATTGAAGAAGAAGAAAAAAAAAAATCGCCTTCTTTGTCCATGTGATGGAGTTAGAGCTGAAAGACAAACTCCATTTTGAGTCATCTATATAATGAGTGTCTAACTTCACTGCCTGCGATAGCTTAATCTTACTGATTTCCTACCACTTTAGGACAACACAGACGTTAAAATATATATACCCTGTTTTCCCGAAAATAAGACAGTGTCTTATATTAATTTTTGCTCCCAACGATGCGCTAGGTCTTATTTTCAGGGGATGTCTTATTTTTTCCATGAAGAAGAATACGGTACACATTTATTGATAAATGAAAACAAAGGATATTTATTACCTGTATACGGTACGGTAGTACGGTAGTTGTCGACACAAACCAGACAAACTGTGAATCCTACAGTATCAAGAACTTACTCATTTATTCAATAACAATCATGTCATCATCTTCTGGAACATCATCACAACAATCCAATTCCTGAATTTCCTGGTGAATTTCTTGTGACTCTATTTCTTTCGGAATCAGTGGACCAAATCTCTCATGTTTAGCTTGGGGCAGGGGGGGGGGCTTATTTTCGGAGGGAAGGCTTATATTTCACTCAGAAGGAAACCTGTAACTAGGTCTTATTTTCGGAGAATGTCTTATTTTCGGGGAAACACGGTACATATAAAAGGGAAAGGGTTTTTGGTTAAACAATGGAAATAAGTAAGGATTTCTCCTTATTTATGTATCTCCTGTCCTGAGGGCCCCCTAAACCGGAGATTTTATTATGAATCCTAAAACTATAGTGTGTAGCATTTAAAGATTTTTAGATTAGCATCCGTCTTTTAAAAGTCAGCTCTAAAACTTCTGCCTGGATTTACAAGTACGTGCTTTAAGAAAAAAAAAAAATGCTAAACACCCAATGTAGCAAGACTGTAAGAATATTGATTTTTTTTTTCCTTTTCACTAAAGTGCCGATGGCTCCGTCCGCATGCATACCAAGCCTGGTGCAGGGAGCCCTCGGAAGAAATATTTTAAAACCCCGTGGACTTGCATTTCAATCATTCCCACTTTTTTAAACGGCACCGGCTACCATGTAACTTGTTTTTCTTAAAAGATCCTCATAGACTTGCTCCTTGGTGCCTGTCCAGATCACCGAAAACTGGAACATTTTAGGGAGAAAGAGAGAGAGAGAGAGAGAAAGAAAAGAAGCTGAATTTCACTCGGGCAAAAACAATCCCACATGCATAGCTCTCTTCAGGAAAAAAAAAAAAAAAAAAAAAAAAAAAAAAAGTTCGACTTTCCTTCTATACAAGGGACTCACTGAAACGAGCTCAAAAAACGGATCCAGAGGGTAAATAGTGGGTGTGGAGGTGGGGGTGGGGGTCCGGGGAGGCCAGGCGCCATGGAGGATCGCTTTTGCCTTGCGTTTAGCTCTGAATTTAAAACAAACAAACAAACAAACAAATCCCAAAACGACGGGCGGCATGGTGGCCACTTTCCCGATCCCTCTCCCTTACAGCAGAGAAGCCGCCGGCCAGACAGCCTGGCCGCTGAGCAGACAAACACCTCCATCTGGAAGTCGGGGACGTGGGTCAGCCGCCTTCTTTTTATTTATTTTATTGATTATGGACGCCCACGAGCCGGAGTCCTGGAACCCCATCACATGGAGGGCGACGCGGGCTGCTCTCCTTTAAAAAAAAAAAATTCTTTTATTTTATTTTTAAGTCCACGTCTTTCGAATTCCCTTTCTCCAGCCATTGCTAGGCAGCCCCCCTTAACGGACCTGGTCGGTCTGTCTCCGCCGCCTAGGTGGCAGCCCTGGGGCGCTCTGGCTTTGGGGAACCCTCCTTGGGGACGATTTGGGGGGCCCCCAGAGGAGCCCTGGGCTGGGGGGCTGGTGTCTGGGCCCTTCCACAGACAAGGAAGCCAGAGGGAGGTGCCCGCGGGGGCCCGGGGCAGGTGCGGGAGGGTTTGCGCCGTGACCACCGATCACGCGCCTATGCAGCGGGTTCCAAGGTCCCTACTCCAACCAGGGAGACAGGCCCCCTGTCCCCGACCTTTGGCTTTGGGGGCCCCCCTAGGACACACCCCCTAGCCTCGGGGCAGCCACCGCAGCCCGCACCGTGCACGCGCTTCGGCCGCTCCCCGCAGCCGTCCACGTGGTGGAGCGCCGAGCAGCGCGAGAAGCGTTCGGGGAGGCCCGTGGGTCCTCGAGGCCACGCCAGCGCGACCCAGGCGCGCCGGGCCCCCCTAGCCCGGGCCCCCACATTTCCTCTGGCGGAGGGCAAGCCTGCCAGGGCGCCCGCTGCGCCCCCTAGCGGCCGGCGCTGGCACGCGCCCTGGGCGCGCGGGGCAGCCTGTCTGAACCTCAACCCCCCCTCCTCCCCGTTCCCCAGCTGCGGGTCGTCTCCCCTCGCATCCCCCGGCCGAGCCCCACGGGCCGCGCCCTTCCCCCCGTCAGCTCCCCGCGAGCCCCGCAACTCTGGGCTTCCTTGCGGGGGGGAAAGCGCCCGCCGCCTCGGGAGCCTCGGGGTCTCTCCTTGCTCCCAGGTGCGCCCCTCCCGCCCGGCTCGGGCTTCCCAGCGGGCTGCGAAAAAAAAAAAAATGCCGCATGCAAGCATGCACGCACTTCTTTATTTATTTTGCAACAGCTGCGAGAAACAATGAAGCTTTTCAAGAAACGAGGGAAACGCGCTCTCCAACCGCGCTGTGTTGTTTTTCAATGAACCTCTCTCTCGGGCCCCGCATTCCCTCCCCCGCCCATCCCACCCGTCTCCCTCCACATCCCACCCCTCTCCCTCCCCTTCGCCTCTCCCCCCGCTCGGCCCCCCTCTCCCCAGCCCGGACTGGCGCCTGGGACATTGTTTTTGGAGTCTTGCGGGAGGGGGGCCGGAGCGGGGAGGAGGGGGCGCGCGCGCGGGCGGGGAGCGGGCGTCCGGGGGCGCGCGGGCGGGGTGCGGGGGGCGGGGGCGGCGCCTCTCTGCTCGCCCTGCACCTAGCGCTCCGGCTGCTCCGGCCGCTCCGGCTCCGCTCCGCACGTCCCCGCGATCCAGTTCTCCGGCTCTTGGCGCGCGCCGGGCTGGGCCGGGCCCTGGGCGCGCCGCGGCGGCGGCGGCTGCGGCTCCCGGGGGCGCGCGGAGCGGGTGCGCGGACCCCAGAGCGAGCGCGCCAGCCCTCCTCGCCAGTGTGTGTGGCAGCGGCGGCGGCGGCGGCAGCAGAGCGGCGAGGCTGAGGCTCTTGTTTACCAGCTATTCACTCCGCGCTCGGCGGAGGGGGGGGAGAAAAAGGGAAAAAACCTGCGGACACGCGAGCGCACCGGGCGAGCTCGGGAGAGAGGCGGGCGGGCGAGCCAGGGGGACGCAGCCCGTGCGTCTGCCCCCGGCGCGCCCGTGCGGGAGCCTGCAGCCCCTCGGCCCCGCTCCCCCGCGTCGGGGGAGCTGCTCGGCTTTGACCTTCAGCGGAGCCGGAGCCCCCACGCGCGGGGCCGGCGGCGGCGGCGGCGGGCGGGGGCCGGCGCGGCGCGGGCGGCCCGCCGCTTTGTGTGCGCCCCGGATTCGGGCGGCGGCGGCGAGCCCGCAGGACCCGCCGGAGCGGGGCCGCTCATTCATTTTTGACGCCGCATCTCGCGGCCTCGCCCGCGCCCGGCACTTGGGGCGAAGCTTGCGAACTGCATCGCGCCCTCCCCGCCGCCAGGGCTCAGGCAGCGGGCAGCCTCCCCCCGCGGTCGGGGCCGGGACGGATTTGGGCTTTGCCCCCCTCTCGGTGCAGTTGCCCCCCCCCGCCACCCCCATCTCTGCTTTGAAAATGGAGGCCGCCGCCGCCTCCGAGCGCTCGGCCCGGTGCGCCCCGCGTTCTCCGGTGCGCCCAGCTCTCGGCCGCCGCTGAGCCGCCCCCCGCGCCGCCCGCCCCGTCCGCTCCGCCTGCGGACTCCTGTCTCCTTCGCCCTCGCCTTCGGAGAAGGGGGGCGAAGACTGCGCTGGTGACTCTCCCTTGCCCTCCCCACCCCTTTTTTATTATTTTGGAGAAAGGAGAGTGCTGTCCCCAGCCGCAGGGATGAAGCCCGCCCTCGGAGGGGGCTCCCTGGCCTCGCTGTGGGCGCTCCTGTTCGTCGCCGCCGTGCTCGCCGTCTGGCCGACGAGCGGAGAAAGTGAGTATCTGCCCGCCGCCCGCGGAACTTTTCCACGGACGGGCTGCGCCCTGTTGGCGAAAATCCGAGGGGTCGTGGCGACCGCCCCCCCTCTTTACCCGCCCCCCTCCGCGCGGGAGCGGCGGGGTGGGGCGCAGAGGGGCCCGGCGCGGGGGCCCGGGCTGGTGACTGACGCCCCCCCCCCCCGCAAGAAGGGCCTCGGGGGCTTTCTCTCCCGATGTCCCGAGCGTCTCCGAAGCGCCCCGTGGCCCGCCAGGCGCTGGGACGCGATCGGGGAAGTTTGCGCGCGGCCGGATCCGCCGCCCGCACCCCGTCCCCCTCCGGGCGCGCGGAGAGGACCCAGCGCGGCGCACGGACGGCGGCGGGGACCGCGCTCCCGAGGGCGCGCCGAGCCCTGGCCGCGGGGCAGACTCGGTGTCTGCTGGCGGGGAGCCCGCTGGCCGGGGCGTGGGGGGGTAGGGGGGAGAGTGCAAGTTAACCTCAGGACCCGCATCCAGCACACCTCCCCAAACTCCTCGGCGCGGCCTCCCGTTTGGCCGCGCGCCGGGCACCCCTCGGCTCTTGAAGCTTCTGGGCCTTTCCCGTCACTTTCGCTCGCCCCCCGGCTCCCCAGGGCCGCGCGGTGTGTGGCTCGGAGGTGCGGGGAGAGCGGTCCAGCCGAGTGCCGCATCCCGCTGCCGTGCAGCCCCGAGAAGGGGGCTGGGGGGGGGGAGGGAAAGAAGGTGCGAAAGCGGGGGTGCCCCGTGCCAACTCCGCGCTTCAGGGGAGCGCGTCCCGCCCGGGTCCCGCGGGCTCGGGGACCTCCCACTTGGTTGCCCGGCTGGAGAGGGGGTGGCCACGCGGCACCCGAGCGCCCGAGTGGGTGTGTATAGCTGGAGCCGATGTGCTTGCAACGTGGGGGTGCAGGCGCCGCACCCCCAAAACACGAGGACTCCTGGATGCCGTGGCTCTCTGGCCGCAGCGCGAGGCTCCGGGGCGGCGGAGGAGAGAGAAGAGGAGCGTGTTTTGTTTTTGCGACGCGCGCAGCCCTGCTGGCCTTGGAATTGAGGCCAGAACAGTGGGGCGACCCCCCCTTTTGTCGTCCCCCCCCCCCCGCCCCGCACTTCCTTTGTACATAGTTAATAAGCAATATCTCTCCACACGCGCTATCGCTTGCAATCTGATAGCTTTTGTTTGAGTAGCCTCGGGTAGGGGTAGGGAAGAGCGGGGAGGGAGGGGGGAGAGAGGGAGGGAGGGAGGAAGGGACGCGGGGGGGGAGTTACTGTGTCTCCCCCCCCACCATGGGCTGCGGAGGGAGGTGAGGAGGGGTCCTGGAACTCGCAGGGAATCACAAAGGCGGCTGGCGGCTACACTGTGGAAGGTAAGGCAACTTGGTGGCGATGGAAAAGTTTCCATGTGCGGGCGCAGAGCGCGGCTGGGAGCGGCGAGGGCGAGGGCGCGCTGGTGAGCGCGTGGTTGCCAAGGGTAGGTATGCAGGTGGCGCCCCATAAAAAAACACACACACAACCCACCCCTGAGCCCTGAGCCCTGAGGAGCGAAGGGGACAATGCCGAGGCATGGGGGCCATTTCTGTCTAAGCACACCCTCCCGCCAGGCCCGGGGAGCCGCATGGAGAGCAGGGCTTTTAAGATCGAATTCGCACGACGAATTCTGCGTGGAGTTGAGACGCGCGCGCCTCGAGTCCTCCTGCTCCTTTGTTTGCTCAACTTTCAGCTCACTGGATGGGGCCAGAGGCTGGGGGCTCCCTCCGTCAGAGGCACATAGATCTGCATTTTGGGGGATGAGGCGGGGGGGGGGGGGGGGGGGGCCTTTCTAGCCTTGAACAGCCACGTAGTAAAGTTTGGAAAAACGCCCTACAGTTTGGGAAAAGGCGGGAGACCGAATGCAAGGAAAGATCGTTCCTGCCCTTGAATGCAAGGAAAGATCGTTCCTGCCCTTGATCCCCTCCCTCCCCAGGGCTGCGGCTCTGGTTTTGTGATTTCACGCGAGTCACTTCTGAAATTCACAAAAGGAGGGGATAGCCTGGCCTCAGTCTTCAAGAAAATACATTCTTTCGGACAGGCGTTTTTTTTTTTTTTTTTTTTTTTTCCTTTTTCTTTTTCTCGAAAAAATAAGCGGGAAGAGGAGGGGGTGTCATGGGTGTTTCCAATCCCATGAGCCAAAGCCTTTCTCCCCAGGAGGCGTTGAAATGGTGGGCACCAGAGGCCGCCATTTGGTGGCCCATGAACCCAGCACCCGCCCCTCCCTGCAGCTCTGGAATTTTTAGGGGGCTTTAGGATATCTATCCCAGAGCGGAATCCATTCCTTTTTTTTTTTTTTTTTTTTTTTTAAGCCCAGAAGGTGCTAGAACACAACTCTGATACAATGCCCAGAGGACCCGATCAGTCTGGCTGGGATTCTCTGGGCAGGCGGTCGGTCGAGGGCAGTCACAAAGAGTGGGGTGGTGGGGGTCCCCCATTGTGTTGGCCTACCCTGGGTTCATGGGAACCCAGGATGAGCCAGCCATAGGATGAGCTTAGAGAGAAAAAAAACACACAAAACCCCCTCAAAGTTAGACCCCTGAGCGAGTTGGAAGCAGAGAAGTCACCAGGAGAGGCGGTTTCCCACCCATCGACGTGGACAGTGTCTCCATGAGGTTGGGGCGCTAGGCGTGGTGGCCAGCTAATCGATGGTTCTAAAAAAACAACAAAAAAAACACGAAGTGCACTTTTACACATACGTGGCCAACTCCATAAAAAGTGTGGAGTCCCTTTTCTGCCCCAGATGCAGCTCTGGTCAGGGATGGGACAGGGGGTGCCCCTCGGAGTGGGTGTTTTATCAGCAGCAGAAGGTGTTGGGGACAAGCCCAATGGCACAGGCCGGTGTGCGGACGCCTCAGAGGGGGGTAGCCCGGGACAGGGCCCTTTTGCTGGGTCGGATGTGCAGGGAGGATCGGAGAAGGCAGACCTTGGGGAAATGGGGGCAGGTTGGCGGCCCCAAGAACCTTAAAAACACGCAAAGCGAAAGGAGTCAGGCCCGAAGGATCACGTAGCGTGTGGTCTGGTTCCACGTATGCAGAACTCGGGGAGCCAATCCAGAGAGAGAGAGTAGACCAGAGTGTGTGTGTGTGTGTGTGTGTGTGTGTGTGTGTGAGAGAGAGAGAGAGAGAGAGAGAGAGAGAGAGAGAGAGAGAGAGAAGAGGGGAGGGGGGAGAGGGGGGGAGAGAGAGTGGCGGTTACTGGGGGAGGGTACCCAGTTTTGTTTTGTTTTTTGGGGGGGTGATGAAAATGTGCTCTTATACCACCCTCCGAATATACAGAACATGAGTGACTTTTATGGTATGTGACTTCCATTTCAACAAACCGGTTCTTTCTTTCTAAAGACATGCGCGAAGGCGGGGAGGAACGCACTGTTACCTAGGGCTTAGGTTGGAATTCTCAGGTGCGTTAGGCCCACAGGTGGGTGCCTGGCTGGCCCTGTCTGAGGGAAGGAGTTTTGCCACAAATTTACAATCACACCCCTAAGTGATCCCCGGAGCTTGACGCTTGGGGCAGATAGTCCAGCCATCCGAGGGCCCTTTTTTTTTTTTTTTTTTTTAAATCACATGCATTTCCCACCCTGTGGCCATTTCGTGAAAGGAATCCGGGAGACATGGACAGCCAGGGGAAATACAGAGTTCAAATTCAAAATGGAGGAGCTGGATGGGAACACACACACACACACACACACACACACACACGCTAGTCAGTTTTGTAGCAGGAAAATTCTTCACCAAACCCGAAACACTGTTGGTCTTTTCCAAGATGAGAGTTTAGAAGCTGAGTTCGGATGGCTTTTTTTTTTTTTTTTTTTACTCTTTTTTCCCCCCTCGTATTTCCAGCTCCTTTCATATGTTTTCCAACACAGAACTAAAGGCATGTTGTGAGAGGGGTCTGGGATTTTCACTTTCTTTTCTGATATTCCATAGGAACCACCCCTAGATAGTAAAGACTGAGGGGAAGAGGAGCTGTTCATTTGAATGTAGTGTTTTTTTGTTTGTTTGTTTATTTTTTTGTTTTTTAATTCCTTAGTTGCTTATTTTTTTGCACAGCTTTAGCATCTGAGCTGGAAAAAGCATCTTGGGAACCTGCAGCAGCTATGCAGGCATAGTGCCCTTAAAAAAAATTTTTTTTTTCTTCTGAAAGAGCAAACGATGTTTACAATCCAACAAAGGCGTGTGTGTGTGTGTGTGTGTGTGTGTGTGTGGTTGCCATACTGTTCTGCCCTTCTCCAAATTTACCTTGGCCCTTGAATAGGAAGGGATGCGGCAAAGAATTGTTGTTTACGTTTGTTTGGGGCCTTTGTTTTGGCTGAGTTCACCGGACAAGAATGTGTTTCCTCTGTTACTGTTGCAAGAGCCTAGCCGGGGCAGTAAATGCAAATGAAATGGATCATTTTCACTTGTTGCCTCACTGAGCCGTGCCAGGGAGGGGACCCCTGAGGGATGGCCGCTTCCTTTTCCACCCGGGTTCCCATCGGTTTTGTAAGAACGTGAGGAGCCACGAGAAGCAACAAGGACAGACACAGCCGGGCGCTGAGTGGGCACCTGCTGTATGCATTGTGGCTGGGCCCTGCCTGAGCTCGGCTGGCTGCAGCAAGGGAGGACTTTCCTTGTGTGGCCTCGGGGGCATGTTAGATACATGTTAGATACTCCGGCTTGAAACAGTTGCCTGCAAACTGTTACATTGTTTTCAAAGAAGACTGCAAACAGCATTTAAAAAAAAAAATAAAGGCCCTTAGAGAACCTTGCTATAGACCTAAGATGGTGAAGTTAGATCCGCGGGTCTTTTGAAGGCCTGTGCTGGAGGTACCCTCTGCCTCGGGGTGCAGTGTCACGCTGCAGGGCATGACCTAAAGGAGACATTCGCCCACCCGCATGCTCGCCATGCTCGGCCACCCTGCCTTCTTTATAACGTGGGCGGTTTTGACAGTTTTGATTTAAAATGCGCAGCGCCGGGGGCTCCCTTTTGCCAAAACCCAGGAGTCGCAGGTGTGTGTGTGTGTGTGTGCACGCATGGCACGTGGCATGTTCCGAGTTGCAGGGGGCCCTGGCCACTGTTGTTGAGTGGTTAGCGTGCCGCGTGCCCCTCCCCCCAAACCAAAGGTTTGTGGGTTCCAGTCCCTGTCAAGGGCGTGCCAGGGTTGCAGGTTCCATCCCAGGGCCCCGGTCCAGGCTCCTGGGGGAGGCAACCCATTGATGTCTCTGGCATCGATGTTTCTCTTTCCCCTCCTCTCCCTCCCTCCCTTTCTCCCACTCATCTCTCTCTCTCTCTCTCCCTCCCTCTCTCTCTCTCTCTCTCTCTCTCTCTCTCTCTCTCTCTAAACATCAATGGGAAAATATCCTCAGGTGAGGATTAACAACCAACAACAAACAGCCGCAGCAACCGAACCTTTTCCGCTTTTTTAACGCCATCATCGCTTAATTAGCTTTCTGGAAATCCGGACGCTCTTCTCATTTGGAGACTTTGTCTAATTCCCACTCATTTGCTGCCTCGAAAGGCGGCCGAGGGTAAAAAAATGACATGGAGGCGGCAATTAACGCTGGGAGCGCGTTTCTTCATCATAAACACGCACCCGCCACGTTCCTCCTGCTCGTGATTTTCCTTCAATTTTGTTTTTAAAACTCAATTAAAAGATAAATAAAAATCAGCCCAAGTTCTCGGAAGGAGGTATCCGTGCCCACGGGGCCAGCTCGCTGGGAGGGAGCTGCTCTCCTCCGCCAACTCCTGGCAGGTGCTCCCTGAGGTCAGGGATGCCCGGCTCTCAATTTCCTAAATGTGCCGTGATTGCACGTGTGTGCCGGGGGCCGCGTCTTCATTTCTCTGAGATGCTCTCCAGCGAGATGCAGGCAGCAACGCGAATAACGAGTCCAGTGCTCTGACCCTGCCTTCAAAATGGTGTTTGGCAAGGAGCGGGAGTTTTCTAGTGATTGGTAAAAACAGGATTTGAATGAAACTAAGAAGGGGGAGCCCGGGCAGGGTGGCTCAATGGTTTGAGCCTCGACCTAGGAACCAGGAGGTCCCGGTTCGATTCCCGGTCAAGGGCACCTGCCCGGGTGGTGGGCTCGATCCCCAGTGTGGGGCGTGCAGGAGGCAGCTGATCCATGATTCTCTCTCATCATGGATGTTTCTCTCTCTCTCTCTCTCTCTCTCTCTCTCTCTCTCTCTCTCTCTCTCCCTCCCTCCCTCCCTCCCTCCCTCCCTCCCTCCCTCTCTCTCCCTTCCTCTCTGAAATCCACAAAAATATACTTAAAGCAAAAACACCAAACTGATGAGTTCTGAGTAAGGGACACGTGTTTGGTACAGAAAGAGGAATAGACAAGTGAGGCCGTTAGCACCATAGATGATATTAACAGTAGCTTTGGTTTCAGACTTTCGAGGGCCACATTGTTTCCTGTTTTTCAACCATCAGTTTTACTCCGATTGTAGAGAGCCAGATACTGGTTTTGAAGAATTTTCTACTCCCCCTCCCCCCAATACATATTTCCATTACACTTAGGACTTTAGGAGATCAATCAATTTCACGATCTCAAGGGAATATTGTTATTTCTAGACTTGAGCTGAGAACTATTTTTTTTTCCTCCTTGTGTTATTGGAATGAATTCTCCCCCTCCTCCTCCTCCTCCTCTTTCTCTTTCTCCTCTTTTTTTGAGTTATTCTCACCTGAGGGTAATTCCCCCACTAATTTCTTAGAGAGAGTGGAAGGGAGAGGGAAAATCAGAGAGAGAAACATCTATGCGAGAGAAACACATCGATTGGTTGCCTCCTGCACACGTCCTGGCCAGGGCCCGGACCAAGTAGGAGTGTGTAACCCAGGTACATGCCCTTGACCGGAATCAAACCCGGGACCCTTACGTCTGCAAGCCGATGCTCTGTCCACTGAGCCAAACTGGCTAGGGCTGGACTGAGTTCTTAGGTTAAAAAAAAAACAACCATTCTCATACCATAAAATGCCTTATGCATGTGTTTTTTTAACCTTACATAAGTTTTGAGGGCTCTGAGTCAAACCGTAGAAATTATTTGCTGTGCTTACATAAAGCGCCAGAGAGCTGCCAGAAGCTTCCATTTTCTCCTCCTTCCATTTTCTCTCAGACGTGTGGGCTGCTACTCAGACTGAACACAGCAGTGTTCTTCTAACATGCCTATGGTGGCGGTCACTTTTACAGTTATGTGGCCCTAATATTTTTTTTAATTTTTTTTTATTGATTTCAGAGAAAGGAAGGGAGAGGGAGAGATGGAAACATCCATGATGAGAGAGAATCACTGATCTGCTGCCTCCTGCATGCCCCCTCCCTGGGGGTCGAGCCCACAACCCGGGCGTGTGCCCTTGACCGGAATGGAATCCAGGAACCTTCAGTCTGCAGGCCGACGCCCTAACCACTTAGCAACACCAGCTAGGTTGAAACTGTTAACTTTAATAGAACCTACTTAAAAAATTAAGTTGAGTCAATACATCAAGTGCTTCAGATAGAGGCTGGTATATACTCCGACCTAAACTTGCTACTGCTCTTTTTAAAAAATATAATTTTTTATTGATTTCAAAAGCAGAAGGGAGAGAGGAAGAGAGAGATAGAAACATCAGTGATGAGAGAGAATCATGAAATCGGCTGCCTCCTGCATGCCCCCTACTGGGGATCGAACCCGCAACCCGGGCGTGTGCCCTGACTGGGAATCGAACCAGCGACCTCCTGGTTTATAGGTTGACGCTCAGCCACTGAGCCACACCAGCCAGGCATCACTGTTCTTTAGGAATGTGATGTGCTCTTTGCATAGTGCCAGGAAGAGAGGACACACTTGATACTTGACTGCCCTGGCCATGTCAGTAGGTGCTCAGTCGCATATAAGATAATTTTCTTAAGGTTCTTGAGCGAGATTGCATTTTGCTGGTGAAGCACAGCTGTGTGATTTTACTCCTCCTCGACCCCCAGTACCAGCCCCAGGAGCCCTCCTTCCACTTGGGAGATCTGTTTAGTATGCTCTTCCCCTCAATTCTTTCATCTGTCCGTTTCTGCCCATGTCTGAGAAATGTCTGGTGGACACACGCTGCCCACCTCTCCAATGCGGACGCGCCACCTAGCGGCCAGCAGGGAAATGCAGCCTCTTGGGTGACAGTTAACTGTTCCCAGAGGAGGAGGAAGATAGCAGGTCCACCCCCCACCTCCCACCTCATAGACTGTGCTTTCCGGCTCCGCTCCTGGGAACCGGTGGCAGGAGGATGCGCAGGCTGGCGGTGGGCTTCCGTGGCGACTCCCGGGAGGTGGCCCGGGATTAAGATTACCGGGCCGTATTGAGCGTGAGGGACTTAAGTTCTCGCCGAGCGATGTAAACAGTTTGGGGAGAGTTACGGCAGGCAGGGTGCTTTCTGCAGCGTGGGATTTAAGATGTCATTACGGGACTTGGAGTCCCACACTATTGCTTCTGAGATGAGAGATTAAAAACAAAACAAACAAACACACACACACACACTCACTCACACACACACACACACACACACACTCCTGATTCATGCCGAGAAAAAGAAACCGAGATGTTTACTTGCCATCGCTCCGTTTAAACACGTGGTTCCACGTTAATGATCGTCCTCAGAGGAGTCCTCTTGGGCGAGCAGAGGGCATTAGGATGCTCGCTGGTGAGAAATCCGAATAGAGACCCGCAGAGTTCTGTGTGTGTGTGTGTGTGTGTGTGTGTGTTCGGTTTCATACCTTCTCGGTATTTTCAGAATCCACTTTCTCACTCCATGTCCAGGTGCTTCCTCAGTTCACATTTAGAAAGATTTATTTACTTATATTATTTTTTAAAATATATTTTATTGTTTCTTTTACAGAGAGGAAGGGAGAGAGAGAGAGAGCTAGAAACGTCGATGAGAGAGAAACATCGACCAGCTGCCTCTTGCACACCCCCTATCGGGGATGTGCCCGCAACCAATGTACAATACATGCCCTTGACCGGAATCGAACATGGGACCTTTCAGTCTGTAGACGGACGCTCTACCATTGAGCCAAACCGGCTTCGGCATATTATTATTATTTTTTTAAATTATTATTGATTTCAGAGGGGAAGGGAGAGTGAGAGAGAGAGGGAGAAACATTCATGATGAGAAAGAAGCATGGATCAGCTGCCTCTCGCGCGCTGCACACCGGGGATGGAACCTCCCACCCCCCCCCACCCCAGGTTCTATTCGGTCAAGGTCTTTGTCGCCCTCCTTGAAGGTAAAACCTGCCCCCCTCCACCACCCCCAGGAAGTTGGCTTGTCTGGGACGGTGTGAAGAGGAGCCCCGGGCGTGGTTAACACCTCTGAAATGATCATTCAAAGCAGTGCGCTCCCGGGGAGTCCCGGGAGGTGGGCTATTTCTTACCGAAGAAAATGTAAACACAATCACCTGAACTTGGCATGTTCCCTTGGAGCTTAGCTTGTAAAAGAGTATCTTGTAAAACACACACACACAAACACACACACAAAACAAAACGCCGTGTGCATGTGCAGCGGACAGGCCTGGACAGCGCCAGCCTGCTTTCATCCGCCAGGTCAGGGGGGCGGTCGCTTGTGTGCCTTTGAAGGCTCGTCCTCAGACACCTCGCTGCCTCCCTGGCTCTGGCAGTGAGTGAGGCACGGGGAAAGGGAGCCGCAGGCCTCAGTGTTCCCATCTGTAGGTTGGGACAATACCACCGTATCAGGGCCGCTGTTAGGAGCGGCAACAATGTAACAAGGATCGGCAACAATGTGTCTGGGGTCGGCAGCAAGGTGTCTGGGGTCGGCAACAATGCAACTGAGGTGAGAACTGAGCCAAACCACCTAGGGCCTCTCTCCTCTCTCCTCCAGGAGCTTGCGGGCCTGTTGGGAGAAGTGAAAGGTGAGCGGTCCCAGGACATACGGGTTCAGTGTTGAATGATGGGAGCCTAAGGGTTTGGGGAAAGGCGGGGGCTGGGAGCTCTGGCGTCCTCCGGCTCCTGGAGGGAGGACGTCTGACCTTAGGCAGCGCCCCTGGGATGCTGGGTCCGAGGGGACAGCACCTGGGAGCCGGGGCCTGCGCACTGGAGCGCCCCCGGTGGAGGTAAGCGGGGGGGTGGGGGGGAAGGGGGGCTGATGTGGTGACTTGAGGGGGTGAGTGTTGAGGGGAGCAGAGGTAGAAACACCAGTGGGAATCCGGCCACTCTGGACCTCAGAAAGGCTCCACACAGGAGAGCTCATCCTTGTTTATCTTTTTCTTTTTTAAAAGTATATTTTAGCCGAAATCGGTGTGGCTCAGTGGATAGAGCCTGCGGACTGAAGGGTCCCAGGTTCGATTCCGGTCAAGGGCATGTACCTTGGTTGCGGGCACAGCCCCGGTAGGGGGTGTGCAGGAGGCACCCGGTCCATGGTTCTCTCTCACCATGGATGTTTTTCTCTCCCTCTTCTTCATCTCCCTTCCTCTCTCAGATCAGTTTTAAAAATATATTTTAGAAAATGGCTACGATGGGAAATCTTAACCTGTGTTTACTGCACCACAGTGGGAAAAAACAAAACAAAAACCAGAACATTTCTCGATTTCCTTCCGTGGTGAGCGTGTACCGTGTGAGGTGGGGAGGGTGGCGGGTTCTAGGCAAACCCCCGCCTGAGGGGCCACGGCCTTGCAGGTGGCAGGTGTCCCGGGAGCCCGGGGCGGCCTCGTGAGGTCAGGACGGCCGCACCAGGAAGCCAGCCGGCGCTGAGTCACCGGGGACGGGTCTGTTTCCATAGTGATGCCTGGCTGGTCACGTTCCCCCGTCAGGGAAAGCGAGGCAGGATCCGGGCCTGCGTGCTGCCCCGGCCCAAACGAAATTGATTGCCCATCAGCCCCAGGATGTGCCATTGCGTTGTCACAGTCTTATTATTATTTTTTTTCCAGAAGAGGGATTTGTTTGGCTGTTGGCTTCCCTCGCTGATGAGACTGAAAGTCTTTGGTTTTGACAGCTCTATTTAAAAAAAAAAAAAAAGGGGGGGGGGAGTGTTTATTGATGTCAGAGAGGAAGGGAGAGGAAGAGAGAGAGAGAGAGAAACATCAGTGAGAGAATCACGGATCAGCTGCCTCCTGCACGCCTCCCACTGGGGATCGAGCCCACGACCCGGGCATGTACCCTCGATGGGAATCGAACCCAGGACCCTGTGGTCTGCAGGCTGACGCTCTACCCACTGAGCCACACCAGCTAGGGCCTAGCTCCATAAAAAAAAAAAATTGGGGACGGAATCCCCAGTCCCAGAGGGAGCCTTGGAGGAGAGGGATAGCTCCCGGGAGGCAAGAGTGGTCTCAGGCAGGAGGGGAAACTGAGTCTCTGAGAGGACCCAGGAAGCGTGCTGCCTGCTTGCCTGCCTGCCTGCCTGTCTGTCTGTCTGTGGCAGGCCAGGTCTGCCCGTCTGCCCTTCCCGCCACCACTCTGCGGGCTGGTTCTTTGCGCTGAGGTTTCCACCAGGAGTCGGGGCTCAGGCCTGGACCTGCTGGATTCCGACGGGGCCGGGAGGTAGCTGAGCCTGTTTGGCCACGCGAGGCTCTCTCCCCGCCCCCCTGGGGGGAGCAGCGTTTGTGGGTCGGGACCCGGGGGAGGACGTTGGCTGCCAACAGCTCCCCCGGGGTCTGGAAGTGGGACTGGCGTGCTCCCCGCGTCTCGGGAGCCAGCCCTCTGGCAGAGCTGAACGCTCCCAGGTGTGAGGCGGGGAGGCCAAGGTCAGGCGAGGTCAAGGTGCTCGGCGTCAGGTTTGCAAATGGCCGTTGTCCGTCAGGAAGATCGGATCTCTTTCTTTGGTTTGTCTTAAACATCTCACTTTTTATTGATTTTTTTAAAAATTGATTGTAGCGAGAGGAAGAGAGCAAGTGAGAAACGTTGATGTGTGAGAGAGAAACAGTCATGGGTCAGTTAGTTGCCCTCACCTGCGATTGAACCCACAACCAGGGCCTGTGCCCTGACTGGGAATTGAACCAGGACCTCCTGGGTCCTAGGTTGATGCTCAACCACGAAGCCACACCTGCCAGGCAGAAGGTATTTTTTTTTCTCATTGATTTTTGGAGACAGTGGAAAGCAGAGGGGGTGGGGGGGCATCGATGAGAGAGAGACACACATCGATGGGTTGCCTCCTGCCTGTGTCCCAACGGGTGCCTTGAAATGTGAGTTATTTAGGGTCCGAAGCCCATTAGGGGTTCAACCTTGCAAAGGGCACAGGAGGCTAAGCTGGGGGGTGGGCAGAAAGGGCAGGCTCTGGGGACAGCCTGAGCGATCTCAGCGCCTTCTCAGCCGCATCTTAAAGCGAAACCCCATTTGCCGAGCCTCTTATGGGGCCGGGTGGGCCTGGGCGTGGGGGGTCATAGCGCGAGGGGCTTACCTACCGGTTCCTGTCCCCCTGGTCTTCCTGGCTCTCACGTCTCAGCGCTCCTGAGGCTCGGAAAAGAATGCAACATGCCTGAGATTTCTGACATTCCTGGCCCGGAGGCCTCCCTCCGCAGAGGAGGAGGCGGCGGCCATTTCGCAGGCGGCCATTTCGGGCCTCGGCCATTTTCCCAGCGCCCAGGATCTGTAATGCCTGAAGCGTACATCTCCCTCCCTCTTTCTCTCCCTCCCTCCCTCCCTCCCTCCCCTCTCTCTCTCCTTGAAAAGCAGCCATTGAAAGGAAAAAGAAACAGCCAAACCCCCATCTCGGGAGTTCCCACTTCCTGTGGTCCTCCTTGAGCTCTGAAAAAAAAAAAAATAGCTTTTTTGCAAGTCAAGGCTCCCGCTTGCTTGGCCTCTTGTCTCGAAGGCATTCTCCCCTCCGTGTTGTGGGGCCCGGCCGGGGGAAGGCGGCCGGTGAGGAGAGCCAGCCTTTCAGCGGCCTGGATGGGCGCGGGCCTCCATGCTAAGTTCCTGCCTGGCTGGGGGGTGTGCGTGGGAACGCCGTCCGGACACTTACTAAGGAGCCCATGGCTTCCCTCCTCGCGTCAAGGTTGATTTTTAAAAAAAGATTCGCTCAGGTATTCGCTCAGGTGCACATGGTACTTTGTGGGCGTCAGGAACGTGGGATCGGGCCGCCCGGCGTGGCTCCGTGGTTGAGCATTGATTGACCTATGAACGAGGAGGCTGCGGTTTGATTCCGGGTCAGGGCACCTGCCCTGGTTGCAGGTTCGATCCCCAGAAGGGGGCGTGCACACTTCTTGCATCATGGATGTTTCTCTCTCCCTCCATCCCTCTCCCTTTCTTCTCTGAAATCAATCAATCAATAAAAAAATACCAAGAGGCAATGGACTGTGCCCACCTGGCCAGGATGGGTCCCCAGTTTCACCCAGGAAGCCACCAAGGCCACTTGGAGTGGCATCTTGACCCACCCGGCCCCCTTGCCGGGCCACACACCTGGTTCGCCCTCAGATGGCCATGCCAGTCCCTCTAGCCAGTTGCTAACTCACCTGTGACGTGTGCACGGCCTCAGAAAGCCACTGCAGGAGGGAAAAGCTCCCGTTTGGGGGAAAAAAAAAAAAAAAAAAAAAGTCAGGAAATGAGGTGCTGCCGAGACAGCCTCGGCCCCCAAACAAAGGCATGGACGGCTCTCAGCCACCTTGTCAGCAACTGGTGATGCTGATCGATCTCCCAGGCAACGCCAGCAGCCTCCCCGCTAGATCTCCCAGAGGCTCAGATACATCTCCCAGAGGCTCGTCACCGCTGGAGAGGTGTTTTCCCGTCTCCTGGTTTATGCCCAGGTGCCCCCTCTGCTGCGTGTGTCTCGCTATAGCTCATGTGTTTCTTGTTTTTTCTTTTTAATTTCTCACCCAAGGAGTAAGGCTATTTTTTTCTACCGGCTTTTTAGATAAAGTGGCAGGGGAGAGGAGGGAGAGAAAGGAGGAGAGGACAAGAGAGAAAGAAACATGGCTCTCTCCATCTAGGGCAGTGGTCGGCAAACCGCGGCTTGCGAGCCACCTGCGGCTCTTTGGCCCCTTGAGTGTGGCTCTTCCACAAAATACCACGGCCTGGGCGAGTCTGTTTTGAAGAAGTGGCATTAGAAGAAGGTTAAGTTTAAAAATTGGGCTCTCCAAAGAAATGTCCATCGTCGTCCTGTTATTTGGCTCTGTGGACTCATGAGTTTGCCAACCACTGATCTAGGGCACTATGTGCATATATTTTTAAATATATACTTTTCTTGATTTCAGAGAGGAAGGGAAAGGGGGGGAGAGAGAGAGAGAGAGAGAAAAACATGCATGATGAGAGAGAACCATGGATCGGTTGCCTCCTGCATGCCCCACTCCTGGGGATGGAGCCCGCAACCTGGGCATTTGCCCTTGACTGGAATCGAACCCAGGATCCTCCAGTCTGCAGGCCGACGCTCTATCCCCTGAGCCACACCGGGTGGGGACCACTGTTTTTTTGTTTGTTTGTTTTTTGAGAAGTGGCCTAGCTTTATCAAATTGTCCAAGAGACCCAGGTTTTAAGGAAGAAGCCAGCCTCAACCTCTGAGCCACACGTATCTCAGCAACTCCCCCCCCCCTCCCCCAGCCTCCACCCTCCCTCTGCGCTGTGCGTGGTGACTGCGGCCGGCCCAGATGTCACTGCCGAGTCGCATCAGGAGCTCAGGCGGTGTTGGCGGAATTAAATCGCCCTGGGGGAAAAATCAATGTTAGTGAAATTAAGTCACTTGCTCTTAAAAGCAGAACAGAGTGGCCGTTTTTCATATTTACTGGGCTGTTTCCTCTCTCTCTAGGTCGCGTACCGTTCGTTCTTCTGTCTAGTGTGTGTGTGTGTGTGTAATTCTCTCCCGAGGATATTTTTCCATTGACTTTTAGAGAGTAGAAGAGAGGGAGAGACAGAGAGAAACATCAATGTGAGAGAGACACATCGGTTGGTTGCCTCCTGCACACACCCTGACCAGGGCCAATGAGGAGCTTGCAACTGAGGCACGTGCCCTTGACTGGAGTCAAACCCAGGACCCTTTGATCTTGCAGGACGGTGCTCTATCCACTGAGCCACACTGGCCAGGACCGTGTGTGTGTGTGTGTGTGTGTGTGTGTGTGTGTGTGTGTTTTGTGTCCCTTTCAAGGAGAAGCACTGACGGACACAGATGACCCTGGGGCGCTTAGATCTTGGGGATCCAGGGCCAGGTCACAGGTGGATGAATCAGACAGGATTTGTCCGCAGTCTTGGCACCGATCTGCTGCAGGAAGAGACGAGGTGTCGGGGAAAGATGACTCAGAAGGCGTGTTAGGGCCTCGCCACGCTGCCCTGCCATCGGGGTGTCCGTGACATCATTCCTGTCACTCGGCCAGAACAGCCCAGGGTAGAGCAGCCAGGGTGTTCAGCAGACCCTGTCTGATAGGGAGATTCTTTATGTATAAATATAGATTCTATTGTTACTGATTTCAGAGAGGAAGAGAGAGGGAGAGCGAGAGAAACATTGATGAGAGAGAATCATGGATCGGCTGCCTCCTGCACGCCCCCTACTGGGGATGGAGCCCACAACCGGGGCCTGTGCCCTGACTGGGAATCGAACCGTGACCTGGTTCCTAGGTGGACGCTCAACCACTGAGCCACGCAGCTGATCAGTGATTCTCATCATTGATGTTTCTCTCTCTCTCTCTCTCTCTCTCTCTCTCTCTCTCTCTCTCTCTCTCCCTTCCTCTCTGAAATTAATATATATATATATATATATATATATATTTTTTTTTATAAAAATAAATGTGGACACAAACCCAGTTTGGGGGGCTCACCTCTGGCCCCTTTACACTACGAAGCCCCCCTGATGAGCATGGTCCGAGGCCACCTGGAGGTTTTATTTTTTGCTACTTTCTGGCAGCCAGAACACCCCGTGAGCACATCCAGAAATGATATCCAATCGAATCTCCCAAGTCTTGTTCGCACCTCCTACACCCGTGCCTTTTTATTTTTATTTATTTATTTATTTTTTGCACCCACGTGTCCAAACACATAACTTTCCATTGATTTTTTTTTTTTTTCAGAGAGAATAGAAGGGAGGGGAGGGGAGGCGAACCAGAGAGAGGAGAGCGAGGGGAGCATTGATGGGAGAGCGCCCCATCCCCTGATTGCCTCCTGCATGTGCCCCAAGCAGGGCAGGGGATCGGACCCAAAACCTAGGCTTGAGCCCTTGACTGGGAATCAAACCTGTGACCCTCCGGGGGGGGCGGGGGTGGGGGCTCGGGCTGGCGTTCTAACCATTGAGCCACCCTGGCTAGGACCGTTGGTTGATTCTTGTTCACATTGTGATCGGGGATGGAACCCCCCAGCTTGGTGTGTCAGGATGATGCTCTGATGACTAACTGGGCCACCCCCTCAGGGCCAGGACTGCCTCTTTGCACGCATGACCCGTTCGGTTCTGGTTCTGCGGAGGGTAGCAGTGGCTCTCGCATAGGGCACCGGAGGACCCTTATGCCCATTGACGGTGACTCTTGGCGTTTAATGTCTCATTCCCAGCATCCCCCGTGCGAGGCAGTCCCTCGCTTCCATCCTCACCATCGCCTCCCGTTCCAGAGCGTGCCGGGCGGCGGGGACGGGTGTCTGGGGAGAGACGCATGTGTATATACAATGTAAACACATTCCCGTTGACACGTGGAGATAAAAGGCTTAACATGAACTGCGTCTGTTTACACTTAACACAGAGCATTCCACTCGAACTAATTCGACGATAGCAGTATCAGTGTTTGTTATCATAACAGCGTTGCCAGCCCCATCTTTTGTGCGTGTGTGTGCGTGTGCGTGTGCGTGTGTGTGTGTGTGTGTGTGTGTGTGTGGCGGGTTGCACGTACTGAGTAGGCGTGGGTGGAATGAATGCGCTTATGGAGGGTTCGCTCAGATCTTACGCGGCCGGCAAGTGGGGCTGCCGACTCAGCAGCCATGGAGGCCCGAGGGGTCTAAGGACCCTCTCTCTTCACCCTTTTCCCCTTAAAAAAAAATAAATATATATATATGTGTGTGTGTGTGTGTGTGTGTGTGTGTGTATTATTGATTTTTTACAGAGAGAAAGGGAGAAGGACAGAGAGTTAGAAACATCAATGAGAGAGAACCATTGATCAGCTGCCTCCTACACACCCCTTACTAGGGATGTGCCTGCAACCAAGGTACATGCCCTTGACCGGAATCGAACCTGGGACCCTTTAGTCCTCAGGTCAATGCTTTATCCAGAGCCAAATCAGTTAGGGTCACTTTTTCTCTCTTTTTTTTTCTTTTCTTTTTTATTCATTAAGCACAGTGGAAATATGGCTTTTGAAAATATATTTTTTAATTGATTTCAGAGAGGGAGAGGAAGAGAGAGAGAATCATCCATGATGAGAGAGAATCATGGATCAGCTGCCTCCTGCACGCCCTCTACTGGGGATCAAGCATGCGGCCCTGGCATGTACGCTGACCAGGAATGGAACTGTGACCTCCTGGTCCGTAGGTCCATGCTCAACCACTGAGCCACACCGGCCGGGCTGGTCTTATTTTTTAATGACAATCTAGGTTTCCTGAAAGCACCGCCTTGTGTTTCTCACTCTTTCTCTCTCAGAGCATCGGTCTGTGGACTGAAGGGTCCCAGGTTCGATTCCCGTCAAGGGCATGTGCCTTGGTTGCGGGCACATCCCTGGTGGGGGGTGTGCAGGAGGCGGCCGATGGATGTTTCTCTCTCATCGATGTTTCTCTCTCTCTCTCTCTCTCCCTTCCTCTCTGTAAAAAAAAAAAAAAAAAAAAAAAAAAAATCAATAAAATATATATTTTTTAAAAAAGGATGAGAAAACATCCTCAGGTGAGAATGAGCAACAGAAACAAAAATTAAAAATAACAAGGGCTGGCTGAAACCGGTTTGGCTCAGTGGATAGAGTCTGTTGGCCTGTGGACTGAAAGGTCCCGGGTTTGATTCCGGTCAAGGGCATGTACCTTGGTTGTGGGCACATCCCCAGTAAGGGGGTGTGCAAGAGACAGCTGGTCGATGTTTCTCATCGACGTTTCTAGCTCTCTGTCCCCCTCTCCTCCTCTCTGTAAAAAATCAATAAAAATATATTTATTTTTTTAATATATTTTTTATTGATATTTTACAAAGAGGACGAAGGGAGAGAGAGAGAGAGAGAGCTAGTCGATGAGAGAGAAACATCGACCAGCTGCCACTTGCACACCCCCTACCGGGGATGCGCCCGCAACCAATGTACATGCCCTTGACCGGAATCGAACCTGGGACCCATCAATCCGCAGACCGACGCTCTACCACCGAGCCAAAAACGGTTTCGGCAATAAAAATATATTTTAAAAAAATAAATAAAAATAAATAAAATGGATTTACTTAAAAATAAATAAATAAATAACAAGGGCTTCCTGTCACTCACACACATGTCTCGCCCTCTTGTGTCTCTCTCCTCCCTCCCCCCTCCCGCCCTGCAGTCTGCGGCCCGGGCATCGACATCCGCAATGACTTCCGGCAGCTGAAGCGCCTGGAGAACTGCACGGTGATCGAGGGCTACCTGCACATCCTGCTCATCTCCAAGGGCGACGACTACCGCAGCTACCGCTTCCCCAAGCTCACCGTCATCACCGAGTACCTGCTGCTGTTCCGCGTGGCCGGCCTGGAGAGCATCGGCGACCTGTTCCCCAACCTCACCGTCATCCGCGGCTGGAAGCTCTTCTACAACTACGCGCTGGTGGTCTTCGAGATGGCCAGCCTCAAGGACCTGGGCCTGCGCAACCTGCGCAACATCACGCGCGGCGCCGTGCGCATCGAGAAGAACGCCGACCTGTGCTACGTCTCCACCGTGGACTGGTCCCTCGTCCTCGACTCCGTGTCCAACAACTACGTGGCCGGCAACAAGAACCCCAAGGAGTGCGGGGACGTGTGCCCCGGCGCCCTCGAGGGCACCTCCACCTGCAACCGCACCTCCATCAACAACGAGTACAAGTACCGCTGCTGGACCCAGGACCACTGCCAGAAAAGTAAGGCCCCCCCCCCCCCGCCGGCTTCCTTTCTGCCCCCCTCCCCTTCCCTCTACCCCCCCCCCCCGGTCCCGTCCCGCCCCCTCGCTCCCTCCTCTTCCATGTGCACGGCTTGCACACCGGGCGGCTGGGTGGTCTTGCATGGAGGACCCGCCGTGGGGAGGGTTTTTTTTGGGGGGAAGCAGGGAGGGGGTCTTGGCTAAGGTGACCCAGACGTTCCCGCTTTTGGCGGGACAGCCCCGATTTTTAACCATGTGCTCCCGCGTCCTGCGATGTTTTTAAAAAAAACAAACAAACAAAAAACCCGACTTTTGGGACACGTGGTTCAAAATCCAGACTGTCTCCTGCCAAAAGCAGGACGTCTCTGGTCACCTCGGTCTTGGCTGGCTTTCTGTCGCTTCCGGGGACTCGAGGGATGCAGGGCGTGGCGGGCGTGGTTGCCACGGAGACCATGCCCATCACACGCTTCTTAGAAAGGATGCGCCGGGTCCTGGCCAGTGTGGCTCAGTGGGGGAGAGCATGGGCTCGTGGACCTCAACGGTCCCGGGTTCGATGCGGGGGTCAAGGGCACGTACCTGGGTGGCGGGCTCATCCAGGGCCCCGGGCCGTGGGCGAGAGGTGACTGATGGATGTGTTTCTCTCACGTCGATGTGTCTCTCTGTCTGTCTCTGTCTCTCTCTCCCCCACTCTCTCTACAAGATCCATGGGGACCTATGCTCGGGTGGGCATTTAAAAAGTAAAATAAGCCGAAACCGGTTTGGCTCAGTGGATAGAGCATCTGTCTGTGGACTGAGGGGTCCCAGGTTCAATTCCGGTCAAGGGCATGTGCCTTGGTTGCAGGCACATCCCAGTAGGGGGTGTGCAGGAGGCGGCTGAATGATGTTTCTCTCTCATCCATGTTTCTAGCTCTCTGTCCCTCTCCCTTCCTCTCCGTAAAAAAACCAATAAAATTATATACATAATTTTTAAAAATAAAATAAAAAGTAAAATAAGATAAAGATGAAAGGAAAAGGCGGCCTCCAGGCCGGTGCCCCCACGGCAGGGCCGCTGGCACCGCCGCATCCATCCCAGGCGCGGCCTCCGGCTCTTGGCCGTCACCCCGGGGGCCGGCGCGGCACCTCCTCTGGGGGAGATTTATTGTCGGGAGAGACGCGCTCCCCCTTGCGCGGAGAACAGCGTGTCATCCCAGGGCCGCGCCGGCCAAGCGGCCCCGGGATTGTGAAAGACGGGGTTCCCGGGGTCATTCCCACGGCCCGCTGCTGCCCAGGGCCCTGTCACCACCCCCACGTCCGGCTCCCAGCTGGCAGGGAGGGTGCGCCCTGGGTGGTAGCTCCCTGCTAGTCTCGTCCAAGGAGGCGGGGCCCCGGATGGAGGAGGAGGAGGAGGAGGAGGAGGAGGAGGAGGAGGGAAATGGTCTTCAAAGCCGAGGCTTGGCCCGTGGCCTTGGTTGGTTGCTCTGGGCAAGTTATTTGCGGGCCATGTGCCCGGAGGGAGGGACTGGGAGGCTCCTGTGGGAGGGCCTGGTTCTCTCTCTCTCTCTCTCTCTTTTTAATATTTTTATTGATGTCAGAGAGGAAGGGAGAGGGAGAGAGAGAGAAACATCGATGAGGAGAGAGAATCATGGATCGGCTGCCTCCTGCACGCCCCCTCCTGGGGATGGAGCCTGCAACCCGGGTGTGTGTCCTTGACCGGGAATCGAACCGTGACCTCCTGGTTCCTAGGTCATCGCTCAACCACTGAGCAACACTAGCCGGGCAGAATCTAGTTCTCTTGCCTGCTGTGTGCTCGTCTTAGGTGCTTTTTGGCTCTTGAGTTCTAGAATGGGCCCTGACTTCCCCCATTTTCTCTCAGGTAATCTAGTGCCTTGCTGCTAAACTAAGTCCCATCGTGTGTTTATTTTTTATTTTTATTGATCTCAGAGAGGTAGGGAGAGGGGGAGAGAGAGAAACATCAGTGATGAAAGAGAATCATGGATCAGCTGCCTCCTGCATGCCCCCTACTTGGGATGGAGCCCGCAACCCACAGTCGAACCCAGGATCCTTCATTCCTTGGGCCTGTGCTCTATCCACTGAGCAAAACCGGCCAGAGCCATTATTCCATCTTAACATTTATCCTCCTCATCCTCCTCCTCCTCTTTTTTTTTTTTTTTTTTTTTTTTTTTTTAAATTTTAAGCACCTCGGGATGGGTGTTTCTTTTGATGAAATGTAACCAGCTCCCAGGCCGGGGCCAGGGGTCAGGTGGTACAGACCTGCAGGTGTGCAGCTGGGAGCCAAGGGGGTCAGCGGGGTGGCCCCGGCTTCGTGTGACCCATCAGAGCTTGTCTCTGTCTTCCCCGGGTCGCGAAGGACGGCCCCCGCCCGGGTCAGCTGACCCTGAGTGGGGAGCTTTATTTAGAAAGGGGGTCACGTGCCCCGAGCCGCAGCCCCTGCCTTTTATAGTCAGGCGTGGAGATCACACGGCGGCGCCCTCCGGGCCGGCCCCCGCCTGCCGCCGGGATGGTGAGGCGGCCAGTGCCTGGGTCTCCGGGCCACCACCCCGCTCCTTCAGCCTCGTCCTGACCCTGGAGTCCACAGAGCCAAGTATCAACACCACAACGATTGACATTTCTTTGGAGAGCCACATGTTTTAAACTTCAACTTCTTCTAACGCCACTTCTTCAACACGGACCCGCCCAGGCCGTGGTATTTTGTGGAAGAGCCACACGCAAGGGGCCACAGAGCCGCCTGTGGCTCTCGAGCAGTGGATTGCCGACCACGGATCTGGGCTGACTGTCACCCCACACCAGGCATTTGCTTCTAAATAAGGGTCTCATCCTCGGGGACTCGGGACAGACGTGTTGGGGTGACACCCCCAGGCTGATGGCTGCAAGCCTAGAATTTAGAAACCAGCTGGGGTGCCTTCCAACGTCCCCCCGATGTGTCCTATTGTTCCCAGTTTTTCTTTTTAAATAATCTTTATTGTTGAAAGTTTTATATATGCTCTTTCTCTGCCTCCCCGCTGTTGGCCTCTTTTAGCCCCTCCCTGCCCCCACCTGCACCCCATTCACCCCAGGCCGCCAAGCTTCTCTCTTTCATTGCATGCCTATGTGTCTCTCTTTTAAAAAAACAAACCCATTTGTGTTTTCGTGTTCAGAGAGAGAGACACATCCATCTGTTGGTCCAAGGGTTGATGCATTCACCGCGTGTTGCTTGTACGTGACCTGACTGAGGATCGAACCTGCAGCCTCAGCGTAGGGGGCCGAGGCTCTCACCCGGTGGTCAGCAAACTCATGAGTCCGCAGAGCCAAATACCCACAGTCCGATGATTGACATTTCTTTGGAGAGCCAAATTCTGTAAACGTAAACTTCTTCGAACGCCACTTCTTCCACATAGACTCGCCCAGGCCGTGGTGTTTTGTGGAAGAGCCACCCTCGAGGGGCCAAAGAGCCGCCTGTGGCTCTCGAGCCGCAGTTTGCCGACCACGACTCAAACCCACTAAGCCACTAGGCAAGGGCCCTATGTCTCTCTCTTGCTTCTCTTGCCTGCACACCAGTGGGCAGGGAGGACGTGGGCTGCTGGCTCACTCGGAGGGCAGAGGGTGGTTCGGAGGTGTGGTTTGGGCGGGAGGGGTGGCCGGTGGGGGTTGGGGCCTCTGAGCGCATCCTCGGGTGGGAGGCGGCCTGGGTTGGAGCAAACGGGAGACAGGGAGACCGTCGCCAAGGTAATGGGTTTCGCCAACATACACTTTTGCACAAAACGGGATTGAAAAGAGCGAACGACGTTCAGGTAAGGGCAAGGGGCATCGCGCGGCGAAGGTTGGAGAACGGCGGGGACACCGTGTCCCCCAGGCCTCATCCTCCATCTGTGACACAGGTACGGGCAGAGAGGGCACCGGACAGACCAGCCGGCACATAGTAGGTTCTCAGGAAATGGTGGCAGCGGCTACTCTTAAAAATAAATAAATAAATAAATAAAATTAAAACTTCCACCTGGCCGGTGTGGGTCAGTGGACAGAGAGCTGTCGGTCTGTGGACTGAAGGGTCTCAGTCTCGAATCTGATCAAGGTCATGTAGGGCGGCAACCAGTCAATGTCTCTCTCACATCAGTGTTTCTCTCTGCGTGTCTCTCCCCCTCCCTTCCACTTTTCTATAAAAATCAATGGGGAAATATTCCCCATTTCCAGGTCACAAAACAAACAAACAAAAAACACCAAAAAAAAAAATTAAGCGAAACTCCAGGATCTAAGATCTGAAATCCCGACCATGGAGCTGGGCGGACCATGTCAGTCTCTCGCCATAGCCTCCATGGTTCCCCTCTCTGGCTGCTTCTAAATTGCAAAAACAAACAAACAAACAAAAAAACCCACAAAACCCGCCGTTATTATATGTAGCGTGGCACCGTGGCGGCTTGTCTCTCGCGAATTTAATCTAAATTGCTCAAATTCTTGTTTCGGGCCAGATAAGCCATATCTTCAAAGAGCATGCGGGGGGACGGATCCTTCTGTATGGGAAGCCGGTACTCATTCACGTGGCTGTCCCGGCCTGGGAGGGTCTGTGTCCTGCCCCCAAACGGGGTGTAGGGAAGGGCTGAGAAGCAGGAACAAGAGGCTCATTTGGTTCGGACAGTGAGCAGTGCCTTACACTGTTTGTCTGTCTGTCTTACCCTGTGGGGACAGCGGTCGGGCGGTGACGGAGTGGGCGCAGTTCAGGGTGAAGATAGCGGGGACAGACGTCTTGATTTGTGACGCGGGCGGCTCTCATGGTCACGGGGAGGGTGCCCTCGGAGGCAGGCTGGACGCGTGCCCGCTGGGTCTCTCCCTTGGGTAATTCCTGCTCCTGTGTGTGTGTATGTGTGTATGTATGTGTGTCTGTGTCATACTAGTTCTCTCTGTGTATGCATGTATGTGTCTCTGTCATACTAGCTCTGTGTGTACATCTGTGTGTGTGTGTCATACTAGCTCTGTGTGTATGTCTGTGTGTCATACTCTGTGTGTATATGTATGTGTGTGTCTATATGTCATACTAGCTCTGTGTGTATGTGTGTGTGTGTCATACTAGCTCTGTAGATGTTTGTGTGCATGTGTTTATGTCGATGTGTAATACTAGTCTCTGTGTATATGTGCACACTTGTACATGTATATACCTGTATGTATGCACATAAATGTGTGTGGATGTATGTGTATACACCTATATGTGTGTATATGTGTGCAGGTGTGTCTGTGTGTGAATGCATGTGTGAGTGTGTATATGTGCATGAATGTGTGTGCACATGTGTTAGTGTGTATATGTATGCTTTGTGTGTGTGCATGTGTGACTGTGTGGAGCAGAAGCTGCCTTGGACACAAACCACAGCCCCGTCCCCTCTCCGTTCTCTGGGCTGTTTTTCGTGAAATCCACGCTGGAGGGGAACGGCGGCAGTGTCTGGGGGGCTCTGGGCTGCCTGGTGCTCATACCGGGGAGACCGAGCCGGCGTGGAGCTGCCCCGAGTGTGTGTGTGCAGTCTGTGAGGCTGTCGTGGGGGAGCCCCTGCGCCCTCTGTGCCCGGGGCCCCTGGGGAGGGGTTACAGCTGCTTCTGCCCTGGGCAGCGGATCTGGAGGTCGAGGTTGCCACTCGGGGTTTTGTGGAGAGACTCAGAAAGGAGTTTGCATGGGTTTGAGCAGCTGTGCAGACCAGTGCGTATAAAACGGGACCAAGAACATAGAAGATGGGCAGGTGCCCGGCTGGCATGGCTCCGTGGTTGAACGTCGACCTAGGAACCAGGAGGCCACAGTTAGACTCCCGGTCGGGGCACAGGCCCGGGTTTGGGGCTCCATCCCCAGAGTGGGTTGTGCAGGAGGCAGCCGATCCATGATTCTCTCCCATCATGGATGTTGGGAATTGACCATCACTCCAACACACAAGATGGCTGCCTCCATGTGGACATAAGATGGCCGCCACAAGATGGCCAGCAGAGGAGGCAGTTGAGAGGGACCATGCCTGCAAGGGAAGGCAGTTGGGGGCGATCAGCCCTGCAGGGGAGGGCAGTTGGCAGTGACCAAGCCTGCAAGGGAGGGCAGTTAGGGGCAAACAGGCTGCCAGGGGAGCGGTTAGGGGCAATCAAGAAGGCAGGCAGGCGAGCAGTTGGGAGCCAGCAGTCCTGGATTGAGAGAGGGATGTCCGACTGCCCTCGAGGGGCCCCAAATTGGAGAGAGTGCAGGCTGGGCTGAGAGACACACACTCCCGTGCACAAATTTCATCAATAATAATAATAATAATAATAATAATAATAATAATAATAATAGAGATTGGGAAGCAAATAGCCCCCCCATGCACAAAGACACAGTGAAAGCTGACAGCATTAGAAACCCTTTCTGGTGGGCTTAGTGCTCAGACTAGGGTATCCCTTCCCCCCCAGAGGTGACTGCCCAGTGGTGAGGCGGAGGCTGGACGCCCAGCCGGGTCCCCAGGGCCCGGGAAGGCCTGCCGTCTCCCCGGGGCGGTAACCCAGTACGCTGTTTTTGTGTCCCGACTTCCTGACCCCCACGAGGCCCTGGACGCGTTGCTAGGCAGATGATATTATTAGGGCCTGAGGCTCATCCTCAGCTACACAACAGGGATACAGTTTCGGGCGCTCTCCTTGGCGAGCTTGAAATGACTGGGTGACGTGATCCAATCTTGGAATGGCCGTCCCTAGGGGTTGAGCGCAGGGAGTGAGCCGGTGGCGGGAAATACTCCTTGTGCTTTTTCCCTGCTCACGAGGAAAGACAGAGAGACCTGCGTCCCTGTGTTCAACCTTTCCAGCTTTTTTTTTTTTTTTTTTAATTAAATCCTTATCCGAGGATATTTTTTTCCATTGCTTTTTAGGGAGAGTGGAAGGGAGAGGGAGAGGGAGAGGGAGAGGCAGAGAGAAACATTGATGTGAGACACACACACACACACACACCCCGATTGGTTGCCTCCTACAGGACCTGGCCCTGGGCTGGGGAACCTGCAACCAAGATACGTGCCCTTGACCGGAATCGAACCCGGGACCCTTCCGTCCGCGGGCCAACACCCTATCCACTGAGCCATACTGATCAGCCAAGGCTGATCTTTTGGGGTGCCCCCTGGGAGTCCAGTTCGCCTCTCAGGGAAGTCACCGGAAGCCAGAGATGGCTAACTAGGCGGACGATGAACTTGGGACGGGGGACGGGGGGGAGGACTCCAGTAAATCAATTTCTATTGACAGGCAATGGATAGAACAGCCGAAGCCAAGTTAGCAAGCAGACTTCCCTTTTCAGAGACACATGTGCAGGATTCATTCGGTTTTATTTAAAATATATATCTATATCTATATATATCTATATCTATATCTATCTATATTTTTAATGATTTCAGGGAGGGAGAGGGGGAGAGAGAGAGAAACATCAATGAGGAGAGAGTTTCAGGATTGAGCCCACAACCTATGCAATCAACTTAAATTGTTCTTCCCCTTTAAATATTTTTTATTGATTTCAGAGAAGAAGGGAGAGGGAGAGGGAGAGGGAGAGAGGGAAACGTCATGAGGAAAGAGAATCATGGATCGGCTGCCTCCTGCACGCCCCCTCCTGGGGATGGAGCTCACAACCTCCCGGGCCTGTGCCCTGACCAGAATCGAACCGTGACCTCCTGGTTCCTAGGTCGATGCTCAACCCCTGAGCCACGCTGGCCGGGCTCAAGAAGAAGGTCTTTGTGGTTTGGTAGAAACAGAGCCCAGCACCTTGTGAGGGCTCTTTGCCCTTGTCCGCTATCTCTGTTTCCTTGCGGTCTCCGTGCTTTCTGACCAGGGAAGAAGAGGGGGGGAAAAAATCCATGTCTAAATCCCAGGCATTAGCAAATGTTGATAAAAAGGCACTTTTGCTAATCTGTGGTTAAAGCTCTTCAGAATCTGTTAGAAGGTTCTGCTACATTTCAAGGTTTTGTAGCCCCCCCTTCTCCCACCTGCCACACACACACACACACACACACACACACACACACACACAGCTTCTGGAAGCCCAGCTGTGAACCAGACTTCCCAGAAGCCTGGGGATCTAACGCAGCCAGGCACACCCCCTCTCGGACACCAGGGCGTGGGTATCGGGGTGCAGAGAGATCCGGCAGGAGGCGGCTTCTCGGGCATAAGGCCCCGGTGTGGGGGAATGGCCCCGGTCCCCCTCGCTATCCCTGCGGCCCTCCGTGTCTCAGAAACGACTGTGTTCCTGACTGCAAGTGGCGTTCCTGGGGAGGACATAGGCACCTGTGCGTCTCCTCCTTCAGGCTGTGTCCACGCCTGTGGGCTGAGTGCCGCCATTCCCTTAACGTATACACGGAGTGGCCAGGTGTGATGATCTCTGAGCGCATACTAATCGGGCCACTCCGTGTCTGTCCTATAGAATAAAAGGCTGATATGCAAATGGTCCCCTCAACCAGGAGTTCAACCAGCAGGCAGGCCAGCCAACCACCCATGTCCCCTTCCCCTGGCAAGGCTGGCCGGACACCACCCATGCATGAATTCATGCACTGGGCCTCTAATATATATACCTATATATCTATATCTATACCTATATCTATACCTATATCTATACCTATATATCTATACCTATATCTATATATCTATATATTTATATCTATACACACACACACACACACACACACACACACATACACACAAACACACAGAGTGGCCAGATTATTGTGCATTCAGAGATCATCATTATCTGGCCACTCAGTATATATATACTTTTTTTTTATTGCAGAGTGGGACAGAGTGAGGGGGAGAGAGAGAGAAACATCAATGATGAGAGAGAATCATGGGTCGGCTGCCTCCTGCACGCCCCCTACTGAGGATCGAGTCATAGCAGTGCAACCCGGGCCTGTGCCCTGACCAGGAATCGAACCGGGACCTCCTGGTTTATAGTCCATGCTCAACCCCTGAGCCACATTGGCTGGGCCCTATTATTTTTCTTTCGGTGTTGAAATAGATCATAGGCTGTTTCTGTATGTAAACCCCTTAATTCATAAAAAATAATAATAATAATAAAAAAAAATTAAAAAATAGGCTCAACCACTGAGCCACGGTCTTGAAATGAGTGGTTGCTTTCTCTCTGATGATCGGCAGGTCATGGAACAGGAAGAAAGGGGCGTGGTCTCCAATAAACTTTTTATTCCCTTATAAACAACAACAAAAACACGGAACAGTCACTCCCGGAGCGAACCCTGAAGTAGCAGGAACCGCTTTATCCACACCGGATCATGCCCTGCCGATTGGATCCTGAATTGGGCTCTGGGAAATCAAGGTGGCCACGTAGCCATGGGTTTATTTCCTCCTCCTCCTACTCATGGGGCACCCCAAAACCATGGGTGCCTGCCCAGAGTTTCATGGTCTCTCTCCCCCCCACCCCCACCCCCCAGCCGCATGTGCTCTCCACGTCAGACCCGGTCCGAGCCCTGCAGAGGCGGGGTGGGGGGCTCAGATTCCTGTGGGTGGATTCACGGTGTCACCCCAAAAGAATGCGGGTCCCCCAGGCTGCTGAGAGGGGGACACAGGTCCCCCGGAGGTTGTGCAGCGGACACATATACTGAGTGGCCAGATTATTATGTGTTCAGAGGTCATCATAATCAGGCCACTCAGTGTATGTGTCTCCTGTGTGGAGTCCCACGGCGGTTGTAGAAAAAGCTGGATCTTCCTGAAGCGGAGAAGGCGTGGACTGTGGGCAGGATCCCGCAGGCCTGCCTTCAAGAAGAGCGTGGACGCTGCCGAGTGCCAGGGTACACATCGCATGGGCCCCCGCGGGGGCGCCCCGCACATGGGGAGCGTTCGCTGTGCACGGAAAGGGGCCCGAGCTGCTGGGGGACCCTCACCGCTACCCTCGCACTGTTTCCCCTCCTCCTTTTCCAAGGTCGCCAGGCTCCATCTGGACCCATAGGGTGACGGTCCATTTAGAAAGAATTTATTTTTGTTTGGTTATACTTCTTGGCATTGAAAAGACAACAGCCACGTGTGTGTGTGTGTGTGTGTGTGTGTGTGTGTGTGTGTGTGTGTTTTAAGGTAGATTTTCCTACATCTGATGGCCCTGTCCTGAGAACCGGCTCCATGTGAGGTCTTAGCCAACGCCCCAGCTCCCCGGGGACACGGGCTTTCCCACTCAGGAATAGAGGCAGGGATTCACCCTCAGCCTCTGGAAGAGCCCAGCTGTGGGCCCTGGCAGGGGCTTTGGTCTAAGATGCCCTTTGGGAGATGAGAGGGGGGAGAGAGAGGGAGGGAGGGAGGGAGGGAGGGAGGGAGGGAAGGAGGGAGGGAGGGAGGGAGAGGGAGGGAGGGAGGGAGGGAGGGAGAGAGAGAGAGAGAGAGAGAGAGAGAGAGAGAGAGAGAGAGAATATGTGTGTGTGTGCGTGCCCATGAGTGCATGCGCATGCGTACGCGTGTGGCAGGCTTGGCTGAGGTCTTCCCTGCCTGACCCTTGGAAGGAACTCCTATTGCTGCAGGCCCGTGATGTTGTAATAGGGGATTGCTGGGATCACAAGGGCCCACGTCCTCACCGCCCCATCAAAGCAGAACGTGTACCATCGGTTTCCCCGAAATGTCTCAAACAGGGTGCCTCGTCCCTCGAGCCCGCCGGGTGCTGGTGTAGAATGCTGCTGCTGGCCAAAGGGGTGAGGCTACATAACGGAAAGGATGTTTTATTAAAAAAAAAAAAAAAAAATCAGAGTGTGCCCGGGCTTCACAGGCCACTCAGTATATGTGCCCGGGCTTCACAGGTGGACAAACCGCGGCTCGCGAGCCATGTGCGGCTCTTTGGTCCCTCGAGGGTGGCTCTTCCACAAAATACCATGGTATGGGTGAGTCTGTGTTGAAGAAGTGGCGTTAGAAGAAGTTTATGTTTAAAAAATGTGGTTCTCCGAAGCAATTTCAGTCGTTGCGCTGTTGATATGTGAATCTGTGGACTCATGAGTTTGCCGACCACTGCCCTGGCCCAATCGCCTCACCTGTCTGGGAAATGAAGGTGTTTGACCACATCAGTGGTTTAAAAAAAAAAAAAATTTTTTTTTTTTGACCAAACCCCCAGGAAGTCATAGATTTACATCATGACCGCAGGACAAAATTAAGTATAGAATTAAAATAATTCTGAAGCATGTTTTACAGGACACAGGCCTCACTCTTCCTACTTAGGTAGTCCCACCTATTTCTTATTCTATTCTTAAAATATATATATATATATATATACACACACACACACACACACACACACACACACATTTGTATTGATTTCAGAGAGGAAGGGAGAGGGAGAGCAAGACAGAAACATCCATGATGAGAGAGAATCATGGATCAGCTGCCTCTTACTTGGGATGGGCCCACAACCCGGGTCTGTGCCCTGACGGAGAATCGAACTGGGACCTCCTGGTTCCTAAGTTGACGCTCAGCCACCGAGCCATGCCCGCTGGGCTCTTAACGTGGTTCTTGCTGGCTCTTCCTGAGGAATGGGAGGATTTTTAAGAATTTGAGTCTGTGTTCCTAGTGGCATGCTGTCGTCCACCTACAAGCATTTTTGAGCATCTGAGATCTGCTAGCTCTTGGATAATTCGATTTTCACTTTCTAAAAGAACGTCGAGTCAGTTATTGAACTCGGAAAACAGAAATCATGGGTAACTTCATACCTTCTTGTTTTCTCCTCATCCTTTCCTTTTTATACAAACAACCAAAAAAAAAAAAAAAAGAATGTTAACACCTCTCTGTAACTGAATGATGTTATACTACTACACGCCTCTGACTGGGGACTGAGTCTGCCACCTGGGCATGTGCCCTTGACCGGAATCGAACCCGGGACCCTCCAGTCCCCAGGCCATATCCACTGAGCCAAACTGGCTAGGGCAGTGGTCGGCACACTGCGGCTCGTGAGCCACATGCGGCTCTTTGGCCCCTCGAGGGTGGCACTTCCATAAAGATCAATAAAATAAACACCACGGCCTGGGCAAGTCTATTTTGAAGAAGTGGCATTGGAAGAAGTTTAAGTATAAAAAATGTGGCTCTCCAAAGAGATTTCAATTGTTGTCCTGTTGATATTTGGTTCTGTTGATTCATGAATTTGCCAACCAATGAGCTAGGGCATCTATATCTATATCTATATATATATATATATATTTTTTTTTTAATGCAAACATGATATTCTCTCTCTCTCTCTCTCTCTCTCTCTCTCTCTCTCTCTCTCTCTCTCTCATACACACACACATCTGTTTAATATCTGACACTGATTTCCCATTGCTCATATGGTAAACATGCAACTCTCAACATGAAGCCCCCAGCCCAGTGGTGGGCTGGTCCCCACCCTGTCCCATCCCCGGTCCCCATCCCCACCGCCGAGTCTTTCCACACGATCTCCTCCCCATCGGGGGCTCTCAGCACCGCCTGGCCTCTGCACCCTCGGCACAGCTGGGTTTCTTGTGTGTTTGTGTGATGCGTGAGCCAACCAGGGGAGAGATGAGGGAGCTGCCAGCCTGCCTGCTCCCTGGGGACAGGGGATGCCCAGATGACCTGGAAGGGGCATCGTGACAACTTGACGGTGGATGCACCTGTGCGTCATTGTCGTTGTCATGGAAACCCCGCTTCCGGGCATCTGGGCGCCTGCATCTTATCAACATGCTCTCAACCTTCCCCTGTGATGCCGACAGCCCGATGATTGGTTTTTTCATTGAGTCAGCCTGTGTGGCTCAGTGGATAGAGCCTGCGGACTGAAGGGTCCCAGGTTCGATTCCAGTCAAGGGCATGTACCTTGGTTGCAGGCACATCCTCAGTGGTGGGCGTGCAGGAGGCAGCTGATCAATGTTCCTCTCTCATCGATATTTCTAACTCTCTCTCCCTCTCCCTCCCTCCCTCTCTATAAAAAAATAAAAGATATTAAAAAAAAAGAAAAGAAGTGGCACTAAAAGCAAACTCTAAAAAGAACCCACGTCCCATGAAATGGGGATTCGCTTACCCCGTTAAAGGCACTCATTTGTGAGGGCAACTGTTAGGCGAATGTTTGTGACAAGTGCAAATAACATGATTTAGAAACAATCCCAAATGACCAATACCTCTTTAAAAAAAAAAAAAAAAGTTATACCCCCACCCCCGGCCAGTGTGGCTCAGTGGTTAAGCGTCGGCCCATGGTTCTATTCCCCGTCAGGATGGATCAGCAAGAGAATAGAAGAAAGCACCACCAGCACTAGCTGGTTTGGCTCCGTGGATAGAGCATCCAGCCAGGGACTGAAGGGTTGTGGGTTCAATTCTGATCAAGGGCATGTACCTCGGTTGCAGGTTCGATCCATCCCCGGCCCTGATCGGGCGCCCGTGCGGAAGGCAACCCATCGATGTGTTTTTCTCTCATCGATGTTTCTCTCTCCACCTCCTCCTCCCTTCCTCTTCCTCTCTGTCTCTCTCTGTCTCTCTCTGTCTCTCTCTCTCTCTCTCTCTCTCTCTAAAAATCAATAGAAAAATGTCCTCAGGTAAAGATTAACAAAACAAAACAAAAACAAAAAAAAAGAAAGAAAGAAAAGGGAAAAGCTCTACTAAGACCGAGACCCAGGACAGCCCCACAGGACGGACAGATGGACTCACTTCCGATACGAGCAAGGACAGACGGCCCCCAAGGCGAGGCTCCCGCGGCCTGCTCCCCACGTTCCGCCTTAGGCCGAGGCATTGACGGTGGACTTGGGAGTCTGTTTCCTCATTTGACCCAGGGACACTGAACTCCAGAGAGATTTAGGAACTGTGCCCAGAGCCCCCAGTCATCCCCCCCCCCTGCCCGCCCCCCTATGGAATGCTGGCCTTGGACTCTGACCCCGAGGCCTGGGCAGAGCTGTCCAGTCACACACACACCCCCCCCCAGGCCAGTCCATCCAGTTAAACATGAACTTGATGCTTCAGGGCACAGTTGCATCTATTTTAACGGCGCGCGCGCGTTCCTTTTTTACGAATATTAACGAGTGGAGAGAGAGGTGTGGGGGGGAGGGGGGAGAAGCTGAGCGCTTTTCCAGTAAAAACAAAACAAAACAAAAAAACACAAAAACAGCAATGGCTGTGTATTGATTTACTCGACTGAGCTGTCTCCTGAGTGAGGGGAGGGGGGAATTTATACTTTGTTACACTCTCTCGGTCACAAAGCCATGGCCGTGCATTTGTTACAACAACAGGGCTAGTGCCCTAACCGGTTCGGCTCCGTGGATAGAGCATCTGCCCGTGGACTAAAGGGCCCCGGGTTCGATTCCGGTCAAGGGCACGTACCTGAGTTGCTGGCTTGATCCCCGGCCTCGGTCAGGGCAGGGCGAGTGCAGGAGGCAACCAGTCCATGTCTGTCTCTCTCTCTCTCTCTCTCTCTCTCTCTCTCTCTCTCTCTCTCTCTCTCTCTCTATGTCTCCCCTCCCTCCCACTCTCTCCGCCTCATGACACCTTCTTGAAGGAATCCCGTTGCCCCGAGCAACCAGGCAGCTGCCCTTTCATCCTGCAGGGACCTCTTCATTGGCCTCCTTTGTAAAAACGTAAAGCCTGGGTGTTCCCTGCTCATCTTGTTACACGTGGCCAACGGGGCACGCTTCCTCCCCGAGCCAGGAAGTGAAAGTTTAAACCCGACTCTTAAATATTTGTATTTCGGTGTGTTCTCCGTGACGTAGAAGCATTTGGGTCACTCTGACATTTCACCAGGCTAAACTGCGAGGCTCTCAGAAAAAAAAAAAAACAAAACAAAAAACCGCCAAAACCGGTTTGGCTCACTGGATAGAGCATTGGCCTGCTGACTGAAAGGTCCCGGGTTCGATTCCGGTCAAGGGCATGTACCTTGGTTGCGGGCACATCCCCAGTGGGGGGTGTGCAGGAGGCAGCTGATGGATGTTTCTCTCTCATCGATGTTTCTAACTATCCCTCTCCCTTCCTCTCCGTAAAAAATCAATAAAATATATAGATTTTTAAAAACACCCCCAGTAGGTGAACCTGAGGGCTCGCTGCCTGGTAACCACCGAGGGGAGAGAGGGAGAGATTTTATCACGATGCATTTATTAATTTCTGAAGCCCCCACGTGTCCACTTGGCCCTTCCTGCTCAGAGTCTCTCCCTCCGCAGCCGGGGTGGCCTGGCCGGTTACTTCGTAATGAATGGTTGCAAATCGTTTGTGTATGTGTGTAATTAGCATGGCACGGCAATCACCCACCAGGCGGGCGACATTGTCGCAACGTCAAGTCACTTGCAATTATGCCTAACAGGAAAATTAATTAGGTAACCCTCGCCGGCCGCCCCGGGCCCTGGCCATTCGATGTGGCTGTTACGGGGCTGGGCTGGGCAGCCGGGCCAGGCGTGGTATAACCTTTCTCCTTTTCCTGGACAGACTCGTTCCCCGTCACGTTCGCTGTATCACCTGGGAGGATCGTGGGCTTATGGTTGATTGAAAGCATACTTAGTGTTTTCAGGGTTTTGATTCCTGTTTTTAAAAAGAGAGAGAGAAAGAGAGCCGCCTACGTGGCTCAGTGCTTGAGCGCCGATCTGTGAACCAGGAGGTCACGGTTCAATTCTGGGTCAGGGCACAGGCCCGGGTTGTGGGCTCGATCCCCAGGAGGCAGCTGGTCCATGATTATCTTTCCTCATTGATGTTTCTCTCTCTCTCTCCCTCTCCCTTGCTCTCTGAAATCAATAAAAAATATTTAAAAGAAAAAGAAGTTAAGGTGATTACAGTTACATATTCTATTATAAATTTTTGATAGCCATGGTAATACTCCTTTCTCATTACTAGTGCATATTTTTGCTTTTGTTCTTTTCAAAGAACTAGGTATATTTGCATTCCTCTTACTTTTTAATTTAATTCGGCATGCAATCTTCATGAGCTCACTTCTGCTCTTCCTTTTGTTTTACTTTATGCCGGAATCAAATGCCTGTCTCATTTTAACTCTTAGTCTTCTTTAAAAAAAAAAAAAAAGTCATTTGCAGCTGCAAATTTTCTTTGGGAAAAGCTTTTGGAGAATGAATCTCCTATTGGTTATTTTCTGAATGGTTTGTACTGAAAATATTTACCTGTCCTTTGAGTCTGAGATCATTTAGAAGCATGCCGCTAAATTTCCTTTGAGGTGTTATTGAATATTTTGTTTTATGATTTATTTATTTATTTGACACATATTTTTATTGATTTCAGAGAGGGAGGGAGAAGGAGAGAGAGAGAGAGAGAGAGAGAGAGAGAGAGAGAGAGAGAAGGAGGGAAGTATCAATAATGAGAGAATCATGGACGGACTGCCTCCTGCATGACCCCCACTGGGGATGGAGCTTGCGACCCTGGCGTGTGTCCTGACCGGGAATCGAACCCTGACCTCCTGGTTCATAGATCGACACTCAACCACGGAGCCACGCCGGCCGGACTTCCTCTTCCTCTTCCTCACCCTCTTGTCTTGGGGATTTTCAAATGTGCCTTCCCGTGGTCAGTATCTCGGGATGTCAGGGCCACAAAGCAGGTGGGTGGCTCGCTCCCACGTGGCAGGCACCTTCCCCGGAGCCCCAGAAGGCCCCGCGCGGCCTGTGTGGCGAGCACGCGCGCTGCCACCGCGAGGTGCTATCAGAACAGCTCCATGTCCTCGCAGAGCTGCCAGCACAAGTAAGAACCTGGAAATGGTTGCTATGCCTGCGAGTCAGAACATTTCTTAACCGCTTGGGTCCCGCATTTGAAAAGACTTTTTAAAATTCTTTTCCCAAGTTGTGTAGGCGTCAGACAGAGTCGAATATCTTCACAGCGTGTGGGGCTGCTTGAGCGCGCGTATGCGGTTGGAAAGATCTCTGTGGCCACGTGGTTGAGCGTCATTCTAAGAACGAGGAGGTCTCGGTTCCATTCCCGGTCAGGGCACAGGCCCGGGCTGCAGGCTCCATTCCCGGGAGGGGGCGTGCAGGAGGCAGCCGATCCGTGATTCTCTCTCCTCATGGATGTTTCTCTCTCCCTCTCCCTCTCCCTTCCTCTCTGACATCAATAAAAAGCATATCAAAAAGAGAAAGAAAAATATCTCTGTGTAAAGATCTGGGAGTTCGAGTGCCTGCCAGCTGGCCACGTCAGGTGCAGCCACCGTGGGACTTTGCACGGGAAGGATCAAAGGCTTATGGTTGATTGAAAGTATAAGTGTTTTCAGGTTTTTTATTCCTGTTTTGGGGTGGGGGGAGGAGAAAGAGAGACAGACAGACAGACAGACAGATGCCTTTATGGCTCAGGGGTTGAGCGCCGACCTGTGAACCAGGAGGTCACGGTTCGATTCCAGGTCAGGGCACAGGCCTGGGTTGTGGGCTTTCCATTCCCCCAATGGTTTAGCGGCGGGTCCCCCAGCCCCCGGATGCTTATCTGGGCTGACTGGTCTCTGCAGTCGGGGCCACGGCCTTGGCCGCCACCCTCCCTCGCCCATTGCAACAGAGCACCCTCACTTCTCTCCTCCTTAATGAGGCATTAAGGGCCATTCACACAGCGATAAATAAAGCCATTACCGCAGCCACGGCTTTCTGCCTGAGCCCTCCAGGAGACGGGGTGCGAGCAAAATCTTTCTGGTGACCGGCCAGCCCTGGTGTCCTGAAGTGCCGCTCCAATGCAAGGGCCTGTGTAGATTAGTTTATTTTAAATATTTTTATTGATGTCAGAGAGGAAGGGACAGCAGGGGGAGAGAGAAACAGCAATGCTGAGAGAGAATCATGGATCAGCTGCCTCCTGCACACCCCCCACAGGGGATGGGGCCCGCAACCTCGGGTATGTGCCCTCGACTGGGAATGGAACCCTGACCTCCTGGTTTCTAGGCCAATGCCCAACTACTGAGCCACACTGGCCAGGCTCTTCCCCCTCCCTCTCCCCCTTCTCCTCCTCCTCTCTTTTTTTTTTTTTTTTTTTTGACAACATGGAGATTCCTATCGGGAACCCCAATCGACTGCCCGGTGTGGAGTATTGTTACGCAAGACCCCACGCGTCTCCTGTTTTGTGTATCGTTTGTAACAGACCAAGCAAGGGCAGGAGTGTTGAAAACGTGCGGGTGGGGCGGGGCGGGGAGAGTGGTTGCTCAACTCCTCTCTTGGCCGCCGTCCTCGGATGGCTCCCTTATTAAAACGTCCTCCGAGCGATAGACTCCGGCTAGCTGCCTCCTGCCAAATGTCCAACAGACGGGCAGGCGGCAGGCGGGCGCAGCACAGGGAGTGTGCAGAGCGGTGCCCCCTGGGAGATCCCGGGCCACGGTGCCACGTGGCGAGCAGCCCTGTCGTGCACATGCGAGTCCAGGTCTGGTGACGCTTGGGTACGTGGAGCCAGGCTTCAGGGCTCAGAGAGACAGGGTGTTGGCACCCGGCGGTGGGTGCTGCCCGTCACTGCATCGCTGTCCAGAGTCTGCGGGCGTCCCCCGTGCACGTCAGGGACAGATGTAGAGGAACAGCACGACCCAGAGCCACGAAGGGAGAGAAAGGAAGGCGCTGGAGAACCTTGCGTGGGAAGCTGGCCGAGGTGTGGCTCAGTGGTTGAGTGTGTCAACCTAGGAACCAGGAGGTCACGGTTCGATTCCCGGTCAGGGCACAGGCCCCGGTTGTGGGGCTCCATCCCCAGTTAGGGGTGTGCAGGAGGCAGCTGATCTATGATTCTCTGTCATCATGGATGTTTCTCTCTCTCTCTCTGCCTCTCCCTTCCTCTCTGAAATCAATAATCTATATATATAAAAGCCAAGCGACTGAAACAGCGAAACAGCTGGAACAACCGGTCGCTCTGACACACACTGCGGCCGCCAACTGGCCTGATCCAGGCCTTGATTGGTCGGTCCCCCACAAATCTTCTGTGGCCCCTTCCCCCCATCAGCCCACCCCTGATCGGCCCCCCACCATCCCAATTGGGAGCGGTGCTGGCCAGCCAATCTCCTGTGGCCCCCCTCCCACCAGCCCCATCCCTGATGGGCTCCCATAAGGGCGGGCTGGCCGGACCCCACCTGTGCACGAATTCATGCACCGGGCCTCTAGTATATACATAGGCACCTATAAACACATATATAATAGCAAAGTCTGTGGTTCTTTGCGAAAATAGGATGAAAAGGGACCTTGAGCTTGAATAGAGCTTTCTTTCCCCTTGAACTCCTCTGTTTTGTCTGGGCGCTGTTAGGACAGGGCAGGGGTGGGGAGCACTATGCCCTCTTATCTCTCAGGTCAGATCCTTAGCATTTTTGGCATATTTGTGTGTGTGTGTGGGGGGGGAGGGGGTGTTTTCCCGAAGAATACACATTCCCCGGGTGCCTCCGCCTGCCTTCTCGCCGTGGCTCTGTGTGGAAGGGTCCCTGGTGCCTGCCTCCTGGCACGGAGGGAAAGCTCAGGTGGACGGGCGGGTGGGTTTGGGAAGCGAAACAGACAGAGGCCATGGTGGACTGTCAGGTGGAAAGACACAGTGTCTCTGCTCATACGTGCTACCTTTCAGAATCCGGGATGAGTGTGTGTGTGTGTGTGTGTGTGTGTGTGTGTGTGTTTTAAAAAAAACTATTGATTTCAGAGAAGAAGGGAGAGGGAGAGAGAGAGAAACATCAATGGGGGAGAGAATCATGGATCGGCTGCCTCCTGCACGCCCCCCTTCTGGGGATGGAGCCAGTAACCCGGGCGTGTGCCCTGACCGGATGAATCGAACCCGGAACCCTTTGGTCTGCAGGCCGATGCTCTATCCATTGAGCCAAACGGGCCAGGTATCTCTTTCTTTAAAAGAGCGGGGAGGGGGAGGGAGGGAGAGAGAGAGAGGGGGAGAGAGAGAGAGAGAGAGAGGGAGAGAGAGAGAGAGAGAGAGAGAGAGAGAGAGAGAGAGAGAGAGAGAGAGGGAGAGAGGGGAACATTAGTTATTAGCAGAGCTGCCTTCCAAGTACTCTGTTTCACATGCGTCACGTTGCCAAGCTTCTTCAACCAGCTCATCATACACAGACGCGTGTACGTGTGTGTGTTTTGTGCGTGTGTGTTTCCAGCAGGTTGTTGGGTCTGTGCCCGAAGGTTATCCTGTGGATAAACCTGAAAGAGACCCACCCGTGCCTTCCACGCCCGTGACCTTGAATGGTCTTCCCAGGCGGGGCGGGGCGGGGCGGCGGGACCGGGCTGCCCTGGGCTCAGGTATGCGATGGGCCGCCCGCTCGCAGCCCCTGACACACAGGAGCTGTCGGAAAATTCCTCCCCGAAGGCTCTGGGGATTTGCAGGTTCTCGCCGCTCTTCATGACCTTGTGCGGTGTCTGGTTTCACAGGCGGCCTTGTGTCTCGGGTCTCAGGCCGCCTTCAGCCTGGCCTGGGATCCCGGGGCGCTGGGAGGGTGCCGCCCGGGTCCTGGGGTGTGCTCGGACGCTGGGTCAGGCCTCGGGTGTCCCCGCGGGTGGGTGGGGGTGTGCGCGCGCTGAATCACACTTCGTGCCTCATCGTAGCCTGCATTTAAATTTCACAGTTATTGCCCCAGACGGAGTGATTCCTTTGAGCTGCTCAGTGTGTTTTGTTTCCTTTTTTTTTCTCTTCTTTTTAAAAAAATATATTTTATTGATTTTTTTTCTTTTCTTACAGAGACAAAGGGAGAGGGAGAGAGGGTTAGAAACATTGATGAGAGAGAAACATCGATCAGCTGCCTCCTGCACACCCCCCACTGGGGATGTGCCAGCAATCAAGGCACATGCCCTTGACTGGAACTGAATCTGGGGTCCTTCAATCCGCAGGCCAATGTTCTATCCACTGAGCCACACCAGTTAGGACTCTCTCTCTCTCATTTTTTTTTTTTAAATTGATTTCAGAGAGTAAAGGAGAGACAGAAACATCCACGATGAGAGAGAATCGTGGATCAGCTACCTCCTGCATATCCCACACCGGGGAGCCCTGCAACCTGGGCCTGTGCCCTGACCGGGAAATCGAACCTGGGACCCTTCAGTCCACATGCAGGCCGGCACTCTATCCATTGAGCCACACCGGCCAGGGCTGAGCCACCTCCGTAGTGGCCTAGCCACAGGCTGGCCTTGGCGGGGGAGCCACCGGAGCCACGCGTGGCGCCCCCGGCGGTGACCTTTGCCTCTGTGCAGTGTCCCGTGGCTGCCGGCTGCCGAGGCTGTGGACGGGAGCACGTGGTTGGCCTCCGTGTCTTAAAAATAATGGAAAAGCCCCCCCTCCAGGCCCCCACCGGCCCCCAGACCAGCTGTCTTTCTGCTGATGAGCGGACAGCAATCCTCGGGGAGGACACGATCCGGTTAAATAGGACGGAGAATTATGGATGAGCCGCACACGCCAGCAGGGGCGTCGGGGCGCGGGGGGCAGCCTTGAGCGCAGGGCGAGTGGCACGGAGCGGCCCCATCCACCCGCCGGCGTTCGGTACGTCCACTGCGTTCGAGAACAATGCCTCCAAGGTCAGTGTATCTTGGCCGTGAGACAGGGTTCTGGAAATTCCCAGGGGAAGAAGTCGTGTGTTTTTTGTGTTGCTTTTTTTTTTTTTTTTTGTCTGTTATGTAACCCAGCACCAGTGAATGGGTACCTTCCTTAGCGCCTCATGGATAGTGATGGCTTTTCAAAGGCAGTGGGTTCTGAAACGCAGCTCTTCCAGTATTTGGACGGTTGGGGAAAAATATTCCTCTGGCGACGGCAGGTAGATGGTTGGAGTATTGTATCTCAGGACGCGGTGACTGGGGTGGATCAGTTGGCTGAGAAGTTGCTGGTTTGATTCCCGGTCAGGAAATGCCCGATGGGGGGTTGTGCAGGAGGTAGCTGATCAGGGTTTCGCTCTCCTATTGATGTTCCTCTCTCTCTCTCTCCCTTCTTTCTCTCTCTAAAGAATTAATAAAAACACTTAAAAAAAAAAAAAAAAAAAAAGAGAGAGAGAGAGAGAGCCGGGACCGGTTTGGCTCAGTGGATAGAGCGTCGGCCTGCAGACTGAAAAGTCCCGGGTTCGATTCCGGTCAAGAGCATGTATCTTGGTTGCACACCCAGTGGGAGGTGTGCAAGAGGCAACTGGTCGATGTTTCTCTCTCGTCGATGTTTCTAACTCTCTATCCCTCTGAATTTCCTCTCTGTGTAAAATCAATAAAATGTATTTTTTTAAGAAAATAAATAAATAAGAGAGAGAGACGGTGATAGCCCTAGCAGGTTTGGCTCAGTGGATAGAGCACAGACCTGCAGGCTGAGGGGTCCCGGGTTCGGTTCCGGTCAAGGGCACGTACCTTGGTTGTGGGCACATCCCCAATAGAGAGTGTGCAGGAGGCAGCTGATGGATGTTTCTCTCTCATCGATGTTCCTGACTCTCTATCCCTCTCCCTTCCTCTCTGTAAAATTCAATTAAAAAAAAATATATATTTTTAAATAAAATAAAAGAAAGCTGCTCGCGGACCCTGTCGCCTCCGTCGCCTCATGGGAAATCCTCCCTCCGGCTTGGGCGGGGGACGCCGTCCAGCTCGGGGTGTGGATTTCACCCCCGGGGTTTGTGTAGAGCGGCCGGGGAGGACACTGTTCTCTGGCCGGCGACCAGGCCCAGACACGTCCAGCAGGTGCCTGGACCTGGGGAGGACGGCGCGCCGGGCGGGCGGCAAGCCCTCCGTGCCACGTGGACGCACATCGTGGCCGTGGCCGGCCTCTCCTCCCCCTCCCCTCCCCTTCCCTGCATGTCACCAGGAAGGCGGCTCTAGGCCCGGGTTCCGGATTGAAATGGGGCTATTTCTGGTTGTGATGACATCCCCTAAGCCCGCTGTGCCATTTGGATGCGCACCCGGGTGCCCAGCTCCATCAGCGCCCCGAGTGGCGGGTCATGGGACCCGACGGGGAGGGGAGAGGAGGGGAGGGGTCCCTGTCCTGGCTCCTGGGGAGGAGGCTCAGCCTAAGGACTCCCCCTGCCGTCCGGGTGCAGGCCATCCTTTCCCAAGACTGTCTGCCACCACCTGGCCCCTCCGACTTTTCTTCTTTTTAAAAAATAGATTTTTTTTTTATTGCTTTTTAAAGAGGCAGAGAGAGGGAGAAAGAGAGAGAAACACATCCATGATGAGAGAGAATCAGATCGGCTGCCTCCTGCACGCCCCCTCCTGGGGACCGAGCCCGCAACCCAGGCACGTGCCCTGGATGGGAATCGAACCGTGACCTCCTTTTTTTTAAATCAATTTATTTTTCTTGTTTTTTAATCAATTTATTTTTAAATATATTTTATTGATTTTTTTTTTTTTCAGAGGGGAAGGGAGAGGGATAGAGAGTTAGAAACATCGATGGGAGAGAAACATCGATCAGCTGCCTCCTGCACACTCTCTACTAGGGATGTGCCCGCAACCAAGGTCCATGCCTTTGACTGGAATCGAACCTGCGACCCTTGAGTCCCCAGGCTGACGCTCTATCCTCTGAGCCAAACCAGTTAGGGCAACCTCCTGGGTTTTATAAGTCAAGGCACAACCACTGAGCCATGCCAGCCAGGGCTCTTGAGTCTTTTATTTTTTTATTTTTACGTTTCTCAAGACGGAATGGCCGGGCTCCCGGCTGAGTGTTCCCAGCTCACTTCCCCGTTCCCTGGCCTTTGTCTAGAATGGAAAGACAAACAGGCCGGCCCCTCAGCCTCTCCCGCCGCGATCGCCAGCGCTCTCCTTTGTGTGTGAGAACTTAGCATTGCGTCGAGGTTCTGCCTTCTGTGTTTGTCTCTGGAAGGAAGAAGGAGCACCCCAGGCGTTCACAAGGACACGTTGTTCTGCGCAATGGCGCCTGTGACTTTTCTGTTTCTTGTTTCCTTCGTGTGGGGCCATCCGAGGGTGATGAGGTGGGTGTCAGCTGGCTAGCCTGTGTGTTGTGTGTGTGCTGTTGTTGTTGTTGTTTATTTTAAATATATTTTTATTGATTTCAAGGAGGAAGGGAGATGGGGGGAGAGAGAGAGAGAGAGAGAGAGAGAGAGAGAGAGAGAGAGAGAAACATCGATGATGAGAGAATCATGGATCGGCTACCTCCTGCACGCCCCCTACTGGGGAATGGAGCCTGAAACCCGGGCATGTGCCCTGACCAGGTTCCTAGGCTGATGCTCAACCCCTGAGCCACGCTGGCCGGACATCACACACAGGATACAGGCATGTTTTGTTTTGTTTTTAAAGGTAGACCCTCACCACTGTCATGCATAGCGTAGTCATCGTCATTACGTGTCACATGTCAGCATCCCGGTGTCTGGGATGGAAGGTGGCGTTCACCTCCCTGGCCTAAACTTCTTCTGATGCCACTTCTTCAACACCGACTCGCCCAGGCCGTGGTCTTTTGTGGAAGAGCCACACGCAAGGGGCCAAAGAGCCGCAGGTAGCTCTTGAGCTGCCGTTTGCAGACTGGGGCCATACCTTATTATTTTAACTTTGTTCTCTAGGCACGGTTCAGTAGTTGTGGATTTTATGTCTTATGAAACATACCCCCACGCACTAGCGAGTTAAAAATTTAACCATCCACAGAGGATCCTGTTAGGGTTAGGTGCTACTTGAGGACACGCTCTGACGCTGACAAGCACACGGTATGGCTGTTAGGTCCTGCGAACCATCACTTCCGGGTGGAATTTGGGGTAGCTCCTTCCGTTTGTCCGTGTTTTCTTCCTGGTGATATGCAATCCCTAGTTACTTTTTAATTTTTAAGAAATACACTTTCGTTGATGTCAGAGAGGAAGGGAGATGGAGAGAGAGAGAGGGAGAGAGAAACATCCATGATGATGAGAATCATGGATCGGCTGCCTCCTGCACGCCCCCTACTGGGGGATGGAGCCCGCAACCCTGACATGTGCCCTGAACCGGAATCGAACCGTGGCCTCCTGGTTCCTAGGTCAAGTGTTAAACTCTGAACCATACCAGCTGTGCATGCAACAGGGGGGAGCGGGGTGGGGGGGTGGGGGGAGAGATTGTATTTACTATGCATGGGGTGTTCACATGAATGTATGGTGACATGTGCTCCCTGTGTGTCATGCCTGTGTCCTGTGTGTGCTGTACGGATGGCGTGTGGATGCGTGGATGGAAGACAAGGCAGATCCCCACTTCCTTCTAGCTCTCTCCCCTGCCTGGGTTGGGGCAAAGCGCCAGCGGTGGGATGGCACGTGTCCTCTCTGCTGCTCGTCTCTGCTGCATAGGCAGAGCACCTCAGGCTCCGGGGCTGCGGCCAGCGCCCTGCCCTCGAGTGGCCGTCCGTCACCCGGGCAGCCGTGACGAGCGCCCTGAAGCCCACTCGGGGGGAAGGGATGCCCGAGGCCCCGTGTTTGCACAGGGAGCGCCGTGCGGGGGCCTGGCTGTGCCCAGGGCCGCTCGCCTGGGGTGGCAGATGTTGGGCTGTTATTGAGCAACTCGGATTTGTTTCCCTGGCGCGGAGGGCACCTCTCGACCCCAGGTGCTCCCGCCAGCTTCCTCGGGGTGCTGATCCAGCCAGTGAGGCACTTTGGGGTGGGGTGGGGGGGCTCCTGGGGTTCATGCAGAGAGCACCCTCAGAGGGGACGTCCCATGGGTCAGGCTGCCTCCCAGCCCCTCCCCTGGGCTGTTGCTTATAGTTTGTAAAGGAAAAGTGTGGACCAAGCGCTCCGATGCCGAGGGAGGGGTGAAGCGAGACACTGGGAGGCAGAGGCAGACAGGCCAGCCCGGCTGGTGTGGTTCAGTGGTTGGCACTGGCCTATGACCCAGGAGGTCACGGTCCAATTCCCGGTCAGGGCACATGCCCGGGGTGTGGGCTCCATCCCCAGTGTGGGGCGTGCAGGAGGCAGCAGGTCTATGATTCTCATCATGGACGTTTTGTGTGTGTGTGTGTGTGTGTGTGTTTCCTCTCTCTCTCCCCCTGTCCCTTCCTCTCTGAAATCAATTAAAAAAGAATAGGTTTTCTTTAAAAAGTGGACCATTAGAACAATTCTGTCTCTCCCGGAGCTGTGTTGCCACAGTCACCCCCATCTGGCCGTCCACAGGTACACGGACAACCCACCTGCCAGGAGGGGCCTTTGATTTTTTCATTTCTGGTGACGTCTGTCCGTGGCAGGGAGGTGAGGCGGCGCCGTGTGACTCAGCAGACGGGAATTGTTTGAATAACAGGCCGGGCACGTGAGCCCTCCAACGGCTCCCAGCAGACAGCGCCGCAGACTGCCCTCGGGTTTGGGTGACAGACCTCGGGGGACCCTGAGAGGCCCTCCCTGGGCGGGTGGCTGCGGTCCCTGCAGGAGGCCCCGGGGTGGGGGGCATCTCTTTGCTTTGATTGTTTGCCCTCCACCTGGGAGAACAGGACATGGACCCAGGCGGGTTCCTGCAGCTACTGGGCCAAGCAGGCTTTTTATGAATGAGGTGGTGGAGGGGGAGGGAGAGGGGGAGGGGAGGGGAAGGGCAGGGAAGACGAGGGAGGAGAAGGCTTGCCTACACCAGCAGTTGGGTAACATATTTTCATTCATGTGCAGCCATCGAGCTGGGCTTTCATTTAAAGGATTCTGTCCAATGAGGGTGATTCAGCTCCCTCTCTCTCTCTCTCTCTCTCTTTTCTCTCTCACTCTCACTCTCACTCGCACTGGCACGTGGGAATGAGGATTAAATACACGGCTTCTGAGAGGTGTCGCCGGAACTCCCCAGTGTTTGCCTCTGGGTTTTCGGCGTCGAGTAAAGATTATCCTACTCCCACGGGTATCTCGTTTCCTGAGAGCCAGAATACCCTTCCTCTGCCATTCTCGGGACACAGCCCATAGGGGGCGCTGACTGGCATTCGGCCCCACAAAATACTGACAAGAGGTTGAGGACACACACGACTGGCTACCTGACATGATCGTGAGCATCCCCCGAGTGTTCCTATCACGGCAGGCATGTCAGGCGGAGTTTCATAGAGGGAGGATGGAGGAGGGAGAGAGAGAGAGCGAGAGAAACATTGATGGGGGGAGGCACGGTGGTTGGTTGCCTCCCGCACACCCCCTCCTAGGCATCGAGCCAGCGTCACCATTGTGTCCTTTGGGCCCGGGGGCCTCCACAGCTCTCTGCTCAGGAGAAAGCAGCCCTTGCTGGGCTGGGCCGAGGTCAAGGGCACGGGAAAGCCTTCGAACAATGGCCGTTGTCTCGCAAGGGCTTTGTCGCTTTCCCGTGGGGGCAGCGGGCCGCTTCCCGTGGCTCCTTGCCTCATGGAACCGCGGAGGTGACGTGGTTGGAGAGATGAGGAGGGGGTGGGGGGGTCCGAACCGTCCTGCCGCTGCAGGGGAGGGGGCCGCCCGTGAAAGCAGGCCTTTGTGTGCGCCTCGCCGGGCCCACAATCCGGCTATTGTTGGTTTGGGAAAAGCGACAGCATCGTATCGCAATTATTTATGGAAGAGCGTTCGTGATGTTTTTGGAAGAGGTTGGGTGGAGGAGCGGGGGGGATGCGGGAGGGAAGGAGGGAAGGAGGGAAGCTCACCTTTTTGCCCCGTCCATACCAGATCTCTCCCTGGGGCGTGCGGGGGTATCAGGGGGCAGAGAAATGATCGCATCCCCGGCTTCGGGCCCAGGAAAGATGGGTGGGTGACTCCTCAGGAGGTTGAGGGGGGCCGCCTTCCAGCCCCTCTCTTGTTTGGATGCCTTTCTTGTACCGTGGCCCACGCTCCCGCCCGTGCCCCCCACAGTGTTCATGGCGGCTGGGCCGACCAGTGGCCTGGCCATCTTCCCGGCAACCGAAAGGGTGCTGGTTCGATTCCCAGTCAGGGCTTGATCCCCAGTAAGGGACCTGCAGGAGGCAGCTGATCGGTGGTCCATTCTCACATCAGTGTTCTCTCTCTCTCTCTCCCCCCATTTCCTTTCCTCCCTTTCTAAAAATCAATTCTAAAAATTTTATTTAAAAAAAAACACAAAACATGACATAGGCATAGGCATGTCCATGTCACAGAAATACCCTGTAGCCAATAAGACATTCCAAGAACAGAAGATAAAGACTAGCTTGAGGCCCTGACGATTGGCTCAGTGGATTGAGCATTGGTCTGCGGACTCAAGGGTCCCAGGTTCGATTCCAGTCAAGGGCATGGACCTTGGTTGTGGGCAAATCCCCAGTGGGGGGTGTGCAGGAGGCAGCCGATCCATGATCCTCTCTCATCATTGATGTTTCTCTCTCTTCTCTCCCTCTCTTCCTTTCTGAAATCAGTATAAAATATACATATGTGTGTGTGTGTGTGTGTATATATATATTTTTTTTTAAGGGTGGGAGGGAATTTATATAGTTCACTCCATGGAAAAACATACATGTTGTATACATGCATGTATACATATAATGAATGGCCAGATTATTATGATCTCTGAACATGTAATAATCTGGCCACTCAGTGTCTATGTGTGTATATATACATATGTATATTAGAGGCCCAGGGCGCGAATTCATGCATGGATGGGGTCTAGCCAGCCTGGCCAGAGGGAGGGGACGTGGGCAGTCGGCCAGCCTGCCTGCTGGTCGAACTCCTGGTCAAGGGGACAATTTGCATATCAGCCTTTTATTCTATAGGATATACACGGAGTGGCCAGATCAGTATGCGTCCAGAGATCATCATAACCTGGCCTGTCCGTGTATATTCCTGGCGGCCTCTGAATTCCAACACCGAGTCGGCACGGGTCCCTTCCTCGCCACACGTAGGTGCTGATGGGGTCTCCAAGGGTTTCCAAAATACAGGAGTCTCTGCGGAGTCTGTTGCACATGCAGATTCTCTATAAACGATAAATAACAATTAGCAGGCAAGTCCGGGCAGGGCGGCCCCGCGAGACGGTCGGCAGAGAGATGCCAGGCGTTCAGGAAGCTGGAAAGGCCCCTTCCGGCCAGCCAGGCCTGTGCCGCAGCCCCCCAGCCCCCTCGGGCAGTGAGCCCCGAGCGTCCCACGGGGCAGGCAGCCCCGAAGCGAAGCCCCTTTGCGGGTGCGGGGCCACGGGCGGGCCTCCGTGTGGTGCCCGGTCCTGCCCCCCGGCCTGCAGGCCGAGACAGAGCGCTCCTCGGCTCGCTGCTCTCCTGGTGACGCAGGGAGCAAGTGAGGACAGGGCCGGGAGCTCCGCGCAGGCCTCGCTGAGGTCACTGCACTCCTCACGGGACAGTCAGGTGCGGGGTGGGAGCTCCTGACTGCGAGACCAGGATGGTGGGCCATGCTGACGAGCCGCCATTGGCCTTTGGGCCCAGCCCAGGAACCGAGAGGCCGCCGGTTCGATTCCCGGTCAGGGTACATGCCTCATGCAGGAGGCAGCCATGGATGTGCACCCCACCTCCTTTGCAGAGTCATTGGGATCTTTCTTAAGCCCAGGAAATGCTACTATGTATTACATCTTGGCCTCCCAGCGCATGACAAAGTAACAGATTCCGTTCAATGCCTCATAGACTCCTTTCTCTTATAGGAAACTGATACTCTTAACTCCTTGAGAACAATGACGCTGAGCCCTCAGAAACACTTAGTTACAACCGCTGGCCTAATGGAACATTATTCTTACAAGGAAAGCAGGTCGCCAAGGTTTCTTAGGATAGCGCTTCTTGTCCTAACACTCCGCACACTTAGAAATAATCTCCGATTCAGACTTGTATTCAAACACATCATTTTGCCACGCGTCCAGCTCCATTGTACCACATTCGATGCCTGCAGGGAGATAATATTTTTACGTGGTTACTGCCCTCCGTCCCCACACTGCTCTCCCTCCACGCCTTTTGCATCAGCCACGTCTAAGATGAACAGGATGCTAAGTAAGCGAAGGATTGAACTATCATTTTAAAAATATATTTTTTTAGACCTGACCGGGTTGGCTCAGTGGATAAGATCATCTGCCTGTGGACTCAAGGGTCCCAGATTCAGTTCTGGTCAGGGGCATGTACCTTGGTTGCGGGCGCATCCCCAGTAGGGAGTGTGCAGGAGGCAGCTGATCGATGTTTCTAACTCTCTCTCCCTCTCCCCTCCTCTCTGTAAAGAATCAATAAAAATACATTTAAATATATATATATATTTTAATTGACTTCAGAGAGGAGGGGAGAGGGAGAGCTAGAGAGAGAGAAACATCAAGGATGAGAGAGCCTCATGGATCCGCTGCCTCCTACACGCTCCTACTGGCATGTGTCCTTACTGGGAATCGAACCGTGACCTCCTGATTCATAGGGCAACACTCAACCACTGCGCCAGGCATTGTGGGGTAATTTTTAACATTTCTGTTTAGCATTTATGCTGCTGTGAGGAGCTGGAGGACACTGTAGTCTTTGGATCTGGGAGAGGCAGGCCGCGAGGCTCCCACTGTTTGGGGACAGTCTGTGACTCGACATCTTTTTATAGGCAGAGTTACGACCTTGGAAGAAACGGGGTGGCTCTTATATTGACATTTATTGCCTCAAACTTTTTTTTTTTTTTTAAATGCATCAGTGGCAGAGACCGGATCGCCCAGCCTCGACCGCTCTGCTGTGTTTTGGTGAAAACGAATGCCCTCGCTCTTCTCCCTACCCCTTGTTTTTGATAGAAAAGGCCTTTCTTACTTTCTTTTTAAAAAAATATTTTTGTTATTGACTTTTTACAGAGAGGAAGGGTGAGTGATAGAGAGCTAGAAACATCGATGAGGGAGAAACATCGATCAGCTGCCTGCTGCACACCTCCCACCGGGGATGTGCCCACAACCCAGGTACATGCCCTTGACCGGAATCGGTGATTCTCTGTCAATGGCCATGCTTTTAGATTCTCATGCGAACACTAGCACCTTGACATCAGCTCCCATTGCTGAATGGCGCACTGATAGTCCTGGTCAGAAAATTTTCCAGAAATTGCACAAGGGCTGTTTTGTTTTGTTTTGTTTTGTTTTGTTTTAAGGGGGCTCCTCTGTTCCAGAAGAATCTTAGGGAAATTATAGGCTCTTAGGAAGTATCATGTGATAGTAACACGGACACGTAGGCTTCTATCACATAAGCCATTAATCAAGCTCTTGACGGGGAGGTGAAGTTCCAGTTCTGTTTGTTTTTAAAGCAAACCTTAAACACTTAAGCTTTTTTTCCCCCTCCTTTTTAAAATTTATTTATTAAGCATTCATTTGGGGCCAGTCACTTAACCTGTTTTTCATAAACGTGCTAGCTAGAGGCAGCCAAAAAAGTACCCATGCCCCCAGACCTGGGGTTCCTTAAGTGAACTGTGTTGGATCAAGATGGCGCCAGTCATCGCTTGAATGATCCCTGTTGAGGAATCACTCGGACCCTGAAATCAGGACTTTGATTATGACCAGATGTCTACTCTGAGGACCCTCTGAATGCCATCTCCTACTTCAAACCCTCTTAGCCCGGCCACTGTGGTTCAGTGGTTGAGCTTCAACCCAGGAACCAGGAGGTCACGGTTCAATTCCCAGTCAGGGGCACATGCCTGGGTTGTGGGTTCGATCCCCAGGAGGGGGTGTGCAGGAGGCAGCCAATCCATGATTCTCTCTCATCCTTGATGTTTCTCTCTCACTCTCCCATCCTCTCTCTGAAATCAATGAAAATATGTTTTATTGTTTGTTTGATTTTAACCCTCACCCAAGGGTATTTTTCCATTGATTTTTAGAGAGAGGGAAAGATAGAAATATCAATATCAGAAACACATCAATTGGTTGCCTCCTGCATGAGCCCTGAGCAGGGCCTGGGCCGGGAGGAGGAGCCTGCCACCGAGGCCCTTGCCCAGAATCAAACCCGGGACCCTTTGGTCCACAGGCCGACGCTCTATCCACTGAGCCACACCAGCAAGGGCGAAAATATATTCTGAAATATCCTTTGACGCCTTCATTCTTTCAACACTCGCTTTCCCTAGGCGACGGGCTTCCTCTCAGTCCTCATTGTTGACTTGGCCGCAGAGAGTAGCCCTTTAAGGGCCAAGCCACGTGCCACCTCCCGGGCTGTCACCGAGCGGGTCCGGAAGGAAGTCTAGACCGAGGCAGAGACAGACGTGGTCTCCTGGGCTTTCTTCGTAGTGGAATCGTTGGCATTTCATTTTATTTTACCGTGCACGGTGGTCCGTACAGAACTAACCGAGGCTGGAGGGGAATCCTGTCCTCCACACAGAACTCTATTCTTGTCGGCAGTGAAAATAAAAGCACACGAGCCGTGCCACCTCGCCAGCCGCCGAAACGCGCGAGGACTGGAGACATTCCCGCGGACCGCGCACGCCGCTGATTCCTTTTGTTTGTTTGTTTTCCGAGCAGATGGGCTTGTTTGCTTTTTGCTTAACCATTAATCAGAAATCAATCCAGGGCTATGTAAGTGGCCCTGGATCGCGCTCGTTCTCACCGCAGTAAATAACGCCTGTTTGTTCACGATAGATAAGTCCGGGCGGCGGCGGAGGCGGCGAGACACAGGCCCGGGAGGGGTGGCGGGCGGCTGCGTGTTTCATACGGGAATGCCACGGGGCGCCTCGCTCAGCGAAGGAGGTGTGGGGCGGATTCCGGAGCAGGAACGGGCTGGCAGGTGGGGATGGCCGTTGGGGGATGAAGAGACTGTGAGGTTAGAGGGATGCCTTTTGATAGGTTGGGATGTGAACTGTGGCACAAGGACCATTCTGAGCACTGAACGTTTTGGTGTAAGCCAGAAATGCTCTTGTAACTTCTCTGCTGACATATGTCTCTATCTCTACCTATACCTGTGTCTGTATCTATATATGTACCTATACCTTGCCTATATCTGTATCTATATCTATGTCTATGTCTATATGTCTATATCTATATATCTATGTCTATCTATATATCTGCCTATACCTGTGTGTGTGTGTGTGTGTGTGTGTGTGTGTGTGCGCGCCTACCTATATCTTCCTACATTTGTATCTATATCTATTATATATATCTGGTCTGTGCTATATCTTATCTATATACCTACCTATACCTTACCTATGTCTATATCTATCTATATCTATATATCTATGCCTATATAACTATATCTATATTATAATACCTATACTTGTGTCTATATCTGTATACCTACTTATACCTTATCTGTGTCTATATCTATATCTATGTCTATGTATGTAACTACATATCTATATATCTATATCTAGCTATCTAGTATACCTATGTCTACAGCTCTAGCTATATCTCTATATCTCTCTGTACTTACCTCTCTCTATCAATATAGATTTGGGGGTGGGGTGTGGGGGGCATGTGATGACATTGACTAATATGTTTTCCCTAATGCTCCAGCTGGTGTGTTTACCCGTAAGCTGCTTGAACTTGTCATGTTGGTGCAAACGCAACCAACATGTCCTTGACGTCCGGACACAGAAACGTGGGTTTGCGGAGGAGCTGTCTGTATTCTCCGTAGAGAGAGCTGCGAGTTCTCTTATTTGAAACGTCCAGAGTTAGGGAGCATTAGGACCGAGGGACCCCTCTGCATAGATCCGCTCTCTGCGGACATCGGCTTCCCCGCGGGCCAATGGGAGCCTCTGCTTTCTCCCCTGAGATTCCTGTGGCCTTGAGTCTAATGAGGCTGCTGAATGCCCGTCTCCTCTCCCTTCTGTGAGAAGAGGTGCTCCAACTGTAATTACATTTGCATTGTTTAAAATGCAGTGATCGGGCCTGCCAGCAGCCTGGCCGCTGAGCAAGGCGAGGAGCTAAGAAGCAGAAGCTCGAAGGCACCGTCAGGCGTCCTGGCGACCCTCTCTGCACACCACGCCGACCCGCTAGAACTTTCCTCAAGTGACCAGGGGTGATCGGCTCTGTGTCCCATGAGGGGACTGGTCACTGCAGGCTCCTCTGGTGGTGGACAAGTCAAGAAAGAGGTTCCTCTCCCATAGCCATATGTCTTAAAGATGTGGACCTTTAAGAGTAAACAAATGCACCCTGGCCGGTGTGCTGAGTGGTTAGAGCATCGGGCCACTCTCTGAATGGTCTTGGGTTTGATTCCTGGTCAAGGGCACTTGCCTCAGTTGCAGGTTTGATTCCCCCATCCCCATCAGGGTGCGTGTGAAAGGCAGCCATTCAATGTGTCTCTCTCACATCGATGTTTCTCTCCCTCCCTCCTGCTCTCTCTAAAAAATCATACTCAGGCCTGGCTGGCGTGGCTCAATGGTTGAGCATCGACCTACGAACCAGGTGGTCACAGTTTAATTCCTGGCCATTCCAGGCATATTGTGGAAGGTAACCCATGTTTAGTGCAGGGGTTTAAAACAACGCCTGCAAAGACTCGGCTGAAAATTAAAGGCGAGGGGAGCAGAAGGGAGGGTGGGGGCGGGGGCGGGGGCGGGCCCTGGCTCCCTTCTGATTATTTTGAACCCCTAAGAAGAGTAGTTAAAAAAAAATGCGCAGGGAAAAAAACACAAAACACCTTTGGGGCTTTCCCCAGAACAAACATGATGGGAAGCAGCCAGTCAGCAGTTCCTGCCCAGAGAGGAGCTCTAAGGGACGCCCACTTGTGTTTGCTTTTTCGGGGAGACCCTTCGCGGTGTCCCCGCTGCGCCGCGGGCTCCCTTCGTCTCGCGTGCGCCCAGCCACCTGCCTCCATCCCGGCGGGGGGCGAAGATGGGCATCCCCGCGCCCTCCCAGCCCGGCCTCCGAGCTCAGCCGTGGACCAAGGTTGTTTACTACTTTCTACTCCGAGGAGCACGCCAATCACGAGGGCCCGCCTCCCCCGCCGTCCAATCAGCTCGTTGGGGAAAGTCTACCTTTCCCGGGGCCCGGCGGCGATTGGCTGCGGCGGCTGTCAGTCAAGCGGGCATCCCGCAAGGATGCAGCCGGGGAGTATTAGGGGACTCGAGTGGAGGAGGAGTAACCTCCCTCCCCATAAACAAGATGTGGGGCTCCCCAATAAAGCGGGGGAGGGGGGAGGATGAGAAGGGAGGGTTCCTCCGCACATCCCAGCCCTGGGGGCCCCAGCAGAGCGCAGTAGGCTGAGTGCAAAGTCGGGGAATCCCTCCCTCCTGCTCTCCCTCCCCGCCTTCCCTCCCTCCCTCCGCCTCCCGCCCGTGGCTGCTGGTGCAGAGCTGGTGCTTCGGCTGGTGCGGCTGCCGCAGTTGTAAACACGGTTCCCTCCATGTCTGCTTCCCCTTCTTTCTCCTTACCAGTGGCCATTGCAGGTGGCTGTCACCAAATCTTCGGTGGGACTATGCTCCCGGCCCAGCCCTCCACGGCCCGCACCTCCACACCCTCATTCTGCTTTTTGCTGCGTTTCCTTCCCTCCGCCTCGGGTCTGCGGAGGAAAAGGGGGCTATCTTGGGATCAGCCTCGTTGTTTTTTCCCTTCGTTCCTGCCCATGTGGGACGAGTCCGGGGGTGCCAACCTGCAAACCCCCCCACACACACCCCGCCCGCCCCAGTCCCGTCCCCTGGAGAGCGGGCTTCCTTTTAGAATCGAAGTGCGTGCACCCGCCGCTGCATGGATCTGGGCTAGGGGTGCTGCAGCGCAGACAGACGCGGCATGGCTTGGGCAGGACTGGGTGGGTTTGGGGGGTGGTTGATGGGTTGGGGCGCCAGGAAGGCTGTTTATATTCTGTGTGTTCTCCCCAGACGGGTCTTGCTGGAATCCTCCTCCCCACTCTTGCTCGGCTTGAAAGATGCACCCCCTTAAAAAAAAAAAAAAAAAAGACAGCGTTGTGTCGCACTCGGTGTGTGTTGGTACCTTCTCCCCGTGATCTGAATCAGGTTCCCCATTTCCAGCTGCACAATGTGCTTGTATGCAGTGCGATAGGGGCGTAGTGGGCATGAATTATTCCGGGCAGGGCTGCCCGGAAGATGCGGAGTGGAGTGTACGTGGCCCGGAGCAGCGCCAGTGTCTGTGGCTTCTCTCTCTCTCTCTGATGCTCCTCAGGCTCCTAGCAGGAAGCGCAGGCAAGATGGCAAAATGCAGCATGTGGCATTTGCTTCCAGCGTGCCCGTTTTTGGGAGATGCGACTCCAGATGCCATTTAGTCCAACTTAACCTCTTTATTTTATCATTTTTAATAGATGAGTGATTTAAAAAAAATAATTGATTTGAGAGAGGAAGGGAGAGGGAAGGAGAGAGAGAAACATCCATGATGAGAGGGAATCATGGATGGGCTGCCTCCCGCATGCCCCCTACTGGGGGATGAGCCAGAAACCCAGGCATGTGCCCTGACTGGGGATCGAACCTTGACCTCTTGGGGTCCTAGGTCCACCCTCAACCACAGAGCCACGCTGGTCCAGCATCTTCCAGTCCATTTGTACACTCTCCCCTGCTGCCAGGAATACTTGCTCCAAACTGACGGGTTTCATGAATTAGTTCCTCTGTTCCTGTTAGCACAGGTTCAGCTATGTTACTGTGTTACTGTTACATGGATGTTACTGTGTAACTGTCAGCACAGGGTTTGAGAGAAGTGGTCCTTGCCCCCAGGGGGTGACGGCAGGTGAAGGACAGAGTTTGCCTCAGGGCCCTGGCGTTCCTCCTGAATCATCAGTCTTTGAATCCCCCGCACCACCTCGTGAAATAACAAACGAGGCCACTAAGAGAGATACCAGGGGAGTGTGCTAGGGGCCGTGTGCCCAGCTGCCAGCCCGGCCATAGGAGAAGGTTGATACGGGGCAGTGCATTGCACCTCCCAGTCTCAGAGTCCCCGGCCTGGGATGGGAATCGACCGTGTGTGTGTGTGTGTGCAGTATTGTGAGGACGGAAGGAAATACGTTACTTACAGAGTGTGCCCGGGCACATGCCCTGACCAGGAATCGAACTGTGACCTCCTGGTTCCTAGGTCAGTGTTCAACCACTGAGCCACACTGGCCGGCCTCGTGTGAGTCTCATCCTCACCACGCATGTGACATGTGTTGAGTCCTCATGGCCTTGAGTTCAGTGTTTATTTCCTGTGTGTCTCTGGTCGGGGTGAAGGCAGGCTCACAGAGCCAGACACACCAGCACCTCCGACGCATGACGGCTCCCAGCCGGTAGAAAGGGGAGATGATATCTCTCCCCGGGGAGCCCTGGGGATTAACTGTGCTTGTGTCTGTTGAGTGTGCGCTGTTGTGAGCACCCTGTCGATCAGCAGTGGGCGGGGATGTGGCCTGCCATAGGGACCCCCGAGAACATGAGCGGAGGTAACCTGGGGAACCCGATTACCGCTCGTCTCTCTCTCCTCCCTAAGAGGGGCCCTGGATGATGCTCACTGCCTTTTTGTGTCCCACTCGGCAAGCCCTTGATCAGCGACGAAGCCAGACATTAGCTCTTCATATGGATTTTTTTTTTTGAAAATGAGTGCTTAATGAGGGCAGACTTCTAAACGCCCTCATCTGAATTGGGCCAAACAGGAAATGCAAATATTTGTAGGGCTCAACAAGCCCTTATCACCCACCGGCAAGGGTGTTTTTAAGACGGTGTGGGCCCAGCAGGCGGGTTCAGTGGGTGAGTGTCTACCTAGGAACCAGGAGGTCACGGTTCGATTCCCGGTCAGGGCACAGGCCCGGGTTGCGGGTTCCATCCTCAGTGCGGGGGTGCGTGCAGGAGGCAGCCGGTCCATGATTCTCATCATGGATGTGTGTCTGTCTGTCTCTCTTTCTCTCTCTCTCTCTCTCTGCCTCTCCCTCTCTGAAATCAATACATATATATTTTTTAAATGATAAAATGGCGGGGTTGTTGGCGAGAAGTTCGGCATCAGGAGGAAAATGTCACAGCCAGCTCTTCCCAGCGCCAGGCAGCGGTCAGCGTCCAGAAGCCGATGGCCCCTGGCACCGATGGCCGCGGCGGCCATGGCATGAGGCTGCCGCCCAGGGGCCAGGTGGCATGGTCACCGCGTGTCTCCATGTCACCGTGGGGGAGAGGCGGGCTGTGCCGAGCCCTGCCCGCATCTATCTATGACCCTAGTCGGCCCCAGGCCATTAGGACAGTTGAATAGATAAGCTACTAGGGCAGTGGTTCTCCACCTTCCTAATGCCACGATCCTTTAATACAGTCCCTCATGTTGTGGTGACCCCCAAACCATAAAATTATTTCCCTTGCTACTTTTTTTTTTTTTTAATATATTTTATTGGTTTTTTACAGAGAGGAAGAGAGAGGGATAGAGAGTTAGAAACATCGATGAGAGAGAAACATCCACCAGCTGCCTCTTGCACCCCCACAACCAAGGCACATGCCCTTGACCGGAATCGAACCTGGGACCCTTCAGTCCGCAGGCCGACGCTCTATCCACTGAGCCACACCGGTTTCGGCCCCTTGCTACTTCTTAACTATAATGTTGCTACTGTTAATGAATTGTCATGTCAATATCTGTGTTTTCCGATGGTCTTCGGCCACCCTGCTAGCGGTTCTCAACCTGCTGTAGAACCTAAGACCATCCGATAACACTAACACGGATATTTACATGACGATTCATTAACAGCAGCAACAGTACAGTTACAAAGTAGCAACGGAAATAATGTTATGGTTGGGGGTCACCACAACACGAGGAGCTGTATTCAAGGGTCACTCTTGAATTAGGAAGGCTGACAACCCCTGACCTAGGGCATTTGTGGGGTGCCTGCTAAACTCGGGGGGGTGCTAAGATGCCGAGCCACGCCGTTTCTGGAAGGGGGGTTGGCATCATACAGACTGGAAGGGTCCACGTTCCTCTGAGGGGCAGGGCTCCCGCTCTCTGTCCGTAGCTTTGTGACCTTGGGCAGATGAGGTGACAGTGCGATTCCTTTAGGCCTTGCTTTCCTCCTGGGTGGAGCAGAGGCAGTAACCAGCGTGAGGGGCAGGTGAGATGGCCCCTGGCACCGGGGCCTGAAGGAAGGCGTAGGGGCTACGCCCCTGCTGAGTATGGGAGACCATGAACTTGAGGGAGCCGTCCGCCGAGTTCTTTCTGGTCTGCACCCGGCTTGAAAGGGTGCCTGGCCGTCCGCGTGGAGAAGGATTGGATCCGGGCCCCCGGAGGACGCTTGCTGTTCTTCACACAGCATAGCACTCCTCTTACATGGCATTCGATCATGCCACAAGCATCCGAGCATCTGTCGAGTCCACAGGGCCCGGCCGGCCATGGGCGATTGGCGGCCAGCGGAACACTTGCGCACCGCCCGCTGACAGTTGGGCAGGGAACAAATAGACGTGTGATGGTGGCCTGTGTGCTGGCCTGGTCCGCACCTGCTGTGTGTGCTGGTGTTTGAACGCTGCTGGGGAAGGTCTTTCTCTCTCACAATCGTGACTTGCCTTTGGGCCCTCGACCAGAACGCCATCCACTGTAGGCAGGCGGGAGGCATCCGAGTTTACGTGTTGGGTGAGAGGTTCTGTTGTTGACGGGAATGAGTTGAAAGTAAACTAGAGACGGGGAGAGAGTATATACTGTATTTTATTTAATTAATTAAAAAAAAATTTTTGGCTTGTGCATTAGGGAAAACAGTTGTATGCAAGTGGAAAGCTGTCGCAAGATTCAGGTAGACTATTTTGTGTACATCTTTTTGTTTGTTTTTTGAAGAGCTAGTCAGGAAATCTCTATTAGCCCATTATATATATTTTTAAGTGTAATTGTATGGATTTCAGAGAGGAAGAGAGAGGGAGAGAGAAGATGGAACATCCATGATGAGAGAGAATGATCCATCGGCTGCCTCCTGCACACCCCCTACCGGAAATGGAGCCCGAAACCCAAGCCTGTGCCCTGACCGGGAATTGAACCGTGACCTCCTGGTTCACAGGTTGATGCTCGACCACTGAGCCACCCGGCTGGGCCATTTTGTGTGCATCTTTTAAAATAAATGTGCCAACACCCAAAGCGCACAGCTCCGTTCTTTCATCTACTAGCCCAATGGTCGGTGATCTCATGAGTCCACAGAGCCAAATATCAATAGTACAACGATTGAAATTTCTCTGGAGAGCCACAATTTTTTAACTTAAACTTCTTCTAACGCCACTTCTTCAAAATAGACTCGCCCAGGTGGTGTGATGGCACCCGTTTTTCTGGAGGTCTTTACTAACCAAATGCTCCTAAGGAAGCAAGCCATCTTCTGTCGCGATAGCAAAACAACTGAGAAAGCCCTAACTGGGGTGGCTCAGTGGATAGAGCTTGCGGACTCAAGAGTCTCAGGTTCAATTCCGGTCAAGGGCATGTACCTTGTTTGCGGGCACATCCCAGTGGGGGAGTGTGCAGGAGGCAGCTGATGGATGTTTCTCTCTCACTGATGTTTCTAATTCTCTATCCCTCTCCCTTCCTCTCTGTAAAAAATCAATACAATATATTGGGGGGAATAAAAAACAACAAGACAGGTCATTGTGTCCACCCATGACTCGTGGACACTCAAAAGCTTTTTGGATTTTAGACAATTTGAAACCAGATGGAAACTCTCGTTTGCGTTTAAAATTTTCCTGGAGTTCATTTGTATTTCTCCTTTTTAGTGCATCTGTATTTTTTCTGTTTTTTTTTTCTCTCCTCTCTGCTTTGCTGTTTTATCAGGCCGGCTGCGTAAAAGCCTGCCTGGTCAGTTTCAATTTTATTTAAATTCATTTTGTCTTCATTCTCTCTCATCTAGCACAGCCCCGTGATGCAGCGAGATCAGAGTGCTCCGGGGAAGCGCTGAAACGGGGAAACATTTTCAGGAAAACATTATTTCCACTTAGATTTAATTTCCCTTTCTCAATAGGAAAAGAAAGAAAAAAGACTTCCAACCTCATGCCCCCATCGCCCCCTCCCTCCCTCTCTGCCGCCTTGAAACGAACTGCAGGCTGGGCTCTCTAAATAACACCAGTCCGTCAGGGTACTATATATATATCTGTGTCTCCTAATTGGTGTGGCTCAGTGGATAGAGCATCGGCCTGTGGACTCAAGGGTCCCAGGTTCGATTACCGTCAAGGGCATGTACCTTGGTTGCGGGCTCCATGCCCAGTCGGGGGCATGCAGGAGGCAGCCAATTGATGATTCTCTGTCATCATGAGTGTTTCTCTTCCCCTTTCCTAGAAATCAATATATATATATATATATATATATATATATATATATATATATATATACACACACACACACACACACACACACACACACATATATATTTTTATATATTTTTTATATATTTTTTTTGATTTTTTACAGAGAGGAAGGGAGATAGGGATAAAGAGCTAGAAACATCAATGAGAGAGAAACACCGACCAGCTGCCTCCTGCACACCCCCTACCGGGGATGTGCCCTCAACCAACGTACATGCCCTTGACCGGAATCGAACCTGGGACCTTTCAGTCCACAGACCAATGCTCTACCACTGAGCCAAACCGGTTTTGGGATATATATATCACAAATACATACATATATGTATATGTATGTATTTGTGTATGTGTATATGTATATATATATAAATTTTTTTAATATCCAGGCATATTTGCAATCCTGGTAGAAATTGGGGCCCTGCACATCCCAGATACTTACTAGATTGTAAACTGCGTGAGGACGGAGCCTCGCCTCTCTCAGCGTTTGTCTCTCCAAGATGCTCAGTACACATTCGTCTGATGAATACAAATCCGTCAAATGAAAAGAACGAACCGGAGAGGTACAGGGGCGCCCTCGGGCTGGCGGAGGCCCGAGCACCTGTTTCCGTACTTTATCGAGCGGCAAATCTCCACCTCTCGGATTATGTACTCCTCTGCTTCTTCCTCTAGCGAGTCTAATTCAATCACTGCCGGCCGGCGCGGGGACATCAGCGAGCATAAACTGCTGTATTACGCATAACGCAGCTCTAGCCCGGAGGCCTGGCGGGAAGTTGTGCACCGGGGACGGGAACTCTCCGATGCTGCTCACTGTGCTCTCGGGGGCTGGCTTTATCATCTTTATGCCTCCGTTTCTGATTCATAGACTGAAGGGCAGGGAGCCGGGGAGGCTGTGTCTCTCTCAGCGCCTCTGTAGGTGGTGAGTCCCGGCTTCCTCTTTGCTGAGAGGATGTTGAAGAGAGATTTTTTTTTGCAAGTTTGTTCAAATTGGGTGTGAGCGAGGCCTGGCCGGTGTTGTTCAGTGGATAGAGCGTCGGCCTGTGGACCGAAGTGTCCCACGTTCTGTTCCGGTCAAGGGCACAAACCTCCCTGGCCCTGGTTTGGGAGCATGTGGGAGGCAACCAAAGGGATGTGTCTCTCTTCATATGGATGTTTTTCTCAGTCTGTCTCTCCCCCTCCCTCCCCACTCTCTTTGGAAATCAATGGGGAAATGTCCTGGGGTGAGGATTTTTTTTTTTTTTTTTTTTTTAAAGGAAAGAATTGTGTGTGTGAATGAGATCTGACTTCTCTCTGGTGTTTGGCTACCTACCCCGGAAACGTCTATGGCTAGGTGGCTGAATTCTGGTACCAGTCTGTTTTTCTATCACATAACGTTTTACTTCTCTCTGTCCCTCCATCCATCTCTCTCCCCCCCTCCCTCCCTCCCTCCCTCTCTCTCCTTTTTTTTCTCTCTCTCTCTCTCATAATAAGATGGTTGCTGGAACCATTACACTGAATGGAACCCATTTATCCACAGTGAAACCAAAAAGAGGGTCAGAATCATTTTCAAAATGGATGCAGCGGTTCCTTCCGCTGTATCCCAGCCCAGCGCTCAGCACCTCGTGTCCTGACACAGTGTTCTAGAAAGGTCCCCTCATGCCTCACGTTCAGATCAGCATGGCTGAGGGCACTTTGTCTCATCCGCTTGGTAAGGGCCCATTACGGGTACAGTACCGTGCAGGCAGCGCGTGCCTTGGACGTGGGAACTGGTTCTTGACTAACCTCTCAGCCTCTGCAAGGGAGCTTTAACAGGGGGAGCAATACAGTAACATCGAGTCTTAGAAATCAGAGGGAAAGAGGGAGGGAGGGAGGGAGAGAAACATCAATGATGAGAATCATCCATCCACTGCCTCCTACGGGGGATTGAGCCCGCAACCAGGGCATCTGCCCTTGACCAGAATCGAACCCTTGACCAGAACCAAACCCAGGACCCTTCTCTGTTTGCAGGCTGACACCTTTATCTACTGAACCAAACCGGCTAGGTGAGTTTATTGATTTTTAGAGAGAGAAGAGGGGGGGAGAGAGAGAGACAGAGACAGAGAGAAAAACATCCATCGGTTGGTTGCCTCCTGTATCTGCCCCGACTGGGGATCGAACCCGAATCCTAGGCATATGCCCTCCCGGGGAATGGAACCTGCACCCTTAGGGCAGAGGGGAGTGAGGCTCCAGCCAGCGTAGCCACTGGAGATCTCCTTCAGGTTGCGTCTGGGCTTCTTTCTCTCCCGATGAAATGGAGGTTCTGCCGTTTTTATAACTCACAGACGGGCCACTGCTGCTTCCCCCGAGGGTTAGCAATTGCGTTGGTTTTGAGCGCGACTTGGACCGCTGGGTGACGGTGTCCCCTTTTTGTCGTCTGCACCCACCTTCTCTTCTCCCCTTTGTCACAAGGAACCATCTTTTTTTTTGGGGGGGGGGGGGTAGATGCTTGAGACCATCCCGTTCCCACAGTCCCTCTTCCCTATTCATTTTAACGGCCTTTTGACCGCGCGTTTGCCAAACGGTGACTTTTCTTCTTCTTCTTCTTCTTCTTCTTCTTCTTCTTCTATGTCTGTGTCTCCTGCTTTTCGTCCTTCGAATTCTATTCAGAGGGACTTTCTGTATTCTTAAAAGGAGGGACGTAAAACTTAAAAAAAAAAAAAAATAGCCGTGGGGCAGCTCCGCTTATTTATTTATTTATTTATTTTCCTTTTCGGGGAGGACAATTATGAGTGACACGCCGCCAGAAAAATCTGCAGAATCGCCATGTTTCCCTGGCGAGGAGGTCGGGGAGGAGGAGGGAGGAGGAGGGAGGAGAGTTCGGTTGCTGAAAAACAACCCCATTAGTTTTGGTCCGGGCTGCCCGCATAGCTGGCCTATGAGGACACCACGAGGGGACCGGATTGGGGGCGGCCAGCTGAAGCCCAACCCTAATCCGTTCCATCGCGGCCGCCAGGGGGAAAGAAAAAAATCGAGATTCGCGTTGGGGGCGGGGGGAGAAAAACCGTTCGTTCGAATTTCCCGTCACTTTTTTAAAAAGTTAAAAAAAAATAAGATAAAATTATTGTGGACTTAGTTCTTTAAAAGTAGGCGATTTCTTTGCTTCTGTCTGAACCCTACCTATGGGATCTTTTGTCTCCCTTTGGGGACTTCTTCTCCCTTCCAAGAACACACAAAAGTATCGCTATTCCTCGACTGTAATGTGTTTTGTTTTTTTCCAAAGTCCGCGATAGCCCCGTGGATGGCCACCTTTTTTTTTTTTTTTTTTTTAAATATATCTTGCGATTTCTTTAAAAAAAAAAATCACATTCGGACAAGATCCACTTTCCGTGGCTCTTCTTGTGTTCCCTCCCTGACCTTTTGAAAACTCGACAAATTAAGTTTCAGGAGTTTTGAGACGTTCCCTGTTACATAAGGACTCGGAAAGGAAGAAAAGAGAAACGTGGCGGGGATGGGAGTGGGGGATGGAAACGCTTGGGCTCGCTGGCCCGCGCCGGGGTCCTGACGGGCAGGATGGATGGTTTTCGAATTAAATCGTGGCGGCTACGTGCCGGGGGCGCTGCCCTGTGTGGCTGCCTCCGACTTCGCGGGATACGTGTCCCGAAAGTTCTCTCCGTGTTTTCCATCTCTCGGTGAAGGTCTCATTTTTTTTTTTTTGGAAAAGTTTGGCCGCAAAGCACCGCGAGCCACGTAACATGTACTTATTCGAGTGCTCGGTCCAGACCCCAAGCCCCAGCTTGGAAGCGGTCCGGGTGCATGCGTATGCTGTTCTGCTCGCTGCTCGGCGGCGACTCCCCTCCCGGGACTGCCACGCGGCCGCCGCTCCCAGCCAGCGCCGCCAGCACCAGCGCCGGCCGGGCGGGCGGGGCGGGGCCAGGCTGGTGGGCGGGGCGTGGCCACGCCGGGAGGGGGTCAGGGGGCGTGGCCAGGCGTGCGCGCGCCCGTGCTGGGTTCGGTGGGGAGGGCTGGCCACGTGACCACCCTGCGTGGCGCCCCCCACCTCCCCGCCGCCGCCGCCGCCGCCACGTCACGTGGTCTCTGGACGCCACGTGCTTGGAGTGGACGGGAAAGGGAGCGGCCGGGGCCCCAGCGTGGCGGTCTGGGTTGGTTTTTTTTTTTTTTTTTTTTGAAACACAGGAGCCCTTGTTTCTTATCTGCTTCTCCCTTTTGAATGCCTCCATCCCGATCGCCGCTGCCCCCCAAGAAAGAAAGACAACGCATCCGTGGTCCTCTGATCGTGTCGCCCGAACATGGCGATCGTGGCAGGGAAACCACTTTCGCGGCGGAAACATGGTTTCAGCCGCTCTGGCGGGGCCCTGGCGGGGGCGGGAGGCGGGAGGCGGGAGGCGGAGGCGGGGGGAAGGGACATAGGGGCGGGGGGAGGGGGCGATCCCACGGCGCCAGCAGCCACGCGGCCTCCCTGGGGACGGGACGTGGCGGGCTTGGGTTTCCGGAATGTCGGTAATCCGTTTCACGGTGGAAAAGTTCTGCATTCTCAACTGTCGGAGAGGCTCTCGTCTGTGTTTGACGGGTCCTGGGAGCCCTGCGCAAACAAAGTTGGGGGAAGGGGAGGGAAGGGGGAAAAAAAAAGCAAGCACACACAACCCAACAGTTGTCCTAAAGTTTCCAGGGGGAGGAATGCGCCCCGGCCTCCGAGCCCAGTGGCGCCGCGGTGGCGGCCCACGCGATCAATAAATAACTCGCTGAGGTCGCCCGCGTCTGCCGCGAAAAGTACTTGCGGGCGGGGCGGCTCGCGATGTAAAAAATGAAAGTAACAAGACGGGAATGTGTGTGGATATGTATGTATATATATATATATATATATATATGTATGTATATATATATATATATATATAATTTTTTTTTAATTTTTTGTAAAAGGCATCCTGTAACATGGAAGCAAGGCGGCGTGCGTTCCCCCATCGGACTGAGCCTATTGTTCGAGCTGAGCTCACCCCCATGACTCATTCCCCAACTGTTCCACCCGCGTTGCTCCGCTGCTCCATGGCGCGACTGCCATCCACAGGCAGCCACGCGTGTCGCGGCCGCCACCGCCACGCAGGCACCGCCACCCTCCTCATCCCCACGCACCCCGTAAACGCAAACCCGAATTTCGAGCGTTTTATTTTTTTATTATTATTATTTTTTTTAGCGCACTCATTTCTTTCCCGTTGCGCGTAGGAAGTCAATCGCACTCTCATTAAAATGCAATCCAGCCGATGAGTTTATGGAAAAGGGCGGATGGTTCCCGTGTGCGGAGGCATTTGATGGGGAAAGAGAAAGACGTCTCGGAAGATTCCGATCTTCAGAATCGGGGACGCGCGCGCTTGGCGTGATTGAGTAACTTTGAAAAGGCAACGCCACACTTTCGGATACTTTTTGTTTCCTGGGACCCGCTGTTACGGGGCCCGGGCGGGTGATCGGGAATGTGTGTCTGGTCACCAATGATAGTGATTTCTTAGCCTCGGCTCCCCCCCCCCCAAATAAATAAATGAATAAAAAAATAAGAATATTCATGAGCTTTCTGGTCCGACTCAGACCTTCGGGAGCCATGACATCTTCTCGCCGCGGCGAGAGAAAGTGCTGTCGGGGCGATTTTGGCACCTGAGCGCAAACCAGAATGGAGATCCACAGGAGAAAGGGGGTGACGTGCATTTGTTCCGTTTCCCATCGTCCTGCTTTTAATTTGTGGAAATGTGTTTTTCGTGTTGTTGAATTTTTTTTTTTAATCCCATTAAAACGCGCGACGCGTTTTTGAATTCCCGGGGTCTGGGGAGGAAATGGTTTTGTGTTAGTGAAGTTTGTTTAAACAAATGGTTTTTGTTTTTTTGTTTTTTCTCGGTCTGGCCAAGAAGAATGGCTACGCTTTTTTTTTTTTTTTTTTTTTTTTTTTTTTTTTTTTAAGAGTATGAAAATACCAGCGAGCGTTCTTTGCCACCCTCTCTCCTTTTGTGACGCAAGGTAAGGAGGCGCGCTCCCATGGCGCCTCGCACAATGGAGGTTTGTTTTGTTTATTTTTTAAATTGAATGGAGGGATTGGAGATTGTTTAAAAATTCCCCTGTGCCCGGACAGAAAGCGGAGAAGAAAGAAAGAAAGAAAAAAAAAAAAAGAGGAATAATTAGCCCTTTTAAACAACTTTCGCCACGGACCCATTCGCGCTCACAGAAGCCCCGGGGTTATTTTCAACACTTTCTCCTTGTTTGATACCAATCTTATTAAAGTTTAAAAAAAATAAAAATAAAAACGCGTAGGTTGTTTCGAAGCAGTTTTAAGTTGCCGGTAAATTAAAAGATGCAATTTATAACTTTGTGAGGCAAGTGATGAAAAGTCCCACCGCGACCCCCCAGGCTCCCGAATGGGGATGGGGGGTCCCTTCTCCAGCGCTGAGCCCTGCAAATACCTCCCCATGCAGTGGTCCTCGCGGCCGGAAGTATTCTTGCCCCGATGGGTATCTTTTCGGTTCGGGGAAGCTTTACCTCCGGTCGTTATCTGGGTGTCCATCTCTCCCGCTAATAACCTGGCCGCAGCGGGATGGTGTAGGGCATTTCTTTCTGCGCTTCCCTCAGACTCCGCGTCTCTCTTGGGTTCAGTGAACACATACCGAATCTGCAAAAACTCACCCAAAGGAGATACCTTTGTGGATTTTATTTTTTTTATTTTTTGGGGCGGTGTTTTTTGTTTTATTTTGTCTTTTTAATTATTAAACACCGTGCTTGGGATGGCCCTAATGCTATGCTCTCTCACTCTGTGTGAACCCGGACATTTCCAGCAAAAACAGCTAAGAACTATTTGGAAGTGGGGTTAAACTCTGCCTGAAGTCCCCAGTTTTTGTTTTGTTTTGTTTTGTTTTTATCACCCCCAACCCACAGACCTCTGGTCCTATCGGCGGCTCCGAAAGGCCCTGGGAGAGACCCTTAAGGCACAGAATTGAGCCTCCTGCCATCTTAGCTGCAGGATCTGTCTCCCACTTGTCAGATGGTGTCCCCAGCAAGTTTCCAGCCCCCCGATCAGGGCAGTCATACCGACCCCTTCTGTGAGGCCTGAGGGGGGAATATGGTAATTGCTCTGGGAACCTGTGGCCCGGGTAGAGGGGCCCTGGACCCTCGGCTCTGAGCAGGGACCCGGGACCCGGGACCAGATGGCAGGGGTGGCAGTGCCGGCCTGGTGGCTGGGGGCAGCCACACTCAGCGCCCCCACCACCCCCATGTGGGAAAAGGTCTGCTGGGCCACGCGTGTTTCCAAGTCGCAGTGATGAAATTAGGCCTTGCAGGCCGAGCTCAGAGCGCGGGGAGCAGTCTCAATGCCCCCTAAATGGCAGGCGCCTTCCTGCTAATGATAGCAAACATCCATTTTGTGCTTTTCCAGCCGGATCCTTCAGCTTTTATTTCCATCCAGCCCTCAGAAGAGAGCGAGGCATTTCCATTAGAAAGTTTTTCTCTGCCAAAGCAAAACACACACACACACACACACAACAAAACAAAAACAACAAATTGGGTTTTGTTTGGTTTTGTTCAGCCCGTGGGTTTTGGTCTTCGGTCAAATGATTATTTTATTTTTTGCCTCTTCTCCGGAAAAGCAGCCGAGGAGGGAAGCCGGTGGACCACGGTTTATTTTATCCTCATCCCGTCGCCGTGGCTCCTCTGAGTGCTGCCCTCTTTCCATCCTCAGGAGGCAAGCGGAGAATCCCTTTCCACATTCCTCTTCTCCTCGTCATTTATTTCCTGACACTTCACCCCCAGCACCGAGAAAGGGGCTCCCCCCGGGGGGCTTATTTGCTTGGGGTGTTTACACGGTGTCTCATGCCAGAGAGAGGACGAGGCACATTTTCATTTATTTAAAGGAAAAAAAAAAAAAATAGGCAGGAGACGGCGGACACAGGGCCCCAGTGGTGGAGTCGGAGAGATAAGCACCCGGGACCAGCAGGCTGGTTCCTGGAATGCGGTCGCCCTGGGTTCCTGGCAGCCCAGGCGAAAACGGCAAGGCAGCCCATCTGCATACGCACGCACACCTTTCCTTGTGCTCGCAACCTCATCTGCATACGCACGCACACCTTCCGCTGCACGCAGCTCATCTGCATACGCACACATACCTTCCCTTGCAGGCAGCTCATCTGCATACGCGCACACACCTTCCCTTGCGCGTACATTTGCTGCAGAGTGCAAAGGCGTGGCTGCCCCCAGAAAGGTTGCATCACGAGGGAGCCAGGCTCCCATCAGCCCTGATGGCGGCTCTCTCAGACCCTCCGGGAGCCACTGGGAGACGAAGGAAAGAAAGAACCAAGTAGGACTCCGGTGTCCCTACCCCGGAGGAGCCAGCCGGGGAGCACGTGGCGTGAGTCACTGAAGAAAGCATGCTTCCTGCCCCCGTGCAGAGAACACGCGTGAAAGAAGGAAAAACGTAACATAAAACATAAAATTGGTGAAGTCACTCGCACTCCCACCCCCGGCTGGTATGGCTCAGTGATTGAGTGTCGACTTAGAAACCAAGAAGTCATCATTGGATTCCCGGTCAGGGCACACGCCAGGGGTGCGGGCTGCATCCTCAGGGTGGGGCATGCAGGAGGCAGCCGATCCACGATTCTCTCTCCTCACGGTGTCTCTCCATCAATCTCTCTCCCTCATCTCTGTTCTCTGAAATCAATCAAAATATGCCCAGAACGTGAATGCAAGCCATCTCAAAATGTTCAACACCGACACATCCTAAAACCTAATTAAAAAAAAAAAAAAAAAGTAGGCAGGCAAACAGATGTGACTGGGGCCCTTCAAAAGGTGTCCCAACCGGCTCACCATGGGGCGTCGGCCGTTCCTAAACTGTCGCCTTTCATTTCACCAGCGCAGCTCCTGGGCTGCTCTTTGCTTTCTCATACATTTTGGGGTAGATGACCGTTTGATTTTCTTTCTTTTTTTTTTTTTACGTGGATGATCTCATCAACATGCGTGGACCCGTGTTATTCTGTAAGCTGAGCCCTGGACAGTGTGCCTCAGTGGATAGCACGTCAGCCAGTGGACCGAAGGGTTTCGGGTTCAATTCCGGTCAAGGGCACTTACCACGGTTGCATGCAGGAGGCAACCAATCGATGTGTCTCTCTCACATCGATATTTCTCTGTCTTTCCCCTTTTCTCTAAACATCAATGAAAAAATATCTTTGGGTGAGGATTTAAGAAAAAAATTTAATCTGTACTCGGAGGCCCAGATGTTACCCACTTTCCTCCCGTTCTTTGTATTTCTTCATTTTTCGAGGATAGGTCTCTATCGCATCGTTAGTAACTTTAGGGCTGAGTTAACGATTGCTCTGTGGATACATAGATTTACATTGTTGCTCTCCGTCCGAATCCAGTGTCAAGACAGGAAAGAAAAAAAAAAGCCCAGATCAAGGCAATGGGATTTCTGGCTGCCTTCTCCCGGCTGCGTGTTCCGATGTGGACTAATTTGCAGATTGTTTGTATTCATTAAAAAAGAAAAAAAGGAAAAGAGAAAAGCCAAGCCTGCCCCTTACAAAGAGGCAGAGGCACGTGGCCGCACCAGGAGGCTTGAAAGGCAGCCAGGATTTTTAAAATACTGGATCGGGATGGTGTGTGTGTGTGTGTGTGTTAAACACCTGGCTAATTTAATAGAAAAGTGTTTACACTTCATCTTGCTGGCAAGGGGCTCTCCGTGTAGGTGGGGGAGGATTTCCTGTACGTTTTGCAAGCTCCAGGGCAGGCGCCGTTTGCAATAGGTACGTGCCCTCTGTGGTCAGAGGTCCCGAGGCCCGTTTCTTCACCTCCTGTTGTTCCCACGTGTGGGAGGCGGCGGCTGGATGCCGCTTCTGGCGGCCTTGCAACTCCGGCCAGCAGGCCGGATGGTGGGATGCATGTAGGTGTGTTGGTGAATGTGATGAAGAAGGCTGGCCTTTTTAGGAATTCCAAATAACCCAAGTCTCGGAGCAAGATCCTCTTTTTCCCTGTGAACGCACGCTCATGCTCCAGTCGGAATCACTCTCTCCAAGGACCTCGTGGGGGTGAAACGCATATTTCTCTGAGCATGACCGAGCTGCTTAGGAGCCCCAGGCACTTCCTCTGCTAGGGTGCAGGCATTGCAAAGGATGAGGGTGAGAATGGGAGGGAGGGAGGAATGGTGGGCGTGCAATGCTGAAGAGGGTTGGGGAGATGGAAGCAACAGGTTCAGCAGGCCTCGTGCAGAGCCCCGGGAGGGCTGAGAAGGAGAATCCAGGGAAGAGAAGTGCTTCCCCATGCATAGGGCAGGAGCAAGAGAGCTTGCGGGGGAAGCTGAGGCATGATTTTGTGGATGGAGGAGAGGACGTGCATTTTGGGGTACAGATGCAATCAGTAGGCTTTACCTTAGATGGGGTGGTGTGGGGGACTTGTGTGGCTGGGAGACAGTTTCAGAATTGGAAAATGGGGGGGAAGGGGCCCATTTTACAATTCGCAATCCTATCCAGGGGTATTCGCGTGGGTGGGTCGTTTATTCGCTGTTCTAGGGGGAACATCACATTGTGACAGGGCCCTGGGCACCGAGTTCAGATGGCCTGGGGGCTGGGCCCAGCTCCATCCTCACCCCCCCCCCCCCATCACCACCACCACTATGCTGTGCGTGGGGTGAATTTCACAGCCCGGTCTCCCCCGGCCCTTCCCTTTCAACCCTCGCAGGGATGCCAACTTCTTGGGGCTGCTTTCAGCTCCAGAGGAACGATGATGACACCTCGCTTTCGGAATCCGTCTCCTTTGCAAAGATGCTCCAGACTCGGGCAAAACAAAGCCTCTCGCAGCCCAGACTGGGGGCGGGGTGTGGGCCTGAGGTGAGAGGTCCTGGTAGGTGAAGGGAAACCGAGAAGCCCAGGTTCTCCCTCTCCTCCCTCCCCCCTCAACACACACATACAGCCCTCCCTTCTGCGCGCCCCACTTAGCAAGCGTTTGCACAGAGTCTGGCCCGTGCTGCTGCGATGAACAAACGCTGACTTCAGCCTTTACCCGGGGTTTCAGGTCACTCTGATTGTTTGCAAAACATGTTCTTTTTCTCTTTCTCTCTCTCTTTTTTTTTTTTTTGTCACTTGCCAGTACTTGTTCTGAGTAAAACGCAAAACGCGTCCAAAGAGATGATGTGCAAGCAGGGTCCACGCCCCGGTCTCGTGCGCCCTCTGCTGGCCATGAGGATGCACTGCAACTCGGGACAGCAGCGGCTCTGCCATGCTGTTCAAGGAGGTTGTGCTAAGAGCTTACTCGTTTGGGGTCCTCGCAGGGTTGGCTCAGGGGTTAGGTCTACAGGTTTGAGTCAGGTCAAGAGCACGGACCTCTGTTCCCGTGGCACGTGTGGGAGGCAGCCAATCGATGGGTCTCTTTCTCATCAATGTCTCTCTCTGTGTATCTCACACCCTCCCTGCCACTCTCTCTTAAAAAATAAAATGGGGAAAAAAAAAATATCCTCAGGAGGTCCTGGTTCGATTCCCGGTCAGGACACATGCCCGGGTTTCGGGCTCCATCCCCAGTAGGGGGCGTGCAGGAGGCAGCTGATCAATGTTTCTCATCAATGTTTCTAACTCTATCCCTCTCCCTTCCTCTCTATAAAAAATCAATAAAAAGAATATATATACATATGTGTGTGTGTGTGTGTGTATGTGTATGTATGTATATATATATATATATATATATATATATATATATATTAAAAAGGAGTGTTATTTGTGGCGACTTACTGGATAGCCTGGATGTATACAGTAGGCACCTACTAGTGGCATTGATATGAGGCATGTCATTGTGCACAAATGGGCCCCGGCACCGGTGGGTGTTGGGATGCAGCCGAAACCACGACTCCAGGGGCCTCGCTTCCCCTTGAAGGGGGGCCCCAGGCCGGCCTTGTTAGGACATGGGTGCCGCCCCCGTGGCTGTGTGTACAGTAACGGGGGTGCATGCAGGGCCGGAGCTGGGAGCCGCCGGCGGGCGATAAATATAGCCGCCCCTCCCCATTCCTCCGCCCTGAGTCATGGAGGGACAGTGCGCGCTTCATCAACTTATAAGGAATATACAAACAGTCCCCGATTTAAAATAACTTGGAGTAATTTTTGAGTGTGTGAGACGAGTATTATTACTATTTTTTTTATCCCCTCCGCCTGGCCATGTAAGCCTCTGGGACCTGCGAGGGGGCATCTGTATGTGGCTGTGCCTAGCGGTCACAACAGCAGAATCTATGGGGATCTTTCCCCACTCTCTCTCTCTCTCTCTCTCTCTCTCTCTCTGTCTCTCTCTGTCTCTCTCTCCCTCCCCCCTGTCTTCTTTCTCCTGCTCCTCTTGAGAAATACTACAGAATAATAACAACGATAATGAAATGTTAAAGGCAGGATGAGGGGATGTGGGGTGTGTGAGAGAGACACCTGTGTGTCCCTGTCGAATACCTGGACCCCGGTCACGCTCATCACGCTTCCCTAGAGCAGGCGGGTCATGCCCAGGTCGGGGAAATCTCTCCCTTTTCCTTAAATTTTTTTCCCCCCCTTAAATCTCGTCTAGCCCAGCCCAGGTGGCTCAGTGATTGAGCATCGATCTAGGAACCAGGAGGTCACGGGTTCCATTCCCCTTTGGGGCACGTGCCTGGGTTGCAGGCTCGATCCCCAGGAGGGGGCGTGCGGGAGACAGCCGATCCATGATTCTCTCTCCTCATGGACGTTTCTCTCTGTATCTCCCTCTCCCTTCCTCTCTGATATCAATAAAAATGTTTTTTAATAATAAAATAAAAATCTTTTTAAAAAGTTATACGCCGAAACCAGTTTGGCTCAGTGGATAGAGCGTCGGTCTGCGAACTGAAAGGTCCCGGGTTCAATTCCGGTCAAGGGCATGTACCTTGGTTGCGGGCACATCTCCAGTGGGGGTTGTGCAGGAGGCAGCTGGTCGATGTTCCTCTCTCATTGATGTTTCTAGCTCTCTATCCCTCTCCCTTCCTCTCTGTAAAAAAATAAATAAATAAATAAAAAATCAATAAAACATATATTTTTTAAAAAGTTATAACTGCCCTAACTGGTGTGGCTCAGTGAATAGAGCGTCGGCCTGCAGACTGAAGGGTCCCAGGTTCTATTCCGGTCAAGGGCATGTACCTTGGATGCGGGCACATCCCCAGTGAGGGGTGTGCAGGAGGCAGCTGGTGAATGTTTCTCTCTCATCCCTCTCCCTTCCTCTCTGTAAAAGAAATCAATGAAATATATGGTTTTTTTTAAAATAAAAAAATCTATTTTAAAAATAGAAACGAAGCGTGCTCATCCCGCGCCCTCTGCCCCACAGCCTGCCCGAGCGCGTGCGGGAAGCGGGCGTGCACGGACAACCATGAGTGCTGCCACGAGGAGTGCCTGGGCGGCTGCACGGCCCCGGACGACCAGGCGGCCTGCGTGGCCTGCAAGCACTACTACCACGAGGGCGTGTGCGTGGCCGAGTGCCCGCCGGACACCTACCGCTTCGAGGGCTGGCGCTGCGTGGACCGCGAGTTCTGCGCCAACATCCCCCTCGGCGACGAAGAGGACCTGGAGGAGGGCTTCGAGCTGGAGGGCTTCGTCCTGCACGACGGGGAGTGCATGCAGGAGTGCCCGTCCGGCTTCATCCGCAACGACAGCCTGAGGTCAGGCCCGGCGCGGGGTCCCCGGCGCCCCCAGACCCTGTCCTGTGGGGAGGGGCTGGGGGAGGGAGCGGGCCTGCGTTACATTGTTGCAAAGAGACTGAAACAATAGCAGCAGCCGCACGGCGGTGGTTCGAGTGTAGCCGCGGGAAGGGGATGCGGGTCTTGGCGGGTTTTCTGGGGGCCGGGGCGGGCGCTGACCTCCGCCTCGGGGCGGGGCTCCCTCTCTGCCCCCCGCAGCATGTTCTGCGTCCCCTGCGAAGGGCCGTGCCCCAAGATCTGCGAGGAGTACAAGGGCACCAAGACTATCGACTCGGTGACCTCGGCTCAGATGCTCCAGGGCTGCACCATCTTCAAGGGCAACCTGCTCATCAACATCCGCAGGGGCAGTGAGTATCCCTCCTCCCTCCTCCCTCCCCGCCCGCCCCGCCCTCCTCCTGCAGGGCCTGCAGGGCCTCTGGGTTTTCTGGGGGTGGTGGGGCCTCTGCTACCCGTCCCTGGCTCACAACTGGCCTAGAAAAACAGCCCAGTGCCCAGCCCGCTGGCTCAGAGGTGCAGCATCCGATCCACGAGCCAGGAGGTCCCGGTTCCATCCACCATCAGGGCGCAGGTCCTGTTGTGCACTCGATCCCCACTAGGGGGCGCGCAGGAGGCAGCCGGTCCACGATTCTCTCTCATCATGGATGTTTCTCTCTTTCTCCCTCTCCCTTCCTGTCTGAAATGGATAAAAATAGGTGTTTTGTGGGTGTTTTATTTTTTTTAATTAATTTATTTACTTATTTATTATTATTATTATTTTTTAATAAAACAAAAGCTGCTCTCCAGATAGCTAACAGGGGGTCTGGCGTTTATGATTTGACTGTTTTTTCTTTTCCTCTGCCTGGGAGCTATCCCATCCAGCCTCCAAGGAAGACACCCTCCACTGCCCTGAGGGAGGGGGGGCTGTTCCGGGAAAGGGGGTTGTTCAGACAAGGGAGGGGGCTCCCCACCAGCAGCCTGAGCATCTCAGAGTCGCCCCCAGAGCAGGCCTGAGCGGGAGCTGGGTAACACGGTTCCGCCCCACCCCCCTTCCCGCAGATAACATCGCCTCGGAACTGGAGAACTTCATGGGGCTCATCGAGGTGGTCACGGGCTACATCAAGATCCGCCACTCCCACGCGCTGGTCTCCCTGTCCTTCTTCAAAAGCCTCCGCCAGGTCCTGGGAGAGGAGCAGCTGGAGGGGTGAGTGCCGCCCGCGCGCCCGCCCGCGGCCCGGGGTCAGCTGTGCGCCCGGAGGGTTCTGTGTTCCGGGGGTGAGAGCCCCCTCTTGTCAAGAAGAAGGGAGCCCCGGCCGGTGTAGCTCAGTGGTTAGAGAGTCGACTTATGAACCAGGGTTCGATTCCTGGTCAGAGCATATGCCCGGGTTGCGGGCTCCATCCCCAGGGCGGGCGTGGGGGGGTAAGGGGGGGTGCAGGAGGCAGCCAGTCCATAATTCTCTCTCATCATGGATGTTTCTCTCTCTCCCTCTCCCTCCTTTCCTCTCTGAAATCAAGAAACGTGTTTAAAAAAAAAAAATAGAGTCTTTGGAACGTAAGGGCCTCGAGCCTTAGAGACAGTGAGGAAGGCGCGCCTACTGGGTGGCTCAGTGGGTAGTCACTTCCTCCGGGACCCAATGGGGGAGGGAAAAACAAAACAAAAACTTGTGTCGGCAGGAACTACTCCTTCTACGTCCTGGACAACCAGAACCTGCAGCAGCTGTGGGACTGGGACACCCACAACCTGACCCTCAAGTCCGGCAAGATGTACTTCGCCTTCAACCCCAAGCTGTGCGTGTCCGAGATCTACCGCATGGAGGAGATGACCGGGGCCCGGGGGCGCCAGGGCAAGGGCGACATCAACACCCGCAACAACGGCGACAGGGCCTCCTGTGAGTGGGCGCCCCCGCGTGCGTGCACATGCATGCATGCGTGTGTGCGTGTGATACACGTGTGTGCACGTGTGTTGGAGATATGCAGAAGAAGCTGTGTTTATTGTTTCTTTGGGCCCTTTTTGATTATCCTCTAATCCAGTGTTTCCCACACTTTTTGACGTAGTAGGTGTCCCCCTTCTATAATTTTCCTAACGCTGAGGACCCCTCGTCCTCATGAGGACGTAGAATGAGGCGCAGCTAAGCACGGTGCAGTGCCTGTCCCCACCAAACTCCGGTGCAACGCGTGCCCCCTCCAAACTCTTCCCCCCGTACCCCTGGGGGTGCGCGGACCACACTTTGGGAAACACGTTTTGAGTCAAAACGCGGTGGGCCCCGCTGGGTAACAAAGGGACTCCTTTTCCAATCGAGACGATCCGTGTGTGTGTGTGTGTGTCTCCCCCTCCTCATTCCACCTGTGGGGACACGGGGTCTCCTTCTGGAGCCCTTGCGAGCTCCATGGGGTGAAACCCGTATTTGGGTCCCTGGTGAGAAGTAAGAAAGCCACCGAGACGTCCGGACAGGAGCTGTGTGTGCGTGCATGTGTGTGTGTGTGTGTGTGTGTGTGTGGGTGTGGTGTCCGTGTCCACGCTGCCTCCTCGGGCCCCGTCCCCGCTGTCACATGAGGACAGCCAATGAGCAGGCAGCTTTGGAGCCCGGGGGCACGGGGCGGGGGACCCCTCGGGCACGTGGCGGAGACGGCGGCGGGGGTCCCCCTCACGGCTGTGCCCCGCGCCCCCCAGGTGAAAGCGACCTGCTGCACTTCACGTCCACCAACACCTGGAAGAACCGCATCATCGTCACGTGGCACCGGTACCGCCCCCCAGACTACAGGGACCTCATCAGCTTCACCGTCTACTACAAGGAGGCGTGAGTCCCGGGCCGAGGCCGAGGGGGGACAGGGAGGGGATCCGCGCGTCCTCCGCTGTCACGTGAGGTCTCCCACTGCCGGTAGCAGCCACACACGGGCAGGCACTGGCCGGGATCGGTTTGGCTCAATGGGTAGAGCATCGGCTTGGGGACGGAAGGGTCCCGGGGTCGATTCCGGTCAAGGGCATGTACCTTGGTTGCGGGCACATCCCCAGTAGGGGGTGTGCAAGAGGCAGCTGATGGATGGTTCTCTCTCATCCATGTTTCTCTCTATCTCTCTCCCTTCCTCTCTGCATAAAATCAATAAAATATATTAAAAAACAAACAAACAAACAAGGGCAGGCACTGGCTTCAGGGGGTGGAGGAATCTGAATAAAACAAATGCAAAGGAGCCCGGCCGGTGCGGCTCAGTGGGTGGGCCTTGAACTCTGAACCAGGAGGAGGTCACAGTTCAATTCCCAGTCAAGGGCACATGCCTGGGCTGCAGGCTCCGTCCCCAGGAGGAGGAGGGGGGACGTGCAGGAGGCAGCCGGTCCATGGTTCTCTCTCCTCATGGATGTTTCTCTCTCCCTCTCCCTCTCTGAAGTCAATACTGATGTATTTTTTCTTTAAGAAAGGGGTCGATTTAGATGATAATAAAAATGAAACGGACAGGGAGATAAACAGGAAGAAGAGAAGAAAGCGGGAGGGAGCCCCGGGGGCCGGGGTGGGAGCTGGGGGCTCTGAGCGCTGGGTCGGTCGCCCCCGCAGGCCCTACCAGAACGTGACCGAGTACGACGGCCAGGACGCCTGCGGCTCCAACAGCTGGAACATGGTGGACGTGGACCTGCCCGCCAACAAGGACATGGAGCCCGGCATCCTCCTGCACGGCCTCAAGCCCTGGACGCAGTACGCCATCTACGTGAAGGCCGTGACCCTGACCGTGGTGGAGAGCGACCACATCCGCGGGGCCAAGAGCGACATCCTGTACCTCCGCACCAACGCCTCAGGTACCCTGCGGCCGGCCGTGCCAGCGCTCCGGACCGCTCTCCCCTCCCTCCCTCCCTCCCTCTGTCCCTCTGTCCCTCTCCCTCTCTCCCTTTCTTCCTTCTCCCTCCCTCCCTCCCTCCCTCCGTCCCTCTGTCCCTCTCCCTCTCTCCCTTTCTTCCTTCTCCCTCCCTCCCTCCCTCCCTCTCTCCTTCCCTCCTTCCTTCTCTGTCCCTTCCTCCCTCCCTCCCTCCTTCCTTCTCTGTCCCTCTGTCCCTCTCTCCCTTTCTTCCTCCTTCCCTTCTTTTCCCTCCCTTCTTCCCTCCCTCCCTCTTTCCTTCTCTCCCTCTCCCTCCTTTTCCCTCTCTTCTTCCCTCTCTTTCTCCCTCTCCCTCTCCCTCTCACTCTCTCCTTTTCTCCCTCTCTATCCCTCTCTTCCTCCTCCTCCCTCCCTCCCTCCTTCCTTTCCTCTCTCCCTCTCTTTTCCTATCTCTCTTTCTCTCCTCTCTTCTGTCTCTGCATCCCTCTGTCTCTCCTTCTCTTCTTCCTCTCTCTCTTTCTTCCTCTCTCCTTCTCACCCTCTCTGTCCCTCTCCCTCCCTCTCTTCTTCCCTCCTCCCCACCCTCCCTCCCTCTCTTTCTCCCTCTCCTTCTAGCCCCTTTCACTTCCCCTGTTCACCTGGGTTCTTGCCATTTGAACCCGGGACTCCAAAATCTCTGCTGAGACGCAGGCTGCTCATGCTCGCCGCAGGTACCGCTCCACCCCGGGTCCCCCCCACACACACACCTCGTCCGACCGCAGCTCAGTGGCGTGTGCCCCCCGGGGCGGCCTGGTCACGGAGGCCGGGGGGAGACGCAGCCCTCCCCGTGCCTCTCCGCGCCGCCCTCCCCTCCCGGGCCGGTTGTGGGCTCCGGGCGGTTTGCACGGAGGCCGAGGGCCCGGATCTCGGGTCCCGGTCCGTCTCCCGAAACGCCTGCCGCCCTCCTTCCAGTGCCTTCCATCCCGCTGGACGTCATCTCGGCCTCCAACTCGTCCTCCCAGCTGATCGTCAGGTGGAACCCGCCCTCGCTGCCCAACGGGAACCTGAGCTACTACATCGTGCGCTGGCAGCAGCAGCCGCAGGACGCCTACCTGTACCAGCACAACTACTGCTCCAAAGGCAGGGCGCGGGGACCGGGGACCGGGGACCCCAGGGGGGTGGGGGCGCCCCTGCCAGCCCGTGTCCCAGCCCCAGGGCCGCCGTCCCGCCCTGACCGCCCAGCGGGGTGACCGGCCCTCGTGCGCCCCCTTTCCCGAGCAGACAAGCTCCCGGTGCGGAAGTACACGGAAGGCACCTTCGACCTGGAGGAGGAGCTGTCGGAGAACCACAAGTCCGAGTCCTGCAAACCCCCCAAGGGGCCCTGCTGCGCCTGCCCCAAAACCGAGGCCGAGAAGCAGCTGGAGAAGGAGGAGGCCGAGTACCGCAAGGTCTTCGAGAACTTCCTGCACAACTCCATCTTCGTGCCCCGGTGCGTCTCCGCGGACCCCCTGTCCCTGCCCCCCCCCCCGCCCCACCCAGGGCCTGTGGGTCCCTCTCCCACCGCTAGTTGGGGGGTCCGGGACCTCGGGCCGGCACCCAGTCACCATCAAGGAGGGACAAGCACCCGGCTGGTGTGGCTCAGTGGTTGAGCTTTGACCTGTGAACCAGGAGGTCAGGGTTTGATTCCCGGTCAGGGCACAGGCCCGGGTTGTGGGCTCGATCCCCAGGAGGGGGTGTGCAGGAAGCAGCCGATCCATGATTCCCTCTCATCATTGATGTTTCTCTCTCTCCCTCTCCCTTCCTATCTGAAATCAATTTTTTTTTAAAAAAAGATGCATTTGAAAAATAAAAATGAAAAAAACGGAAAGGAAGGAAATCCTTGGACTATTGCTTGGCTCTTAGCCAGGAGGGCTGCCTAGCTCCTTTCATTCCTGGGTTAAGATTTTGCTTTTCTTGAGAGAGAGAGAGAGAGGAATAAGAAAATTATGAGGTATCGTTGCATCTTTTAATGAATGTATTAGCTAAATTAATTAATAAAGTAACATAAATGGAACAACAAAAATATTTTGCTTTTCTAAAAAACAAAAAGAGAGAGAGAGAGAGAGAGAATGGGAAAAAATACATAAGGAGGTATCATTCCACCTTTTAATGAATGTATTAGCTAACGTAATAAAAATAACGATATAAATATAATAATGGGGGGGGGGGGAGGTTTTGCTTTTCTCTCGGTGACTCCACCCCAAGGCGGAGACGAGGCGAGGGCGCTGGGGGCCGTGCGAGCCCGGGGTGTGTGTGTGTGAGTGTGTGTGTGTGCGCGCGTCTCCCCCGCAGGCCCGACAGGAAGCGCCGGGACCTGGGGCAGGTCTCCAACACCAGCTTCTCCGGCCGGGGCCGCAACAGCTCGGTGACCGACCCCTTCAACACCACCGAGTGGGTCATCGACGACGACTCGGGCTGGGAGCACCCCTTCTTCGAGAGCCGCGTGGACAAGAAGGAGCGGACCGTCATCTCCAACCTGAAGCCCTTCACCCTCTACCGCATCGACATCCACAGCTGCAACCACGAGGCCGACACGCTGGGCTGCAGTGCCTCCAACTTCGTCTTCGCCCGGACCATGCCTGCAGGTACGGCGCGGTCCAGCCGCCCCGCCCCGCCTCCCGCTTCTTAAAGAATGGGGCCCCCCCCCCAAAAAAAAAAAGCCGAAACCGGTGTGGCTCAGTGGGTAGAGCATCCATCTGCCGACTGAAGGGTCCCGGGTTCGATTCCCGGGGTCAAGGGCATGGACCTTGGTTGCGGGCACATCCCCAGTAGGGGGGTGTGCAAGAGGCAGCTGATGGATGGTTCTCTCTCATCCATGTTTCTCTCTATTCCTCTCTTCCTCTCTGTGAAAATCAATAACATATAAAATAAATAAGTAAATAAATAAAGTAAATAAAAACATATTTACAAAAAGAAATAAGTAAAAAGAGCGGGTGCTCGCCTGTGAGCAGACCCCTCCTGGCGCCATCACTCCCACCCCAGAATTTCCATACAGAGTATAAAAGGGAACAGAAGTCGCTTCGAAGTCACTCCTCCTCCCCCTCCTCCTCCTCTTTTTCCCCCTCCTCCTTCCCCTCCTCCTCCCCTCCTCCTCCCGTCCTCCTCTAGCTGGGTTCCCGGTGTGCATTCCCCCAGCCTTTCCCCATCTGGGCCAGGCCCCTCCTGAGTCCTCGCAGCTCCAGGGAAGTCCCCAGTAGCTGCCTGGACTCTGAGTGACCTCTACTCCCCAAGGTCATCCCCGGAGCCGCCTCTGGTCCTGCTTGTTGGGTCTTCTCCATCTCCCTGTGGGTCAGAGGCTGCCTGTCACTCAGACAGACGCCCACCTGTCTTTAAGGGCGGATGCGGCCCCGGCCGGTGTGGCTCCATGGATAGCATGTCAGCCGAAGGGGTCCCCAGTTGGATTCCCAGTAGGGGGTGCGCAGGAGGCAGCCAATCCATGGTTCTCTCCCCTCATAGATGTTTCTCTCCCTCCCTCCCTCTCTCCCTCTCTCTCTCTCTCTCTCTCTCCCTCCCTCCCTCTCTCTCTCCCTCTCTCTCTTCCTCTTTGAAACCAATCAAAATAAAACATTGAAAGAAGGCTGGATGGCGGCAGGAGGTGGCAGAGGCTGGCCTGGAGGGGCTCATGGGTCATCAAATGTCTCCGCTCCCCCCCCCCCCAGACCTGCAGGGTGTGCGAGCACCCAGCTCACGGGGTCCTTGGCCCTGGACCTGAGGAGGGTGCTTGTGGGTGAGCCCAGGGTCGGAATCCCTCCCGGGGGAACCGCGCCCGGCGTGATGGCTCGTCCCTCGTTGTCGCACACAGAGGGAGCAGATGACATTCCCGGGCCCATCACCTGGGAGCAGAAGGCCGACTCCGTCATCTTAATGTGGCCGGAGCCTGAGAACCCCAACGGGCTGATCCTCATGTATGAGGTCAAGTACGGGTCCCAGGAGGAGGTGAGACAGGGCCGGGGGGCCGCGGTTGGGTGGGGGGTCTCCTTCGCGGGGTAACCGTTGGTTACGGCCCCTGCTGCTTCGCTTGACTTTAAACAATAAAATAAGGACTGAGCCCGACTGGCGTGGCTCCGTGGTTGAGAGTCAACCTGTGAACCAGGAAGGTCCCGGTTTGATTCCCGGTCAGGGCACAGGCCTGGGTTGTGGCTCCATCCCCAGTAGGGGGCGTGCAGGAGGCAGCCGATCCATGATTCTCTCTCATCATGGGTATTTCTCTCTCTCTTCCCCTCTCCCTTCCTCTGTGATATCAATAGAAACGTACACTGAGTGGCCAGATTATTATGATCTCAATGCATAATAATCTGGCCACTCTGTGTGTGTGTGTGTGTATTATATATTAGAAGCCCAGTGCATGAATTTGTGCATGGGTGGGGTCCAGCCAGCCTGGCCAGGGGGAGGGGACACGGGCGGTTGGCCAGCCTGCCTGCTGGTCGAGCTCCTGGTCGAGGGGACAATTTGCCTATTAGCCTTTTATTCTATAGGTTATGCACCGAGTGGCCAGATGATTATGCAGTCAGATTTCATCATCATCCGGCCTCTCCGTGTATTTAAAAGCAGAAACGCTCGGGAGCCTCCTAAGGCTTGCTTTCCTTCCTTCTATTGCACATCGGGATCCCGGGCCGGTGGGAGGGAGAGGCTGGGCCGCGGGAGTCCCCCCGGATCCTCGCGTGTCTGTGGGAAGTCCGCCTATATCCATTCCCCGACCCCCACAGGACCAGCGGGAGTGCGTGTCCCGGCAGGACTACCAGAAGTACGGAGGGGCCAAGCTGCAGAAGCTCACCCCGGGGAACTACACGGCCCGCATCCAGGCCACCTCCCTGTCCGGGAACGGGTCCTGGACAGAGCCCATCTTCTTCTTCGTCCAGGACAAAGGTGAGGCCGGGGGAGGAGGGAGCCACCGGGCGGCAAGAGAAACGCGGGCCGGGACTGGGGAAGCCCGGGTTATCCTGGATCCTCGGTGTTCTGTCCTGGATCCTCGGTGTTCTGTCCTGGTTCCTCGGTGTTCTGTCCTGGATCCTCGGTGTTCTGTCCTGGATCCTCGGAGTTCTGTCCTGGATCCTCAGAGTTTTATCCTGGATCCTCGGTGTTCTGTCCTGGATCCTCGGAGTTCTGTCCTGGGAGGAGCCGGGGGGCAGGGAGGAGCCAGGGCTGCAAGGAGCTCAGGGCTCTCAGACGCCTCACTGGACTGTGGTGTCTGGAGAGGATTCAGAGCTACCGCGTTTCCCCGAAAATACGGTAAGACATCCTCCCGAAAATAAGACTTAGCGCATGGAAAGATAAGACATCCCCTGAAAATAAGACATAGTGCAATTTCGGGAGAAAAAAAAATAATATAAGACACTGTCTTATTTTCGGGGAAACAGGGTACTTGGGCAAGGGGTGCCATGCAGCTATATTGTGTGTGTCTGTCTTAAGTGTGTGCGTGTGTGTGTTTTATCTTTTTTACTGATTTCAGAGAGGAAAGGAGAGGGAGGGAGAGAGAAAGAAACACCCATGAGGAGAGAGAATCCTGGATTGGCGGCCTCCTGCACGCCCCACACTGGGGACGGAGCCCCCAACCCAGGCATGTGCCCTGGACCGTGGCCTCCTGGTTCCTAGGTTGATGCTCAGCCACGGAGCCACGCCGGCCGGGCTGTGTGTGTGTGTGTGTTTTTTTAATTGTCTGTGGCACTGAGTTAAGACAGATGAAAAGGCCAGTACGGCGCAAGCGAGCACTGGCTCCGAAAGACTCTGCATTTTATTTCAGCCCAAGAGTGCATTTCTCTTTACATCCATTCAGCTGCAGATAAAGGCCGTATTGCATGAGCCCATCATTTGAACTAGGACGGCAGAGGACACTGTACTTTAAAAAGAAAAATGGGCCCCCGGCAGGCATGGCTCAGTGGTGGAGCATTGACCTATGACCCAGGAGGTCATGGTTCCATTCCCAGTCAGGGCACAGGCCCGGGGCTGTGGGCTCCATCCCCAGTAGGGGGCGTGCGGGAGGCAGCTGCTCCATGACTCTCTCTCTTCATGGATGTTTCTCTCCATCTCTCCCTCTCTCTTCCACTCTCTCTAAAAATCAAAGGAAAGATATCCTCGGAGGAGAATTAACCAAAAAAAAAAAAAAATGATTGGCCCTGACTGGTTTTGCTCAGTGGATAGAGCACATGTGTCAAACACAAGGCCCGCGGGCCAAATCCGTCCCGCCAGGCCTTGCAATGTGGCCCGCACCGCGCTGTCATCACTGCACTCCGCTGCGTTTCCATCACAATGACAGTTTATGACTGTTCAGTAAACCATTCGGCCCGCGATTTAGCCTGGATTTTAGATTTTGGCCCCTTCTCTGATTGAGTTCGACACCCCTAGGATAGAGCATCGGCCCGCGGACTGAATGGTCCCCAGGTTTGATTCCGGTCAAGGGCGCGTACTTTGGTTGCAGGCACATCCCCAGTATGGGGTGCTTAGGAGGCAGCTGGTGGATGTTTCTCTCTCATCCCTCTCCCTTCCTCTCTGAAAAAAATATAATCAATAAAATATATATATTTTTAAAATGAATGAATGAATGAATGGAGTAGCCTGAGTACTTTACGACCTTTGACCCTTACCCCTTGCATTTCCGCAACAGCCTTGGACAATCACGCCCACCTGGTCATCGCCCTGCCCATCGCCATCGTGCTGATCGTCTTCGGGCTGGCCGTCACGCTGTACGTCATCCACCGGAAGCGGTGAGTAGCTGGGCGACGGGGAGACGCTCGGGGGCGTGGGGGGCGGTCTGGGGCTCCGGCGTGTAAATTAAGGTCAGCTTTTTGAGGAAATAGTTTGGGGCTCGGAAAGCCTGATTTTCCAATCCGAGGTGCTTCTCGGGAACAGAGGACGTTCTGTTCGTTCGGCTGGTTGGTTGGTTGTTTATTGTTTTTGCCTAACGCGCCCCCCTTTTTCGGCCGACGCAGCAATCGCATGGGGAACGGAGTGCTGTACGCGTCTGTGAACCCCGAGTATTTCAGCGCGGCCGACGGTAAGCTCAGCTTCCCTGCGTGGGGACGCCGGGTCAGGTCACTTTGGGGTTGGGGGGGGATGGCTCGTTTACGGGGAGGAGAAGTCTGCATTATTTGCAGGTACTCTGTCTGGTAATACTCTTTTTTTTTTTCTTTTTTCTTTTAAGTCAGAGTTCTTAGCAGTTCCCTGCGTATCTCAAAAATCCCGCACTGCCCGGGCTGGTGCGGCTCAGTGGTTAGCGTTAAGTGGAATGCAGTCTTTGCATTCTTTCTTGCTTTTTTGTCTTTGAAATCCACGGTGGTGAACTTTATAGACTTCGCAGCATGTCTCCAAGTGGACTACTTTCTGGGTCTTTTGATTATTTTTAAAATGTTTCTTTATTGTGGCAAGTATGACCGATGTCCTCTTTGATTTTTTTGGTGTGTGTTTTTTTTTTTCTCATTGACCGTCCGATCACACACACACACACACACACACACCCCGCCTCTATCCCTCACATGTAGTTCTTTCTATATGCTGTTAGTATCCTCAAATTTTCTGGGACCCCTTGAGGATTTGAAAGACCAGAATCGGAGGGCACGTTTGCCTCCTGGAATCCACATGTGGGGACAAGCCACGGCGCTGCCCCTCCTACATCCTCCTCGGCTGGCTTTTGGAGGTGGCATGGTGCCGCCTTCTCACTCCAAAAAAACACGTCCTGCCTAGGTGCCCTCGGCGGCGCCCCCATCGGCTCCCCTTTTCTGCTCCCTCAGTGTACGTGCCCGACGAGTGGGAGGTGGCCCGGGATAAGATCACCATGAACCGGGAGCTGGGCCAGGGCTCCTTCGGCATGGTGTACGAGGGCGTGGCCAAAGGCGTGGTCAAGGACGAGCCGGAAACCAGGGTGGCCATCAAGACGGTCAATGAGGCGGCCACCATGCGGGAGCGGATCGAGTTCCTCAACGAGGCCTCGGTGATGAAGGAGTTCAACTGTCACCATGTGGTGAGAGAAGGCGGATCCCGGCATGGGGGCAGAGGCCACGGGAGGAGAAGCCACGGGAGGGGAGGCCACGGGAGAGGAGGCCACGGGAGGGGAGGCCACGTGGGAGATGCCACGGGGGAAGCCACGGGAAAGAGGCCACACCGGTGGGTTTGGCGACTTGCGCCCCCCTACCCAGCCCCTCATCGCCTCACTGCTGCCCCCAGACGCCTGTGCACGCAGGAGACTCTGGGTGTGACAGGCTGTGGCTGTGACTGACGCTGTCCATGTCTAGATGGCCCTTTTGGCAGGAACAAGGTTCCCCACCCCTGACACGTGGCCCGTGCGTCCGGGGGGTGGAGGAAGAGCACCGATGCCAAGGGTGCCCTGCTCCTCTGAGTCCTCCTCTCTGTCTCTCTCTCCCCCCCGCTCCCAGGTGCGTTTGCTGGGTGTGGTGTCCCAGGGCCAGCCCACCCTGGTCATCATGGAGCTTATGCCCCGGGGTGACCTCAAGAGTTACCTCCGGTCTCTGCGCCCGGAAATCGAGGTGGGTTCTGGTTTTGATTGATTGTTTTTAATTTATATGTTTTTTTTGGTTGTTGTTTAACCTCACCCAAGGATGTTTTTCCCATTGATTTTTAGAGAGAGTGAGGGGGAGGGGAGGAGAGACAGAGAAAAACATCGGTTGGTTGCCTCCCCCGTGCTCCCAACCAGGGCTGGGAGCCTGCAACCCAGGTGTGTGCCCTTGACGGGAATCGAACCCAGGACCCTTTCGTCCGCGGTCTGACGCTCTAACCACTGAGCAACACCGGCTAGGGTTGGGTTTTGGGGTTTTGATTGACGTCCCATCTGATATGTTCACTCCTTTCAATGTTTTTGAATCTGACTGCTCGGTCATAGATCCTTGCTGGGGCCATTCCCAGAGACCATGTCAGTCCTGAGCCCTCCCTGAAGCCTGTCCTGCCCCCAACTGCATGCACCCATCCCCCCCACCCCCCTCCCACACATAGGCCCCCTCCCTGCCCCGACAGCAGCCTGTGCCCTTGACCCCAGGCAGCTGAACTTGTCACGCCCTGTGCCCGGCGGCCAGGTTCTGTCCTGTGCTTTGCAGTGAGAACCTTGCACGCTTTTAGCTCCGTCTAGTAAAAAACAAACAAACAAAAAACTGTCCGTCTGTTTTGAGCTTCAAATCCTTTCCGTAAAATATTTTTAATTGATTTTTTTTTTTTTTTTTTTTTTTTTTAGGGAGAGAGAGAAGGAGAGCCAACACACACCATCCCGACCAGAGAGAAACACCGTCCACTCACTGCCTCCTTGATTGGCTGCCTCCTGCGCGCCCCCAACCGGAGGTCGAGATCGAGACCGAGCCCGAGCCCAAGCCCACCACCCCGGGTACGTGCCCTGGCGGGGAGTCGTTACTGCTGGGTCGATTGCTCCACCCACTGAGCCACACCGGCCAGGCGCACAGGTTCCTTCTGAACCAGGCCTGGCTCCCGAGCGGGATAGACCGCTGTGTGGCTCAGACGGAGCAGAGAGGGTGGGGGGAGGGGGCGGAGGGTGTGCACGCCTCGAAACACGCCTGGATGCTCACGTGTGGTGTTGTTTTTTTTGTGTGTGTGTGTCTCCCACAGCCCCTCCCCGTCCTCTCACCGCCGACCCTCAGCAAGATGATCCAGATGGCCGGGGAGATCGCGGACGGCATGGCGTACCTCAACGCCAACAAGTTCGTCCACAGGGACCTCGCTGCCCGCAACTGCATGGTGGCTGAGGATCTGACCGTCAAGATCGGAGGCGAGTCCTTGGCTGCCGAGACCTGAGCAGGGGCTCGACTTGCATGTGGTTTAGGGGGCGTGTCGGGGTGCTCCCTCCCTCCCTCCCTCCCTCCTCCCCCCATGGGGAGGTTTTCCCGTGCATCTTGTGGGCGCAGAGGCTTGCTCTCGGGAGTAATGTCGTCATCTCCGGTGACAGCCAATCGCAGCCACTCCCGGGTTCTGCCGATGACGGTGGATGGCAGACACCGCCATGTGGCCCCTTTAAGAGGCGGGGCCGCCTGGCAGTGGGAATGTCCTGTCTGTGCTGCTGGTCCCCTGAGTGTCGCTCTCCTCCTGCCTCCTCCCCGCCCCGCCCCGCAGATTTCGGCATGACCCGCGACATCTACGAGACCGACTACTACCGGAAGGGCGGGAAGGGCCTGCTGCCTGTGCGCTGGATGTCCCCCGAGTCCCTCAAGGACGGCGTGTTCACCACCCACTCTGATGTCTGGTAGGCGGGACTGACCCCGGAGATAACCCCTCTCCCCCCCTGACCTCCCCCCCGGCCTCCACACATCCCCCCATCCCGACCCACACTCCCCGCCTTTGGCTCAGCAGAGAGCGCCCGGGATTGAGGTTCCCCAACTGGGAGCCTGTCGGGCGGCTTGATGGTCCCAGGCCACGTGTGAGGCCACGGAGACTGCCCTGCCCCAACTCGCTCGCCTGGGGGTGGGGGGTGGGGTATGGTTCAAGTTTAAGGTTCCCCTGAATCTCCCTGCCCTTCAGCATCCAGGGCCGCACTGATGGGCAGGCGATGGAGACGTGGCGACACAAATGAGGACCCCGTAGCTCGGAGCCGGGCTCCCTGGCCGCCCAGCGGGCAGTCCCTAGGGCAGGGGGCAGGGACGAGGGTCGAAGAGCTTTGGGAAGGGGCGGGCTCGTGGTCTGTGCGCCCCCTCGAGGCCTCACGCCTGCCCCTCTCCTCCCCGCAGGTCCTTCGGTGTTGTGCTCTGGGAGATCGCCACGCTGGCCGAGCAGCCCTACCAGGGCCTGTCCAACGAGCAAGTCCTGCACTTCGTCATGGAGGGCGGCCTGCTGGACAAGCCCGACAACTGCCCCGACATGCTGTACGTGGCCCCCGGGCCCCGCGGCGCGCGCTGGGGGCGCTGGGTGGGGACGAGGCCCGGCCTTTGGGAGGGCCTGCGCCTTCCCCTCACCCCCATCATGGCATCTCAGACCGACATCTCTGTGAAACGTTACCCGGATGCCTCTTTTTAAAATGGATTGATTTCAGAGAGGAAGGAAGAGGGAGGGAGAGAAACTGCAATGAGGAGAGAGAATCGTAGATCGGCTGCCTCCTGCATGCCCCCAACTGGGGAATCAAAACCGGGAGGCTTCGGTTCCACAGGCCGACGCTCTGTCCACTGAGCCACACCAGCCAGGGCTGCACTGCTGTGCACCTTGGCTGTGATCGTCACCTTAGGCACGCAGTAGGGTGGGGAAACGGAGGCATGCGAGGTGCAGGCCGCAGCGGGCAGGGCTGTGGTCCCCCGGCCCCCTTGGCCCCTGTGTCTGAACGAGGCAGCTTATCTCGGGACAGCAGCTTCATTTAGTCTTGTCCCTGCCCCCACCCCCGCTGGGGAATTCAGTGAAGTTGATTTTACACAGAGAGGAAGAGAGAGAGAGAGTTAGAAACATCGATGAGAGAGAATCATCGATCAGCTGCCTCTTGCACACCCCCTACTGGGGATGTGCCTGCAACCAAGGTACATGCCCTTGACTGGAATCGAATCTGGGACCTTTCAGTCCCCAAGCCGATGCTCTATCCACTGAGCCAAACCGGTTTTGGCAAAAATGTCCTTTTTCTAACAGACGCGTTCTATCAGCTCGTAAATCCTCCTAGGATCCGCTGCAGTGTTTTCTTGCAAAGAGGGTGTGAACAGGTCTGGAATCCCACAGCGCAACAGACTTCCTTTTAGGGGCGGCACTGGAAGGGCTGGGACCCTGGGATTGTCTGGCCACTGTTGCTCAGTGGATAGAGTGTCCGCCAGCCGACGGAAGGGTCCCAGGTTCGATTCCGGTCAAGGGCATGTACCTTGATCGCGGGCTCGAACCTGGTCAGCGCGGTATCCAGGGCTCATCAGCTGGCCACCGCGGCCCACGTTTCGGGCTCACAGGCCAGACGGTGTCTCTTCCAGCCACTCGGCTCCCAGCAGGAGCTCAAGAGCAGCCGTAGACACTGTAAACAAACGAGCCTGTTCCTGTTGCCACCAAACTTGATTTATTAAAACAGGCGGCGGAGCAGGCGGCAAGCCTAGCTCCCGCCCGCCTCGGGGTCCCGGCCTCTCCTGTCTGACCTCCCCTTCGAGGCAGCTGGCCTGGCGGGCCTGGGAGCTCTCTTTGCAGGCCGGGGTCATGTCCCACCACTTCTCTCCCCGGGGCCACAAGGTGGTCTGTTGGTCAAGGGGTCACCCCGACAGATGGCGGGAAGCCATTTCGGGGTGCTTAAATCTTCTTAGGTATGAGGAGCTCCAGTTGGCCTTTTTAAAAAATATACATATATATATTTTTTATTGATTTCAGAGAGGAAGGGAGAGAGAGAAACATCAGTGATGAGAGAGAACCATAGATGGGCTGCCTCCTGCACGCCCCCTACTGGGGATCGAGCCTGCAACCCAGGCATGTGCCCTTGGCCGGAATGGAACGGTGACCTCCTGGTTCATAGGTTGATGGTTCGATTCCGGTCAAGGGCATGTACCTTGGTTGCGGGCACATCCTTGGTGGGGGGTGTGCAAGAGGCAGCTGGTCGATGTTTCTCTCTCATCGACGTTTCTACAATAGCTCTCTATCCCTATCCCTTCCTCTCTGTAAAAAATCAATAAAAATATATTTAAAATAATAATAATAATAATAATAATAATAAAAGGAGGGAACTCCAGAGACTCAGAGAGGGTTACAGAACAGGGACCGGTGTGCCCCGTTGTGCCCGCGGCGGTGGGCAGAGCGAGCGCCGGGCCCGAGGCTGCTGGGCCAGGCGCCGCCCGGCCGGTGACGCCCATCTCTCCGTCTTACCCCCCCCCCGCCCCCCGTCTCCCCCGCAGGTTCGAGCTGATGCAGGTGTGCTGGCACTTCAACCCCAAGATGCGGCCCTCCTTCCTGGACATCATCGGCAGCATCAAGGACGAGCTGGAGCCCGGCTTCATAGAGGTGTCCTTCTACTACAGCGACGAGAACAAGCCGCCCGACACCGAGGAGCTCGACCTGGACCCCTCCATGCTGGAGTGCGTGCCCCTCGACCCCTCGGCCTCCTGCGCCTCCCTGCCGCTGCCCGAGCGCCACTGCCAGCACCACCACCACCACCACCACCACGACGGGCGCGAGCGCTACTGCCCCCACCACCACGACGGGCGCGAGCGCTACTGCCCCCGCCACCACGAGTGCCGGGAGCGCTACTGCCCGCACCACCGGCAGTACGAGCCGCCCCGCGAGCGCCAGCGTTACTGCCCGCACCGCGACATCCAGCCCGTCCCCGACGGCCTGGGCCAGCGCGTGCTCATCTACCACCGCTCCAGCCTCGACGACAGGCAGGCCTACGCCCAGATGAACGGGGGGCGCAAGAACGAGAGGCCCGTGCCTCTCCCCCAGTCCTCCACCTGCTGAGGTGGGACCCCGTCCCGCGGAGCAGGGCCCCCCCCCGTGTGTGTGCGTGTGTGTGTGCACACGCGTGTGTGCTCGGCCCCAACCATCTGGCCACGGCCGCCTGCACCTCGTGGGGCTGCTGCCCACAGGCCTCTCTGCCGGTCACACACACACACACACACACACACACACACACACGTGCGGGATGACCCCCCCCCCCTTTTTTTTTTTTTTTTCCAATATGCAAGCAGCTGATTGCCCTGCCCAAACCCTTAACTGACACGGGCCTTTTAGAACCTTAATGACACTGAAAAAGCAACAGAACACTAGAGAATCGAGTCTCCTCATTCCTTCTCTGCCTCTCTCTCTCTGATCTCTCCCTCTCCCTCTCTCTCTCTCTCTCTCTCTCTCTCTCTCTCTCTCTCTCTCTCTCTCTCTCTCTGCTTCATAACGGAAAGAACATTTGCCACAGCCCAGCCAGGACGCCCTTCTCGCCCGATGGAGGCCAGGGCTGGCCGCCCCTCTGGTGCCCCCTCTCGCTCATGCATACCTGCCTGTCCCCGTGGGTCAGGCTGCAATGGCATTTTGTGTTTTGTTTTGTTTTTTAAAAAAAAAACACAAAAACCAAACCTATCCTCTTTCACCTGTTTAGGGACACACTAGGGCCATTTACAAAGGACCATCGCCCATCCCAGGCTGTTGCCATGGTCACGCTGCCAAATTCTGCCAAAACCCAGGGCTCGGTCCCTCGCACCCACACACCACTCCCCCCTCTCGTTTCCTGGTGGCCAGACGCGCGGGCGTGTGCGGTCCCCGCTCACCCCGATCTGTGGCAGCCACGCGGGCGGTGACCTCCATCCCATCGTCCACGCAGGCCAGTTTGCGATCGGAGGGGTTATTCTCTGGGGGGACTGGGCCGACGGGGGCCACGTGCTGTCAGAGATGGGAGAAGCCAGGGGCTCAGCCTCTGCGGCCCACAGGCCCTCTGAGGGAGCAAAGGTGGCTCACGTGCTACTCTGCCGTCCCCCCAGAGTCCGTCTGGCCCCCGAGGACACATTGGAGAAGGGGTTTCCAGGGACAGAGCCCAGGGGCTCACGCAGGTTTTTGTGGGCGGGGGGAGGGATGCAGACACCCCCGGTCACGGGAAAGCAGGCCGTGAGGCCAGCTGCCCGAGCCTGTGCCATGTTCCGTTTCTAGAACTACCGTGGGTCTTTCGGTTCCGGGTCAGACCCGACCCATCGGCATCCCCATCGGCTCCACGTCACTTGGATAACTTTTTTTACGGTTCAGATAACTCATCGATACACGTCCTTGTACAGAAAACAAAGACGGCTGCTATTTTTGTTTTTTATTTTTTATTTTTTTGGTTATCTTTGTGGATCTATTCTATGAAAACTTTCAGGTTTCCCTCTCTCCCTTCTCTGCGTTCTTTGCAGAGCTGACGCTTTGGACTAGATGCGCTGCTTCTCTCTCTCTCTCTCTCTCTCTCTAGGAACGGACTCTCGTAGATCGGCCTTTGCCGCGAGCTGCCTCTGATGCCTTTTTTTATAATTCTCTACTCCCCCCGCGCTCTGCTCCCCTTGGCCCCCTGCCAGATCTGTTACAACCTGTAAGCTCTGTGGGCACCAGGCCGGCGAGGGAGGCGGCTGGAAAGGGGTTCCCCTCGCCCGCCCTCGCGCCCGGCATTGCAGCCTCTGACCCTGTGCAAAGCCGTAGACAACCTCAGGTCAGAATCCAAGGTCAAGTACTTCCCACGCCTGTTCAGTGTTCCTCGTGGCCGTGGGGAGGAAGGAGCCTCCCTCCTTTCCCTGGCCGTCTTCCTTTTGGATGTGACACACTTTCTTTCTTTTTTTAATTCTTGGGTACAACAGCAGTTTGAACTGCAGATGCTAGTCATTTGAATTACATTGTGGGGTTTTTTTGTGATTTTTTTTTTTTTTTTTTTTTTTTTTTAGTGGATATTTAATCCTTCCGTCCTTCGAAAAACAGCTGCTAAATCTTAAGGGTGCAGTGGAGTGTGGTCGGCGGTGTTCCTGCCGCCGCCGCCACCTTCCAGACCGACCTACCTGTCCTGAGAACCAGGAAATCCCCAGGGACACCCCCCCCCCCCCCCCCGTGCTGGCTCCAGGGGACCAGGGCGCTGGCACAGGTATCCCTGAGCCTCGGGGTCTTTTATTTCGGTTTTGTTTTGTTTTTTGTTTTGAGCGCTTTCTCACCAGCGCGATGGCTCGACGACCACACACAGTTGCTGCTGGGATGGAAACAAAGTTTAGATGCCGAGTGAGAGCGGGAGCTCAGACAGGGCGACTGCTAGTCGCCATTGGAGATGAAACGAGGAGGAGGAGGAGGAGGAGGAGGAGGAGGAGGAGGAGGAGTCGTTTCAGCCCCAGAATTGTCTTGAGCCCCATTTCCCCCCAGTTGATCCCTTTAGAAACTGAGTCAGAGAGAGAGGTTCGTGGAGAAGGTGCGTGCAGGAGTTTCCGTTGATTTTCCGATTCCGGTTTCCGTCGTGGTTCGAGAAGCGCAGCCCCCTGATGGACCGCCATCCCGACACGAGGGTTTATGTGTGAAAGAAGAAGGGACAGTTTTTTGAGTTTTTGATTTTTGGGGGGTGTTTTTTTTTTTTTTTTTTTTTTTTCCCCAAACATGTATCTACCTCACACTTCTTTTTTTTATGTGTATATAACAACAAAGAATACATCTCACGTGTCTCAGCGCCTGACAATACGCCATGGGTGACCGGTACCTCATCCACACACAGGCCGCGCCCGCCCGTGACCGTGACCCGGGGCCAGGCCGGGCCGGGCTGCATCCGGGGGCCTCAGCTTCGCTCTCTCCGCCTCTCCGCTCCTCTCTGACGGCTTGCCTCTTCCTCGGCTGTCTCCTCTTGGCCTTGCTTTCTTCTTCTTCTTCTTCTGACTCGGTTCCCTACGAGGTTGTGAGGTGTCAGGATTTCCCCTCCATCTTGGCCCAGTGTCCCCCACTCGGCAGGGAGGTGAGGACACGTCCCCTCCTCACCCCACGCTCAGTGGGAAGGAAGGCCCGTCGGCTGCCCCAGCCGGTTGTCCTTGAACCCAGCTGCTCTGTGCAGACAGAACGGCGAGCCCCTTCGGGCGGCGGTTTCGGGATCTAGAGGGCAGGAGGCGGCCGGGAGCGGCCGTCTCCGTTAGCGCCCATCCCTGCCAGGCTCAGGGGTGGGTGGGCTCCATGGGGCGCCACTCTGGCTGCCCCAGGCGGACGGGGTTCCTGTGCCAGGCACTCTTTTAAGAGCCCCCTCCGCCCGGCCTCCTGTCGAGAATAGGAGGTCCCTACCTCCCAGCCAATCCCTTCCAGAATGTTCTGTGGAGAAGAGTTCCCCCCCACGTCCCCCGTCTCCAGAATGTTCTCTGAATTTCCCCCTCCCTCCTTTTCTCCTCCCCTTTCCAGGGGAAGACAAAAGATGTACCAAGCCTTCGGGCTGGAGGGGGGGGTGGTGCTAGGCGCCAAGCCTCCTTTCTGGGGTGTGGGGGTGTCGCACCTCCCACCAGGCCTTGCCTCTCTGTCCCCCGGTCCCTCCACTGCTCATGACGGGGGGTGGCGGACGGCGCGACCCGGTTCCAGCAGCTGCTCTCAGGCCCTGGTGATGTGACGTGGGTGACGCAGCCCACAGGGGGATCAGCGGGGACAGCTCTCCTGTCCCTGCAGGGACACCCCTCCCCTCTTCCCCATGCCCTTGGGACCCTCGAGGCTCACCGACAGACGCTATCTGATGGGGGGTTCCCCTCGCCCACACACGCTGCCGGGGGACCCCTGGGCGGTGGCCTCCCCCCACTTTTGCACATAACCTTCCGGTTTCCACGCGACTGGGGCGCCCGCCCGGTCCGCCCAGCCAGTCCCAAGGGTTTTTCTCTTTTCGTTCCATCGTTTTCCGAGTTTTTTTGTTTTTGTTTTTTTTGAGTTTTCCGTCGGTGTGGTTCTGTTACTGTTTGACGTCGGTGGTTTTCCTCTGAGTAGAAAGCAAACACTAAAGCGTAGGCGTAGGGGCAGTAGCGCGCGTCCGTTAGATAAACGCTTGCTGGGAGGGTGCGGTCATCCTACTGGACCGAGCGCCCGGGGCCCGCCGCCAGGCTGGGGCCCCGTCTCCCCCTTGATTTTGTTGTTTTATTTTTTTTTTTTTATCCTGTTTCTTACGCTCCGAATAATCCACTCGAGCCGGACTGCGACCTCCACCCCCGACAGCAGCTCTCCTGCTGCTCAAAGCGCTCAGATGCGTCACGGAGCCGAGCTGAGCGCTCGCCAAGGCCCAGGCCGCGATGTTCTGGAGACGCCTGCAAGGTCAAGGTCAAGGTCAAGACCCCGGCCGGCTGCCCAGGTCTCCTTCGGGGGGTGTCGTGACGTTGGACACCGTTGAGATGAGCTTCCTCGGAGGAGGAGGAGGAAGAAGAGAGAAGGGGGATCACGGCCAACACCAGCCTCCCCTTCCAGCCCGTTAACTCGCGGCGTAAATAAGGTGTCCAAGATCGTGGGGGGAAAAAGGAGGAAAAGAGTGGCGATGGTGGAACCGCCCAGCGGCGAGATGCTTGGCGTGAACTGGTGGCTGTGTGTTGGCCGGCGCCACGCATCCCCCGGCCGAGCCCAGGTGCCAAATCCTGGGCCTGTTGGTCCCACCGACGCCTTTCTCGGCAGCGCACGCGGGCCGCACTCCGTGGCGAGGTCTCGGGGGTTCAAGGGGCGAGAAGGCGAGAATGCACGGTCCAGCTCGCTGTCCCCGAGTGGCCAGAGGATGGAAGGAAGGTCCTTCCCAAGTCAGAGGGCTCCCCCCCACCCCGCCCCCCGGTGGGCAGGAGCCCTCCGCGCCCCGCCTGGGCCCAGTCCCAGGGGCGCACCTAAGGCCTGGGGCCTGTTCCCCGGGTCCATATTGCCTCTGTGCGCATCGGCTGTCTGTGGCTCCGTCTCCCGCTGGGAGACCCCCGACCAGACACCCCCTCTTCTGAAGAATGAGAACGAGAAAGGTTGTCGTTTTTTTTTTTTGGACCTTTGGACCGAACCTCTCTGTTGCCGCCGGAGATGCTGAAGACACAGAGGACAGGCCAGGGGGGGGCGTGGTCACGCCTGGCCCCCCACCCCCGGCTCAGATGGCAGAGCTGGTCCCTCGGAGAAAAAGCGGGTGGACACTCAAAGATGGCGGGGAGAGCCGGCGGGAGGTCCTGGCGGGACTCGGAGAGAAGGATCGGAGAGAAGCATCGCTGAGCACAAGGGCCCAGGGCCTGGAGGAAGTGCGGGCCGCGCGAGGAAATGGATGGTTTCTTGGAATGACCACGTCGGACCACGTCCAGACTCGGAGTCATCCGTGGGCATTCGTCTTCAACAGCCACCCCAGCGCCACACGGTGGTTGGGGACTAGGACTTGTCTGAGGACACTGACTCCATCACGCCCGTCAGTGGTCGGTTCTGGGGCATGACTTTATAGGGTTTTGTTTTCTTTTTGTTTAAGCAAGAATATTGATTACTCATCTATATTTTTGTGTTGTTTTTTTTGATTACTCATCTATATTTTTTTGTTTTTTTTGATTACTCATCTATAATTTTTTTTGATTACTCATCTATATTTCTTGTTGGTTTTTTTGATTACTCATCTATAATTTTGTTTTTGATTACTCATCTATACTTTTTTTGATGGTTTTTTGATTACTCATCTATACTTTTTTGATTACTCATCTATACTTTTTGTTGTTGTTTTTTGATGACTCATCTATATTTTTTTGTTGTTGTTTTTTTTTAATTACTCATTCGTATGGCCACGTTTGTGTGTGTCCTCATTTTTCCGGTCAGCATCGTTTTGATTACTCACACATTAGCATTTTCAGTAGGGCTCTCATGTCCAGTAGATACGGGTAGTCAGTCGACGAAGATCTGGTTTACAGGAACTAATTCAACGTTTCATTGCATTTTTGTAAGGACATAGAATAATTTTATACAACAAGTCTGTAGTCCGTAACCGCCGAAATAATTTAAGGACACTTGGGTTTTTTTTGCAAATGTATGCTCGTAATCCATTTATTTTGTGTTGTTTTTTTTTTTTAATAGGACACCTGTTTACTAGCTAGCTTGACGAGATGCCAAAAATGCATTTCCCCCTGCCCCCAAGCCCTGCATAATTCTTTTACACCCCTACACACACACACACACACACACACGGTTCATGTCCTAGTTTATATAGTGGAGGAATGGTGGCAATTTCAGTAGTTTTGTACCTTCAGTATCTTGGTCTTCCTGAACCTTCTGGTTGGGAAGGGGAATCATCGTTTGCTGGTCATTGATCTTTGGAGTGTAGCTACTTTAAGAGACTGAAGGAACCTCACTGGCCAAGATGCTGCCGCCCAGCGGTGCCCGGCCCCGGCACTGGGCATCTGGTGCGGCTGTTGCCATGGTTGCGGGATGCCTCGCGATGGAGCTGCTGACAGCACAGCTCCTGGCGTCACAGTGCTCGCCGCACTCACGCAGACAACACGGAAGACGGTGATTCTGGTGCGGGCGGACTGTTTGCTTCCATGCCTCCTGTTATGATGGACACTTTGTTATATAACCAGAGGCTCTCTTATTTTTTAAGGCACAACACCGAAGATACATTTTTTCCCCCCAAGACAAAACAAAGTTCTTTTGAATAAAAACACACACACACATACACATACAGTTTTTTAAAAGTCTGACTCCATTTCCTCTTGCGCCCAGTGGGTCATGGGCCACGTCTACACGATGCCACGAAAGCCCCACCATTGGGAATGGGGTGTTTTGCACAACATGGGAGAAAGGTCCAGATAACAGTATTTTTCTGTTTGCAACTTGGCATTCGGGTGTTGCTTAGACGCATCCACAGGTGGGATAGATGTTTGGCAAAAACACCCGTGTGCTTTCTAAGCCAGTGAGGTTGACGCGTGAGGTTTGCCAGAGTTTGTCCTCTAGGGAAAAAAAATGTTAAAAAACAAAATCAGACCAGAAGGCGCGATGGGATGGATGTATTGCAGATCATTTATTTTCCAAGTTTTCTTGTTTAAAAAAATGAAAAGTTTTTAAAAAAGTTTTTAAGAACCAATAATTAAACACAACTAATTTGTTACGTAAAACGACTTTCTGTGGACAGATTATTCGTAAAAACTTCCTCTGTTTATATACAAAAAAATCAGTAGCTAAAAAAAAAAATTTCAAAATGGTTTTGTATACTCCATTGTAAGAATTTATCCCTGTTATCGCGATATACTCTGGATTCTTTACATTACGGGGGGGGGAAAAAGAAACTTTGTCTATTTTGAATGGCTGATGCTAACGCGATTTTAGTTTATCTTACTCTGCTTTTTTCTAATAGTTCAAGTATTACATGGTTTACGTTCAATAAAGGAATTCAGTATGCATTTCCGGTCTCCATTTTGTTCGCGCCTCCGTGCAAGGCTCACCATGCTTCTGAGGCAGGGGCACCGTGTGGCATGCGTGTTCACACATGTTGCTTGGAGGTGTTCAGCGTGAAGGTTTTATTTCTGACAGCTGAACCCTCACAGCATGCAAATTGTTTCTCACTCCATTAAATCAGCTACGAGAAAATCTGAATGCCTAAAATACAGAAATCTGTACTCCAGTTTCCACTGATCTGTAGATTTTTCTTACACCTTCCAGAGACACGAGTCAGGCCAAGGGGGGCAGCTTGATCTGGGGGGGCCATAGCATCATTGGCACCTCACAGCCAGCACACCTACTCAGAGGGGGGCAGGGAGAACCGAGTTCGCACTCCTAGGATGTGGCTCCCGGGAGGTGTTCACAAATGTTCGCTCCTTACAAGTTCCTGATCTCAGCCAGCCCCGAGGACTACAGCCTAGACAGTGTTATCTCTGCCAGGGAAATGGTCACGGTGGGAAACGTGAACATACATTTCGTGCAAACCGGCTGTGCCCGGCCAGCATGGCTCAGTGGTTGAACGTCAGCCTATGAACCAGGAGGTCACGGTTCGATTCCCGGTCAGGGCACACGCAGTTGGGGCCGTGCAGGAGGCAGCCCATCAATGTGTGTCTTTCACCTCGATGTTTCTCTCTCTCCTCCCTTCCATTCTCTTTAAAAATCAATGGGAAAATACCTATGGGAGAGGATCAACAAAAAAATAAAACACTCAAGCTTGGTGGTGTCCCTGGGATTTTGCTCACCATTGGCGTTACTAGATGGCCAATGATGAAGGCAGGCTCGTTTCCAAGGCTACGGGGATGCCTGGGCTGTGGGCAGGGGGGACACAGGCGGCCGGCGCGCCTCTCCCACGTCCCCGGTGGGTTCCTGCTGCCTCCGGGGCTGCTGGGAAGGCGCTGGGTCTTCAGAAGATCTGTCCCCACCGGGCCACTTCCTAAGACCTCGGGTCCAGCTGGGCCGATTCTCTTCTTATCCCCGCGGGTCCAGCAGCAACCTGGTGGCCTCCCATCACTGAGGGACCACCGCCTCCAGTCTCTCACTGCATCTCTGCAACAGCTCTGCAGGGGAGGGGTTTTGATTCGTTTTAGAGGTGAGCACACCCAAGACCTGCCCCCCCAGCTACTCAAGGACCAATCCAAGGCTCAGCCTTTCCCGTTGCAGCATTCAAACCGACTCTGATCTGCCGCACTGTTCATAACTAAACAGGCCCCGGGGTGCATCCGGGAGGGGGAGTGAAGTGCAAGGCCGCTCTGCCCAGGATGTGGCCTCTGGGGCCGTGAGGCAGGGACATGACACATTCATTATGAGGGAGCTCTGGGCGTCCCTCAGAGAATCTCATCTAAGAGCTGCTGACACGTGTGTGGCTCGGTGCCAAGCGATGTGAAATAACCCAGGAGCCGGACCCGAGGCCCCTGCCTGCCACTGTCCTGAGCGCCTTGATGGGGCTGGGAGCAGGGTTTATCTACAAACACAGAAGGCTCTGCACATTCACAACTGTTCTGGCCAGACCAGCCCACCCCCATTTGCTGGCTTTGGATAGGCTAACACCGTGTCTTTGAGCTGCATTATGTCCTTTTATCAGTGTTTCTAACTCCCTATCCCTCTCCCTCTCTGTTAAAAAAAAAAAACCAATAAAATGTATTTTTAAATTAAAAAAAATAAAAACTGTGACTTCGTGGGGCTAATTTGGAACGTGTCCCTCTGTGGAAACGGTGCGATCAGCAAATTTTTAAAAGCCTCTCAAAGCACAGCTAGCGGAACTCTCCACACGGGACTGAAACATCCCACTTTCTCCAAAAGCTCGGAGCCCCAGTCGGTTCTCCCCGAGGCCCGTTTCCTGGGCACCAGGCCTTGGCCGTGGGCGGGCTCACCCTCCTCCAGCATCTCCCGGATGATGACTTGCAGGGCCTTTCCCAGCAGGCTGGCGGGGAGCCCCGGAGACAGCGGGGGCACGTGGATGAGCGCCGCACGCCCATCCCCGAGATGCAGAGACAGGTAGTAGGTGTAATCGCACACGTATCTGCAACGGCAGGCAGGGGACCCCACGTGACTCCTGGGGCCAGGGAAAGGAAGGCAAGCAGCGGAGGTGCCCTGGCATCATCGCCAGCACGCGAGGAGGGAGGACGGCCACCCAGGGGGGAGGCGGAGGTTCTGTCCTTTTGCCTTTTTGAAGGGAGACATCCTAGCAGACAGATGGGTCAGGCCCGTTGGTGTAGCTCAGTGGTTGAGCCTCAACCTGTGAACCAAGGGGGTCACTGTTCCATTCCTGGTCAGGGCATAAGCCCCCACACCGGGGTTTGCAGGCATGATCCCCAGTGGGCGGCCTGCAGGAGGCAGCCGATCCATGATTCTCTCCGTCTCCGTCTCCCTTCCTCTCCGAAATCAATGAAAATATATTTATACAGAAAGGAAAAGAGCCCAAACCGGTGTGGCTCAGTGGACAGAGCGTCGGCCTGTGGACTGAAGGGTCCCGTGTTAGATCCTGGTCAAGGGCATGTGCCTTGGTTGCGGGCACATCCACAGTACAAGGTGCACAAGAGGCAGCTGATCGATGTTTCTCTCTCATCGATGTTTCTAACTCTCTATCCCTCTCTCTGTAAAAAAATCAATAAAATATATTTAAAAAAAAAGAAAGAAAAGAGCCGAAACCGGTTTGGCTCAGTAGATAGAGCGTCGGCCTGTGGACTGAGGGGTCCCGTGTTCGATCCTGGTCAAGGGCATGTACCTTGGTTGCGGGCACATCCCCCTATCCATGTTTCTAACTCTCTCCTTTCCTCTCTTAAAAAAATCAATAAAATATATATATATTAAAAATAAAAAAAAGAAAAATAAAAAAAAGATGGGTTATCCTGCCTTTCCCGATCTGTGTCGCGACGCACCTGCCCGCGTCGCGGGAAACCAGCACCTCCACGCCCTCCACCGCCGCGCGCCTGCTGACCGCCTTCATGTTGACCCGCGACTCAATCACTTCCGGGCCGCCGGGGACGCACGCGCCGCCGCGCTCGGGCCGGAAGCCACGCACGTCGGTCTCGCGATAGCAGCGGTTCCGGCCGCGCTGCTCGAGCACCACGGCCCTGGCGGCGCCGTCCACGCCCACGTGCACGGCGAGCTGTGGGAACGCGGGAACGTTTAGGGAAACTGAGGCCTGCCTGTCCCGGTCTTCCCGGAAGGCCCAGCCGGGGGTGAGTGCGAGTGCGAGGCGGGGAAAAATCCTCTCAGACGGCGACTGCGTCCCCCTCATGCCTAGGCCGCCGCGCGCGCGCGGGAAAGCCGCCGGATGGAAAACCGTGAGGCGTCGTCTGTGTAAATGCTTTTGTATTTTTAAAATGTTCCTGCCAGAACCGGTGTGGCTCAGTGGATAGAGCGTCGGCCTGCGGACTGAAGGGTCCCGGGTTCGATTCTGGTCAAGGGCATGTCTTTCTCTCATTGATGTTTCTAACTCTCTTTCCCTCTCTCTTCCTCTCTGTAAAAATAAAATAAAATAAAATAAAATAATAAAATATAAATATACAATATATATATTTTAAAAAGGTCCCGGGTTCGATTCTGGTCAAGGGCATGTCTTTCTCTCATTGATGTTTCTAACTCTCTATCCTTCTCTCTGCCTCTCTGTAAAAATAAAATAAAATAAAATAAAATATAAAATAAATATATATATATTTTAAAAAGGTGCCAGGTTCGATTCCGGTCAAGGGCATGCACCTTGGTTGCGGGCACATCCCCAGTGGGGGGCGTGCAGGAGGCAGCTGATCGATGATTCTCTCTCATCGATGTTTCTAACTCTCTATCCCTTTCCTTTCCTCTCTGCAAAAAAACTAATAAAATATCGATATATATTTCAAAAAGTAAAATAAATAAGTGTTCCTACCCAGGGGTGGAATATTCGTCGGGGTCCCCCGCGGGAGGTCCAGCTGCACTCTGGGACCACAGGGGACGCCCCGCGTTGCCTGGGCACCGCTGACACAGGAAATGGGTCGCTGAGCCAAGTATTGTTAGTGTTTCTTGAACTGGTTGGTCTTCCTCCGGGGAACACAGCTCAGGGAGCTGCGGGAGCCTTTGGGGCGCTGTGTTCATAGGGCGCGGGTGTATGTTGTGCTCCTCTCGTGGTCTGGGCTCTGTATGTGCGGGGTATTTGCCCTCGAGGCCCAGTGCATGAATTCATGAACCAGTGGGGTCCCTTGGCCTGGCCTGCGGGATCCCCTGAGGGGTCCTGGATTTCAAGAGGGTGCAGGCCAGGCCAGGGGACCCCACCCGTGCACAATCGGGGCCAGGGAGGGACCCCAGGAGGGCTCCAGGGCGTGTACCCATCTCACTCAGTAGCAAGCTAACGTGCAGGTTGGAGCATCTGCCCCCTGGTGGTCAGAGCACGTCACAGCAAGCAGTTGAGCAGCCATAGCATACATATCATTAGCATGTTATGCTTTGATGGTTGAATGAACAGTTGGACAACTGGACACAGCATATTAGGCTTTTATTATGTAGGATTTGAGAGACGAAGGAAGAGAGAGAGAGAGAGAGAGAGAGAGAGAGAGAGAGAGAGAGAGGGGGAAACTGATTGGCTGCCTCCTGCATGCCCCCTTACTGCGGATGGAGCCCACAACCCTCACTTGTGCCCTGGCTGGGAATCGTACCTTGACCTCCTGGTTCATAGATCGGCGCCCAACCACTGGGCCACACCAGCCGCGCTGCATTTATTACAGCTTAAGCTTTTTTTAGAAGCAGGCTCAGAACCTTATAAAAAAAAAAACAACCCTGGGATGGTGCTGGTAAGATGCAGGGCTTGGGTCCACTTAAGCCATCAACTCTAGAACCGGGGAGGTCCAGGGGTTCACAGGCTCTGGGGCTCCCCATCTCATCATCAGCAATTCCGCGCCCCCCCCCCCCCCCCCCCCCCCGCCACTGGCTCCCCAGCCGCCATTTACTTGCGGTTGCAGGTCTTCCCAGATCCTGGTGACCCTCCGCTTCACCTCCCTGTAATCCACCGGCAGCTGAAGCGTCTGCAGCTCCACCTCCGCGTCCCTCCCCAGGCCCAGCTTGGAGAGCTCCTGTGGAGAGAGGCAGGCGGCCCCGGCCCATGTAGCTCCGTCAGTTGGAGCAGCGTCCCATACCCCAAAACCTAAAAGGTGCTGGGTTCGGTTCCGGGTCGGGGCGTATACCTAGGTTTTGGGTTCGATCGCTGGTCGGAGCTAGTGAGTAAGCCCACAGTGGGTTTTGTTTTTGTGTTCTTGTTCATATGAGAAGGCCTGAGATGATAATAACCAGCCTGAGGACAAAATGAGACCACCCCCCCCCCCCCGACCCCTACTTCTCTCTGTTGTGTACAGGGACCTCTCCTGTAGCAACCAGCTTTCCTGGAAACCACTTAAAAAACAAACAAACAACGCTTTTACTGATTTCAGAGAGGACGGGGGAGGGAGAAGGAGATAGAAACCTCAGTGATGAGCCGAAACTGGTTTGGCTCAGTGGATAGAGCATCAGCCTGCGGACTGAAGAGTCCCGGGTTCGATTCCGGCCAGGGGCATGGACCTTGGTTGCGGGCACATCCCCAGTAGGGGGCGTGCAAGAGGTAGCTGATCAATGTCTCTCATCGATGTTTCTAACTCTCTATCTCTCTCCCTTCCTCTCTGTAAAAAATCAATAAAATATATATTTAGAAAGAAAGAAAGAAAGAAACCTCAATAATGAGAGAAAATGGTTGATTGGCTGCCTCCTACATGCTCCCTTCCCCCCCCCCCCCCCCCTCCCCCCCTCATGGGGACCAAGTTCCCAACCCAGGCAGGTGCCCTGATGGGAATCAAACCGTGGTCTCCTGGTTCATAGATCAATGCTCAACCCCTGAGCCACGCCGGCCACACAGCCTAACGGGCCACCTGGGGCAGGCGAGGACCCACCCGAGGCCCAGAGGCCATGCCTCCTCCAGGGCCCTGCCCTCAGGTGCCCAGGTCTGGGCCTGCCAGGGGGTTACCTTCACTGCTTCCCAGCTGGAATTCACCAGGTGCTGCCGGAAGGGCCCGAACCCTGAAACGGAGGAGGTTCTGGTTTGCTCAGGCCAGGCCTCAGGTGGTGGGGGGCGAGGTGGGGTGTCTCTCCTCCCGGGCTGCTCCCCGAGCCATCGTGGGGCCCCTGGGACCCCCACATCCCTTCCTTGGAGCGTGCGTCACAGAACGTGAGGCATTGTCCTCCTAATATATACCTATATTGATTTCAGAGAGGAAGGGAGAGGGAGAGAGAGGGGGGAAAAAAAAACAAAACTGATGAGAGAGAATCATGGATCGGCTGCCTCCTGCACGCCCCCTACTGGGGATCGAGCCCGCAACCCGGGCCTGTGCTCGGACTGGGAACCGAACTGTGACCTCCTGGTTCCTAGGTCGACGCTCAACCACCGAGCCACGCCTGCCGGGCAAAGACGCCTTGATCTTGGGCCCTTGTTTTCCCATCATCGGTCTCCATGCCAATGGTCTCAGCCAGGTTCACACGGGAAGCAAATCCAATGAAAGGCACAGACCGTCCCTGGCAGCTCCCCGTATTTTTCTTTGTTTGTTTTTGTTTTTGTTTTTTTGTTTTTGTTTTTTAAATATATTTTATTGATTTTGTACAGAGAGGAAGGGAGAGAGAGAGTTAGAAACATCGATGTTAGAGAGTCACCAATCAGCTGCCTCTTGCACACCCCCGACTGGGGATATGCCCGCAACCAAGGTACATGCCCTTGAGCGGAATCGAACCCGGGACCTTTCAGTCCGCAGGCCGACGCTCTATCCACTGAGCCAAACCGGTCCCGGCAGCTCCGCGTTTTTAATAAAAGGCCGGCCACCCCGGGAGCCACCGCCGGCTGACAGGCCCCTCGGCAAACAGGCTCGGGTTGGCCAGCACACGGGTCCTCGTGAGTCTTGAGACCTGCCCAGGCGCTTCGGCACTCAGAGCTGATTGGTGACAGGCACTCATTTGCCAGAGGTATAGTTTTCCCTAGGAATTCAAGGGTAACTGGATCCCCTCAATCTCCGTACCCAGAATGCCACGGTGAGAGCAGGGGAGAAGAAGGGTTCTCAAAAAGAACGTCCTTTCACTCACAAGGTTGCGAGGAGTTTGATGATCGCCTGGAAATGCTGTGACAGGTAACTCGTGATTTGCCACACACAGAGGACTCCTTGTCTGGCCTCTGTCGCCTTCAGCCAACACAGTCCCAAGCACTTACCACGTGCCAGTCAAAAAGAAAAGAGCTTTGTCGAGAAATCAAACCCTCGCCTCCACCAGTCTGGCTCAGTGGATAGAGCGTCAGCCTGCGGACTGAGGGGTCCCGGGTTCGATTCTGGTCAGGGGCATGTACCAGGGTTGCAGGCTCGATCCCCAGACTTGATCGGGGCACATACAGGAGGCAGCCAATCAGTGTTGCCTCTCTCATCGATGTTTCTCTCTCTCTCTCTCTCACCCTCCCTACCTTGTACTCCCTCTAAAAACCAATGGAAAAATATCCTTGGGTAAGGACAAACAGCACCACCACCACCAAAATAAAAACCAATGGAAAGATATCTTTGGATTAAAAACAAACAAACAAACAAAAAAATACAACAACCCCACAAAACAAACCCTCCAGGAGCGCAGCTGCAACAATGACTTGGGGGGCTGGGGTGGATTTGGGGTGTGCTGGGTGCATTTGGGCAGGAGTGGGCAGCTACCATCCCTTCCTAGGTAGCCTTTTGGGTTCAAAGTCTTCAACTGGTGGCTCAGGGCGCCTCGTGGTTTTCTGAGGGGTCTGAAGCTCTCTCTCTGGTCTGGGGGTGGGGGTGGAAGGCACCTTTGGGGGTGGTCACTGCAGGTGGACTGCCCCAGCTTTATGAGGCCCTGCCCTTCCCGGGACCCCCAGCTCCTCCTTCCTGGCTGAGAAGCTGCACTCCGGCAGATGCCCCCTGGGCCCACTGGCTTCCTCCCTGATGGGCTCAAGGTCAAGGTCCGGGCCTCGGCCACAGGTGGGCGCTTACGCGGCTGCCATTCAGGAGCTATTTGTGGCGAACAGCAGGACCGAATGCAAACGCCTCTCTGTCCGCTGACGGTTCCGAACAGGCAGAGCTGGGGGTCAGCTTCCTTCTGGAGTTTACTGGCGCCGCTGTCAGCCGCACCCTTATCTCCACCGGGAACCGGTTGTGACCAGAATCGGGGCCAGGCTATAGGCAGCAGCACACGGGGAAGCAGACAGACAGGCTTACCGGTCACCACCACGCAGCTGGGCTGAGGCTCCATGAAACCGGAGTGGGGAGGGTGTCAGGTGGCAGTGACGCAGCCCGGGCACTGGGTGCCCCCCCCCCCCCCCACAGGGCCACCAACCTCCTGCTCCTTTAGGGGGATCTCAGCATTCTGGGGCCCCTAAAGCCTGAAGACTCTGGGGCGGGGGAGGGCGGTAAGACGACGCCCTTGAAAGCGGAAAGCCAGCTCAGGCGGCAGAGGCGGAGCCATCTGGGACTTGCTGGCCACTGGGTCTGGGCCAGTTTGCTGCTTGTAGGATCCAAAGGGGAGGTTGGCAACTGTCTGTCCTGCTTTGCCAGGACTGAGGGGTTTCTGGGATTATGGGGGGGAGGAGGGACAGGACTAAAATGGACTGAAATGGGTACAAAGCATAAAGGTGGGTGACCCTACAAGTTTCTCGGTCAGGTTTCCTCTGCCTCAGTCATCCCCCACCTGCCCCAGAGTGCTCGTGTCTGGCCATTAGGACTGGATGAGGTCGCTCTTGAAACCGATTCTGCAAAATATGTTAAGAAAACAATGAAAGAAGCCCTGACCGGTTTGGCTCAGTGGATAGAGCGTCTGCTTGCGGCCTGAAGGGCCCCGGGTTCGATTCCGGTCAGGGCCATGTGCCTTGGTTGCAGGCACATCTCCAGTGGGAGGTGTGCAGGAGGCAGCTGATCAATGTTTCTAACTCACTCTCTCTTCCTTCCTTTCTGTAAAAGATCAATAAAATAAAAATAATAATAATAAAAAAAAAAGAAAGAAAAACCAAGCCCCAGATGATGGTTATGATTAGTAGTGTTGCTTGAAGCCCCATTGCCTATAAGCTGTGGGTCCTAAGGCACGTTCACAAACCATTAGGTTTAATAGAAAATAAGCACAAAAGCATCTTTTCATAAAACTAAAACTACTTTTTTTTTTTTTTTAAAGCTGATTGATATGAGCTACAAAGAAATACAATTCTTTTTCCCCATCTGGGTGTAGCCAGGGGGAGCCCCGGGGCTCCCCCAGGCCCCGGAAGCTTCCCCACATGCCCTGGGTTAGAGGGCGTGGCCACGTGGTCCCCTTGCTAAGAATAGCCCCCCCCCCCAATGGGACCCGGGGCTGGGCTCCACCTGAAGCCTTCTGGGGTGCTGAGCCCCAGCCATTCCCTCTCATTGGCCCCCGGTGTGGGCTGCGGCTGTTTGCAGAGGACGGACGGACGGACGGACGGACGGGAAGTGGCGTCTGACCCCGGGGCCTCCCGGGCTGCTCAGAGAGGCCGGGCCTCCTTGGTCTGCAGGGAATGCTGTGCCCCAATTCAGATCGGAAAGCGGTGCCCTGGTTTCTCAAACTCCCTCTGGCATTCCCGGTGGCATCTGAACCCCCTTCTAATGAACGATGGCTCCCCAAGTTCACGACTCTTGCCCAGCTCCGCCAGAGCTGTAAACAAGATTAGGCCACTAGCAATGCCCACGTTTGTAAAGTTGGCAGCCTTGAGGGTCAAATTCTAGCTAACGAGGTCTGCTGTGGTAACTGGCAATTCCTCGCGTTAACTTACCACGCCCCAAGAAGCCCAGCTGGTGTGGCTCAGTGGTTGGGTGTCGACCTAGGAACACAGGAGGTCACATATGATGCCCAATCAGGGCACATGCCTGGGTTTCGGGGTTGATCCCCAGTGTGGGGTGTGCAGGAGGCCTCTCTTCCTTCCCCTCTCTAAAAATCAGTAAAAGCACATTTTTTAAAGTAAATAAAATAATAGTAATAGCTCTTCCCTGTGTCAGACATCACTGCTCCCAGGTCAGTTACTTATTACCGTAACAGAATTGGAGCCAACCTGCCTCTTGTCAAAGTCCTCACAGGTTTTCACAAAACGCCCTCCTCCGCCAGCAAACAGTGGCTGGGGGTGAGGGGCTCCCAGCTGCTCCCCCATTTTGGGAGCAACCTGTCTGAGGCAGGCAGATGAGTTTGGGGTCCACGTGGGACAGAGGCCCAAAGGGGCTTAGGATGCATTTGAGGGGCACAGTCCAGGAGCACAAACTTCAGAGCTGCCAACCAAATGGAGGGGCGGGTGAGCAGGGCACCGGCTGACCGACCACAGGCCTGTGGGTTCGAAGGCAGGCGGCATTTTAAAACCAGCCCTGCTCCCTGCCTCCCCTGTGAAAAGGCACCTTGAAACAGGCCAAGATGTCATACTGGAGGAGCGATCGATCGCCTCTTGCTGAATTTTTCTGTTTCGAGCGAGTGTAAGCTTCATAAATAAGAGAGGCTATCAGCAAAAGCAGCAATCTACGCTTGTCAGGGTAACAAGACTTTGCGGTGATGTTACTGGGTGTTTCCTATTGTACGTGTCATTCATTTTTCAGGTGTGTGAATTTTCACTTTTCAAGTGTGTACATTTTCGAAAGGGGAGAATGCAAATGTTTCTTATCTATAGAGATATGAGGAAGTGGGAAGGGGCACGGAGAGGGGGTGCCCGGAACCCGGCGAGTGGGGGGGGGGGCACGAACGGTATCCTTCTCTAAAGAATGAAGGGGAATTAAGTAGTTCTGCAGGTGGCGAACTAGCTTTGCAAAACTTGGGAGCCGGGTGTGGCTAGCTAGCGGGAAGAGTGTGCGGTGTGTCGGCTCCAGGGCAGGGGCTGGGGAGTGGGGGACCCCTGGGGAAAGAGCGGGGGCAGCCCCAGGGCGGGGGCGAAGGCGGAGCAGCGGGAGGGGAAGTCGGGCAGGCGGGGGCGGCGCAGCACCGCGGAGCCGGAGCATGGAGGCTGGGGCGGCCCGGGGAGCCACAGGTAAGGGGAGTCCAGGGCCATTGCCTAGCCCACCTGCCTTTCCCCTGTCTGCCTCCGATGGCCCTCCCCCGGGTCGGGTTTCAGTGGCTGGGCTGGCCGACAGGCGCTGCAAAACTGAAGGTAAACAGCGCGCCCGCTAGGGGAAGGCGCCTGATCCCTGCACCTGTCGCCTCTGGGGGTTGAGATGGACTGGGAGGTTCTGGCGCTCACCCCCAGAGAAACAGACCCCGACTCTCCTGACCGCCCCAGCGGCCGCCGGGCCTAGGGACTGCTGGCCCCATGCCTTGGTGGCACAGTCTGTGCGACGGGGAGTACATGGTGGGGAAGAAGTCAGTACTGCACCTGTGGCTCCATCCACGGGGACTGCCAGGCACCCCTGAGTATAGCCCGTCTCCAAGAGGCATTTGAGCAAATCACATCTGCCCGAGAACCCCTTTTCTCCAGCAGGGGAGCGTTAACCTAGCAAGCGTGCTTTTCTTTATTTTTTAAAAATATATTGATTTCAGAGAGGGAGAGAGGGAGGAGGAGAGAGAGAAAAAACAAACAAACATCAATGATGAGAGAAGCATGGATCGGCTGCCTCCTGCACACTCTCTACTGGGGATGGAGCCCACAACCTGGGCATGTGCCCTGACCAGGAATCGAACCGTGACCTCCTGATTCGATGCTCAACCACGGAGCCGCGCCGACCGGGCCTCCCCACGTTTTATTTCAAGCAAAGGCTGTTTTATTTCAAGGATCTCTACTGCCTGAGACAAGGCCAGGGACAGCTGCTTCCTGATCCTGTCCTGCCCGGACAGAGTGAATGACCTGGCGGCCAGGACTCGGGGTGGCAGTGGGAGGGCAGTGGGCACTGAGGTGTTGTCTCTTTGACCTTTGGAACCCCTGTCTGCTGGCCGGCCGGCCGGCTGGCTGGCCTGGCCTGGGCTCCTGCCGGCAGCTGGCTCCCTGCTCCTCTGCTGACACCCTCACTGTGGCTCAGCCCGGGGGCCTTCCCGACAGAGGTCATAGGAAGGGCCCGTGCTCTCTGCTGCGCTGGGTAGTTTAGGTTTCCTGCTTCTGGACAGAACTCCATCACGATTGCTATTAGATGCCTAAAGTCCATGTTACTTAAAATCAGGGTTCCCGGGGGTGGGACAGGGCAGTTAGGTGACTGTCAGTAACCACTGAAGGTCTGGGGCCTTTGAGTAACTCAGGATGATGATGATGATGATGATGATGCAGCAGCAGCTGTGATTTGCAAACTCCGTGCTTTAGAGTGCACCCCAGCCTCAGCTGTGGCGTTCCCCGCTCCAAGGCCAGCAGCAATCAGCAGGCTTGAGAGGGGGCGCAGCACGCAGCATGTGTGACTCTGAAGGCCGCTGTCTGTTGAAATCCAGCTTGCCTTGCCCCATCCCCTGCTCTGGCCCACTCCAGCCTTGTCATACTCCGTGCCCGGTCTCTGCCCTCACTTCCTGCTTAAACCAAGGCCTGTTGTCTGTTGATTTCAGAGACAGGAAGGGAGAGGAGGAGGAGAGAGAGAAACATCAATGAGAGAGTCATTGATCGGCTGCCTCCTGCCCTGACCGGGAATCCAGCCATGACCTTCTGGTTCACATGTTGAGGCTCAACTACTGAGCTACGCCGGCCTGGCTAGAAACCTCTTGATGATTCTTTGTTCCTTCTTTTCTCAGCCCGGGGGCTGTTGGCCTCACCCGAGGCTGAGGGCCAGGTGAGGGGGCCTCTGGGAGGGCTGAGAGAGCACGCCTGTCCAAATGAGGCGCGATGGGGGCTCCCCAGGCCTCCACACCCTCCTAGGCCGCTGGGTTCCCTTAACTCGCAGGAATTAAGATAAACGTGCTCTTCCTTGGAAACCACGTCTCTCCCCACTCCTCACAAATTCCACTGACGTGAGAGACAGCCCTGTTCGCTTTATTGCATCGTGCGGGCATACACCCTCCTCCGAGTTCCCGGATGTGCCCTTCAGGGTCAGTGCTTGGGAAGTCCGAGTGTGGAGTCCGCACCGGGTGAGCCCTCCCTTGGCTCCGTACTCCGTCTCCCTGCCCCCTGCTCCGTTCCCTGCAGCTCTGTAAGCTGTGTTTGGTGTGTGTGTGTGTGTGTGTGTGTGTGTGTGTGGATAGAGGGGTAAAATGCCCAGTGAACTGTGGTCATTTGTTTGTTTTGACCTTTATGTTTTCCAGTACTTATTTCCGTGCTGCCGTGTTGAAATTAGAAATCCCCAGGAGGTGTGAGGGGGGGGGGGGGCCCTTAAACTATGCAGAAGGAGAGGTACTGCTTAATGTTTTCCATAATACATGAATATTGAATAAACATCTCATTAAAGTCTTTAAAAAAAATACTTCTGGTAAAAACACTAATAAAACAACATCTGTCCTGCAAAAACATAGCCTCGTTACATGTGGATGCATATCTGTTTTTGATCTTCACCAATAAATACAGAATTAAAAATGAGTTTAAGTAAATAACAATTGAGTGTGAATTTAGCTGAACACAGGTCATCTTGTTTTCATTTCTTGCCTTCTTTTAAATTGAGATTCTCCCTCCCCCCCCATTCTTGCATTCCTTAACTCCATTTTCTCTCTCTCCTATTTTGAACTTTAATATCTATGTTTCTGTTCTTGCAGGGGGACCTGGAAATTTTAGTGTACGTATTAACTCCAATTAGTTCTGAAGTTAATCAGTTCTAAATTTTCTTGGGCTTTAGCATGCTTGGTGTGGTTGGGATTCTAGAATCTGAGGATTGGTGTCTTCCATTAATTCTGGGGGGGAAAATTTTTCAGTCCTTAATTTCTTCACATCTCGACTCTTTATTGTTTTTCTTCTTCTGGAACTTCAGTTATACGCTCCCTGGAGCTCATCCTTCTACTCTCCATGTCTCTAAACCTGCTTTTCTTGTTTTGCTTCTATGCTGCATTCTGGGTAATTCCTTCATACTTTTTTTCTAGTTCATTAGCTACTTAGGACATTCATTGCTAGATCTACTAACTTTCCCTCGAGAATCTTATTGGGCAAATGGAAAAAACAAAAACGTGGCTATTTAAACTTCCTTTTCGTTGTTATTATTCTTGTTAATCCTCACCCAAGGATATTTTCCCATTTATTATTAAGGAGAGTGGAAGGGAGGGGGAAAGACAGAGAGAAACATCGATGTGAGACAGACACACTGATGGGTTGTCTCCCCAAACCCGGACCTGCAACTGAGTCACATGCCCTTGACTGGAATTGAACCTGGGACCCTTCAGTCCACTGGCCGATGCTCTATCCACTTAGCTACACCGGTTAGGGCATCTTTTTGTATCATTTGCCTGAAAGTCAGACTCCCCGAAGTTCAGCTCAGGGAACATTTGTATTAAAAGCCATCAGAGTGACATAAACCTTTGTGTGGGTGGCACAGAGAGGCATCTGCACAATTTTACCATCTCCGATTTGGGACAAGGGTTTATTCTCAGCCGAGGCCCTGACAGGTTGGGAATTGGCCAACGCTAAGTATGTGAGAACAGAGCAACGGGCTCCCTGTCACTCAGCGGCAATGCAACCCCCGCCGCCACCTGCAGACCCTTCGCAGCGCTCCCTCAGCTGCCCCAGCCCTCTGACATGCTCTGCGTCCTGTCTTCCAACTTCTCTTTTTTTTCATGCTTTGCTAAGAATAGTTTGGCAATCAGATCCTCATCAAGAACCAGCGAGAACATCTCAGTGTGTCTCTGCCTCCCTTCTGTTCTCTACTCTCCGGGTGAGGGGACCCGCCCCCCCAAGTACCAGCATCTGCATGTCTGCTGTCGGTCCCTGGCATCATGTCAAAGCGCTCCCCTCGCAGGTGCGTCTTGTCATCTGTCAGTTAGTGTTCCGGAACAAGGGGTCCCTCGTTAAATAAGTTTAAATAAAAAAATGAGTAAGTGCTGGGGTAAGCAGATTCCTTTGCCGCAGAATTGCTAAATGTCCCGGCAGGCACGCGAACTTGGACTCTGAGGTATCCTATACATGCCAGGCACTGCCTCGCGCAACTGCGGGTATTTGCGTGTTTCCCGCTGTGTGCGACAGCCCTGTGAAAATATAAGTGAATGTAATCACGCTTTAAGTTAAAAGTAGTTCTCAGGCCAGGTCAGTGTGGCTCAGTGGTTGGGCATCGACATATGAATCAGGAGGTCACGGTTCAATTCCCGGTCAGGGCCTATACCCTGTTTGCAGGCTTGATTCCCAGTAGGAGGTGTTCAGGAGGCACCTGATCCATGCTTCTCTCTCATCATTGATGTGTATCTCTCTCTCTCTCTTTCCTCTTCTCCATTCTCTGACGTCAATTAAAATACATTTTTTAACAAAACAAAATAGAAGTTCTGTACAAGTGATCTCTACTCTTAACCATTTAAAAAAAAAAAAGCAAATGCTGTTTTATTTTTTCACAGCATCAGCAAGAATTGTTGTTTTTGTAATTTTGAAATGACAATCCCCATTACTGATAAACACAGTGAATTGCAGCCAGCTTTTCCAATGCATAATGCTGTGTGGGAACCTATGGGTAGAAACTTGCAGTAAATTTCTGAAAATGTCTTCATTAATGTTTCTCATGGGAGATACACTTTGCTAAAATGAAAGAATTTCCTTAATCATTGTAGTGAAGCGGTATTTGGAGAGAATATTCAGCAATTTATACTGAATTAATGATTAAGTGCAAGCAACGAATCCTAGTGAAAGTCTTCATTTATTGGCAGTGCTATTTACATAGGGAGGACCAAAAAGGACTAGGAGAGCCTATGAGCATCAGCCTTAGCCGACTCACCAGCAGTGGCTTACCCAGCAGTGGCTGGCTGGTCCCAGTGGGGGGCAGGCCGTGGCTCCGGGGTATGTGTGTGTGTGGCCTGCCTTTCACCCAACCCTGGGCACTCAAGCTTTGGCAAAAGATCCTGAATGATTTAAGTATTTCTCCCAGAATACAAAAATGTAAGTATTTTGCATTTTGGATGACTGCAGCAAACATATGCTTAACGTGAGTTCTTCAATTTGGGGCTCATTTGGGGATTTCCATTTCTTTACAGTCTGCAATGAATTATCATCGCAACTGTGGGCCTCTTTTCGTAAAAGCATCTTACATTGTATTGAAAAGATTACATTCTTTGGGCTTTGGAAAAATATTTCCTGTTTAGTTGGAGCCATTAAAGCCTGTTAGCATTTCACATCTGGACTGGAAACCCCTGCCCCGGGTCTGCCTTCCGTCACCACCAAGTGAGTGGCGGGCCGACTCGGCCTCGAGTGCATGGGTAAGACGCCAGACTCGGTCACTTCCTTGGTCCCTCTGCTCTGCCCACCTGTGCCCTCGTGGTTTTGCTGTTGAACCTCACATCTCCTTGGGGTGGTGCCAACCCTGACATCAGGAATGCCTTTTATTATTATTATTATTATTATTATTAATAATAATAATTGACTTCAGAGAGAGGAAGAGGGAAAGAGAGAAAAACATTGATGAGAGAAATAAGCACCGATTGGTTGCCTCTGTACACGCCCTCACTGAGGGTTAAACCCGCAACCTATGCCCTGACCAGAAATCAAACCCGCCACTTTCTGGTGTACAGGATGGGGATGACACTCGAACCCACTGAGCCACCCGGCTGTAATCACATTTTTCAGTAATGGGGATTGTCATTTTTAAATTATTTAAAGTCTTAATAACAATTCTTGCTGATGCTGTGAAAAAATTAGAAAATAGCATTTGCCATTTTTTTTTAAATGTTTAAGAGTAGATACCACTTGTACAGAATTTTTGTTTTATTTTTTTTAAATGTATTTTTATTGATTTCAAAGAGGAAGGGAGAGAGAGAGAGAGAGAAGCATCAATGAAGAGAGAGAATCATGGATAGGTTGCCTCCTACACGCCCCCTATAGGGAATCTGCAGTGAGAATAAATTGTAAAGTGTTCTTTTGGGTGCTTTTAAAAAAAAAAAAAATATATATATATATATATATATATATAGATAGATAGATAGATAGATATAGATTGATTTTAGAGGAGTAGGGAGAGGGAGAAAGAGAAACATCAATGATGAGAGAGAATCATTGATTGGAGCCTGCAACCCCGACATGTGCCCTTGACTGGAATCGAACTTGGGACCCTTCAGTCTGCAGGCTGACGGTCTATCCACTGAGCCAAACTAGCTAGGGCTTTTTTTTTTTTTTTTTTTTTTTTTTTTTCCCTCTTCAAGAAATAAATAATTTCCCCTTTCACAAAAGAGTCAAACTGTTGTCATTTCTTTTCTTGCCTCCTCGTCCCCCTCGCAGGCATTTACCCGGTGGATGTTTTGGAAGATGACCCCGAAGGTCACCGGGAGGCAGCCCTGGCTTACTATGCCGCGCTGCGGGAAGGGGCGCGGTCCGAGGCTGATGTCTTCTCTCTGCCCACCGGGGAGCAGGTATGCCTGATCCTCCTTGTTGGCGGAGAGCTCTGGGAACTCTCCTATATATTAGAAAGTACAGTGTTAGTGAGCATGTGTTACAGAGTTAAAAGAAGCGCCCTCTGGAGCGAATACTGTACAGTTCCACCTTGAGAAGCAGAAGGGTTCCTGGATGGGGATTCTGGAGTCCCGGATATAAGGCCAACTCTGCGAGGCAGGGAGCCCCACAGCCTGTTGTGAGTGCCATGTCTACCGCTTACCTAGCTGTGTGACCTTGGGCAGGTGTCTTGACCTCTCTGATCCTGGTATTCTCAGCTCCAAAACTGGGGCAGTGAGGAAACTTGCTTTGCACTGTGGTTAGGAGAATTAAATGAGGTACTGCGAGGCCTGCCGCACACTGTGGCAAGCAACCTGCCCGCCTCACTCTTTCCTTATTCTGTTGTACCCTCCTCGGTTTTCAAGACGGACTTTGCCATGGAATGTGTTGATCCTTATGCTCGGGGCACTGGGACTGTGGGCCACAAAGAGAAAGCTTGGCATGCGGGCAGTCCCAGCGTGAGTCAGAGACCCTGAATGCTGCCTGGTGCTCCTCTCATTCGTAAGCAAGCAGGCACCCCGCACTGAGGCTCTGTCCCAGGCGAGCCGGGGGCCACGGATCTCTCCAGGCTGCTTGCAGCGACCCGAGCCAGGGCAGCCGGCAGCCTGAGTGGCATTGTGGGTGGACACCGGGCTCGTCCACAGACTGGCCCCAGAAGGACAGGCCCAGGGAAGCGTGTGGAGGGGAGAGTCTGTGCTGGGTCCCTGCTAAGTCCGTGCTGAGCGGGTGGGCAGGTGACCCAGGAAAGAGGCGGCAGCCAGGGCTCCGTCATGGGACGCTGTTCCCTTTGCATTCGGCCACGCGGGTCAGTTTTCCGGTTAGGTGTTGCCCGCATCCCGTCAGGTTAACCTCCACGTTAGAGCGACCTTCCAGCGAACCCCGGGCTCACTGAGAAGTGACTTCCTGCCTCCTGCGATGTGAAAGAACCCAACGGCCATTTTACCCTCTTTTCCAGGTTAAGCTGGAAGCTCCGTCCGTTCGCTTCTGCACGTTGCACCGGGACGCGCCTCAGCACGAGCTCTTGGTGTTGGTCAGTCCGCAGGACACAGAGACAGGTGGGCAGTCCCTACTGGATTCGAAACTCGGGTTCATGCTTTCCGTCTGCGACGATGGAACCAGACACCCAGGAGGTGGCCGTGGGGAGCTGGGGCTGGACTTAGAACAAGCAGAAGCGGCACATTTTCAGCTTTTAGAGAGGAAACAAGGCATTTTTTCTATCCATGACACGTACTGATTACTTGTATTAAAGACACTGGAGCCCTGGCCAGCGTGGCTCAGTGGATAGAGCATCAGCCGGCAGACCGAAAGGTCCCAGGTCCCATTCTGGTCAAGGGCACCTGCCTGGGTTGGGGGCTTGGTCCCTAGTAGGGATTGTGCAGGAGGCAGCCGATCAATGATTCTCTCTCATCATTGATGTTTCTGTCTCTCTCTCCTCCCTTCCTCTCTGAAATCAATAAATATATATATTTTTTAAAAGACACTAGATACACTCTTGGCCACAGTGACGGAGTTCAGGCCTGATTTTTTTAGATATATTTTTAAATCAAACCGTGACCTCTGGTTCATAGGTCGACACTCAACCACTGAGCCATACTGGCCAGGCATGGATGGTCCTTTTAATAAATTTAAAAACCCAAACCAACCCTTAACTAGTCAGCCCTCCTTGAATGACATCTGGTGAAAGTGTAGGGTTTAGGTCTTTAACTGCAATTTGCAAAGAGGGCCTGATCAGATCTCTCTCTACACACACACACACACACACACACACAGACACACATACAAACTTGCCTTTCGCCTGCGTGTTAGTCTGGGGTTTGCTGTCTGGTGATATCCTTGAACCAGGGGAAGGTATCTCGTTGTCAATCTGAGACTCGGGTACTCAGCTGGCTGTGTGGGGGTTGCAGGCGTGTTGACTGTGAGCCTGGGGTGGCTGAGCTGTGTGTGACGGCTTCCCCATCAAGGTTAGAACATGCATTTCCTTCTAGCAAAACCCGGTCTCCATGAACAGAGGGTCTATGATAAACACCAGGCCTTCACCATGGCCTTGAACTTGGACTCCAGCTCCAGGCTAGAGACAAGGAACAAATTAGTAACACTGCATGCCCGCAGGAACCCCTCGGCGAACAGATTGTCAGACACGCCCCGAATGTCGTGTGCCGACTTGAAGAACACATCCAGATTCCAGCAGGCCGCTCTCCCCCTGCGCACCCCCCCTCCCCCCGCCTTTTTTCAGCATTTAATAATATTCGGGGTGTAGGTCTTTAGCTATAGTTTGCATAACGTTAACATATGACCGACTCTGGCGAATCTGTTTCCTATCAATTCCTTAATTTGTTGGTTGTTTTCAAGAATGTAGTATAGTAAATATCCATCAGCTCCGAGAAGGCTCGCCCCAAACCTCTCCTTATATGGACGACAGGCTTTAAACAGAGTTTCCAGATGCTTCCCCGAAACCGCGGGGGCTCTGCCGCGGTAGCTGCGATTTCTGCGAGATTCCCAAAAGGCGTCTCAGGTTCCCCGCCCCTCGCTCCCTCTCCGTTGGTCTCCAGAATCAGACACTGTGTGTAAGCGTGCCTCCTTAGCTTGAAGCCGGTGGACTTGGCAGGGGCCCGAGGTGGCACAGCGCCTCGGCACAGCTTTCAACGTGTGTCTTTTCACCGCGTGCTTAGCCGTGACCGTGGAGGTCGCCCGCTGGCTGCTCTGAATTGCCTGGAGCTGTTGTATTTGTAAAGGCGGAGTGTGTGTGTGTGTGTGTGTGTGTGTGTGTGTGTGTGTATGTGTGTGTGTGTGTTCATGGTTAGATGGAAATGAAAGGAGAAGAGCTGATCCATAAGCCCCAGTGTGATAAGCTGGTCGAGTCCATCCCAGGGACTGACTCCCCATAACCCGCTGAGCAAAGGAAAAGCATCCGTGCTGCGAGTTTCCTGGCTCAGCGCCGACTGCTGGTAAGACGTGGGCACTGCGGCTTCCCAACCCCCTTAAGAAGCTGGGCTGGCGCTTCCCAAACAGGTGGTCTGAGAGGCACCCGCCCTGGACCCCCTTTGAGCCTCCTAGTTCCAAGCTCCCGATGACACCATTGCTCCTCCTGGCATGTCAGGAGGGATCCAGTTGCCTACATCTTCTAGAATCTTCCCTTCCCAGAGGGTGTTCGGTGGATCCTCCTTAGCTCGCTCACTGGGGAGACAGGGGAGGGCAGGGGAGGTGGGGGGCTGAGGGACAGAAAGGACGCAGGGCTCCCGGAGAAGGGGGGCTGGGGGACTGGGGGTTGCCACATGCAGCCTCCCCACCCCAACCCTCGATTAGACTGTCCCTCCCCCCCAGCCCCCCACAGCCCTCCTCCAGGACGCCCTGTGCCCGAACATAACGCTCTTCCTTCAAATGGCTGCTCAGTTTTTTTCCGTGTCTGGTGATTGCATGTCATATGGTCCCTGAGACAAACAAGCAGGGAATCGAAAAATGATGGCTTTTTCTTGGAAAAGCGTTCCCGTTACAGGCCTCGGCGACGGCAGAGCGAAGGCAAACATTCGGAGCAGGCTGTCCTGGGCCTGGCGGGATTGCGACACCCAGGGCCCGGGGCCAGGCCTCCCCGGGGGGCTGCGTTTGGGGCAGGTGGAGGTGGTGGGTCAGGAGGGGTGGTGGGTGGAGAGTGAGGGGTACCCCTGGGAACTTCAGAACCGGGGGGCCCTTTCTGTGACGACCCAAAAGGGTATTCATGCTGGAAGCAGAGCATTCTGTTTCCCGGGGGGCTGGGAGGGGCCAATGGGAGGGCCGTTCGCAGTGACAGCTCCGTCCTCCGGGAATACCCATTGGCTACGGTTCCCTCTTTGTCCCCTGCTAACTTATGGCCCGGAGTTGGGTTTAAACGTAGGAGAAACAGCCTCCCACCAACAAAGTCATTCTTCCAGGCGACCGGTGGTATTCGGAGAGCAGGGACGGGCCAGGAAAGTATCCTGAGTGTCAGGGATGGATTCCGAGCTGACGCTCATATCCAGCTGCCTGCTGGCCACCCTCCCCTATGCGTGTCTGCGTGTGTGTTTATCCAAGTGGCTCAGTGGTGAGTGTCGACCTATGGACCCACAGGTCAATGGTTTGATTCCCGGTTGGGGCACAGGCCTGGGTTGTGGGCTTGACCCCCCAGTGTGGGGCGTGCAGGAGGCAGCCGATCCATGATTATCTCTCATCATCAATGTTTCTCCCGCTCCCTTTCGGAAATCAATAAAAACATATTAACTTAAAGAAAGGATGGAGCCGGAGTCTGGGGGTTGGAGGTGTCTCGAGGCTCCTGAGGTTTTGCAGCCTGGGCTGTCCGCAGCTCTGCCTGCTCCCCAGCCCGCAGGCGCTCGCTGTGCGCGCCCTGGCCCGGCCCCACGAGGTTAGACCCCCTTCCTAGTGAGACTAGCTTTGGTGTGGGTTTCCCTCCGCCCCCACATCTTGTAGTCGAGCTGTACCTCCAGATCCAGGCACCCCATCTTGCCCCATCTTCCTTGCGTTCCAATCGAGGCTCATGGCGGCCACATTGCTCGCTGCTGGAGAACCACGGGGGGGGGGGGGGGGGGCGGATGCTACGAGCACGCTGCGAGCCAGATGTTCCCTTCCCCGTGGCAGAGAGGCATCTGGGGAAGGGCTCCCTCTAAGGAAGACATCTGCGCGGAAATGGCAGCCCGCGTAATGCGATGTGACAGTCGCCATGTCAGCGCGCGTGTTTCCCGTCCCTGGGATTATTGACGGGCCGGGCCGGCGCTGCGGGAGGCCCCGCAGTCCTCCGGACGGACGTGTGCTTTGCTCTTTGGAAGATGGCCCGTCGCTCTGGTTTAACTGTGCTGGGTTTTTTTTGGGGGGGGAGGACTACATATTTCTCAGATTTGTAATGGGGCCGTGGCAGGGAGGGGGAGCCCGGGGCCGGGGGAGCTGTGGAGGCAGCAGGGGGACTAGAAGCCTCTTCTGTTGTGATTGAGGAAGTTTTGATCACGGGCCAGTCCATGGACCACTCGCAGTCAGTGTGTGGAGATAAGGCCTGTGCGTGCGTGTTCATGCTTGTGTGTGCACACACTGTGCTCATGCATGTGTGTTTAGCCGTGTGTGTGTGTGTGTGTGTGTGTGTGTGTGTGAGAGAGAGAGAGAGAGAGAGAGAGAGAGAGAGGACTCCCTCCTCCTCGGTTCCTGGGATGGGAATGGGCTTCTCTGTCTCTGCTCAGCTCCGGCTGTGTGTCACCTGCCTGCTGGCCACCCTCGCCCAGAGACGCCAGAGCCCAAGCTGGGGGCCTCCCAGGGACGCTCTCCCACTACCCCCTGGGTCCTTGGGCCACTTGGGCTCCCAGCTCGACCCCGCACCTTCCGTGCCCCGCCCCGCACTGGAGGGCCGGGTTAGTCTCTTCCTGTTCCGGCTGCCAGCGCCCAGGACGAGGACGGGCTGGGACAGCACGTTCACGCTTCCGGGAGCTGAATTCCGTGGCTCGTGCGGAGCCTCCGGGCAGCCGGGGCCCTGGGAGTTGGCCTTCGGGACCCCGCTGTCTGTACTCGTTTGGGGAACCTTGGAGCGTCACGGAACGAAATCCGTTCCTGGCATCTGCTCTGTGGCCTCATCACCTGTCCCCCAGAGGGAGAAGGAAATTAAATTAGTTCAGCAAGGCTGCCCTCCCTGGCGAGGCGGGCCCAGCCCATGGCTGTCACCGCTGCGCACGCTGTCGGCTCGGGTACCTGGTGTCTGGAGCCAGGGCGCTGATCAGAATCCCATTTTCCCTGCAAAACCATCTTCTGACTCTGCCATCCTGCTGGCCCCGGGGTCTCAGCAGCCCTAGGCGGGGTCTGCAGCGTGTCAGCCCAGCTCTGCGCCCACCCGCCTCGTCCAGCCCCACAGCCTCTGTGCCAGGGCTGTGCCGCATCCCTGCTTCCTGTCGCCTCAACTGGGTGTCCTGCTTTTCTGACCACACGCTGCCCTTCTCCAGAGGGCTGGTTCTACTTCCCAAGAGCCATCATTGTTGTTTTTAAATATATTCTTATTGATTTCAGAGAAGGAAGAGGGGGGGGGGAGAGAGAGAGAGAGAGAGAGAGAGAGAGAGAGAGAGAGAGAGAGAGAGAAACATCAGTGAGGAGAGAGAATCATGGGTCGGCTGCCTCCTGCACGCCCCACACTGGGGATGAGCCCGCAACCCGGGCCTGTGCCCTGACCGGGACTCGAACCCTGACCTCCTGGTTCCTAGGTCGACGCTCAACCGCTGAGCCAGGCCAGTTTGGAGGACGGTTTATTTGAGGCCTGTTCTCCGTTGTTCGGTAGCAGCTTAAGATTCGCTTTGAAAGCAGTTCCGTCTCTTTGGTGACAGCGTGGGAGACTACTGAATGCCCTGCCCCCACCGTGGCACTTCCCAGGCAGCGCCCGGACACCGAGGCCTAGCAGCTCTCCTGTTTGAACGTCCTAGGACAGCCAGCATCTGCGTGACAGCAACGCTCTGTTAGCTAATTGGACGTCTCTTACTGATCCATCTTGTTAAGCAAGAAGCAGAATCCTTGGGGCTTTATAAGGCTCCTGTGCCTTCCAGGAGGTGCCATTCTGAACATGAATTTTGTGGAATTAATAAGGCAGATGTCAAGCATTTAATTGGCCCTTCTCTCCCAGCATGCTCCATCCATCTGGGGACTGGGATTGGGTTGGTGCAATTCGCCAGTGACGTGCAACTGACATGTGGATTAGATGCCCGCTGGTCTTTGGCGAGGAAGGGCCAAGTTATGTTTAGTAACTGGCTGATACCACTGGTCTTCACAGAGCTAACCACCAAGCTTCCTCAAAGGGCAGAGATACTTAGGGAGGACGGTGGCGGCAGCTTACCCGAAAGGCCCACAACATCTGCTTCAGCGTCAGGGGCTTGGTATTCAACGTAGTAGACTTCTGTTTTCTCCCCCATGCTTCCATTTTCCTCCCAGTCAGCTGCCAGAGTCTGACTGGGAGGATGTATCTTCTCATTTTGTGGCTTCTGGACCCCCTGGGCTCAGACACTTGGCTTGAGAAGCAGGTTTCAAAATGGCAAGAAGCCCAGTCAGCGTGGCTGGGTGGTTGAGTGTTGACCTATGAACCAGGAGGTCACAGTTCGATTCCTGGTCAGGGCACAGGCCCAGGTTGTAGGCTTGATCCCCAGTGGGGAGCATGCAGGAGGCAGCCGAACCATGATTCTCTCTCATCATTGATGTTTCTATGTCTCTCTGCATCTTCCTTCCTTTCTGACATCAATAAGAATATATTTAAGAAAATAAAAATGGCAGTATAAGGGGTATAGAGAAAACACCACAGGAGAAATAAACGGTGGTACGTCCATTCGTTGGGAATAGTACTCGGCGCTGAAAAAGGATGTTGGGAACTCAGCCATGAAAAGACACGGAGGAACCAGAAATGCCCACCACCCGTAACCTTTCCCTTGAACGGCAATGCGCTGGCGATGTGCGTGTACCTGAAGGCTTTCTCTTGGCTTTCTCTCCAGTCGTGGCTGTGTACCTGAAGGGCTCCTGGTGGGCCACCGAGGACGTGCTGAGGACCTCTGACCCCGCCAGAGACGGCCTGATGGAGGTGAGTGCTGCTGGTGTGGAATCATCGTGCTATTACCATGTAAATTCCCCCGACCCTCTTAATTCCATGTTGTTTCTTAGCTAGCTCTTCTCCATCAGCTACCCAAAAAAAAAAAAGCCTGCTTCATGTTCTTTCTGTTCCCATAAGTTAGTGGCCCTAATTGAGGAACGTTTCTAAAAAGTCAGCATCTCATTCCCCACATTTTTTCCCCGCCCCCCCCCCCGCCCCCCCCCCCCCCCCCCCGCCCCCTCGTCATGAACCTGCACAGATCAAATGCATTTTCTTTCTCTCCTCTTCTGCTGCCAGCTTTCGACTGGATGTCGGCTGGAAGTTGACAATCATAACCTCCCACATCGTTATGCTTAACTGTGAACTTGATTTGGCCGTCGCTGTCTGAGATACCAAATCGGGGTGGCTTCTCAGAATTGGCTGGTGTGGCCCGGCCAGTGTGGCTCAGTGATGGAGCATCGACCCAGGAACCAAGAGGGCGCCGGTTGATTGCCGGTCAGGGCAATCACCGGGTTGCAGGCTCGAGCCCTAGTAGGGAGCCTGCAGGAGGCAGCCGATCCATGATGCTCTTCTGATCAATGTTTCTATCGCTCTGACCTCCCACTTCTTCTCTCTCTAAAAATCAATTTAAAAAAAACAAAAAACACTCACATATTTAAAAAAAAAGACTTTAGCCGGTGAAGTTTTCACAAATCTTTTTCTCATCTAAGATTTGGCTCCAGATAAAGGTGAAATATTTCACATTCTGGGCCAATTAATAAGTTTATTGGCTCTGAACACTTTGTACCATTTGCTGGGATTCTGCAAGCTGCTGCCTTCTTATGAGCAGAGCAGTTGGAAAACAGACTAATGCTTTAGACACCACTGAGGTGGTCTTATCCCTAGACTTGCTAAGGAAACTGAGGCTCAAGGAGATTGTGAGATGCAAATATCGGCCAAGAAGCCACAGCCACAAATGATGATGACGATGATGATGATGATGATGATGATGAAGAAAATGTAAGGGTCAAGTGTTAAATACAACACCCAGCCCCGCCAGCGTGGCTCAGTGCTTGAACATCAACTTACCAACCAGGAGTTCACGGTTCGATTCCCGGTCAGGGTACATGCCTGGGTTGCAGGGGGCAGCCTATCAATGACTCTCATCATTGATGTGTCTATCTCTCTCCCTCTCTCCCTTTCTCTCTGAGATCAATAAAAATATATCTTTAAACACACACACAAAAACCCCAACATCCACAGTTGTCTGAAACTCCCCTTTCCCAGAGTCTCAGTTCTAATGGGTGACATGCAGGAGGCAGCCGCTGGCCGGCTCAGCAGGTGCAGAGGCCCGGCCTGTCCGCGGGCCTGCCTGCCTGTCTCTGCCGAGTCCCCAGCCGGCTGCCATCGCCCTCTGCAGTGAAGCAGGAAACCACCTGTCCTCTCTGAGCTTCAGGTTCCTCACCCAGCAGGTGGTGGGAACCGGATGGCAGCAGGCGGAACCGACGGGTGTCAAGGTCACGGGAAACCATGCACACCGTGGCCTCGGGCATGAAAAGAATCCTGGGCGGATCGGTGCCGAGGGCAGGACTCATCGCATCTGCTTCCCCCTCCCGCCTCACTTGCTCTTTTCTGCTTTCCTTCCAAGGTCCAGTCCTTTGGGGAAAGGATCGTGCTGTTCATCCTCAACGTGGTCGTCTTTGGACGGCTGGAGAGGAGCCTGGATGACGACACCATGTTCTTTCTGCCTCACTCCGCGAAGGAGCAGGCTAAAATCCTGTGGCGGGACAGGGCAGCGGTCGGGTTTTACACAACCAAGGCGAAAGGTGAGGGGCCGGGCCGGGCCCCGCCATCCAGGCGCTCTGGGCCAGCCGTCGCCACCCGGTGGTCCGTGAGGCCCGCAAGGTTGGCCACCGCTGCTCTGGGCGACCTCCTGCCTCCGAGGGGACGTCTAGCCTCTCGTGGGGAGACCAATCAGTGTGTGTCTCTCTCTCATCGGCGCTTCTCTCTCTGTGTCTCTCCCCCCCTTCCCTTCCGCTCTTTCTAAGAACCAATAGGAGAAATGGCCTCCGGCGAGGATGAACAAAGCTGAAATAGCGTGGCTGACAGTCGGTCAGCAGGAGAACTGGCGGGTTGGGGGGGGTGGCCTCGGCTCCGGGGGCGGGTTTGTGCAGACGGCGCCCGAGACCTGGCCTTGCAGGTGTGCAGGGTCCCGGCAGGCGGGTGCGGGCCCGGGGGACAGTCTGTGCCTTGGTTTCCGCCCAGGCAGCCTGTGCGGCGACGGCACGGGCACGTGCTACCTGCTGCCCGTCCTGGACACCGCGTTCGTGCGGAGGAGCCACCGGGGCCGGGGCCTGGGCGTGGCCATGCTGCAGGACTTCTGCGGGACCTTCGGGGACGACGAGGCCCTCGGGGTCAGCTGGCCCATCTCTCCTGCCATGTACCGAGGTGAGCCTCTCACACACACACACACACACACACACACCCGTGTCCTGGAGACGCGTGTGGGCGCCGTCACGTCATTCCAGGTGGCACACGCGGCTGGCCTCTCCCTTCTGAGAACCCGCTCTTGACTTGAGCACAAAGGAGCCTGTGTCACCAGCAGGGCCCCTCTCCTCAGTCTGCAGGAGGTTCCTGCTGGCCCATCCGGAGGAGCGGGCGCGCCTGTGGGAGGTGGAGGCCCCGGGAGCCTGGGGCCAGCGAGGCAGCATCTGGCTGAAGGTCCAGCTCCAGCAGGCGGGGCCCCGGGGCCCGGAGTCGGCGTGAAGCGTGCGCGCGGGCCTCCTTACCCTCAGGTCTCCGCCGAAGCCCAGGTCCCTTTACAGGACGGAGTCAGCCCGCGGGGGCCGCCGGTGCTGGCCTCGTCCTCCCTCCCCCCTCCCTCCCTGAGTGAGCCAGACGCCCGCCCCCCGCGGCAGCCCCAGAGCGGATCGCTGCGACCCGGAAGCCATGAATGTCCTTGTCCAGCGGGAGAGTGGTTGGGACATGCTATTTCAGAAGACACGCAGGGTTGACTGCGAAGAGCTGGCCGCCTGCACCCCGTCCTCGGGGAGAATCAGAAAAAGGGCTTGGCCCAGCCCGCGCGGCTCACTGGTTGAGCTTCGATCTATGAACCAGAAGGTCACGGTTCGATTCCGGTGAAGGCACATGGCCAGGTTGTGGGCTCCATCATCCCCAGTAGGGGGCGTGCAGGGGGCAGCTGATCCACGATTCTCTCTCATCACCAATGCTTCTGTCCCTCCCTCTCCTATCCCCTCGGACATCAATAAAAAGATATATTTAAAAGGGGCGGGGGGGGGTGTGGAATCCCATAAACAGCATTCTGCAAACGCGGCGCTGGTCTTTCCATGGGCAGTGTGGGGTGACGTCGTGGGGAGGTGTCCTTGTCTACAGACTCACGCCCTGTCTTCAGTTTGGGGTGTTACCACGGAGATTGCCGGTGGGGTTCCCATGGGGGTGTTTGCCTGGTGGCTCCGACGGGAGGAGGGAGGGAAGGGAAGACCTTTAGCCAAAGGGCAGCGCAGGGCGGGACAGACGCACCCTCTGTGGGCCTCCCCGTTGCTTTTTGCCAGTATCCCTCCCGCCTCTCCCGCCTTGCAGGCTGTTACAGCTCAGCCCTAAAGGGGAGGCCCGGGGCAGGGTCGGATGGGTGCGGGGCCTCCAAGCTGCCGGTGTGGGGCTGCGGGGAGACTTGGGACGTGCTGATTAAACCCACTGGCCAAGGGAAAGCGTTGTGCCCTGTGCCCATGCCCGTCAGTATCAGAGCCACCCCCTGAGGCTGCGGGAGCTTGTTAGAGGCGGCGGCCGCTGAGGCCTGGCTCCGTCCCCCTCCCCCCCCCCCCCCCATTTCCCTCGGCCGGTGACAGAGCGCCTGGAGTTTATTGGTGATAATAGTGATCCTTTGGGCTTTTACGGGCCTTCCAGCGAGAAGGCTTAATGGGTCTTTACAGACGTGAATGGGGGAAGCAGGCACTTGGGAAGGAGGCCATGGCAGGGCTGTGGCTGGGATGCTAATGAGGCGGCTCCGAGGCTCGCCCTGTGGCATCGGGCGCTAGGCTGGCAGGCAGGCGAGCCTCCTGGAGCCCCCGCTGAGCTGGCTGCTGGGTTTGTGGGCAAATGAAACCCGCAGCCCGCAGCTGTCCAAGGTCGCAGTTCCTTGGAGCTGGGGGTGGAGGTGACTGATGGCTCGCTTATCCGGAATGGAAGCGTGGACACCGCGTAGGTGGAGGGGGCACAGGGCGAGGACGGATCTGCATAATGGGGAGATGGCGTCCTCTCAAGAGAATTGCATGGGGGTAGGCAGGTGTAGGGGCGGGAGGGGGAATCTGTTATTTCAGGATCCGAGTTGGCCCGGCCTGGCCAGCAAACCTAGCTGAAGTCATACACCAGAGCTGTCACTTTAACTCAGGCCGAGATTCACCAACTCCCTCTTTAAATCCGCAAATGAGGCGACTCTGACGGGGAATGTTCCAGAAGCACGCATGAGCCCTTGAAGGAAGAAGAGGCATCATTATAATCAGGGTGTAATCAGATTATAGAGGCTCTTCGTTAAAAAGGTTTTTAAGTTAAGGTCCTTCACTGCCTGTGAGATCAACGCTGGTTCCCAGTTCCCCCGGCTCGGCTCTGCCTCCCAGGGCCAGGAGGGTCTCAATTCACTCGGGGGGCGGGAGGAGGGGGTATTCGGCCCCCCAGCTTCACCCTGCAGCGGCTTTGTCCATCAGCGCTGACATTTCCGGGCCGTTGAGGTGGTGAGGGCCCAGACGCCCCGCACTTCCTCCCTCGTCGGCTTCTCCCTCCGTGGAAATGGGCGCGAGGAAGGAGCCCATGACACGATCCGTGGGTCGCCCAGCAGTGCAGACTCCGGGGTCTTCTCTTCCCGGAAACCATTAGACCACCCAGTGTGGTTTTAGTTTTTAACCAGTTTTTCTTGGAGTTGCTTTATTGACTTATTCTGGTCTCCCGGCTCTATCCTTTGTCCCTTTATCCCGGAGCGTGATTTTGGAGGTTCCTATGGTGTCCTGTGCCTTAGAAATAAGCAGGAAAACAGTGGAGCCAATAGTATTTTATTTTATTTTGAGAGCATGGAGGTGAGGGAGGAGAGAAACATCAATGGGAGAGAGACACATTGATTGGTTGCCTCTCGCACATGCTCTTGACCTACACACCCCAACCGGTGCTGGGGATCGAGCCTGCAACCCAGGTGTGCGACCTTGACCAGAATCAAACCCAAGGCCCTACTGTCCTAACCACTGAGACACACCAGCCAGGGCCCGATAGCTTTCTATATGGAAGTAAGGCTTGGCCATTCCTCGGCCTTCCAGAGGGAAACTGGTCTTCCCTCCAAATGCTCTCAACTCTGTTCCTGTTCCATTTGTGGACGGGGCTTTTAAAGTTTGCACGATCCCGCCTGTGGTAACATCTGGGGCTTATCATGGACGTGGAAGTATTTATGGGGTAATTCTGATCTTTTGAGAGGAGTTTGTGGGACATGTCTTTCTCACTACACTCGGTTGCCTACGAAGCCTTTGAAACTTGACCAATAGGATCATAACTCTGAGCTGGCACTCCCCGGCCAGCTGGCACATACGTAGGCTTCTCTACTCGGGGAGATGAAATTGAATATGCCAACAGTTGTTTTACAGAAACGTTGCTGGAGGCAGAAGGTAATTGCACACAGCTTTAAAAATTAATGTTTTCATTCTTGAGCTAACAGTTTTGCTTTTTTTTTTTTTCAGGTGAATTTTTAATAGATTCAATTGCCATCCACAGGGGAAATATTTTTCTGCCATTTATACCACATTTTTAAAGCTGGGGGGAGTGTATAAAGGACGTGTGGACCGCCTGAGCTGGGAGTGGGGCCATTTTCTTCATCTTGTCTCAGCTGGTCCTGGGGAGCTGGCTGGTACACAGTGCGACAGCAATAGCGATTTAATGGCAGATTTTCTGCTGGGAAGTGCGGAGAGCAACCTCCAGGCTGGATGGGTTTTCCTGTCTCATGCTGCTCTCTGGAAGGCTCTGTCTCCCTCTGGTGGCCATTGTAGCCCACTGCATCCTGCATGACAACTTGTGGTGTTTGCCATTGACCATTGGGTTGCTTCTCAGATTCTTAGCCTTGAGTTCAAATTTGTGCATTAAACACACACACACACACACACACACACCCATTAATGAACTTTCACTGGTTAGGAATAAAATGCAAGTGAGCATTTAACAGCAACTAATATACTTTAGTCCATAACCCAGAAAACCAATTTCATACATCAGGAAAGGTAGAAAAATGATACTGGGTGACCTACTTCATTCATTCACTCATATATTTGCTCATTCGTTCCATTGATTGCTGTTACTGGAGCACCTTCTGACACTAGGCATTGTCTGCAGTGACAGGGATGCATAGTGAGTAATGATTCTCATCGATGTTTCTTTCTTCCTTTTTACCTCTCAGAAATCAATACACACACACACACACATATACTCTGAGTGGCCAGATTATTATGATCTCTGAACGCATAATAATCTAGCCACTCTGTGTGTGTGTTAGAGGCCTGGTGCATGAATTCGTGCATGAGTAGGGTCGAGCCAACCTGGCCAGGGGGAGGGGCCAAGGGCAGTTGGCCAGCCTGCCTGTTGGGTAGGACTCCTGGTCAAGGGGACAATTTGCATATTAGCCTTTTATTGTATAGGATATACACTGAGTGGCAGGATTATTATGTGTTCAGAGGTCATCATAATCTGGCCACTCAATGTGTGTGTGTGTATGTGTGTTTGTAGAGGAAGGAAATTGACATATACAACATGAATTTACTTTAAGGACATTATGCTAAGTGAAATAAGCCAGTCACACAAAAAGCATTCTCCTTGTATGAGGTATCCACTCAAATTCATAGAAACAAAGTAGGAGGGGGCTGCCAGGGGCAGGAGGGAGGAATGGGAGTCACCGAGTTTAACAAGGACAGAGTTTCAGTTCGGCAAACCAGTGTGAATGTCCTTCCTGCTGCTGAACTGGACGTGTGAGAAATGGTTCACATGCATTGTATTATACATTGTGTATTATAATTAAAACGTGCTCTTTAATAGGGCTGTTATAAAATGCTTAGAACGTGGAGTGTACAAATTCATAGCTCTCATGTTCTTACCACCACTTCCCCAAGCATCACGGTGAGAGCCGCCCACCGTGAGGCCAAACTCCCAGCAAGACTGGGCGTCCCAGCACCGCCCCCCATTCCTCCATCAGCCTCCCCCGCCCTCACTTGAGGAATCAAAAAAAAAAAAAAAAAAAAAAAGGCAGCTTCACGCGCTTTCCCAATAGGTTTATTCCAGAGCAGTGCTGCAGCGATGCTGACTCAGAACCCCGTCCGTTTCTAAAACACGAATAACGGCTTCATCTCCCTCCCACAGGCAAAGGAACAGGAGCCGCTGCCCGGCTGTGCGTCTAGAGTCTAGACTGTCGAGGAATCCAGAACACGGAGCTGGAGCCGCGCCAGCCGGGCCGTGGCTCAGCCGCTCCCCGCGCTGCAGACGGGAAGGAAGGAGATGGAGTCTGCTGGGCCTGCAGCCCGGGCACGGGACTGTGGCTGTGGGTCTCCTCCCGGCCCCGCCGCTCCGCTCAGACCCCCTGAGCACCCGCAGCCGCCTCCGCACACAGCAGGGGGACTGGGGTCACCCGGCGTGGAGAGCGGCGAGCACCCGGAACCTCCCCACGGGACCTGCTCCACCTGCTGGAGCAGCCGAGCGAGGAGTTAACCCTGAGCCAGGGCCAAAGTCCTGCCACCGGGGCGTGTCCGGGCGTTACCCCGAAGCGGCCGACACGGATCCTTCAGGGACAACAGCGGCTCACGTGGACCCGGGCCTGCGTGTGCCGGGCACCGTGCTGCGTGCCGGCATTCCTCCTCATACCCACCCTGAGGTAGGTCAGCCCATTGTCCCCACGTGACAGGCTCCCGAGAGAAGCCACACAGGTGCCCAAGGTCTCAAAGCTACGAAGTGACAGAGGCTCAGGGGTCTGATGGACCTGAGCTTTGTTACCCCTGTACCCCAAATGGAAATTTGGAGGAAACCCAGCCACCACTGTGATCATCAAAGTGCCTGAAGGAGGGCGGGCTCACTCACCACTGCCAGAGCCCCAGCCAACACGCACCCCATTCCCCCAGGGGTGGGAGTGACAGCCTGGGACAGTCCCACGGCCCTGGTGCTGGTCCACTGGACATCTCCTGCTGTCCGTAAAGTGCCATCAGCAAAGCCAGGGGCTTGAGGGTGACTACAGCCCAGGAAAGGGCTGGCTATGGGGACGGGACCAGGTGACGTGCCCAGTGCCCTCCTGGCCCCACTCCCCGACCGGAGGCCACCCCGATCCTCTCCTCCCTCACGCCCTCCCGTCCTGTGCCTGCCCCTGCGCCCCGCTGGCGCCTGGGCCCAGGTCCTCGGGCCAGTACTGGTCCTGCATGTACTGCTCCACGTCCGGGCTGCTGTCGGGCTCCCTGTCCTCGGGGCACGCCCAGAGGCGGCTGGCCTCCTGCTCCCACGGCCCCTCCACCAGCCGGTACAGCTCCATGGCCGTCACGGCGTCTTCCACGGACGAGTGTCCGTGCCGGCCCACCTGCGGACGAGAGCCATGCGTCACTCCAGGCCAGACGGCAGGATGGCGGTGTCCACAGCGTGGGTGTTCCAGGCAGAAGCGCGGGAACCTCAGCCATGGCAAAGCCAGATTCTCGCTGGTTCCCTCAAATGTAAACGAGATAAAAATCGCCGCCCTGGGCTTGAAGAGCAGGGGGACATGGAGGCGACGGACAGCAGGAGCAAGAGTTAGGAGCTGCCCTACCCAAGGCTTCATCTCTGATTGCAAAGGCAGGCACCGAGCCTGGAGCTGGGGGGACAGACCCGGAACGGGGAGCCTGTAAGAGGTGTACCCCGGGAAGAAGGGGGCTGCGGAGGGACCCCCCAGTGCTCGTGGGGCCCCCCTGCAGAGGTTAGGCCTGCTTGCTTCCCCCCAACACACCAAACACACACAAGCACCTGGATTTTCTTGTGCAGCAGCTGCTGGGCCAGTTCCTTAAGCGAGACGCGGGCGCGGGTGTGCAGGCCGGGCTGGCTGAGGAGGCTGGGGACGTAGGTGGTGTCCCGGGTCTGGCTCCGAGGGTGCACGTACTTGAGGGCCTTGAAGTCATTGTGCAGGGCATGTCCCACCACCACCTTGCCCTTGAGGAGCTTGAGGATCTGTGGGCGGGGAGGGGAGTCAAGGAGGCCCCACTGTGGGCGGCCCAGCCCGGGGCGCAGATCCCCCTGGAGGGAGGCAGCGCGGACGGGGCAGCCAGGGGCTCAGTCTACCCCGCTGCCAAGTGCGAGTCCAGACCTGTACCAACTGCTTAAATAGACAGGGTCGCCCGGCCAGTGTGGCTCAGTGGTTGAACATCAACCTATGAATCAGTAGGTCATGGTTCGATTCCCGGTTAGGGCACATGCCCGGGGTTATGGGCTCGATCCCCAGTAGGGGGTGTGCAGGAGGCAGCTGATCCATGATTCTCTCTCATCATTGATGTTTCTGTCTTCTCTCCCTCGCTCTTCCTCTGAAATCAATAAAAAAATATTTTTTAAAAAATGCAAAATGTCCCAACATGACCGTTACATTAGAGCACGATTTGAGAACGTGTGATTTTACCCCTTGGGAAACACTAAGTGAATGCAGGAGGCCACACTCGGTGAGCTGAGCCTCCGGGGAAGGCACACCCCTCAGACACCCCCCAGGGAGCTCTGGTCACCTGTGTGAGGCCACAGCCACCTCACCTGTGTCCCCACTTCCCCTGTGATTTCAGGTGACTTCCTGGATCACTTCATCGAGAAACAAGCTCAGCCCCTCTGACAGCTGCTCCACGAGGAAGCTTCCGGTCTCTTTCAAGGTAAAGTGCCGCCCTTATTGGGTGCGTGTCGGTATTGGTTGTGTGCATGCATTTCTTAACCGTTTAACATTGCCAAACTGGGTACCGCTGTCCGGTGTGCAGGCCAGGCCTTTTTATTTTTGCTGCGTCGCTGTGACCTGTTTTGAGTGTTGTGTCCCTAACCCCATTTCCCCATAGTCTGAGGTTTTAGTGCCAGTTTACTCAGCATGATGAGGTTCAGGCCCACGCTCCAGAGCCTCCGCAGGCGTAGAGACCTAAGGAATCAGAATTCCCAGAGGGATCTGGGACAAGGAGCCGAGATTAGCAAGGCCTGAGTGTTCCTTATGGCGCGTCTGGGGATTCCTGGCACGTCAGATGGTCCCAACCATTCATTCATTTTTTTTCAAAGCCCTGAAAAAGGGACGTAAGGAAATATACCACAGTACTGACACCTGACGGGCAGCACTGTCTGTGGGCCTGAGGAATGTCGTAGCGATGTGATGCTTTTGTGAGAAAATGGAGAAGGTAAACAGCCTCACACCGCGCGGCTGGCACGGCTCTCCTCGGCGATCCGCATACACAGGTTGGACAGAGGAATCCCTTGTTTGGAGAAGTGAAACGTTCCCGAGCTCTCGCTTCCAGTGGCTCAGTGGTGACTCAAGCCCAGGGCCCGTTCCCACCCGTCCCCGACCCCGCAGGCGCCGCCGCCGGCCTCACCTCTTTCTGGGCCGCCGGGAAGGGGATGGCCTGGCGCATGTGCTGCCGGGTGATGCCGCTCCAGCGGGTGCGGTAGTCCACGATGGGCATCTCGGGCCGGATGTACTTGTCGTACAGGACGTCGCCATGGTAACTCACCACGGAGCAGCGGGCCAGCTCGCTCACCCGCCCGCAGGGCCCGGTGCCCACCATCTCGCAGTCGATAGCCACGCATCTGCTAGGCCAGGGCCCCGCGGGTTCCCTGGGGGAGGCCTTTCTGTGGCCCCGGGCACCTCCAGAGTCAGCCCTGGGGCCCTCGGTGCCTGGCGGTGCCTCCGGTGGCACGGGCGGTGGGGAGGGTGCTGGCTCCGGAGGGGAGCTCTGCAGCCCCTGCTCCTGCAGCAAGGCCTTGCGGGCCAGGAACCGCTGGTGCTGCCGGCTCTTCCGCTTGTGCTTTCTCCGAAGCACATCCTTGGCATTGGGGCCGGGCAGCAGGGGGCACAGGCACTGGGCAGGCTCCGGGGCTTCCCTGGATACCATCCCAACCTGCTGTCCGCTCAGGGCGCGGGAGGCCTCGGAGGTAACCTTCCAACGGGGCAGCTCCCTGGAGAGACAGCACAGGGCAGAGGGCCTGGGTGAGGATGGGCCAGCCACCCTGACTCCTTCCCTCCTGCAGTGTCTCCTGGGCTGAACCGAGGACTTATTTTATTAAGAACCGCCCTCATGCAGTCAATACCACATGCAAACCTTCCTATGGAATCACTCAGTCCTCCCACAACCTCAACAAAGTATGACTGTCCCCACCAGAGGCCCGGTGCACGAGTTCCTGCACCGATGGGGTCCAGCTGGCCTGCCCCAGTGAGGGCTGATGGGGCCTGGCCAGCAGTGGGGAGGGGGCACAGGGGGTTCGGTAGGCGCCTGCCTACAAGCACCTTCCTCCTGGTGACAAGGCGCACACTGGGCGGAGAAACACAGAACCCACCCCTCTGCCTCAGCCCGGACAAGGGGACAAGGCCTGCTGCAAGTCCAGACTGAGGCTGACCCCTGTGGGGCTGAGGGCGGAGGGTTGGGTCAGCGGCCTCGCAGCAAAGGCCCCACCAAGTCAGAGTCGCCTGGGGCAATCAGGGCCACCCACCTGCAGGCCGATCCCCGAGCCGGTGGGCGGTTCTAGGCCCCACTACTACAAGCAAGGTGCACCCTCAAGCCGGGGTTTGCTTACGAAACAGATGAACTAGTTAGACACGTTCCCAAAGCAGCTGGTGGCCGGAAACAACGCCCATGCCCAGACCTAGCCGCGCACCGTAACCGTCATTTGGAGGAAGGGGCCCCCCCTCCCCCCCACCCGGATCTGGGGGCTTCGGAGCGCGCGACCCCGCCCCCCAGCCAGGGTCCGACAATCGCCCGGATTTGGAGAACCTGCTGGATTGGACCCGAGATCCTAAAAAGTTCGCAGGACAAGGGAGTCCAGGGAGAGCCCGCCCCGTCCCCGCCGGCAGCCGGCGTCCTCCCCCCCACACCCCGCCCCCGGCCCGGGAGTGACGCGGAGGCCTGGCCACGCCCAGGGAAGGGCTCGGGCGTCGGTCACTCCCGGGCCGCGGCGGCCCAGCCCCCGCCAGGCCGCGGCCCATCGCCCACCGCCCACCGCCCCCTTAGGCTCCAGCCCCCGAGCCGCGCGGGGACCCGGACAGGCGGCGCCCAGGCCCGGCCTCCCACCCGCGGGCCCGGAGAGCCGGTCGGCCAGGTCGGCGCGCCCCCCTCCCCCCCGCCGCAGACCTGGGCGGACACACGCGGGGCCCCACGGCGGGGACTCGCCCCGCCGGCCCCAGAGGGTCCCGCGATCACCTGGAGCCGGCGCTTCCCCCGCCCGCACGTGGCGTCCGGACGGACGGCGACAGGTCCCACTTGCCCGGGCAAGCCCCGCTCCGCCGGCCCGCCGATTGGCTCGCTGAACTGCAGCTCCCGCCTAAGGCCTCTTTTGATTGGCTCTCTGGGAGAACATGGCTTTCTGCGGATTGGCGCACGATAGAAAAAGGGGCGGGGATTCCTGGAGGGGGCGTGGCTTGTGCCCCCGGCCGGCCGCGGCCGCGGGAAATTTTAAAAAGACCGGAGTGGAGTCTTTGCCCCTGGTCCTCGCCCATCTGGGTCCCCCGGCTCCAGTGCACCCCGCTCCCTGGGGCGGGACTTGGACTCCGATGAGCATTGTGGGACCGAAGGCAGGATAGGATGGCTTGCGGAGTCCACAATGCTACCTCCTCGGTTGTGAGCTTTCAGTGAAATAATATACAGGATGGGCACTAAAGAAAGAGTTTGCTCTTTCGGCGCTATTTTTCTTTTTTTAAAGTTTATCCTTTTGCAGTACTTAAAAGTTTTACTATGTGCTGAGCTCTCGGATACACAGGCTAGGATACACAGTGCCTACCTAGTTGCTCAGATCTGGGGCGGTAACAGCATGTTTAAAAGATAATTCAGTGCAACCCCGAAAATATTGAGAACAATAAAAAAACAGTTCACATTTATTGTGAGCACTGTGTGCCAGGCAATATATGAGATATGCACTATTGTTATTTCCGGTTTACAGCTAAGGAAACTGACACTTGGGATTAAGGAGAGCCCTGGCCAGTGTGCCTCAGTGGGTTGGGCGCCGTCCCATGCACTGAAAGTTGCCAGTTCCATTCCTGGTCAGGGCGCATCCCTGGGTTGTGGGCTTTCATAGGGAGAGGGAAGGAAAGGGGTGGGGGGTGTAGGCAGTGTTCTTGCTGGTTCCCACAAAGATCTTGGTGTCAGTATGTTGAATCCTTTTGCATCCACCGAATTCCTGTGGTGGGCCATCTCCTCTCTGGACAGGAACTGGTACTGCTGGTCCCTGCAATTTACTAAAATCGACGTGTTTGTGTGGGTCAGAAGTCCGGGTTCTGTGCTCAGGGTTTCTCAACACTGAGATCAAGATATCCCATGGCCTGCCCTGGTCTAGTATCTCAATTGGTTAGAACATCATCCCAATATACCAAGGTGTGGGTTTGACCCGGTCAGGACACATACAAGAATCAACCAATGAATGTATAAATAAGTAGAACAGCAAATCAATCTATCTCTCTCTCTTCCTTTCCCTCCCTCCCTCCATCCATCCCTCCCCCCTCTCCTCCTTCCCTTCCTCTTAAAAAAAAACCCCTCCATAGCCAACCTTTCCCCCCAGAAACTTGGGGCCTTCTTCCAGGCACAGTCATGCTATTGGCTGAATTCACTTTTTAAAAAAATATATATTTTATTGATTTTTTTTTTTTTTTACAGAGAGGAAGAGAGAGGGATAGAGAGTTAGAAACATCGATGAGAGAGAAACACTGATCAGCTGCCTCCTGCACACCCACTACTGGGAATGTGCCCGCAACCAAGGACCTGCATCGAACCCGGGACCCTTCAGTCCACAGGCCGACGCTCTATCCACTGAGCCAAACGGGTTTCGGCCTGAGATTCTGATTTAACTGGTCTGGGCGGGCCCAGAATTTAGCGATTGTCAAATTCAGATTATCCAGTTTGCTGCCAAGGTCAGGAAGCGCCTCTAAGGCGCAGTTACCTATACAGTCCACTAGAAGGAGCTGCTTCCCTGCTTTTTGGGGGGTAGGCGGATGTGATCGTGAAAAGATGACTGCTAGGTGAACCAGTTAATAATGTCTTTCTTATCGAAATCATCACTTTTAAAGCGTGTAAACCAGCGTTCACAAGGGTCTTGGGATGGAACATGTTCACCATAAGCTTCCCGAAGTATATGATCACTTTCAGCAGCACTTTTCTTCTAAATAAAGGAAGAATTAAAACTTCCTGCAAAAAAAAAAAAAATTAAAAAAAAAAAACTTCCCGCAAATGCCCTTTTTTGGCACGAAATGCAACATTTTTAAGCGTAAAAATATCTACGATGTTAACACCTTCAGAAAATTTGGCATGGGGAGTTTTGAAGCTTGTCGATACAACAAAACAGCACACATATCGAATTGCGTATATACCAACATATGTGTAACTCCATCTATTGGGAAAAAAAAAATCCGCATTATTAACCGGTGCACCTGGTAGAGCTGGTCCATCACTTAAGATGAGGGGTTACCAGGTGCCCTGACATCTGGTTTACCAACCCTTTTGTGTTCTGAGAATGTCTGTTTTGCTGATTGACCTAGTAAGCACAATCTCTCTTAAGCCTTGATTTCTGCATTTTTAAACCCGGGGGGAGACACGGGCTTGGCCTACATACATGAAGTCTTGTGAAATGCACAGGGTGCTGATGTGGACACGGAAAGGATAAGCCTTCCAATGGGATAAGACTCCGCTCTGACAGGGGAGGCGAATAGAGAGATGGTGGTTTTCATTCATTCCCACTTCATGGAAGGGTTGCCATGGGTGCCTCGAAGCTGTCAATCAGCTCAGTCACATCTCTGGGCCCGCCCCCTGAATTTCTGAAAATCACAGAAGAGGAGACAGACGATTATTGGGTTTGTACACATGCCGTCTCATATTATGACTCTCCTCTTAATTACCGTAGCGACCAGCATGATCGATGTGATGCCGTCCATTTCACACACGAGGAACCTGAGGCTCAGAGAGGTTAGGTGACTGGCCCAAAGTCACCCAGCCCGAGCCAGGACTGGAACCTAGGTGTGTCTGAGTTCAAAGCCAGGACTCCCTCTTCCCCAACTTGGCCTCCCCGGGAAGAGACCAGCTCCCTGTTTTACACCCTAGTTCATATCAACAGGGGCTCTCTTATCCATCTCTCCGGTCAGGAATGCACCCCCGTTTCCTTCCCAGGCGTGTCTCTGAGGCAGGATCTCTACCCCTTTGTCTGGATGCTGAGGGCTGCCTGGGAGACATGGCCCTGCCCTCCTGCTCCCCTCCTGCTCCCTTCCTGCTCATCCAGGCCCTTCTTCTCCCGGGAAGGGCGGACACCCGCTGACTCACACCAATTTGCAGTCTCCTCGAGTGCGAATGAGATTTCTGATGGGACCAGCTGCCTCCCCGCTGCAGGCAGGGCCTGCCGGGAGCAAAGAGGACACGTGAGAGGCAGGAAAGGGGGAAGCAGAGGGCCCGTTTGCTGGAGCGGAAGGAGCCATGAGGTGGCCACAGCAGCAGTGAAGGGCTGATTTGGCTCAGAGAGGTTGAGTGCCTGGCCAAAGGTCACACAGTGAGCAAGTGATACCAGCTCAGCTCCTGGTTGCAGTTTTAGGGTTCCCGTAAGGTAGGGGTGTCGAACTCAATCAGAGAAGGGGCCAAAATCTAAAATCCAGCCTAAATCTCGGGCCGGATGGTTTACTGAACAGTCATAAACTGTCATTGTGATGGAAACGCAGCGGAGTGCAGTGATGACAGTGCGGTGCGGGCCACATTGCAAGGCCTGGCGGGACGGATTTGGCCCGCGGGCCTTGTGTTTGACACATGTGCCGTAAGGAATACAACTCCCAAGCAAGTTAGATTTATAAAAGGTTTATTGTTCTGTTTTTTTGTGTGTGTGTTTTTAACTTTTTTTATTTTATTGATTGATCGATGGATGCATTAGTGTTCTAAAGGAAAGACTTCCCCTGACTTCTCTGCCTCTGGATCGGCTGCTGATCGGCCCTTCCCTTCCCTGGCCTCGGGGCCCCTGGGGCGCCTTGTGCCCGGCATGCGGGCGGAGGGGACTGGGAAAGGGGCGAAGAGGGCATTTGACTTCGTTGCTTGAAAACCGTGTCCCTGGAGGGCCTCCTCCCTGGGTCTTGACGACCGCCCTTTGCAAGGGGATCGCTGCTTCCGCCCACCCCAGCTTTCCCTCCGGGCTCCAGGCAGATTCCAGAGCCAAGACGTTCCCTCTGCACACGTCCCCTCCCAGCCCGGGTGGAGGCGCCAGGGCAGCTCCAGGCCGGTGTGTGCTCCCTGCCGGCGCTCGGGCACCCAGCACCCCAGCGTGTCCTTCAGGGGCCCGCACAGCCGTCCCTCCTGCCAGCCAGACCCCCAGCCCCGGAGTGCGGGCTCCAGGGCCCCTCGTACTGGGGGTGCCCAACCCCAGCCGGCTGTTGGGCAAATCAGTGAGTCACTGAGGGGAGAGCCCCCACTCCCCCAGTCCCAGGCTCTCCACTCACACCCCCTCTGCCCTTGTTTCTGGGAGATGCCCCCGGCGTGCTGCCCAGGGGCGTCCAGGGCGGTGTTTTCTAGGAGACAGAGAAGGGAGGGAACCAGCCAGGACCGGCGGGCACCCCACTGCTGCCAGGGCCTGCACCGTGCGGCAGACTGGGACTTGTTGCTGATGCAGCGAGACAACAACAAAATCACTAGTCTTCCACACGGGGCCGGCCGGCCGGGCGCCCGCTGCTGCCCAGAGGCGCTGGGACCGGGGCCCTGCCCGTCCCCCAGGCCGGCCACCCACCCACGCCCCCACCGCCCGGTCCATCTACCCCACCCCCACCCCCACCCCGATTTCTCTACCGCCTCTGCTCAGGCGAGGAGTTCTTTGATTTTTTTTCCAGAGTTTAACATACTTTTTTTTTTTTTTTTTAATTGATTTCAGAGAAGAAGGGTGAGGGAGAGAGAGAGAGAAACATCAATGATGAGAGATGAGAGAGAATCACGGACCGGATCATCTGCCTCCTGCACGCCCCCCCCTCCAGTGGGGGGGATCGAGCCCACAACCGGGCCTGTGCCCTGACTGGGAATCCAAATGTGACCTTCCCGTTCCTAGGCCCACGCTCCCTTCCTTTAGTAAGGAGACCTCACTGTGGAAAGGAGGCAGGTGGGTGACTCGTTTCCCACGTTTCTTCACTGATGGTAAAGGGCCGACCATCACCGTGCCCACTGAGCCCCAGTTCAGAATGGAGAGGGGCTGCGGGGCAGCAGAACAGGGAGGAGAGGCAATGGGGGAAGGGCTGCGGGTCCGGGGAGGAGGCAGGGAATCCTGTCCCTACACCCCCATTCCCCCCACCCGCCCCAGGCCAGGGTCTGGGCTGCCTGGTTAATGCCCCCAGCCCAGGCGGGCGGATGGGGGAAGAGGCCAGCCTCTAATTGCACTAGCGGGCCGTATCCGCTTCTTAATTAGCAGAAGCCACAGCGGCCTGGTGGCTGGGAGAGCGGGGCCCTAATTGTGTTTCTGCAGCAGCTGAAGGATAATTACCCTCCCCTGTTGGTGCCGCCTTTAATTTTTTTTCCCCTCCTCCTTTTAATTGAAAACTCTCCCTCGGTGGCCCAGCCCTGCGCCCTCTGCCTGTTCTCTCCACCCAGAGCGGAAGGAAGGGCTTGCCTGGGCCCCGAGAGGGGCACCGGGAGGCGACCGGCAGTGCCCAGCCCTTTGGCGGGCAGCCCTGGGCATGTGGGCCCCAGAAAGCCCAAGGGTTTTCCTGTGGGGGGGCACGTAGGAGGGGCACTCCCCAGGTGGCTAAGACCCCCTTTTCTCCACCCCAGGTGTGGCGCTAGCTCTCCAACTCCAAGCTACAGGGAGCTGAGGGCCCTCCCACCCTGTCTAACCAAGGATGGAGAGGAATTTGTTATCTTTGGTTTCTTTTAAAATAAATGCTGCCCGGCCAGCGCGGCTCAGGGGTTGAGCATCGACCTAGGAACCAGGAGGTCACAGTTCGCTTCCCGGTCAAGGGCACAGGCCCGGGGTGCAGGCTGGATTCCCAGTGGGGAGCGTGCAGGAGGCAGCCAATTAGTGATTCTCTCTCATCATGGATTTTTTTTTTTTTTCCTTTCTCTTCCTGTCTGAAATCAATAAAAAGTATATTTAGAAAAGTGAATGCTGATCTTTGTCGCCTCGGGTGTCAGGTCTCAGAGACAAAGGCCTGGGCGCTCATGTCAGAGACCGGGGCTCCCCACAGTACAAGGTGGGGGCCAGCGGAGTCACCCTGGGGGTGTGCCTGGGAAACGCCTTTTCCAGGGAGCTCTGTGTTCACCTCCCAGGGGGTGGCAGCTACGCTGACAAGCGTTACAAAGAGCGTCTGCACAGAATCTTCCTCGCAGCACCAAGGAAGATGCCCTTGAACCTGACAGCGGGCCCCGCTTTGCTTCCCGACGTCCTTTAACTCTGAGTTCCGTCCGGGCTGGGGGGAAGATACAGGTGTCGAAAGAGGCCGCTGGGACCCCTCCTGGAGCCCCCCAACTCCCTCTCCCCACTTATCATCTCTTGCCTCTGCGTTTAGAGCCATCCCCTTAGCAACGCTTGTTGCCATGGTTTCCTTCCTGCCGGGGATCCCCGAGCCCCTCCCCTCTTTTTCTTCCTGACAGGAATGGGTGGTAGGGATCCTCCGTGCGGCCACTCCACATAACCATGGTAACAGTGAACCGAGCCTCCATTTACCCGTTGTGGAGAGAGCTGGGGCCTAGGAAGCGTCTGGAAGGGAGAGGTGGGCGGGGAAGGGGAGTGGTCCAGGGCTGGAGCTGCCATTGTCGTGAAGAGGAAGTTAAGAGACTTCCAGCCCTGTCGGCGTGGTTCAGTGGTTGAGTGTCCACCAGGAGGTGACAGTTGGATTCTGGTCAGGGCACAGGCCCAGGTTGGGGGCTTGATCCCCAGTAGGGGGCGTGCAGGGGGCAGCCGGTCCATGCTCCTCTCTCATCAGAGATGTTTCTATCGCTCTCCCTCTCCCTCTCTGAGATCAATAAAGACATTTAGGGGGGGAAAAGGGAGCGGGAGACTTCTAACACTCGTCAGTAAGATTGGCTTCCAACACCTGTTGAAAGCCCCTCCTCTCAGCCTGACCACGCTCTGAGAACCCATGGTGTTCAAGACACAAACCCGGTAAGGAGGGGCTCATGGTCCCACTGGCCACTGGCACAGAGGGAGGCGGCTCTTGGTGGCACCATCAGGGAGGAGCACCCGTCCACTCCCAGCATCCCCTGCAGCCGCGAACGAGAAAAGACAGACCGAGGAAGAGCGTCTGTACTCACATCAGGGCGTCTCCGGGCCTCCGTCAGGGAGCTTCTGTCTGGGAAGAGAGGAGGCCTGGGTGCACCCTCCCTGTAGGGAAGCAGAGACTAATGCCTGCAGCCCTCCATAGGGCTCTGTGGGGCCCTGGCCAGTGTGGCTCAGTGGATAGAGCATTGGCCCATGGACTGAAGGGTCCCGGATTCAATTCCTGTCAAGGGCACGTTCCTCAGTTGCAGGCTCCATCCCCGGCCCTAGTGCATGTGCAGGAGGCAACCAATCAATGTGTCTCTCTCACATCGATGTCTCTCTCTTTCTGTCTCTCCCCCTTTCTTCCACTATCTCTTAAAACAAAAAAAGGGGGGGGGGTGGAGTATTCTCGGATAAGGATTAACAACAACCAAAAACCTGCCCTGCCCACCTCCAGCGCCTTAAGGGACCCCCTAATCTCCAGTTCCCGAGTCCCCGTCACCTGCCTGCGACAGCCCGCCGGGGAGTGACGGGGCTGCGCTTACACTGAATTAGAGGGTCCTCACCCCAAAGTGGTGACCAAATCCCCCGGGGGCGGGGACCCCTCCAGAGGCGAGGACAGAAGTCCTGGCTCCTCAGTGGGCTGGTCCCAGTCACTGGCACTGATGTGGGAAGGTAATACTGGTGTATTCTAACATAATAAAGACCCATAGGACAAGGCATTACTCAGGTGTGTTCAAGTAAGCTACAAATAACAAGGTAGCAAATTCATTCTTGCCAATCAGATAGATGTCCCCAGACTAGCTCAAAAGCTAATTCCAGATCCTGGGGCCCAGAACTGCCGAGTTCCACCTTCTGCTACAGGATGGAATTAAAGCACATGCAATCATTGTGGCTACCCTGCTCACTCTGCTAGTCAGAGAGGGATAAATGGCATCCTCTGATTGGTTGACCGGGGAATACGCACCCACCAATGAAAGAAGGCTTCTCCCTTGCTGGCCAATAAGATCTCAGTTCCCTTCTTGAAAAGAAAGTAGACCCTTTGTCTATAAAGAAAATGAGCAGATAATATATATTTTTTTTAAAGCCGCTGTTGCTATGGGACATGATTGATGTGATCAGTGATAGAGAATTCATAAAGGCAGGCACTTCTTTGGGAAGGAAAAAAAAATACAAAAGCATGCCAGCTGTCTGGTCTGAATTAAAAAGAAGTTGCTATATAATATGAACGGGGGGAAAGTATTTTAATGCAAATCTTTCCCAAAATGATACTCAGCCAATTATTGGAGGCGGTTTTTTTTTTCTTAGCCTTTAATTTGGATTGAAATGATGATTTAACTTTATATATATATATGCGATAGGTGAATGAAAGAGTGAAGAAGGGAAAAGGAGAGAAACGTGTGTTTACTGGCACAGGGCATCCCGGATAAAAACAGGCTAGTTATTGCTGGAAATATTCATTTCCTCTCTTCCTGTGTCAGCAAGAGACAGCCCACCTTACGACAGGCTTTGTCTGGGAAAGAGAAATGTAAGACGTGTTCTAGATGAAAGAGTGCACAGAACACAGGCTGTCCTGTTAACGTATTGGTGATCCCCTCCCCCCCACTTAAACTGTGCTGAACGGTACAGCTGCCTTAGGAGAATTCGGAGTGAGATGATTTCCCAGCCCAGGGTTACAGATGGACACAGAGGGGCCAGGCCAACAGGTGAAGCGTGGGTTGGTGTTTGTCAATCAGAGGGAAAAGGAAAAGATCAGAGGGGGAGAAGCTTGAAAGTGTTGCATTTGCTAATTATGAAGGCGCTGGTGAGCCAGTATCCTGACCAATGGGAACCAGAGCCAAACCCAGGAGAATCTCCCTCTTCCAGAGAGACCTTGGGGGCAATTTCTGGTCTCCCTCCTGTTCACCCACCAAGAGCAAATGTGTCTTTCTCATTTAAAAGGGGAAGAAGATGAGCCGAAACCAATTTGGTTCAGTGGATAGAGCGTCGGCCTGCGGACTGAAAGGTCCTGGGTTCGATTCCAGTCAAGGGCATGTGCCTTGGTTGCAGGCACATCCCCAGTAGGAGGTGTGCAAGAGGCAGCTGGTCGATGTATCTCTCTCATCGATGTTTCTAACTCTCTATCCCTCTCAGTTCCTCTCTGTGTAAAATCAATAAAACATATTAAAAAAAAACACTCAAAAAAATACTAAAAGGGGGGAAGAAGAGGGAGGTTCAATCCCTTCAGCTAAAGAAAAGACTTCTTTAACGAGCAATAAAACCCTAATTGTAAATCCCAAAACCTGGCAGGGGAGGGCTCAATGGCAGCTCTGCAGGGAAGGGGAGGGGTGGGGAGGAGGGAGGGTCAGGGCAGTAGCTGCCTGCCCAAGCACCTTGACTCCAAAGGAAGAATCCACCCCAGCAGATATTTTTTGCGGAATCAAGGTGCTCTCGTGTATAATTAGTGGCCCAGGCCCCTCCATTCACTGTAACCCAGGCAACAGGAAGCTGAGGGTGGTTGCCTGGCAACCGCACTCCGGCGGTGCGGTCCGCTCTCCTCCTCCTCCCACCCCCTTTAGCCCTTTTGTGATAAGGTCTCCCCCCTCCCCCGTGGCCGTTTCCTCCCCGTCATTCCGTTCCCCCTACCGAGGGGCAACTTGGCCTCCTTTGGCTAAAAAATGCGGACCTTGGCGTTCATTTTAGACAGAATTCATCTACACACAGGTCTCCATGCCTCAATTGTCCTTTCTGCAAGAGGCAGATTTAGATTTTTTTTAAAAATATTTTTTTAAAGTTGATTTTTTACAGAGAGGAAGGTAGAGGGATAGAGAGTTAGAAACATCAATGAGAGAGAAACATCCATCAGCCTCCTCCTGCACACCCCCTACTGGGGATGTGCCCGCAACCAAGGCACATGCCCTTGACCAGAATCGAGCCTGGGGCCTTTCAGTCCGCAGACCTACGCTCCATCCACTGAGCCAAACCGGTTTCGGCAGATTTAGGGCTTTTGAATCAGCTGCAGGAAGCTCTGGCCAACCCTTTCTTCCTGCCAGACTCCGAGACGCTGGTGGTTGGTTCTCGGGCCTGGGTAGGTTGTGGGGGAGAAGGGGAGAAGGAGGAAATGGGGGCGGGGAGGCGGCGATGCTTCCCAGCACACAGGGTCTGGGGATCCCCTTCGGCCCCTGCGCCCACCACTGACAGCCAGGCGCCTCTCTGCTCTTGGGCACCAAGTTATTCCAAACCGGCCTTAGCGAAGGGGAGTTGGGATGCCCTCCGAGGACCCGACCTCTCAACCCCTGGAGAAACAGGGGAGATGACGCCCTTCCCCACCCCCCATTCCTCACCTCGTGGCCGCCTCCTCCGCGTGGGGTCTGAGGGACCGCGAGCCCCGACGGCGTGGAGCTGGGCGGGCAGAGGCGCGGGGAACGCAGCCGGTGCGCTCGGGGCCGTGGCGCTGTCCATCCCTCTGGTGCTGAAGCCGGAGGCTCCCGTTCCTCTCGGAGGGGCTGGGGGCCAGCGCGGCAGCAGCGGGGACCCGCAGGCAGGCGCTCGGTCCGCCTGGGGGGAAAGGCGAGGCTGGCCGTGCTTGCACCTGCAACCAGATGCGCTTTTTTTTCCTGCAGACCGGGCTCCCTCCAGGGCGCATTCCCCTCGCCCTCACCGGGCTATTGGGATTCTTTGCCGCAGCAGCAGAGGGTGGGAAAGCCCTTCGCACGCGGGTGGATTACCCAGCTGCCTCCCGGCACTGCCCACGCTTCTCCTGCTCCCGGCGGCTCTCCCGCGTCAGCTGGCTCAGTCGGGGACTCCCGGCGCTCAGATCTTGTGGCGGGTGAGGAAGGGAGGGAGGGAGGGAGGGGAGCCCGGGAACCCCAGCTCGCCGCTTTTCTGCGTGCAACCACCGGTCAGCCTGCGGGCATCCGGGGCTGAGGAGCGAGCCGCGCTGGAGGCGAGGCGGCGGTGGGCTCGGGGCGTCTGGGTCTGGACCTCGCTCGCGCGCCCCTGACGCTGCTGTGGTGCCGTGCGTCTCCGAGGGGGAGCCCGACCGAGCGGGCATGGGGGTTTTAGGGTTTCAGTTCCGGCGTGTGGGTGGGCACGAGGTCTAAAATGCCCCATGACTCGAGCCGGCCGAGGACCCCCTAGGAGCGCCAGCCGCCGGGCTGCGTGCGGAGCGCCCTCCCCGCCTGCCTGCCTCGCGGCGACCGGCGGTGGGCTTGGGCACCTTTGGCAGATGCCAAGTCCCGCTTCCCCCTTCTTTCTCTGAGCGCAGGCTCCTGAGTCCCAGCTCCTCGGATCCCAAGCCCTTGACCCCGGCGGGGAGGGTTCGTCGGGGACCCAGTCCTGACTTTTTACCTGGTCGCCGCCGCCGCCGAGAAGCAAGACAGCTGCTCTCCATGTCCTCCTGCAAGCACCTCGCCACCCCGCCGCCCGCTGCAGGGCAGGGGCGGGCACAGGGGGCGGTGGGGGGTTGATGAAGATATTTGAAGAAGCATCTGGTCTGTCCCAAGTGGCGGCGGCGCTGCCAGGGCAGGAGGCAGGTCCGAGTCCAGTGTGGTCCGTCCTCCCGGTGCGGGCACTGAGGCCCGGCCCGGAGCACAGCTGCTTTAAAGCCCAGAGCAACCCACAGGTGGCCTGTCAGGGCCAGGGACGTCCATGACGTCACCCAGGAGGCGAATGGAGAAGGGAAGTGTGTTTGTGTGTGTGTGTGGGGGGGGGGGGGTGTCAGCGCGCTTCACCACAAAAGTCCCCTGTGGCCATGGCAACCGCTCTGGGAGGTAATGGGGCTGGCAGCTACCCGCCTTTTCTCTCTGGGACAGAAGCTGGAGTAAATTCAGCTAGAGTGTTGCAGCCGGACTCGCCCTCAGGGGAGGAGGCCCTGAAGCTGGCCCCCGGGCGCGCCTCTCCCCCCCTCCCCTGCCAGGCAGAGCATAGCTGGGGAGGAGACTCCCAGAGGGAGCAGGAGAGAGAAAAGTCTCTACCAACAAACAAACACGCCCCCCAAATAGAACAAAGACCTACCTACATGTTCAGAGCTCAAACTGCAGACCTCTTGAAAGCTAACATAGGTGTACCTGTTTGTGCACTTCCGTTGGGTAAAATATCTCTAAACTATGACCGTTAGGGCTCAAGCAACCAAGGAGAAATAGATACATTGGACTTAAAATGTAAAACGTGGGTGTTTTCAAAGGTCACCACTAAGAAAGTGGAAGGAACAACCACAGAACGGGAGAAAATATTTGCAAAACGCGTATCTGAGAAGGGCCTAAAATCCTTAAAGAACTTTCACACCTCATTACCCAAAGGGTCCTGGGTTCGATTCTAGATAAAAGCCACACACCTGGGTTGCAGGTTTGATCTCTGGCCCTGGTAGGGGAGGGTGCAGGAGGCAACCAATCTGTGTGTCTCTCTCACATCAATGTTTCTCTCTTTCTCTCTCTCTCACTCTCTCTCTCTCTCTCTCTCTCTCTCTCTCTAGCCCTGTCTTCTCCCACTCCATTCCACTCTCTCTAAAATCCAATGGAAAAAATAATCCTCGGGTGTGGAGTAACAACAAAAGAATAAAATAAAAATGGGTAGAGGGTGTGAATATAAGGTTTACAGATAGCCAGCAAGCTCATGAGAGGGCTTGGTGTGCTTACTCATTAGGGACATGCAAATCAAAGCCACAGGGCGGCTACACTTTTATTTTTTATTTTTAAAATATGCATTTTATTGATTTTTTTTACAGAGAGGAAGTGCGAGGGATAGAGAGTTAGGAACATCAATGAGAGAGAAACATCCATCAGCTGCCTCCTGTGTACTCCTTTCTGGGGATGTGCCTGCAACCAAGGTACATGCCCTTGATCGGAATGGAAAAGCGGATTAGGGACCAGGGGTTCCCGAATTAGGGAAGGGGAAAATGGGGAGTGGCTGCTAATGGCTGCAGGGTTCCTTTTTAGGGAGATTCTCTCTCATCATTGAGGCTCCCCTCTCTAAAAACCAATAAAAGCGTATTTGTAAAAATCCCCTGCCCAAGGCTGTGTGATCATAGAAATTGATGCTTGGCCTTGGGGACCGCTTCTGTGTCCCAGCTTCTCTTTGCTCGGGGAGGATGGCGGACCTTCCTTTCCTACCTGATAGCATTCCGGTGAGCCTCAAGCCCGCTCACCCACCAGAGAGCATGCGGCCAACAATAAACCCTGCCTCCTATCAGCCATTGCTGCCACGCAGAACGAAATGGCAGAGACATCATGATCTCAGAACGGCTCAGCCCGAGATTTATACTAGGAGCGCTCACGCTAATTTTGAATTAGGTTCGAGATAACGCGATGGCATTCAGTTTCCCCTTGGTGGGTCCCCGGGGTGTTCCAGGCCTTGCAGATAAAGGCCGCTTGTCCAGAGGGGTGGGGGAGAGGGTCCCCGCCTGCAGGGGGAGCATTCATCACCCTGCTGGCGGCCTACCAAGTCCATCCATCGGGGGGGCCTTCCGTGGAGACTGGCAGAGGCGGCCACGAAGGCGGGGTGCGGAAGCCATCGGTTACTGTCACAAAGGCTGTCCTCTGAGAGAGATTACAGGTGAGCCTTTGGCATCCCCGGGAAGGGAGGACCTGCCAGACTTTCCTGCCAGCAGCTCATCCTGTCCAGCCCTTGGGAAGGAAATGGATGGAGTTAATTAACATTGGGGGGGGGGGGTGGCATTCTGCCCTGGCCGAGGGATTGCTTAGGATCCGCACTGTTATTATGGACTTGAGCTCAGCCTTTCAGCTAGATTGGGGACTCCTGCCTCCTTGGGGGGGAATCGGATAAAGTCATTGTTTGCCCGGCATCAGGTGGAAATCTTGTTAAGCGCTCCAAGGACCTTGGTTTTATGGAATTGTGTTCCACAGCTCACAGCGGCCTTGGCGGGGATTGCATTCTAAAATAACATTTCCTCTGGGTTTAAAAAAAAAAAAAAAAAATGTCTTGTTGCTCCCAGCTCTGGGGCTCAATGATCTTTGTGAGTTTTTGACTCCAGGATACTCAGGGGTGAACTGGAGGTCTGCAATTTATAGCAAGCCCACACACATGTAATCGCTTAGGTCTTTATAGTTTATTTTATTTATTATTTAAAAGCTTTATATATATATATATTGACTTCAGAGAGAAAGGGAGAGGGAGATAGAACCATCAGTGGTGAGAGAGGATCATGGATGGGCTGCCTCCTGCACATTTCACACTGGGAATCCAGCCCACAACCCGGGCCTGTGCCCTGACCCAGAATTGAACCCTGACCTCCTGGTTCCCAGGTCAAAGCTCAACCACTGAGCCACACTGCCTGGGCATGATTTCACTTTAAAGAAGAACATTACTTTTTTCTTTCCCAGTGCACTCTGCACAGACACCCCCAGCAAATGCACAAGCGCCCACACACACACACACACACACACACACACACACACACACGCGCACACACACTCTATCTAAAAAGACAGCCGGAGCCACGGGAGCCCATGCCAGCCACACCTGCCTCGCACCTCTCCACGGAGCAGAGGCTCCCATTCAATAGCTGCTAACTAGGCCCTGGCCCCGGCTTCTCTCGAGTTTGCCTTTCCCGCAGGATCGTCAAGGTTGCCTGGCAACCACCAGCAGGTCGGCTTGTCACTCGGTTTCCTTCAAGAAAATGGCAAAGTGCTGTTCCCGTCCCCAGCCAGGCAGGGCCTAATTAGTGTGAACCGGGAATCAATCCCGGGGGGGTGAGGAGCAGGGGTGCGGGATGGCGGGCCCTCTGGGGCTCAGTGCAGGTCACGGTCATGGCTTCCTTTCACCCCTTCCCGCCTGCAGGAAGGGACCAGGGCAGGGCGTAGCCAGGACTGAACTTTACAGGCGCCTGTCTGAGCCGCTGTTGAAGGGACGGGGGATTGTTCACCGGAGAAGGCCCCTGTTGAGGATGGAGACGTGGCTGTCTTTATTTATTATTATTGTTATTATTATTTTAAATATATTTCTTTATTGAGTTCAGAGAGGAAAGGAGAGGGAGAGATAGAAACATCCGCGCTGGGGATGGAGCCCACCACCTGGGCATGAGCCCTGACCGGGAATCGAACCGGGACCTCCTGGTTCCTAGGTCGACGCTCAACCACGGAGCCACCGTGGCCGGACACACGTCTGTCTTTAAATACCTGGAGCTGGGAAACGCCGCAGAGAAGGGTTTGGGTGGTTCTGGGGGGCGGCACACCTCCCGCCGCCGCCCCAGCTGTGTTTTTCTTCCTCACACTCCATCGGGACGGCTACATACATACATACATACATACACACACACGCACACACGGGTCACCTGCCGCTCCACGGAGCCCGACGAGATTTGCTGACAAAGGTGTTGTGCTTTCTCCCCAAATGCTGTGGTTTCCAGAGCCCGGAAGAGGGGGAGGGGCCGGGGGCCGATTGCCCAGCAGATAAGCTCCTGCAGGCTCAGCATTTGAGATGATGGATGGTCCTCGGGCCGCTGGTGCGGAGAGAGGGCCGCCCGTTTCAGCCCCCCCCGTTCCAGCCCCAGCACCCCTGCTCTGCTATCTCCGTGCCTGTAAAGTCCCAGCAGCCCTCAGCGAGGCCCAACCCACCTCACGCTAGAGACGGTTGTCTCTTCTCAAAGTCGCCTTTGAACGCAGAAATCTACCCTCCAGCCCTTGGTATTTGGGGGGTAAGGGGGCAGGGGGGCGCGGTGTCCTGCTTGCTGGCCACTCTTGGGGGCCCCTGCAGCGCGCCAGCTCCCAGGGGGTGCGCACGGAGGCCTGGGTGGCCCCGTGCAGAGGACAGAAGTGCCAGATGGCGGGCCAGGTGTTCAGCGACTTAACAACCTTATCAGATGCCCAAGGGGCCCAGCCCCCGGCGGACGGGGATGTTTGTGAAGGTGGCAGCGGGCGGCACCCCCTCCCCTTCTCTGCCCACCTCCCATCTCTGCAACCTGCCCCTTGTGGGTCAGAGAGCCACCCCGAGGTGCTTCTCTGTCTTACGGCGGGCGTTCTCACCGCTGGATTCTCAGCGGGTAAAAGAGAGAGCAAAGCAGGGAAAGGGGCCCTGGCCGGTGTGGCCCAGTGGATAGTGCGTTGGCCTGCGGGCTGAAGGGTCCCAGGTTTCATTCCCTGTCAGGGCACATGCCAGGGTTGTGGGCTCGATCCCCAGTGTGGGGCGTGCAGGAAGCAGCCGATCTATGATTCTCTCTCATCATGGATGCTTTTCTTTCTCTCCCTCTCCCTACCTCTCTGAAATCAATTTAAAAAAATATTTTTTTTTAAAGGAGGGGGGAAGGGGAGAAGGAAGGATGCCCTGTCCTTCCTTTCCAATGCCCTCTGGCCCCTCCCTGGCCCTCTGGTGCGTGTGGCCTAAGGTAGGCAGGACGGTGAACCTAGCTTAGCCACCCCCTTAGCCTCCTGCCCTCTGAGCAGGTCCCAGGCTGGGGCAGTGGTTGGGAGGGGGCCTGTGCTTGTGGGGGCCAGGCACCCCAGCCCCTCCAGCCGCCCCCATTACAGGGCAGAGTGGGGACGGGGCCCCGAGGACAGTTTGTTCAGTCACCGAGGCGGAGGGCGATTGCTGGCACTGGCCGGGGGACCAGCCGTTCCAGCCCCGGCCCCCCTCACCTGAGCGCCTCCCCGGTTTGATCGAATCTCGGTGTCTCACAATTACCTCTAATTTCATTGCTTTTATGGGAGGGAGAGTGCTTTTCCCCAGCAGCGAAGGTTTTTCACGTTCCCTGGGCTTCGGCTCCTTGGCCCCCAGCCCCTTCCTTTCATTTCCAGCCGTTCCCCTCTGTCCAGGCCCTGGGAGGAGGGGGGGGGGACAGTGTGGCCCCGAGGTGGCCCGGGACCCTGGCTCACCGACATGCCCCACAGGGCTCAGCTTTGGCTACAGGAAGGAGGATGTTGCAGTGCTCCCTGCCCCTCCTCCGCCCCTCCTCCCCCACATCACAGGGACATCTAGGAAGAGGAGAGCACCAGACACCAGGTTGGACTCATTCATTCATTCATTCATTCATTCAGCAAATACATATTAGGCGGCCTCTGACATACGCTAGGCACAGTGGTTGTCAACCTTTCTAATGCCGTGACCCTTCAATACAGCTCCTCATGTTGTGGTGAACCCCAATCATAAACTTATTTTCGTTGCTACTTCATCACTGTAATTTTGCAATAAAAGAACAACTTGTTTTGCCCAGCGGCCTTTGGCTCATTGGCTGGGCATCAACCCATGAGCTAGGAGGTCATGGATTGGTTCCCCATCAGGGCACACACCCAGGTTGCGGGTTCCATCCCCAGTAGGGGGTGTGCAAGAGGCAGCCGATTGATGTCTCATGGATATTTCTCTCTCTCTATCACTCTCCCACCCTCTCTCTCTAAATTCAATAAAAATATATTTAAAAACATTATTTTAAAAAAAAAGAAAAGAAACATGTGGACCTCAGGTAGGGAGCCCATGGAGGGAAGGCACCTGTGCACAGACAGTTGATGGGAATTTGGGTTTGAAATCTGAAGACTGACGAACTGCAAGCAGAAACCAAGCGTCTTCTGCAAATAGCTTATTATGATGAAGTGAGTCTCGTAAAGCAAATACAGGATGGGGGGGGCATCAAGTGGAACCGAGCCTCAGTTGCTGCATCTGTAAAGTGGGGATGATAATTCACTGCGTCAGCTAGGGGATTGGCTGAGAGGATGCAGGTGAAATGATTGGCATACGTCTGGCACACAGTATCTACGCACCCAGCGGTGTGTTGTTTGGGTTAAAGGGGTGGTGGTGGTGGTGGTGGTGGTGGTGGTGGTGATGGGGTGGGGGTGTTGGGGGTAGGGGTGGTGAAATACCTAGGGGAAGGCATGTCTGCGGCCGTGAAGAGGGGAAGAGAGCTCTGCCAGCCTCTTCTGGAAAGGGAGACAGAACAAGAGCCTCTCATGCCCGGCTCCCACGCCCTCTCCTCGCGGCTAATGCAGGCCCCGGGCAGAGTGGTTAAAAGCCGAGGCAGACGAGCCACAGGGAGGATGGGAGTGAGTGGCGAGAAAGCTCTCAAGCCCTTCAGCTCCGTCCCTGTCCCTCCATCATCTCACTCACTCGGGGACTCCTGAGAGGGACAGAGCAGGCAGGAGCCAGGGGGTGCGGCGGCAGTTTAGCACTCAATGTTCTTCCCAGGGTGCGAGGACATCGGGAGGAGCGGCGGGGAGTCAGACACGGGAACATCTGAGAGAGGCGGGCTGAGGCGCCGGGGAATCACAGGGGAACATCTGGTGTGCTTGAAGGTGACCTCCCGCCAAGGCACCGCTCCGTGCGGACTGAAGACTGGGGTCAGCATTCAGCAAACATATGTGTATATATGTATATACATATAATTACATACATAAATTATTAAAGTATATTTTATTGATTTTTTTTACAGAGAGGAAGGGAGAGGGATAGAGAGTTAGAAACATCGATTCAGCAGCCTCCTGCACACCCCCTACTGGGGATGTGCCCACAACCAAGGTACATGCCCTTGACCCGAATCGAACCTGAGACCCTTCAGTCCGCAGGCCGACGCTCTATCCATTGAGCCACACCGGTTATGGCTAAAATTTAAATTCTTTATTGTTTAAAGTATTACATGAGTCTCCTTCCCCCCCCCCCCCCCCATTGACCTCTCCCTGACTGCTCTCACCCCCATTCAGCAAGTCTTTCTTGGGTGCCCGTGTGCCTGGCACTGCGTTAACCTTCGGGGATCAATGGTTGCAATACAGAAATGGTCTCTGTCTTTGTGGTGCTGACTTTGTATGCATAGCCCAGTCCAAATATTCCATTGCTTTTTTGAGCAAAAGCATTCACAGTTACTTAGGTTCCTCAGCTAATGAAACGGTGCATTTAATGAAATGATGAAAAGTTAATTTTTATTTTATTTTTTTAGAGAGAGAAACATCGATGTGAGAGAGACACATCCATTGGTTGCCTCCAGTGTGTACCCCGACCACACCTGGGGGTGGTTAAACCTGCAGCCCAGGTATGTGCCCTTGACCAGGAATCCGACCGAAATCCTTTGGTGCGTGGGCCGACACTACTCACTTAGGCACACCGGCTTTTATGTCTGTTTTTGCAAAGGTGCCCAGCAGGCATAGACATTGCCATGGGCTCCCCTACTAGGAGCCCTGGGTGAATTTTTTCCTTGGCAGTCACTGGGCCTCTTTGGCTTCTACCTCCCCTCCGGTCACCAGGGTGCGCTGTAGCGCTTCCCAGTCCCGGCTGGGCGGCGCGCTATCCCCAAGTGGCTTCTCGTTACCCCTCACTTCCGGTGGATGCCGGAAGCGAGGGCCTGAGGTCCCGGAGCCGGTTCCCAAAGCATGGCGGGGGCGGGGCCGGGGCCGGGGGAGGCGCGCGCAGAGCCGGCTTGGGGTCCCTAACCCCGGCCCCTCTGAGCCGGGACCCACAGGTGAGGACCTCTCCTTCCCAAGCCCGGACCCCAGCCCGTCAAAGCCCTCCCCGCGGCCCCCGCCTTCCCTCAGCTGGCCCTTCCCCTGAGGCCCCGCCCCTGGCTTTTCTTTCGGGGGGGGGGGGGAGGGCGCCCCCTGGGGTGCACCTGCCCTCAGGGGGCCACTGAGAACCAGCCCCGGGAGGAGGGTTGCTGAGGGTCACAGAGGGAGCCAGCGGCCCGCCGCAGCCATGCTTGCATTTGTTCCCTGAATGACCTGCAGAAGGCACGGTGTGCCAGGGCGGGGCCCCCCGAGAAAACTGGGGACGCTTAAGCAGACGTGATTATTTCCTCCCTGGTAGTCGGGGCGTCCAGCAGTAAGCACAGAGCCGTGCAAGCGAACGCACAGGTTCAAATGGGGACGATTCCTTTGGAGGAGGCAGACACAGATCTAACGGGAGGCCAGGTTTAGGTCGGATGGTCCCGGAAGACTTCCTGGCGTTGGTGACCAGGGCCAGAGGAAATACATCCCAGGCAGAGGGCACAACCCCATGCGGATGGGTCCCTGACTTGGCAAAGAGCTTGAGGACGGGAGGCAGGTCCAGCGTTCAGGACGGGAGACTCAAGGTGTGCCCACGACTGTGATGACCATAGAGACCTCGCGCCCATCACATACGCCATAGACCTAAGTCAAGTGCGGACTCTCAGGCTGGTATGCACAAAGGGCTCTTACCTGTTCCATTGGTACCACACTTGTTTGATGCCCTTAGCTCTGTGATGTGTTTTGAAATCAGGAAGTGTGAAACCTTTGCTTTCTTTTAGAAAACTGTTGGCCTTTAGGGGTTCCTTGAGATGACATGCACTTTAGGATGCATTTTACTATTTTTTTTTTGCAAAAAGATGCTGTTGGGATTTTGGTAGGGATTACATTGAGTTTGTAGATTGCTTTGGGTAGCATGGACATCTTAAGAGCCCAATACTAAATAAGTAAATAAATAAAAAAGCTTTTAAAATAAGTGTACATTGAATGTGACTCTTACATTGAACAAATTTCATGCAGATGTAGATGTGTTTTTGTTTTTTTCCTGTTGATTGCTAAGCATGTTTTGAAGATAATCCAGTTGAATAAGGTCCTCCCTCTCAAATCTGTCTCTAGACTCAGCAATGACAGGACCACTTCCTGTTTATTATATAATCTGAGAAGGAAATGCTGATCCCTCTCATCTTGAGGGTCCCGTACACGGAGGGGGATCTGTCTGACTTGCATAGGTTTTGGTAACTTCCGTTGTGCTTTCTTCTGCCTGGCTTTTCCAGGCAGCGATGTGAGCATGGACCACCATGTTTCCACCATCAAACCTCGAAGGATCCAGAACCAGAACGTCATCCACCGCTTGGAGCGCCGGCGCGTCAGCTCGGGCAGGGCGGGCACGCACTGGCACCAGGTGCGCGTGTTCCACCAGAACGTCTTCCCCAACTTCACGGTGGTCAACGTGGAGAAGCCGCCGTGCTTCCTGCGCAAGTTCTCACCCGACGGGCGCTACTTCATCGCCTTCTCTTCGGACCAGACGTCCCTGGAGATCTACGAGTACCAGGGCTGCCAGGCCGCCGAGGACCTGCTGCAGGGCTACGAGGGCGAGACCCTGTCCAACGGCAACGACCAGCGCTCGGTCAACATCCGCGGGCGGCTCTTCGAGCGCTTCTTCGTCCTGCTGCACATCACCAACGTGGCGGCCAACGGGGAGCACCTCAACCGCGAGTGCAGCCTCTTCACCGACGACGGCCGCTGCGTCATCGTGGGCTCGGCCGCCTACCTGCCGGACGAGCCGCACCCCCCCTTCTACGAGGTGTACCGGAACAGCGAGTCCGTGACCCCCAACCCGCGGTCCCCGCTGGAGGACTACTCCCTGCACATCATCGACCTCCACACGGGCCGCCTGTGCGACACGCGCACCTTCAAGTGCGACAAGGTGGTCCTGTCGCACAACCAGGGCCTGTACCTGTACAAGAACATCCTGGCCATCCTGTCGGTGCAGCAGCAGACCATCCACGTCTTCCAGGTGACCCCCGAGGGCACGTTCATCGACGTGCGCACCATCGGCCGCTTCTGCCACGAGGACGACCTGCTCACGGTGTCCGCCGTGTTCCCCGAGGTGCAGCGGGACGGCCAGGCGGGCATGGCCAACCCCTTCCGGGACCCCTTCATCAACTCCCTCAAGCACCGGCTGCTCGTCTACCTGTGGCGCCGCGCGGAGCAGGACGGGAGCGCCATGGCCAAGCGGCGCTTCTTCCAGTACTTCGACCAGCTGCGGCAGCTGCGCATGTGGAAGATGCAGCTCCTGGACGAGAACCACCTGTTCATCAAGTACACCAGCGAGGACGTGGTCACCCTGCGGGTCACAGACCCGTCCCAGGTAGGAGGTGCGGTCCTGCCTGTCTTCCCCCCCCCCCCCCCCAATTCGGTGCAGAGAGCAAACCAGGAAACCACAGAGTCATCTGAATCTGCTATCGCTCCTTGACCTGCAGCTGATTCGGTGCAGAGAGCAAACCAGGAAACCACAGAGTCATCTGAATCTGCTATCGCTCCTTGACCTGCAGCTGATTCTACCGTTAAGAGCGAGTCCGTGTTTGTGTAGGCCTGAGCTAGAACTGCCTTTTGTTTTGGAGGGAGTAAGATGTCTGTAATGGCTGCCTTTGAGATGATCTGTTTTTCCTTTGCTGACCCACGACCTCTTTACTCTGAAAGCTGTAATAAGCTGCAGCCAGAAACATCGCTAGGCTCTGGGCTTGGCTTCCCAGAGGCTGTAACTTTAAACCCATTCTCTCTGCCCTCGCTGTCTTTTCCTCCTCAGTTTAATTTGCTGGCTTCCAAAAAGGCTAATGAGTAAAAAGAGCATCCAAACAAAGCCTCGGTAATATCAGGGGTATTAGTCTCAGGTTACCCACCCAGCCTCTTTAATTTGCAGCCAAATTTAATTTCCCGGGGTTCACAGAGTGATGTAACATTAGCTCTGGGAAGGACTAATGACTAGTAAAACAGGTGGGCCGAATGGCACCAGAAGTTGTTAGTGGAGATTTAAACCTAATCAGCGGAGGGGGACTCCTAATCTCGGTGTTCTGAGAACGTCTGGAGTCCTGTCAGAAGCGGCAGGTGGATTATCCGTTACATTCGAGGACAAAAGTGGTGGCTTTCAGTGCTTCCCTGTTTGAGGAGCAGAGCCCTGGAGGTTTAACGGAAGAGGGCTTGTCCCCAGGGGCCCTTCATGGCGTTTGACTGCTTGTCAGTCCCCCTCTGAGATCCGCTGTAAATCACACGTGTATCTCACAAGTGCCCGGGCTGCATGAACATTTAGGACAGAAATGGAAAAAATCCGCTCTGATTTTTCATCTGCTCAGCCGCAGTGCCCTGCCTCCTTTCAACTTGCCTGGGCAGTTTTAGGGCCAAGCGGCTCTCTGCAGGCTAGGAATAGCGAGAGGAAAAGCAGATGCCCCTCCAGTGAACTCCCCGCTGCATGTATGCACACAGGAGAACACAATCTGCCAACAGGCCACCGCAGGCCGCAGATCGCTGTCTCGGCAGGGAGGAAATTAAATCTGGCATTTTAAGAAAGCATTTTTTTATCCGTCGCAGGGTGGGCTGCGAGCAAGTAGGGAGTGGACCCTTGGAAGGAAAAATACTGAATTTGCACAGTTGGTAATGAAAGACGGAAAGCCCTTTCATACATAGATGCTGGCCAATTCAGTTATTTTGGCGGCACAGAGGCAGTGGGCCATCTGGCCACACGAAGCCCTTGGCTGAGAAAGCCCCCCAGTGCCTCCCCCTTTCCCTGAAACACGGGGAGCCGTGCTGGAGCTGCAGTGCTGGAGGGGAGGCGGTTCACGTTTCCCGGGGTGGCCTGCATTTTCGGCCACGCGATGTTGGCCAGCCATGGCGTTCTCCGCCGCCGCCCCTTAGCGCTGTCTGTTCCCGCAGGCGTCTTTCTTCGTGGTGTACAACATGGTGACGACGGAGGTGATCGCCGTGTTTGAGAACACGTCCGACGAGCTGCTGGAGCTGTTCGAGAACTTCTGCGACCTCTTCCGGAACGCCACCCTGCACAGCGAAGTCCAGTTCCCGTGCTCTGCTTCCAGCAACAACTTCGCAAGGCAGATCCAGCGCCGGTAAGCTGTCCCACCCGGCTTTCCAGGCCTGGTTTTTCTCACATTTTCTTAATTTGTGGCAGTGACATCAATAGTCATTTACTTTGGAAAACCATATGACAATCTTTTCCTCCAATCCATCTAGCTATGTCGTCTCCCCTACAGAATCCTCTCCTAACGTAACATTTTATTTATCATCTTATCATACTTCGCTGCATCAAAAGTATAATGATATATAAATTAAAATTATTTTTTATTTCTTGGGAACGCATGGCTCTCAATGCTCAATTTTATAGTCTTCCGAAATCTTTTGGTGGAGATAAATGAAAACGGATCCATTATTGGTTAGAGGACATGTTTCAGGGAAATTAAGGTGCCAAAGATCATGAGTCACTTAGGAAAGTCTTTGTCTTGCAAGATATAGAGACCAAACTCAAACAAACAGAATAAAGAAACAATATTATGGTCACTGAAGTAATTCAAGCTATAAGATCAGGAACATTCTTAGAACAGCGACACTTCAGACATTTAAAATTCCTTAGACATAGTTGAAGCACTCTCCAAGAAAGGAATATAAAAAGATAAGAGAATAAAAATGGGAGAGAAAAGATCCAGAAGGATTAATCAAGAAAGTGAAGGGCATGTCATCATGAAACTTCGAAGCATTGGGGATAAAGAGAAAATTGTAAAGAGTTTTTAAAAAAAAATCTCACATATAAAAAAATAAATTATCAGAATGGCATTGGACATACAGACAACAACACTGAAAGCTTGAAGCCATTAAAATCCTGCCCTCAGACTTCTCAAAAAAAATAAAAAATAAAATGGACTCCTAATTTAGAGTACTAATAATCAATGGAGCAATTTTCCGACATGCTGTCTCAAATAATTCCCACCCACCTTCTCTGAGGAAGCATCTGGAAGATGTATTTTCCCAATAAACACAAAGAATGGTGTGGTTTGACAGTGGAGAGCAGCAGAGAGAATTCCAAGGATGACGGGAAAGGGAGTTTCCAGCGTGACGGGCAGCAAATTTTGTTTTCTGCTTTTTTTTTTTTTTTTTTTAAATATATTTTATTGATTTTTTACAGAGAGGAAGGGAGAGAGCTAGAGAGCTAGAAACGTCAATGAGAGAGAAACATCGACCAGTTGCCTCTTGCACACCCCCTACTGGGGATTTGCCCGCAACCAAGGTACATGCCCTTGACCGGAATCAAACCCGGACCTTTCCACAGACCGACGCTCTACCACTGAGCCAAAAACGGTTTTGGCTGTTTTCTGCTTCTTGAGAATATGTGAAGCTCGCCAGGCTTGTGATACATGTGAGTTCTGACTTCAGTCAATATCCGGACTTTTACTGGCAGAACGAATTGTTTTGAGACAAAAATGTGTGTCCGCAAACACAGCCTCATCTCTGGTGCTTTCTTTCAGGTTTAAGGACACTATTGTCAACGCCAAGTACGGAGGGCACACCGAGGCAGTCCGCCGGCTGCTGGGCCAGCTCCCCATCAGCGCCCAGTCTTACAGCGGCAGCCCCTACCTCGACCTGTCGCTCTTCAGCTACGATGACAAGTGGGTGTCGGTCATGGAGCGGCCCAAGACGTGTGGCGATCACCCGATCAGGTACCGCGTCTCTGCTCAGTTGCAAACTGCAGTTCCTAGCGCGGGGCCGCGGGCTGGTAGTGCCCGCTTTCTCTCTCTTCCTCTTGGCCATCGTTTTGTGTGCTTGTGTCCTTTCTACTCGGGGGCTGAGTGGGAAGGGAGCCTGTTTCGGTAACGTGGGAGGGGTGCTTTGCTCACATAGGAATTGGTCTCATAAATGAAAAACTCCTCCCCTGCTTCTCACCAACACATCCGATTCAGGTACGTGGGGAAACCACACTTTTCCCATTTAGGAATCGAGTACTATTTCATAACGATGTGTATGGCTCAGACTTGGAAGTTTTATCTAGCTCAAATGATTCCATCCCCACACTTACCTACTGGGGATGAGAGCAGAGACAGTATGGGGAACAGGAGGCTTTAGAGAAACGCGGGCTTCCTCAGTTTGGGGGTTTGGGAATGTATTGATAGATTTGGAACGTCCTTGTAATATCTCAGCGTTGTTGCTGGAAGGGTGCAGCTCACCTCTGACGTCAGTCCCTTCCCTCAGACGCCCAGTTCACAGACCACCTGTCGCCACGCCGGGAGCGTGCGTTGCTCTGTGGGCTGTGGAGGGTGCTGGGGGGGTGGCACCCTGGTCGCCACTGGGGCTGCTGCAGGGCAGCTGGGTGTCCCCGGAGCAGAGGTGGAGTGTGAGTCTTTTCCACACACAAAACGTTGTAGTTAGTGTTTCACAGTCCAGCCTCACTGTGTATTAAACAGGCTTGTGTAAAATGATTCCGTACCATTAGTCATTCCAATTGCAGTCCAGTTCCAAACGCAGTTGAATTTTTTTCATTCTGGAAAAATGTAAACCTATAAAAAATAGAAGAGTATAATACACCGCCATATGCCCATCACCCGGCTTCAGCTGTGTAAGCATGTGGTCAGGGTTGTTCGATCTCTTTCTGCCACTATCTGCTTTCTCCCCTCCGCCTTGCCACCTGGGTTATTCTGAAGCAACCCCCACATGTCATAACACTTTTCTCTTAAATACTGCATTATGGATTTTGAGAAGGTAAGGACTTAAAATGCAACCTCATTACCATTATTTCATCCGGAGAAAGTGAGCAGAACTTGGTTGAGAACCCCAAATATCTGACCAGATTTGGCTGTTGTCTCACGAGTCTTCTTTTTACAGTTTGTTTGTTCCAATTAAGGAGCTAAACAAGGTGTCTCCGTTGCATTTGGTCACTGTTTTGCTGTCTTTTTATTCTGTACTTTCTGTTTCTCTCTTATTTTCCCGGCAGCGAACGTGTTGGGAAAACCAGCTTGCTCATCCTGTGAAGTCCCCCACATCCTAAATTTTGCTCATTGCATCCCTGGCGTAGCATTTCCTGTCTTTCTCATCCCGCCATATCCCCTTAAATTGACAGATTTAGAAGCTCAGACAGCTTACTTTAAATTGTAAGCCTCTGTGTGTTAGGGACTATATGGGTAATGTGCATGTGCTTTTCACACACTAAAAGCATGTAGTGGGTCTCAGGGGATATGGTCAAATAGCATGAGATACACTCCTCTCCTTTCTGGCTTCCTCACCTTTCTAATTTGAAAAGTTAACCTAATTAACACATCTGGAAATGCCATTGCTCCTGACTAAAGCGTTTTTTCTCGTAATTCTTATTTACTTGTGATTTAAAATGGGAACTGTGAGGATAGTAAAAGCCTGTGAGGAGGTAATGCCATGACATCTTTACTGGCTATTTCATTCTAGTCTTCGTCTCCATGTCACAATTGCATGGTGGTCAGCATACTTTGTAATCAGCTTTAATCTTATGAATGGGTTTCCGTGTTGTTCCACGGTCCTCACAGTCCTAATGACAGCATATTATTCCATCAAGTAGCTGTGCTATACTTAATTTAACTCTTCCCCTGTACTGAGCATTCATCCTCTTTCTGTCTTTTTTTTTTTTTTTCCTGGTAGAGCTAATGCTGTAGTAACCATCTCTATTCATGTCACTATTTACTTCATTTAAATTCTGAGGTTATAATTCTTGGAACTGGAATGATTGAGTCAAAGGATATGAATAAATTTATGTCTATTATATATTTGCTTCCCAAAGGGGAAACGATAGCTATTTAATTCAGGCTCTTCATTTTCTAGACTTTCCCTTAATTAACCCCTAGCCCCGCTGATCATCTGTAGTTCTCAGGACCACAGGGCACTTACTTTGCATTATGGGTATTTAATTTTTTAATATATTTTATTGATTTTTTTTACAGAGTGGAAGAGAGAGGGATAGAGAGTTAGAAACATCGATGAGAGAGAAACATCGATCAAGCTGTCTCTTGCACACCCCCTACTGGGGATGTGCCTGCAACCCAAGTTGCAGAACCTGTGACCTTTCAGTCCACAGGCTGATGCTCTATCCACTGAGCCACACCGGCCAGGGCTCATGGCTCACATTTCATTTCTAGCCCTCGCTTAGACAGTTTTGGGGGAGATAGCTTTGGGAAAGGGAGAGGCTGTAGCTAAGGGCTGTCTTGGGAGAGAGAAGCGACCGATTGGCTTAGGACAACATAGTGAAATTTGTGATCTCCCTGCCCTAACATGAGCTGACCAGCTGAAGGCGACTGCAGTTCTGACGCGCTGGGGCTGGGGTAAGGGAGTCCCCTGCTCTGCACCTCTCAAGGTGCTGGTGAGTATCGACACCGTCCTCTCTGTCTCTCTCTCTCTCTCTCTCTCTGTCTAGGTTCTATGCTCGGGACTCGGGTCTGCTCAAATTTGAGATCCAGGCGGGCTTACTGGGCCGCCCCATCAACCACACAGTGCGCCGCCTCGTGGCCTTCACGTTCCACCCCTTTGAGCCCTTTGCCATTTCCGTGCAGAGGACTAACGCCGAGTACGTCGTCAACTTCCACATGCGGCACTGCTGCACGTAGGGCCTCCTCAGGCGGGCTCTCCGGTCTTCCACGGCGCTCCCTCCCTGCCCGGGGACGCACGCACAGGCTCCCGACCAGCAGCTCGGCTCCGGGCGGGCCGGGCCCCCTCAGACAGGGCGGGCCGAGAGGGCAGTGCGGGCGGCTCAGCCTGTCAGAAGTCCATCGTGTCCTCTTGCTTTTCCCTGTGGGAATGTCCGGCACTAATCAAGTCCAGTCATTTTTGTTTTCTTTTGCATTTCATTGCTGTGACGATGAGAGCATTACCCCCTTCGTATACCCCTTCCTCGGCATTACGTGTGCATTCGGTAGCGGGTATCTCACGTCGACTGACGAGAACTCCGTGCACCCTTTCTACGCAGCCAGCAAGCAGGGCTCTCTTTATAAGGAAACAGAATAAAGCCTTGGTATTTTCTTACGTAAATACATCCTGTCTGATGGCTGCCTTATGTTCTGATCTCCCCAAACGCTTTCCAAACACGCGGGTCCCAGGAAGGACCGAGACAGGCGCCAGAGGCCCCGGCTCCAGCAGCTGCTCCTGGGAGAGCCGAGTGTGTGTGCCAGCATGGCAGACAGTCATCTGCCAGGATCGCTTCCCTCCCTCGGGCTCCCCCCTGGGAGCTGCTGCAGCTGGAGGGACCGGGCGTAATTGCACATTCTCTCGTGGAAGCATGCGCCCGTCTGTGCCGTCTGCGCCGTGCAGGTGGCAGCGGGGGCGGCTCTGTGGCCGCCGCAGAGACTGATGCTGCTGAGCACGTACTGCGGTTGGGGTAGTGGGAGCTGGCAGGCGCCCGTTGTCCCTAGAGGGATCAGGCTGGCTGTTCCTGGCTGGCTGAGCCGTCACAGCTGTCCTGCAAACACCTGCCGGCCCGCAGCCGCTGTCACATCCTCAGCTGTCTCCTCCAGAGGGCTTGTCGGGCTGTTAGGCTTCGTCTTTTATAATGTGCCCGCCGATCACCTAGCAAGCTCGCCTGGTGGCATCCGAGGGCGAAGGGGGCTTTGGAAGGAGCCATGGCGGCAGACAGCTGGTCCTGCACCCTTCCCCAGCCACAGGGACTGCCCTGGGGACGGGGGGGATGGGAGAGGAGGCGCCAGGCCCCATCCACACATTGTGGCTGAAGTCACCATTGTCATGTAGGACTCGTCACAGGCTCTGAGCACCTGTGCTCACCTGCTGTGAGTCCGGAGGTGCTGTGTCAGGATGCCGAGGAGAGAAACAGGCAGAGGAAGGGGATTACGGGGCAAACCAGCGGAAGCTCTAGTGCTGCCTGTGTAGGAACAGCGGAGGGGGTGAGGACGAGGCGGGCACGGCTGTGCTGGGGACGGGCTGCCGGCACTGGATAAACGGGCGTGGGGCGTGTGAGCAGTGAGATCGGGGGAATAGCTCTTCCAGATCCGAATTCTTCCCCACACCCCTCCCGCCTCGCCCCTACTCTTTGGGGAGCTGACATGGCCGCGTGACCCGCGCGAAGGTGCTCGGGACCTTTGGGAGAGAGGGCCCCTTTAAATCTAGCAGAAGCCCTGCCACTCGGAGGCCTCGCGGAGAAGCACGGCATACATCAGCGAGGACCCTAAATGAGATAATTTTTAAAAGTACGGCAGCTTCATTATGTTCAAGCGCGCAGAGTCATTCCATCCCTGCCACGCGTTCGCCTCTGCGGAGGCCCTGGGGCCGCTCCTTAGCGAGGAGATTGTAATTACTGGTAATCAGCATAACGGCCCTCTGCAGCGCGTGCTCGGAAAGCGACGGGGCGCATTAAGTGATTTGGATGTTCCGGGGGGCAGTTTTGTTTACAACATTCATCTGCTCGGTGGGCACCCTTTATAGCTGTCACTCTCTGTTGTTTTCAGAGAGACACAACCCCGAAGCCCCCCCTCAGGCGGCAGCTGATTCGAAGGCAGGCAGGATGTAGGATGCAGGAGGCACAGCGGGCCCCGGGTGGGATTATGGGAACGCCTCGGGCTCCCTCGCCTGCCAGCCGGGTCCCAAGGACTTCACCGAGACTCAGTTTCTCCTCGGAGAAGACGGACGGCTTCTGCGTAGCCGGGGTGACGTGGGCACTGAGTGGGCGTTACACAGCGAGGACTCCGTACACGCTAGCGGCCTCCTCCCCCCCTCTAGGTCTCGGCCCAGGCGTGAGACGGCCAGAGCATCCCTCCCCGCCCCTCTTTGCAGCCAGACGCGTTGGCCGGCTGGAGCTTTGTTCGCTGAGGGCGGCTGTCGTTGGTTGTGAAAATTTATTAAGAGCACACCATGGCCCGGAAGCCATGCTGTGCAGCTCACATGGAAAGACGTGTCCGTTCACCAATACGGAGATGCGCCTTTATTTTGTTTTATTCATTTCAGAGAGGGAGAGAGAGAGAGAGAGAGAGAAACATCGATGATGAGAGTTTAGCCTTATTAATACTTAACACTAGTATTAAGATACTTAATATACTAGTGTTAAGTATATTCCCATGGTTAGCAAGCAATCCCTACAGCTTTTTCATCCTGCAGACCCGAAACTGGACCCAGAAACAGCTCCCCATCGGCCTCCCTCCGCCCAGCCCCTGGTAACTGCCCTTCTGCCTTCTGCTTCCATGCATTTGGCTGCGTGGGAAGCGGGAGTCACACAGCTCTTGTCTCCTTGGGTCTAGCTTACTCCACTGCGCATGAGGTCCTCAGTTGTCAGAATTCCCTTCCCTTTAGAGGCAGAGTCACACCTCATTGTGCGCAGGATCGCGTTTTGTTTCCCCATTCATCCATCAAAGGGCACCCGGGTGGCTTCCACTCCTTGACTGTTGTGACGAGTGTTTCTGTAAACACGAGTGTGCGGATGCTCCTCAGAGATCCTTTCGTTGCTTCTGGAGACACACCCGGAAGTGGGCTTTCCTGAGCTTTAAAACGCCGTTACCCAGTGCCCTCCCCTGCAGCCGTCGAGGCGGGATAGGCGGGCGCTGTGGGCCCGTGGAGCTGAGTAGTCTGAGGCCACGGTTTTGACTTCACCAGCCTCCCGGGGGCTGAGCCATTTTATCCCAGCCCCCCGGAGCCTTGCCTGCGCTCAGACAGGGGGGGCCGGGCAGGCGGGTGGACCCACTGCGCCCTGCCTGCTCTGCCCGCATTAATTCGGCACATTTCTATAGCTCCCCGAAGGAAGAGACGCTCCGGCAACATTTAATTAGCGGCCAGGAACATGCTTTCCCAGGCGCACGACTTATTTCGCCGCCAGCTGCTGCGGCTTGCTTCCTAGCAACATGCGGCACTCACATCTGATTGCTTCTCTCCAGGCGAGGGGGGCGACCGGCCCGCCTGCTGTTACAGCCGGGGGTGGGGTGGGGTGTTTGTGGGGGGGACCCCGGATCCAGGGCTGATTTTCCAGAGGAAGTGAGTGATCTCTTAGTCCTGCAAAGCCAGACCCGGTGCTGAAGCCTCAAGAGCTTTGAACTCCCTTCCCACCCCTCTCCTTCAAGTTCACGGTTAGAGCAGGCAGAAGGAGTGCCGCCAGCTGCAACACGGACAGAGCAGCCTGGTCCAGGGCAGTCCGCTGGGATGGGGTGCAGCTAGGGAAGAGTCTTGCCCCATAGGAGGCAGAGCCTGCCCCTCAGAACACGGGTGTGTGTGTGTGTGTGTGTGTGTGTGGCGGGGGTGGGGGGGGAGGCCTTGGGCCACTCTGGTTTGGACAAGGGGGAAGGAAAGCCTTATTATTATTATTATTATTATTATTTTAATAATTTTGATTTTTTACAGAGGAAAGGAGAGGGCTAGTGAGAAACATCAATGAGAGAGAAACACTGATCAGCTGCCTCCTGCACTCCCCCTACTGGGGATGTGCCCGCAACCAAGGTACATGCCCTTGACCGGAATTGAACCCGGGGCCCTGCAGTCCGCAGGCCCGATGCTCTATCTATGGAGCCACACCGGCCAGGGTGGAAAAACCTTATTTTAAGAGGCCCTTTTTGATTTTTGCCGTGCTCCAGGATTTTAGTCATTTACGTGCGCCACGAGAAGAAAAAGGTGGAAAGCCCCCGGCCGGGGTCGTCTCCATCTCACACATGACACACGAGAAGGGGCTCAGGCACAGAGGGACTAGCTCAGGTCGGATTTCACAGCCCGCCCTGCAGCCCGGTGAGGGCCCGGGGAAGGACCAGGGGCCGCGGAGGGCAGATGGCATATCTGGGACTCCCAGGGCCCGCCGTGGCCAGGTGGGCGGGATGGAAAATCCCTCCTGAGCCACGCCGGCGGGAGCAGGGGCGATGGCCCATGGGATAAGGGCCGTCGGAGAGACAGCGCAGCGCTGGCGGGGCGGGCTGGTGGCAGATGGACAGCCGCGGGCCCAGCCCTGACCAGCTGTTGTTTGCCGAGGAGGGTGGGTGCCCGGTGACAGCTGGATTAGGTGTACTTAGCAACCTCGGTGGCCACTGGGTGGAGACACGCAGTGGGCCCTTCTGACTGGCCCTCCCCGCGCCCCCAGGCCCCGGGAGCTTAGAGCTTGTTAATCCCCGTCCCCATGGCGACAGGCAGCGAAGGACCATCCCAGGTTCTGGAATCTCCCACCTCCCAGGGCCCGAGGCCCACGAGCTTCTTCCAGATGCTGCGAACCTCCGCCTTCTGGAAAGGAAGGTGTGAGACTCGGGTGCCGGGCACCGAGCCTGCAACCGGCGTGTTCTCTGGGCGCTTCCCTCGTGGCTTCTGTCCCCCCTGGGTTTGGGGCTCAGGGTTTCATCTCAGGGTTGGCACTCAGGAATGAGGGCGTGCCGCTTCCTGCCACGGACTCTGCCTGAGATGGGAGCTCGGGGAGACAGACAGGGCGATCAGACAAGATCTAAGGTGGTGACAGGAGAAAAATACAGTCGGATGCCGTCAGTGCTCCAAGTTCAGCGTGTTTCCTGGACTTGCCCCTCACTCGGGGGCGCCCAGAGCTGCCTATGTCCTGGGAGCGGGGGTGGGGATGGGGGGGGGGCGTGCAGGAGGCCGCGGGCCTGCCCTCTGCTCCCTGTGTCTCGGCTGCCAGCCCACGTGGTGACCCAGTCAGTCTGCTGCCTCTGAGCGCTGTGAGCTCTGCTGATAGGGCTGCGCCGGCTCTAAATCCCCGCCACATACTCCTCCATCAGACAGGGAGCAAGAAGCAGTGCTTTCCCGTCCATGCCCGTTATGCCCACCCCCACCAGCACCAAACCCGTTTCTTGCCTGCTCCCAGGCTCCCGAGGTCCTTTCCTGAAAGTAGCTTTGTGCCCAGCTCACCTTTGTGATCCTGCCTGTCCGGTCACCTGGCTTCACATCATGCCCTTTGCATGCACGTCACTGCGTCGTCTGCGCCATTTCTGCATCCACCCTTTGTCCACGCCCCCACCCCCCTACCCTCACCCCGCGCATCGCCCTGGGCCCTCACCGCTACCTCCTCTTATTTTGAGCTCAGGTGTCACCTCCTCTGGGAAGTGCTCTTTGATACCTCTATACCTCTTCTCACCACCTTCTCTATCTTTCTTTTTCTCTCTCACACACACAGACAGGTGCACGCACCCTGTGTCAGCACTGGTAGCATTCAAATGGAGTTTAAAAAAATTTTTCTCTCCCCATTCGCCTTGAAGATGCTCAGGGCAGTCACCAGGTTTTAGCCATATTTTCTTTGAGTGTCAATATATTTTTGAGGAGGAAGGAGGAAGGCGAGAAAGACTCCCGAGGGATGATTCTTGAGTCATTGGGCTTTTTAAACTTAATTTTTGGCTGCTGATTTTAACCATCTGGCTTAATCTGCAGTTGGCTGGCCAAAAAGATGGAGGAGGATGGGTGACTGGCTCTTACATTATCATTTTCTGATTAAAACCACAGGGAAAACGAGCTTTTAATAGTAGTCATAGTACTAACAGCAGCAATAGCAGCGAGATGGGTTTGCATCTGCATTCACCCTCTGTCCCCGCAGGAGCCCGAGGAGCAGTGTGAGCGGCACCCTGGGTGAGCACCAGCTGTATACAGCAGGGTACACAGTTATCCTAACGGATGACTAACGCGGGCTGCGGAGGTGGGGGTGGTTGAGGTACAGGTCCACGCAGAGCTGGGGTACCCAGGCTGTGTCTCCGCCCCAGCCCTCACCCCCAAGCAGACTGGAGGGAGGGGCAGCCGGGGAGCCGTGGCATGGGCACAGAGTGTGTGCAGGAGGCAGCCGATCAGACCTCTGTCCCCCCCCCGAGGGTCTCCCCTGCTGCAGTCACTCGTACGTAAGGACCTGGACTGTCCTCCCAGCCACGACTGAGCGGCACGCCCTCATTCCTGAGTGCCAGAGCCCCAGCCCACCCACTGCCTCTGTCCTGAGGGGAAATTGAGGTCCGGTTTGGGAGGGGCGTGTGGCCCGGGACAGCCTGCGCACCGGGTCTGTGTCACCTGCGTCTAGACAGCAGGTGTCTGCTGGCCAGGCCCCGGACACCGGGCTGACCCTCAGTTGACATTTCCTCCGGTTCAAGGGGATTACACAAATCCGAGGTGGCTAAGCGGCCCCGGGGCTCTCTGGAAACAGCCCCGCTGTCTGCCCCTCCCTCCCCCCAGCCAGCAGTCCTGACACCGAGGCTGGCCTTCCCGGCAAGACTCGCTGTGCTGAACCGCAGAGCATGTGCACAATTTAATTTTAACCCGGGTGGGCGCGGGGAAGAGCCAGATTAACTGCCAGAACCAATTTCCGAGCCAGGTCAGAGTCCGCCCCCAAATAGCAGACCACCCTGGGGGCAGGGGGGCTGTGCAGGGTCCACGTGGTCAGATGGCTGTTCCAGTGCTAGGTGCACGCTTCCGTAACTTACGGAAGGCCTGGCTGCAGCTTGCGTACAGTTTTATAAGCCAGTTCTTTTTCCTATTTTTATATATTTTAATTTTTTAAAGATGTATTTTTATTGATTTCAGAAAGGAAGGGAGAGGGGAAGCGAGACAGAAACATCAATGAGAGAATCATGGATCGACTGCCTCCTGCAAGCCCCCCACTGGGGATCGAGCCCAAAACCTGGGATGTGCACTGATAGGGAATCGAACCCGAGACCCTTGAGGCCGCAGGCCGACGCTCTGTCCACTGAGCTAAACTGGCGAGGGCTGCCCCTTCTCAAAGTGCTTGTCTGGTTGGCGTCCAAGACACCGCGCGTGCAGTCTAACCGCTCCACCCGTGTCCTCTGCAGCTCGTTCTTGCAGCATTTACAAGCCGGTCTTCTTTTCCTCGCTGTCTGCTTTTTTCCTGAGCGACCTCACCCCCACCATGGCTTCGATTCATTAGCATGGTTTGGGGAGTGATGGTCATGCATTTTAATTCCCTAATAAGATAGGCATCTTCATGGTTTGCATTTCCAACCTCTAAGGACACCCATTGGTTCATTTACTTGTCTCGCCTCCCCCTGCTCCACAGAGCTTCCCTCCCCTCCCTTCCACTGCGGGGAGCACCCTTCCCTCTGACACCGGGAGCACTCACGCCTCCTTCACGGACCTTCTCACTGACCCACCACATGCGTGTCCAGCTTCCTTAGACCGAGGGCCTGGGGGGAGCAGTGACAGTCACAGCTGCCTGTCCCCCGGGGCCCGGCCTGTTTGCTCAGTCCCCCTGTGTTTGCGCATTCTGGTCGAACGGGCAATTTCTGCTGTGGCCGGGACCACGCTATCTCTTTGGGCTGATAATGCTCAGGTTTCAAAAACAATGTGTGTATCCAGAATAGAGGAAAAATGAATAGAGGAAGAGAATAAGGGGAAGGGAGCCATACTTTTTTTTTTCTTCTTCTTTCTTAAATATATTGTTACTGATTTCAGAGAGGAAGGGAGAGGGACAGAGAAACATCAATGATGAGAGAGAAACATCAATGATGAGGATCGGCTGCCTCCTGCACGCCCCCTATTGGGGATCAAGCCTGTAACCCAGACATGGGCCTTGGCAGGGGAAGCGAACTGGGACCTTCTGGTTCCTAGGCTGACACTCAACCACTGAGCAATGGACATGTTGCCAGGTTGTAGGCAGGGGCGATTGGGAATGGTTTCTCTTCGCATGCCAAGTGACATCCTGCCCGCATCCAGGCACACGCGTGTTCAACAGGCCTGTTTGGCACTCGGTGCCAGGTGATGGCTTGGCTAAATAAGGGAAAACACTGTGTCTGCGCTGAAAGGGAAGACACCGTATTTGTCTTTTTGCCTGAGGCCAGGGGAGGGGAGGGGAGGGAAAGAGAGGGGTGATGAGGGGAGGGGAAGCTTCCCTTATGCAGCCAGGCCTGTGCCACCAGCTTGGAGCTGCCAGAAGCAGAACTGCAGATGCACTTAGAAGTGATCCAGCACCCGCTGCCAGGAAACAAGGAAGCGTGCCACACAAGCTGTGCCAGCACTTGGCTCGTGCCCATGCTCGGCCCCGCCTCTTCTCTGCCTGCGGGGCGTGCGAGCACACGGCCCGCCTGTGTTCTGGGCACCCGGGCTGCTGAGAGGGGCAGAGGCAGCGGGCGGCGGCTGGATGGTCAGCCTTCCAGCGGGCCGGTCTCCCTGAGTGGTGGCCGGTTTACATGTCACCCTTCCACCTAGAGTTTCATCTCAATTCCTAACCTTTCTCAGGAGCACGTGGGGTGACGGTTTGCCAGCCTGGACGCAAAAGTCTGACAATCACTTCAGATGGCAGAGACCTTTTATTGCTTTAGGCAGGGCAGCAGTTACTGGTTGGGGTCTGGGCCACAGCCCCCCTCCCCGTGTCCAAGAGAAGACGGGCACGCGGGTCTCCAGTCCGAGTAGGCGCCACGCGAGGAGGCAGCGCTGTCCCTTCCTGCTGAGCCGCCAACGGCGCCCGCAGGGAGCTCCGAGCGTGCTCTCTGCAGGTCTGGAGGAGGGCCTCCCGGTCAGGGTCAGGGTCAGGGTCCTCCATCAGAGCCGGCGAGCTTTCCGGGGCCGGCAGCCGTTGTGCGGGATGGGCGTGTTGTCCGTGATGGAGATCACTTCCAGGCCCCCCATGGTCAGGCCCTGGATGGCGGACTGGGAGGAGCAGAGGACGGGAGGACGGCTTGGTGCCGGAAGTGATGGCCTAGTGGGTCCAGGCAGGGCTTGGACTCAAGAAGGGGCGAGGGAGATGGGGGTGGGAGGAGAGTGGAGAGGTTCCTGGCTTTGATACCTACTCACGAAGGCCTCGCAACCAAGCCCCTTGCCAGGTGTTCAGTGCTGCCCACTGTGGTCACACCTGTCGCTCCGCCTGTGTGCGCCCTACCACCTACGTCCAAAGACTGCCTGTGACCCGCACTCTCAGACTCACACTTCAGAGGCTTTAACAACTAAGTTGTTTCCTCTGCCTGGAATGTCCCCTCACCCGGACAGTGCCACGCTACTCTTGGAAAGTCAGAACTGTCACCTCTTTGGGGGGCTCCCAGCCCCTGGGGCACAAGCTTTACTGTGCAGCCACTCGTCTGTCCTGAGAGTCCCATCTGTGATGGTCCCAGGGCCCACCTTTCGGTCCCCCTGGCCTGGCACCCAGCAGCCACCCGGTGAATGTCTGCGGAGCTCAGCTAAGCGGCCTGGGCTTGCCTTCGGCTCAGCAGATTGAAACAGGAAGCCAAGCCCTCGCCCACCCTGCCCCTCCAGCCCCATTTGTCCACAGAAACAATCACTGCCACTTACCAAGCGCCCCGGCCCCAGGCCTTTCACTACCACCCGGATGTGGGTCACGCCCTTCGCTGTGGCTTTCTGGAGGAGAGACCAGTGGTTAGTGCCCAGCAGGAGCTGCTACATCCACGTATCAGCTCCCGCCCCCGGGGCTGCAGGGCAGAGCTCCAGGGAGAAGACACCCCCAAAGGCAAACAGGAGAAGACAGCAAGGACACAGGACCGAAGGCCTGGGTGCGGGCAGACGGCACACGAGCCAGGACCGCCTTTTGCCCAGGACAGCACTGCCACCTAGTGGGGCTTCTAACCATCGCTCATGGGCCTCAGGAGGGTGGACGCAGAATCTCAGGCCGCCAGGAGCCCGGGACCTGTAGGCAGTGCTTCAACACCCACTAAGCCAGTGTCCTCTTACCATTTTACATCTTTAGTGAAAGTTACACTTTTCTTCACTGATGACAAAGGCACTTGAAGGAAATCCTGGAAACATGCAGATGTCACCGCACCCCACCCCGCAGACGCCACTGTTAACACTGCCCCCTGGTGGACATGAGCACCCGCTGAGGGTCATGAATGCAGAGCAGCCAGTGGCCTGGGCACTGAGCCGTGTGCAGGCCAAGGTTCTCCTTCAGGAAATACCTGTGTTTTGGCAGAAGCGTGTGACCCTCTGGAGGCCCCTGGGCACAAGCTTTGGTCCCAGACCAGAGCAGGGAGCTAACGGCACTGCGTGGCTCTGAGCGAGTCACAGTCTGTCTGAACTGGCTCAAAACACGGACAGTGCCGGCGTCTGAAGACTCACGGTAATGAGTGTCCAGTGTCTGCAGTACTAGTAGTGATGGTCATAAACATGCCAGCAGCGGCACCCTGCCAATCTGCGTCTAGGAAGGTCTGCCACGTGCAAGCTCAGACATGCCTGCGTGAGGGTTTCACCACACCACGTCTTCCCGGGGACTGCCACCCCCTCGCCACCCCCCAACACTTACCGCGGCGGCGGCGATGCCCGCTGTCTGTGCCGCGATGCCCGTGCCCTTCTTGGCGTTCTTGAACCCCTCGGTGCCGCAGGAGGTGCGGGCAAGGGGCTGGTTGGCGGCAGAGAGGACCTGGATCTGGGTGCTAGGAGAGCCGGGGAGGCGCAGAAGGGAAAAGGGACCACTCAGGGGCTTGAGAGAGCGCCAGCCTGTGTCCTCACGAGCCCGAGGGAGAAGGCAAGCCAGCTGCTTTTCCTCGGAACGGAGCCGGTAACATGCTGTTTGAACTCTTACAGGGGGCGCCGGGGAGGGTCGGAGGCAGTCCCCTGAGGACACTGAAAACTGACCGGTCATGTGGTCTAGGGAGCTCTGTTATAGACCGAATGTTTATGTCCCCCACATTCACATTGAATTCCTAACCCCGAATAGTATGGTGTTTGGAGGTGGGGCCTTTAGGAGGCGATTAGGTCGTGAGGGTGGCGCCCTCATGAATGGGATTAGTGCCCTTATAGTGGGACTCTGGAGCGCTCCCTCGCCCCTCCCACCCACCGTGTGAGGGCACCACGAGAAGCCGGCCCTCCCCAGAACCCACCATGCTGGCACCCTGACCTCAGACCCGTTTGCAGGAAAGCAAATCTCAGCAATAGGATATGCCCAACCCAGCTGACATTTTCATGAAATCTGAGCGAACGTCATAAAGAGGAGGGGGTCTGGGGGTCCCGTGCACGGATACCACCTTGCCCCCCTGTGGATGGGAGAGGAACCCCCCAGACCTGCCCCTGTGTCCCCCTGCCCACTCACTTGTTGTAGGAGGCCTTAATGTGGGCGATGGGGATCTCCTCAAACTTCTTCCCCGCCCACCTCAGGGGGCTCTCCTGGCCTGGGACTGGCGGGTAAATGCTGCAATGAGATCATTGAATGGAAAGTTGTCCTTACATTTTTTTTAAAGTCAAAAAAATCCACCCCAGAGCTGAGAATAACCCAGCAGGATAGATAAACTCAATGAAAACAGCAGCCCCCGACCTGCCCCTGAGATACAACCCATCCCTCCTGGTGCAACCAGACAGGACTTCCAATCCTTTGTAGGACTGAAATCTTTCTGCAACTTAAAAATACAGTTAAACCGCTATTATTTCATCATCTGCAGATGGCATCTTGTCTCTAAAAAAAAAGGGCAACAAAACGTTAGTAATACTTATCATTATTGCAAAAAAAATCCAGTATCCCTTAGAAGAGAGGTCAGCAGACTTTTTCTGTGAAGGGCCAGGGAGTAAATATTCTAGGCTTTGTTGGCCATGAGGTTTTGTAGCATAAAAACGGCTGGATGTAGGACAACAGTGAATCAATGTGCGTCGCTGTCCCAATAAAACTTTATTGCAACTGGCCAGATCTGGCCCAGGGAATGTAGTTTGCAACCCCTACCCTAGCCCAATGGTTTGCTCTGTGAACAGCAGAAGCACCTGTTACTGTGACGGTGGTTAGACCCGGGAATCTTATCTCTACGACGCCCCAGGCCAATCCCAGGTGAGCCCGGGGCCCAGAACACTGGCCCAGACACTGCAATGAGTTCGCGATCCTTTGCGATCTCAGCCCAGCCTGCTCTCTGGCCGCCCTAGGTCAGCACTCCTTTTCAAATGGAGAAACCGTGGTAGGAACAGGGACACAGGGTTCTCTGGGAACTGTTCAGAGCTTTGTCATCATGCTGTGCTCTCTTTTACACACACACACACACACACACACACACACACACACAGCTGTCATCAAGCCCTTGAGATGGGAGTGCACCCACTGCTGCCCCCTGCCTACACGTGCACATCAGGTCTCTGTCTGTACCTGCTCCTGCCATGAAATTCAACAGATTTAGGTTTACGCTTATCTGAGAACAGTCCTCCCCTCAGCCCTACCCACTTCCCTAGAGATATTTTTAAAAAACAAAACCCACAGGGATACAAGAGTTACAAGTGAATTCTCTCCTGCTATGCCTGATCTTGAGAGATGATTGAGCACCTCAGCAGGTTCCTGGCTTATCAGCCTACACACATGGATGAGGCCGAGATGACATTCATGTTTAAAACATCACCGCTTCCCCCATTGATAAATTCCCCCATGGACATGGGAGTGAAGACAATTAAGCCGACTAAAGTCTGAATGGACCAGTGCGATGCCTTATGCCAGTGGTCGGCAAACTCAAGAGTCCACAGAGCCAAATATCAACAGGACAATGACTGGAATTTCTTTGGAGAGCCACATTTTTTAAACTTAGACTCCTTCTAACGCCATTTCTTCAAAGTAGACTCGCCCAGGCCGTGGTATTTTGTGGAAGAGCCACACTCAAGGGGCCAAAGAGCCGCAGGTGGCTTGCAAGCCACAGGTTTGTGATCCAGCAAGGACTTGGAACTTGAGCCATTTAACCTCCCAGGACCAATGCACAAAGGAACCAGCGGTTCACTGCACAGAAGCAGAACAGGCTGCCGCCTCTTCACAGCCATCCTCAGACCATGGACACCTAGACGGGGGGCCAGCGCACATGCATCACTTCTGCACGGCTGCGGACGGACATCAGCCACCTTTCCCCGCTGAGGGTCCACCAGGAGGGCCAAGTCTTGCTGCCATCCCTCAGGCATGAGAACTTGCTGACCCCTGGGCCAGTCCAGCCCCGGGGCCCTGACACGTGGATCTCCTCTGGGTACGTTTCAGCTCTGAGCCCCAAAGGTGGAGACCCTGTCTCAGGGTCTTCAGCCTGTTTCCCACCTGCGCTGTCGGCACTTAGAAACGGAGACAGATGTAGAAAAATGCAGTGATCGGAGCTCACAGCCCACTCCTCCTGTCATAATTATGTACGTTTTCAGTAAGAGCCTTCCAACCCGTGGCTTCTGTTTCTTGACTTCCCTTTCTCCCGTGATCCTGTGTCCTCCATCCTACCCCGGCTACTTACTCCTGTCATTACCAAACCTGCAACCCCATCGCAACCTGGGTTCCTAGCATCACACGCTGGCCGCCACCTCCTGGCGCACACACTGGGTCTCCACTGGGAACTCTTCAGTCCCACCCATCCTGCTAGCTCCTCCCTTTCCCTGACACACCTATGCTTTCCATTCTGCCCCGACCTCAGGTAACTTATATGGCCAGTCAATATAACCACTCCCTTGCACACACCCTCAATGCCCACCCCTCACCCCTACCCACTTCATGGCACTCCTGGCAAACCCCTAACCCTGGTTAAAGCCATCTCTCCAGCCACTGTGAGCCTGTGCGTACACAATGGGCTGGAAAAAAACAGACAGCAATGCTGACTGGCCTCCCTATGTCATGTTTCCTAGCCTCAGCACTACTGACATTTTGAATAAGATCATTCATTGTTGTGGGGGTCTGTCCTGCATCCCGTGGCCTCTACCCACTCACTACCTAATGTCCCCCAAGTTGTGACAATCAAAAATGTCTGCAGACATTGCTAAAAGTCCCCTTGGAGGCAAAACGGCCCCAGGTTGAGCCATTCTTTATTTTAATGGCTTCTGACATCAAGTGGGCCCTCAGCTCTGCTTGGCAATCATACAGCACATCCCCCCTCAATCGTCCCTCCGGTCTCCCATTTGACTGCCTCATACCTTCTTTTGTCTCCCCCAACCTGCTTCCTCGCTGACAGCTGATGGCCTTCAGGGAGGAATGGAAGCAATCAGAGTTCCCTCGGCTCCCGTTCCAAACATCTGTGCCCGCGGGCTTTGCATGCTCTCCTGTTTCGATGCTTCGCTTGTGTGTGCGCCTCTCAAGGACATCTCTCCGGCAGCCTTTCGCCCCGGCTTCATCGCTTTCCCCTTCGCTGCATCACGCCCATCAGCAAAAGAGGCTGCCTTCCCCCCACCGAAAAGCAAAGACCCCTCGCTCCACAAGCCTCCTTGAGCTATTGCCATTTCTCTGTGACCCTTACAGCAGATCTAACTGCCCGCTATTCCTTCCCGTCTTCTATGCTCCTTGAACCCACTCCAGTCAGGCTTTAGCCCCCATCACCCCCCAAAAAATGCTGGGCTCAAGGTCACTGACCAACTTACAAAGTTAAGTGCAAGGAGCAAGTTGGTCTTCAGCCTATCAACCTGTCGTATCAGCAGCATTTGACGTAACTGACCTTTGCACTTGAACCACATAAAAAAAAAAATCTCTCCAGGTTTTGCCCCCACTACCCTTCTCTCTTTAAATCTATTTCTATTGATTTCAGAGAAGAAGGGAGAAGGAGAGAGATGGAAACATCAATGATGAGATCATTGATCGGCTGCCTCCACTACCTGTTTTCTGTCTCTCTCACTGATTCCTTCCTCATCTGCCAAATCGCTAAATGTCAAAGGGCTGGAGGGTTCAGTCCTTGGACTACTCTTGAACTTCTCTTCCTCTCTTGATGATCTTGTCTCATCATCATCTCTGGCGCTTGTGCCACATGTATGTGTGGCCCAGATCTGTCCCCCGAACTCCATGTCTAACAGCCAACTTCCCATCTCCACTTGGATGTTAATTATCTCCAGTTTGGCCATCCAATCCCAGGCTCCTGTAGTCTTCCCTGTCTTTACAACTCCATCTTCCTAGTTGTGTAGGCCCCAAATTTGAGAGTGTTCCTCCATCCCTCTCCTTTTTTCACACCTCACATTAATAAACCACATTGGTTCTACTTTCTAAATGAACCAGTCCAACCATTCATACAACCTTCACAGCTGTCACTGGTCCACACCACCATCATCTCTTGCCTGGATTATTTCAATGGTCTGACTGCTTAGAATTCTTGCTTCCCAACAGCTCAATGTCAACACAACAGCCAAAGGGACTCTTTAAAAAATGTAAGCATGATTGCGTCCACCCTCTTCACATCTCTCCAGTGGCTTCCCATCCCATCGGAGTAGAAGCTGACGTCCGGACGATGACCTCAGGCAGCCCTGTTTGCCTACGACACTGCTGGCCTCTGCTTGCACCTCCTATTTTCACTCCTCCCTCCATGTTGGTCGTACTGCTTATAAACACCGGAGACACTCCTGCCGCCCGTCATACTCCCAGGTTTTACTTGTTTTATATTTGCTGTCTTGTCTTGCTGACCTCATCTGCCATCACAGATACACACCTGAACATCCCATGTTCTTTCACACCACATGCCTTTACACACATGCCCTGTTAGCTCTGCCTAAAACAGCCCCTTTCATCTGGCCCAGCTGAACTCCCGTTCGGTGCAGGTGTCAGCTCCACACTTCCTTCTCTGCAGTCTCACCCGATACACCCAGGAGCTGGACACGCATTCCTTCACACTTCCCGCAGCCAGCTCTCACCTCCCGTTTATCACTCATCAGATTCTGGTGAAGATGTTTGCAGGTCTGTCCTCCCTGCTGTGGGGAGGAGAGGTGTTTTGTATTGGTATGGGTGTATGGCACATAGTAGGTTCTCAGTAAATGCTTGTTTCGTGGATGTGAAGTGCACCTAGCACACGGAGGTGGTGGCAGTGGTGGGATGCAAGTCCCTAGGGCTGAGCACGGAATCTCCCTCAATCTTAGCCCAAAGTGTAGAATAATCAACGCCACAGAGTAGCGCCTTCTCTCTTCCCATTTTGCGTCTGCTTAATCTGTGCGACCTGCGCTCCCTCTCAGAGGCGGAGAGCTGATCTGCCTGTGCGCCTCTGACATCTACTCATTCATTCATTCATCACACGCTCACCAAGCATCCACTTTGTGCTAAGTCTCATCTCCTTTGATTCTCACAATCTCTGCCGGCACTTTATCCATTTGTAGTCGAGAAAACGGAGGCTTAGAGGTTCATTTCCATAAAGAGGCACAGGTGGCAAGTGACAGAGCTGGTAATTCACCGGTTCCCGGGCTCTGGAGGGCGGTGCGGGCCTCGGGAGGGCTGGACCGAAGCGGCCGTGCTCACCTGAAACTGCTGCTGCTCGGAGCCGGGGTCGCCGCCGGAGCCGGAGTTGGGGTCGGGGCCGCCGTCTTCTCCTCCACCTTCTGCTTGGCCGCCGCGTCCTGCAGCCGCTGGGCGCCCGTGTGGATGGCGGCGGCCGGCACCCGGGCCGCTATCCTGCGGGGACCCACAGCTCGCTGAGGCCCCCAGGCCTGCCGCCCGCCGGAGTCCCCATGGCTCCCGGGACGAGAGCAGGAGCGTACCCTGGAGGTGGCCGTGGGTTCGGAGGGGCGATCACTCTTACCTGCCCGTGGGCGTTGGGCAAGCCCATGACCTCAGGAGCCGAGACCCCGCGCTCCTTACCGCCTGCATGACTTGAATTGACCCCAGCGAGTTCCCGTCCGCGGCGCCAGCACCATGAGCGCCCGTGGTGGTGGGGGGGAGCCCCGAGGGAAAGTCACCTGATTCCCCTTCGCCGGGCCCGTTAAAGTCTCTTATCCCGGTGTGTGCGCTCCATAGTAACCATCGCTGTGGTTTTCAGCTGGGAGTTTCTTCTCTTTCCCCTAAATTCTAACAGGAGCCCTTCGCGCCCCCCTCCGCATGGAAATGGTTCATTCCGGTCCTTCCGGACGTGCCGTCCCCGCGCTGCCTTGTGGGAACACGGGATTGGCCGGGCCGCGGCCGCGGTGCATCACGGGAGGGCAGGGATGGCGGCGCCCGGGGCGCGCGCGCTGCTGAGGCTGGCGAGGGGCTGGCGGCGCCCGCTGTGGGCCGGCGGCCCGGCGTCTCGCGGCCTGACCCTGGCGGCCGCCCCCTCGAGCGGCGGCTCCCCGTGGCGTCTGTGGGGGGCGCTGTGCCTGCAGCGGCCACCCGTGGTCTCCAAGGCGCTGACCCCTCTGCAGGAGGAGATGGCGGCTCTGCTCCAGCAGGTAGACGTGAGGCGCGGGGTCGGGGCCTCGGGGTGCCGCCTGTGAACCCATGAGAGGCTCGCGGGCTCGGGCTCGATCTCGGCTCTGGCCCCAGTGAGTCTGTGTGCACCAGCTGCCTCACCGCCCGGAACGTCAGTGCACTTGACCCGCAAACATGGCACCTGTCTTTTGTGGTTGCTCCGGTGCACAGTAGGCGCTCAGTGAAAGGCAGTTGGTTTTCCTCGGCCTCCGTTATTGTCTCCTCAGGCAGCTAGCTGGGATTGCGTTCAGAAGTGGTGGTAAACGGGACGGACTCGGTCGCTGTCAGAGTTGGCGGTTTGGAGAGGAGACGGTCTTTGTGTGGGATTTTTTTTTTTTTTTTTTTTTTTTTTGAGGAGAAAGTCTTAGCCACCCGCGAGATGCCCGTGAGAGAGCCCGCCGTTTCCCCCCCAGGACTGTGGGCGTGAGAGGCGACTGAGGAGCCCGGGGCAGGAACTGGGTGTAGAGGCGGCGAGGGTCTCCGAGGAGCGGCGTGCTTCTGCAGAACCGGAAATGGCTCCTGTCTGAGCTGCTGGGAGCTAAAGCTTCCGTGCAGTGCTGTGTGCTAGGCGTGCTCCTCTCCTCGCCTAGAGTTTTCATTAATCACAGGGGTGCACGGAGCACTCACTATGCACAGACACAGCGCTTCATGCGGGTGGGGAGAGCCAGATGGGAACCAGATAATTAAATCACACGACTAGGTGTACCTGTTAGTATTTCGGATTGACTATTAACCGGTTAAAAATGCAGATTTTGTAATTAAAGAAAACACGATAATTTCAAGAGAAGCATCAAAAGTGCTTTATTCAAAGTGATGTCCATCGATAGCTACACACAGCCCCCCTCTTTCAGGTAATTTGTGGGTACCTTCCCAGTAGATCTTTTCTTGTTTTGAGGCAGACCATTCAGAGACCCCATTTTCCACTTCTTTGTACATTTTGAAGTGCTGATCAGAAAATGCTTGTGCCATCCATCGGAACAAGTGGTCATCTGAAGGAGCAAGGTCTGGTGAATACTGTGGGTGGGTTCAATACCTCCCAGGCAAGATCTAACGTGTCTTCAACTGGTTTTGAAGTGTGTGATGGTGCGTCGTCATGAAGCAAAATTACTTTGCAGAGTCTTCTGGCCCATTCTGGTCATGGTTCAAATTGATTCTTTGTTGTCAGTAGCGATCAGTATTAACGGTTTCGCCTGGTTTTAGACTCTCATAATACACCACACTTCCCGATCCCACCAAACTTAGAGCATTGTCTTCTTTCCGAAGCAACTTGGCCTTGCAGTGATGTTGATTGACCTGCATCAACCCATGATTTTGTGTGTTTGGCATTCTCAAAATAAATCCACTTTCTATCGCCAGTCACAATTCAATGCAAAAAAGACTTTCAGTTGATGTTTGGGAAGGAAAATGCACAGTACTGTTAGAGAGTTAAACAGGGACCCCTAATTTTAATCTTATGAGAGGTGTCAAGGCTTCTCTCTCCAAGAAAGTGGTATTTAAACTGAGTTCGGAAGGAGGATTAGGAAATCTCCCTGGAGGGAAACTAGGAAGAAAGATTGGCGTCTGTAAACTCCATGGGCCACGGAAGTCCCTGGTGAGTGAGGTTCCCATCAAAGACTGACATGACTACAGCGTGGCCTCTGTTACTCGCCATCTTTTTTTTTTTTTTTTTTTTTTTAGTTGTATTGTTACTGATTTCAGAGTGGGAGAGAGAGGGAGAGAGATAGAAACATCAGTGATGAGAGAACTATTGATCAGCTGCCTCCTGTACACTCTACACTGGGGATGGAGCCCACAACCCGGGCATGTGCCCTGACCAGGAATTGAACCGTGATCTCCAAGTTCATAGGTCAACGCTCAACCACTGAGCCATGCTGGCCAGGCTGCTGTTTACCATCTTGACCTCCAATCACATTATCACATTTTAGCAAATGTAACTCAAGCCCACAATGCATTCTCTGTCTCCCCCTGCCCCCGCTCCCCGTGGTGTTTTGATTGTATGTCTGGTTGTGTTGGGTGGTAAACTTCTGAGTCTGTCTAGTGTGCTATAACTCTGTTTTATTTCCTCTTTTAATTTCCCCAGATCGAAATAGAGAGAAGCCGGTATTCAGACCATGAGCTTCGTGCTTTGGATGAAGCCCAGCGCCTGGCAAAGAGGAAAGCCGACCTCGATGACGATGAAGACGAACAGAATATATTGCTGGTACAGGATTTGGAAGAAATGTGGGAGCAGAAATTCCTGCAGTTCAAACCTGGAGCTCGCATAACAGGTGTGTGGTCCTTTTCAGGAGAAAAGGGAACAAGGAGAAGAAGAGTATTCTGGTTCCCAAGCCAAAGACAATTGCTTAACCCTGCTCAGTGTTTTAAGTAACAGATAATTGCAAATGACAAATCATCCGTCTTTCAGGTGGGAGAAGAAAACTTTGCCCCCAGTTCCTCACATCTGTCCCCAATATAATTTTTAAGGTCCATAGTATTTTTGAATAGGAGATAAAGATGTTGGGATAGCCTTCTTAATTAAACTTTAGAAATGTTTTCTGAATTGATCTCCTAGTTTGGACTGAGAGAGGGGGAAATTAAGGCTTTTCCAGTAGCTCCCTGAGCTTTATCTGGAATGTACTCACCATTTCACATATAGGAAGCACTTTAGGGCTTCTCTTTGGCATATCTGAATGGCTAGCATTACTACTCTTGCACTTTGGGGACATGAATAAGTAAAATAGGGGTTTTTGGACATTTGTTTGATAGCTGAATGACTGCCGGTCCAGGAGTACAAACAGCCTGGAGACTCTGGACAAAGGTATGCTCATATCCCTGGAGGGATGGAGCAAGATGGCACCCAATTTCACCATGCTGTTCAGAATGTGGTGCAATGTAAAGCTTTTGGCTAGTTTATTTTTGGAATTTTCCATTTATGATTTGATCGCGAGCGACTGAAATGGCAGAAAGCACAACCACAGATGGACAGGGACTCCTTAAGTTTTGCTGAGAGCAAGCATTGTGGCTCTAAAGGAAGACTGTAAAGCTCTGATCTCCTTGGTTCTGGCAGATCTCATGATCTCGTCTCCTCTGACCCCCATTTCTTCGCAGAAGCCGATAAAAAGAACGACCGGACCTCACTGCACCGGAAGCTAGACAGGAACCTCGTTCTCTTGGTCAAAGAGAAGTTTGGAGACCAGGATGTGTGGGTGCTGCCCCAGGCAGAGTGGGAGCCGGGGGAGACCCTCCGAGCGACAGCTGAGCGAACCCTGGCCACACTGGCAGGTGAGTGCTCACCACCCTCAACCCCGTGAGGTGCCCTTTGGACTCAGCCAGAGGACTTAAAGGTGACTGAGGACGGTGTAAAGGTAAGGATTTTCCTTCGATGAGGTGAGAGTGTGTGTGTCTGTCCTGCTGAAATTTTTAAACTTACTACATTGATTCTTGAACAACATGGGTTTGAACTGTGCGGGTTCACGTATATGCTGGTTTTCTTGAATAAGTATGTATAATATTGTAAATGTATTGTTTTCTCAATAACTTTTTCTCTAGCCTATTTTATTGTAAGAATACAGTATATAATACACACACATACGGAATATGTGTTTAGCAGCATCTGTGGCCTGGACCCATCCCCATCCCCTGTAGTCTGACAGCCAAAATGACAACCCAAACCATGTAGACGTGGCCAGGTAACAGCTGGGGAGGGACATCATGGTGCACTGGACGGGTGATGTCGATTCCGAAGGCATTTCCCCTTTGTGTACACCCTTCCGTGCGGCCGGAATGAGCTTGCTCAGACACAGATCCCTGTGCCTTCTCGCCCTAGAATCCTTACAGGATTTCCCTTAGAAGTTGGGACATTCAAGCATGGCCTGCAACTCCTTTCTGTTCTGATCGCGAGCTCATCCGTCATCCGTCTTGCCTCATTAATGTGCAGTCTGAGTTCTAACCTAGCAAACCTTTTCATTCCTTGAATAATGTGGTCTTTCATGCACCTCTGCTTGGACGCATGCTGGTCCCCGATCGGCTGCTTTTCCTCCGCCCTGGTCTGACTGCTCAGCTTTTAAGTCTCCGCGCGTTCGTTAAACATACTGTGGTGGAAGTTTGTCCAGGCCTCAGGGGAGGGAGGTTGCATACCATCTACAATGAATTGCACTGCATGTGCCTTACTCAGTGGTAGCAAACATCCTGCCTTCCGTTTGCTGGCCCTGTCCCAGCAGGGGGGTCACCGTGATGACATCACAGGACATGGCTCCTGCTCCCCGGGAGCTTCTGTGCTGGTGGAGGGTATGCTCTTTCACTTACCCCATTGCCCTGTGATTGTTCATTAACACGTTTCCCTCCCGAGCCGGAGTTCTGACCCCCTTGAAGGTACGTGCTGTTTCTATTTCTCTCCAGCCTCCAGCTTTCAGCAGAGTCTCCGGCCCCAGGAGGTACCTCCTGAGTGTTTTTGAGCAAGTGGATTTGGCAGGATCAGTGCGCAACCACTTTACGGGCCCTGCCACCATCTTAATTTAAGTACCCTTCCCTTGGGGGCCTGTGTGGCCAGCAGTAGAGGGAGCACGCAGATTGGGGGGTGGGGGGAGGGTTTGCTGTGCCCAGTGGTCCTGCAGATGGAGCCTGACATTTGCAGTTTTCAGGAGTAAAGGAGTGCCTGTTTGCCGAGGCCTCACCATCATGAAATAGTCCCTTTTAATTTGTACCCATCCAGTCCGTAAAAATGATTGCTTTTGGATTGGCATTTTCCTAATTGCTGATGAGATGGACCATCCTTTCATGTTTATTGGCTGTTTGTATTTCTTCTTCCATGAACTACCTATTCAGATTCTTTGCTCATGTTTGCAATTAACTGTTTCTTTTTTTTTATTATCTTGATTTGATTACTTTTTAACCCATTTTCCCCAGGTTATAGAAAATAAATGGAAATTTCAGAAAGATACAAAGAAACATACAGACAATGTCACCCCTCACTGATACCCACTATTAACATTTTGTATATAGTGTTGTTGTTTTTTAATACGGGGAATGTCAATTCATTGTAGATGGTGAAAAATTTATCAAACTGTCTAGTAAACGTATCGCGGGGTAAGAAGTAGTTTTCCCTTCTCAGAGGCAACCGCCATCGGCAGCTTTGGTATGTTTTTAGAATTGCACATATGGTATCTGTTTCTTTTACCCACACAGAGCATATTTATACAGTCACATACTATTTTTTTCTCCTCTTATATAGAGTGGTCTATATCAGTTCGCGGAGACATAGATCGGACTTTAATACCAGCATGCTATTTCACATGTGCATGTGCTGCCTTTTGTTCAACCAGTCTGTCGCTTTTACAAATAAAGGGGCAGTGAACATCCTTGTACACTCATTTCTGCTCACACGGACAGGCAGAGTTGCTAGATCGCAGGGGTTGTGTAAGTAAAATTGATACCGTGCCAGACAGAGCAATCATACTCATTTACATCCTTTGCCGAGAACTCGTGTTTTCTTAACCTTGGCAAGCAGTGTACCGCTCAGTTTTTGAACTTCAGTAATAATAGGTTGTTGTTTTGATTTGTCTCTTTAGTAATAAGATTGAGCCTACTTTAATGAGTCTGATAATGACTTTCATGTGAACTTCCTGTTCATATGCTTTGTTCATTTTTCTTTTAGATTTTTTTTCTTTTTTTTCCTTCATTGATTTCTGAGTACCTCTTATACCTTAAGGTATTTCTCTGTTGAATGTGTTGAAATATTTTTCTAGTTTGTCATTTTGTCTTTGACTTTTTTTATGTTTTTTTTTTTTTCCTCCCCTTGGAAGAAAAGTTCAATTTTTATGTAAATGTTTTTTTGAGTTTTTGAATGTTGTGTTTTGTTTAGACCTTCCTCTCTTAAAAATGATGCAGAAAATAAATTACTTTTATGGTCTTTTTTTTTTAATGAAAAATTAAAAAGTATAGCAACATTCAGAAAATATTTTTAAATATCCATGAAGCCATCAAAAATGAATAAAATTCTAGTGAAAAATTTAAGTCTCTGTTGTTAAATCTTTTGCCTGTGCGGTATCAGTTTTGACACAAGGGCCGAGATGCAGTTTTATTTTTCTTGTTTAGCTCGCCCGTTCTCCACGTGCCTTTCAGTAACCCATCATTGCTCCATCCTTTGCAATAACCGGGATGGGGTTATTAAGCCCTTGGTTACACATTGCAGGACGTACATACCTACCTCTGTCTTTTAACTTTGGTTATGGTGTGTTCACCCTGTAGAAGTCAAATCACGTCCTTCTGCTTTCCGTGAGATGCTCCTTTAGAAGGCTGATGAGTTTTGCTTTCCAGATACCAAGCGACTTGGTCCTTCACCAGCAGATGGTGACGGGGCCGAGTCTGGAAGCCCAGCGCCGTGACTCCGGCAGTGGGATTGGAGCTGCCTCGCTGGCTTCGGCGTGAAAGCAGAAGCCTGGCTCACGGAGTGGACCCAGTGCCTCGGCTCTTCGGGAGTGACCGCGGGGCTTCCTCACTCCCCGGGATTTCTCTTACTCTTTCCTTGGCCGGATCGACAGGTGGGTGTGTCCTCATCTTGCAATTCTGTTTCTCCCCCTCCCTCAGAACACAACATGGAAGCCAAGTTCCTGGGAAATGCACCCTGTGGCCACTACAAGTTCAAGTTCCCCCAGGCAGTGCGGACAGAAAGTAGCCTCGGGGCCAAAGTGTTCTTCTTCAAAGCACTCCTCCTCACGGGAGACTTTTCCCGGGCCGAGAAGAAGGGCCGGCACGTATGGGTCAGCAAGGAGGAGCTGGGGGACTATTTGCACCCCAAATACCTGGCCCAGGTGCGGAGGTTCCTGCTGGACCTCTGATGGACCCGCTGCCGGTGGACGGCCTCGGACAAGTCTGCAGCTGGGGCCTCACGGACGGCTTGTGGCTGCCCCGTCCTTGCAGGGATCTCAAGAAGCAAACGATTCTGAGAAATAAATGAGTTGATCGTTGTGTGGTCTTGGCTGGTTTGTCCTGGGAGGAGGACTGGTTCTCCCTGTGAACGGAGGGCCAGCTCCAGGGTGCCTTTCCCTTCTCTCCAGGCTGGTGATTGGGTGTCACATTGCTGTAGTGAGTCAGCTGGCTTCCGGAGCCAGGGAGAAAACAAGGAAATGAACCCAAAAGCCTTGTGTTCTGTGACAGCTTCTAGGTGTGTGTGTGTGTGTGTGTGTGTGTGTGTGTGTGTGCGCGCGCGCAAAATCTGAATAGTTTTCTTTCTTTTAACCATTTTCTCCTTTTCTACTTGATAGATGGAAGTATCAATCTAGTCTAGGGAATAATTCATTCTCTTTTCTGTTTCTTTTGTTTTATTCTATTTATTTATTAAATATATTTTTTATTGATTTCAGAGAAGAATGGAGAGGGGGAGAGAGAAACATCAATGATGAGAGAGAATCTTTGATCGGCTGCCTCCTGCACACTCCCTACTGAGGATTGAGCTGCAACCTATCCACCTAGCCAAACTGGCGAGGGCTGGTTTTTTTCATTTTTTTTTATTGAATTCAGAAAGGAAAGGAAAAGGGAGGAGAGAGAGAAAAACACCATTGATGAGAGAGAATCATTGATCAGCTGCCTCCTGCGTGTTCCCCTTAATGGGGATGAAACCGGCAACTTGGGCTTCTGCCCTGAGTGGGAAACCCTGAGCTCCTTCCTGGTTCATAGGTCATCACTCAACCATTGAGCTACACCAGCTGAAACCCTGAGGTCCTTCCTGGTTCATAGGTCACCACTCAACCATTGACCTACACCATCTGCAACCATGAACTCCTTCCTGGTTCATAGGTCACCACTCAACCATTGAGCTACACCAGCTGAAACCCTGAACTCCTTCCTGGTTCATAGGTCACCACTCAACCATTGACCTACACCATCTGCAACCATGAACTCCTTCCTGGTTCATAGGTCACCACTCAACCATTGACCTACACCATCTGAAACCATGAACTCCTTCCTGGTTCATAGGTCACCACTCAACCATCGAGCTATACCAGCTGAAACCATGAACTCCTTCCTGGTTCATAGGTCACCACTCAACCATTGAGCTACACCAGCTGGGCCTGAATTGGCTTCTTTCCCCATGAATACTGAACTCGAGTCAGAAAACCTGGGTTTGAATTTATGACCTTCAGCAGGGTACAGCTACTCTCGCTGTTAGCCACAGTGGCGGGACCCTGAGTGCTAGGCCCATACCTGCAGCACACATTTCCATCCAAACCAGCGGGGCGGCATCATGTCATCCCTGTGTTATAGACGAGAACATAGACCCAGAGAGACGCTTTAACTTGCTTAGGGTAACTCCAAAATGAGCTCCGGTCTGTGTGCAAAGCTAGCTCTTCCCCATTCTTCGCTTTCCCTCTCACCTGGGAGACGCTGATGAGATTGTCTCGGAGGATGTGGGAATTTATGTGACGGTACTTAGCACTGTGCACGGCTTGTTAAGACACTCAGCAAGTGCTTCCTCCTTCCAGCGGCTTTAGACTCCTACATTCTGGATTCAGCTGTATCATCTTCAGCTCTCACATCTCCCATTCTCTCCTTTCCCAGGCTTTACGTTAACCAGGAGTTTCTGTCTGGCTTGTCTGATAAGGGACATGGGTAATTTGGACATTTGCGTGTTCATTCCGCGGCCAATCTCAACATGCGTGGGTGGCAGGCCAGCCCCATCCTCGGAGCCAGCGGGTTGGGCATGCCCCTCCCCCCGCCCCCTCCCCGGCCAGGAAGTCCGGAGCCACTGTTAGCACAGGCCTAGGGGCACTAAAGCCAGAGTAGACCCACTGGCCCATTCTGTTAGCCCAGCAGGGGAGAAAGACTCAGCAGGAAGGCTGCCAATCCGGCCACTAAGCGCGCTAAGCTGCAGGCATGCCCAGCAAGACGAAGCCGTGTGTGCCAGAAACCTTGGGGCACCCCCCTGGCCCCCCCTTCATTCCCGGGGAGCCTGGGTGGGAGCCAGTCATCCCTCCCGGCTGTCAGTCACCTTCCACTTGCCTAGGAAGGTCCAGCCCCACAGGAAGCGAAGGAGGAAACTGCTCTGCCCCCTGCTCCCAGGGGCGGGGCCCAGAGCAGGTGTGGCTGCGAAGGTGCAGGGAGGGCTGCCCTGGGCGGTCCCCTGTGAGTGGGGTGGGAACAGCCAGGAAGGAAAAGGTGCATATGTGTGCACACACGTGCACCGTAGCCACTCCGCCCCAAGCCATCCCCAGATGGGCCAGAGAAGCCGGCGGCAGGTTTGGTGAGGGTTTGGCAGTGCGTGAACACCACTGAATCAGAACCTGGCTAGCCAGGCCCCAAGCCGCTGCTGAGTGGCTGAGAAGGGGCACGTGGGAGGGAGAGACCAGGTTCTCCATTCGAAACATAGCCCCAATGCTGTTAGGGAAGACAAAATGAGAACGGGGTTCGGGGGGCACCTCCAGGCTAGGGAGCCCTGGGGTTTTCGGGGCTCAGAGAGGATACCCCCAGACTAAGGAGCCTGGAGGAGGGGGAGGAGGGTAGGCAGGGCTCCAGGGTTGGTGGGCTGGGCTCATATGCTCGAGCGCCACAAGGTGGCAGGATTTGCCTGACAACCAGGCCCCTCGCAGCTCTGCCGGCCCTGGACGGAGGTCCCTGCCTTGGAGAAGAGCGCCCAGTGCCCTGCTCTGTGGCCGGAGGGGCAGCCCGGAGCGGACGTGTAGCCAGCCAGGACAGCTGGGGGGCCCGTCCCCTTACTCCGCCTCACTCGAACCCCAACTCGGCTGTGTGGGAAGGCCTCCTCTTGCCATGTGCCGATCAGGGAGGCGAAGGGACTCTGGATTTTTAGACTCACGGGTCTGGACTCAGCTATGTGGCCCTAACGCCACCCACTGCTCCCTCCTGCCTGGACGATCACCTTTGAATCCTGGAGTTTGCACACCTGTCCTTCAGGACCTGCTGCAGGGTCATGGACCCCTGGAAGGCCCCGGATGGAGAGCACTTTGGGAGAACATGAAGAGGCTTGGGAGGAGGAGACAGCAGTGAGACAGAAGTTGCTGAATTTGGAGACGGGAATGAAGGGAGATGGAGTCTTCAAGTGCATATCTTATTTACAAGGGACATTCCGGCCAGTCTCCTGTCAGCGACGGGCAGAAGCTTGAAATGCAGTAGGAGGAACCCTGGGAAATGGCCACATGGGGAGAATTCTTTGACATTAAGGACTATCCAGCATTAAAGTGAAGGTCTAAGACACTGCAGTTACCATTCAGCAATAACTTGTGGGAAAATGGGGATCAAAATACTCCTGGCCAGTGTTGCTCAGTGGTTTGAGTGTCATCCCATGGACTGAAGAGTCGGGGGGGTTCTTGGTCAAGGCCATGTACCTGGGTTGCAGGTTCAGTCCCTGGCTTCATTTGAGGTGCATTCAGGAGACAACCCATCCATGTGTCTCTCTCATATTGATGTTTCTCTCTCCTTCCTTCCCTCCTTCCCTTTCCACTCCCTCTCAAAAGCAAAGGAAAAAAATAATCTCGGGTGAGAATTAAAAAATAATAATGATGATAGTAAATATTTCTGCCAATATCCTCATGATGGCGGGGCAAGAAACAGACCCACCAATCAGCAAAGGCGAACTATGCCGTAGGGATGTGTGCTGGGCATCCAACCCGGGCAGGTGCTGAGGGAGGACTGCTCAGGGCTGAGCTGAGGCCTGAGAAACAGGGGAGTGAGCTGGGGGGGGGGGGGAGCATGTGCCCCCAGAGGCCTGAGAGAAGTTCTGTGGGGCTGGAGTGTACTGCCTGCGGGAATTTCACAAGAGTTGTAAGGTTTCTAAAACATCATACATATGTGTGCTTATCGATTATTGACTTTAGAGAGAAAGGGAGAGAGAAGTATTGACGTAAAAGAGAATCATCTGTTGGCTGCCTCCTGCAGGGATGGAGGCCACAACCTGGGCATGTGTCCTGACCGGGAATCAAACCGGCAACCTTTTGGTGCATTGGATGATGCTCAGCCAACGGAGCCACACCGGCCAGGCCAGTCCTGAGTTCTTCATTGTCCAAGAGAGCCTGAGGGTTGTTTCCTTTGAAGGCAAGACAGTGAGCTCTGAGGGTGCTTGTTACAGAGGAGCCCCATCTCGCCGGGGGCCGGATTCTACAGCCTGTGCAGCCTGGTAGTGCCGTTGGTTGGAGCATCGTCCCCATACACCACGAATGTGGATTCCATCTCCGGTTAGGGCACAGACAGTGAATGCATAGACAAGGAGAACCATCGCTCTCTCTCCCCATTTTTATTTTGGGGGGGAGGCAGCAAAAATTTTTGATGGCCTTGTCTCAACAAAAACAAATAAATAGAACAAGTCAATTTATTCCCCTCTCCTTTCCTCTCTAAAAACCAATAAGAATTATAAAACACAACAGGAGCCGATGCGTAAGTCACAGATCACGTGCAGTTACCGTTGCGCTGTCTTTCAGAAAGGCATCGCCGTGGTGACTGGCGCAGGCCTGTTGGGAGGATCTAACGTGGCCAGTTTCCTCCAGGGATGGGGCCATCCCTGGGGTATGATTGGGTTGAGGGTCTATGCAGTGTAAAATATCAGGATTCCCATACCTCCGAGGGGCCGTTGACTGCAGTCTGTGCCCCTTCTTCCCATCCCCCCAGGAAAGGCCCAAATGAGGGCAGTTTGGGAGAAGATAAGGGGGTTCCAAATCACGTGACCTCAGCGCCATGAGCTGCTCACACACACAGACGGGCATTGGGGATCCCGGGTGGAGTGCCCACCCTCCTGAGAGCTGGAGCCCTGGGCAGCGAGCTCGTCCCCAGTGGAAGGGAAAGATTACTAGCGTCACCTGTAGAAATCCCAGGGTAACGCTTTGCATTCATAAAAGTCCAGCGTGCACGTGACGTGACCGTGGGATCCGCGTGGTTCCCCGTTGTTTCCGTAGCTGCCCGCCCCCTCCCGCCCGCAGCAGCGAATCATCAAAGCAGTGGCGCTCCTGCTTTAACCCGTATGCCCAAAGGAGGCCGGGCCCACGGGTGGCAAGTTAGCATTTTCCTCTTAAAAAAGGGGAGAGACCCAGCTGTTGGCAACGCTCTTAGGTCAAGCCAGCGATGAAGTGACGAAGCTGGGTAATCCCGGCCATAGCCACTAAGAATGTATGATGCTTGTCACAGTGGCTGTGGATTTCGTGGAGGGCATGCAAGTGGACCGAGAGCCGGTCCGCAAACTCTGTTCACCCTCAATAAAATCAGAGTTTGGCTTTTTTTAAGGTGACTCCTTCCAAGCAAATGGCACTCATTTGGCTGGAAAAGCATGTTTGTTAAAAGGATATTGTAGTCAGACCTGATGCGCAGCAATCTCTTAGCCGTGGTTGTGCGTACGTGAGAGTGAGGAGTGTTTTATACGTATCCGTCTTTACGCAGGCTGCATTTCCTGCCACGTCCTGGGAGAACACCCCTGCCCTCCCTCTCTGCCATCCCCGTTTCTCCCCGATCTCCAACGCACAGCCCCACGCACAGCCTCCTCCCCCGACATCCTTGAACATCTTGTCACAGGGCTTTGAATATTCACATCACACACACACACTCCAAGAGCTGCAGATATTCTCATCACGTACACACACACACACACACACACACACACACCCTGGGATGCTCACTCCTTGCACACATTTATACAGTCCCGGGCAATGCGTCTGATACATACGTACACCGATACATACACCTGCACATTCTACACACACACACACACACACACACTCACACACCTTTGACATGGATGCCTTCCTGCACCGAACAGCCTTGAGCATTCACGTGACGCAGATGCTTGAATATTCCCCTCATGCGCCGTGCAGGTCATTTGCCTGTGGCTCTCCGATCCGCACCCTCCCTCCCCCGCTGAGCTCTGCAATGTGTGTGTGTGTGTGTGTGCCTGCGTGTGTACATGTGCACACGTGCTGAGGGGAATGCTGAGCCCTGAAAATGACCTTTTGCAAGCTTTCTTGCTACTGGATTCCAGTTGGGTTTGGCCACTGGGAGGTACTGGTGAGAGAGGGGAGGACCGAGGGAGAAGCGGGGAGCTGCAGGCCAGAAGCGGCGCCGCCCCAGGGGTAGGGAAGCCCAGGCTCCCGGTCCCCAGGGCCCCCCTGCGTGCGGGGGCACGGCGGGCACAGTCACTAACCGAGTCATTAGCACCTGTGCTCGAGCTTGAAGAGGGTGTGGGAACGCAGGCGGCGTGCAGTTTGGCAGGGAGGACGGAGCCAGGAGAAAAGCGATAACACCAGCATCCGAGGGTTTTCACACATATTTGATCCGGTTTAATGTATTTCACTCGGAGCAGGCCGAGGGTGCTGGAGTCTCCCCAGGGCCAGTGTCCTGAGCTGACGCGATCTGTGTCATGTGCCCGAGGAAAGCAGGGTGGCGGCAGTGTCCCTCGTTGGCAGACCAGGGGAGCCAAGAGCTGGGGGAGTGAAGTGGCATCGTCCTGGTCACACCCCTCGGCGGCGGCGGCAGAGCTGGGACCTCAGTGCAGATCTACTGAGGGCGGGCAGCTGCCTCAGAGTGGGCGGCCTTGGGTGATTTTATCTGGCGAGCAGCACCGGGCATGTGCCAGGCAAGCAGGGGAGCTCCTTAAGTCACCCATGCTCGCACGTCCTCTCTGCCTCTGGGGTGAAGCGGCCCAGAGGGGAAGTCTCTTGTCTCAGGCCTCACGCAGAACCAGAGGCAAAGGTGGGAGATGCACCCTGGCCAGTGTGGCTCAGTGGACAGAACGTCGGCCTGCGGACTGAAAGGTCCCAGGTTCGATTCCGGTCAAGGGCATGTACCTTGGTTGCGGGCATATCCCTAGTGGGGGGTGTGCAGGAGGCAGCTGATGGATGTTTTTCTCTCATCAATGTTTCTAACTCTCTGTCCCTCTTCCTTACTCTCTGTAAAAAATCAATAATAATAAAAAATAATAATAAATTAAAAAAAAGATGGGAGACCCTGGGAATCCTGACTCCCAACTGCTGGCTTTTGCCACATGGAGTTCGCCTGGTCCCAGCATGAGAGCTGGCGCTTCTGGAAGTCTCTGGGATCTTAGGGGCCTTCCTTTCTGCTCACAGCCCTGGGGACAGCCTCTGCTCGCCCTCTCTCCCCCCCAACCCAGCTCAGCGGAGCAGGGCTCCCAGCTCACGGGGGCTTGCGGGGCGGGAGGGCGGGCTCAGCTCTCCCTGGGATCACAAGGCGATGCGTGTGAAGGAGCGTCCAAGGTTGTGGATTATGTGGAAACGGCACTGCGGTCCTCTCCCGGGCCATCTGCTCTTGGCACGCTAGCCAGGACCTCCCAGAGGCCTCTGCCCCTGAGCAGGGCCGGGGCCGGGGTGGGCCGCTCTTGGTGCCTGGGGCCAGGCCAGGATTTTCCCTGGGCCCTCGGGCGGTTTCTGCCCCCAGGGCCCCAAGGCCGGGCGGTTGCAGCCTGAGCAGGGAGGCGGAAACCCATTCATTACCGATAGGACGGTCCACCTGGTTTTGGAATGAAAATGCAGCCTTGCGTTTTAGAAGGCACCATTAGGCACAGTGCCGGGGTGAGGGGGAAGGGAGGTTTGCGGTTTGCCTCAAGATCAGATGCAAAGGTCTCCCGCTTCCTTGAGAAGTCTGCCTGCGCATAGGAGCGGGCTGCTTGCTAACGCCCTGGGCCTCCCCGTCTCCCCTGGAGAGCGGGGGAGCCAGGCTTTCTGCAGCGAGGAGTTAGGGTTCTGCTTTCGCGGCTGACAGAAAGCCCAGAGCCCACTGAAGCTTTCGAAGAGGAAGGGGGCGAAGGGCAGGCTCATACAGAGGTGAAGCGTTTCATTGCTCTCCGGCCAGGTTGGAACTCAGCTCTTAAGGGCTGTGGCCTTGGGCGAGTCACCTGGCCTTGGGGTGCCTCCGTTGCTCATCTGCTTCATGGGGATACACACAGGACATACATGTGGGCTGTTGTGAGGTTTACATGAGTGTGAAGGTTGCCTGGCACCAGGCTCTCTCGATTCCAGGGCCTGTCCTGAGTGTGGGGCTGTGGCTGGTATTTCATCAGGATCGGAGCTGGGCGGTGGGGAGAGAGTGGAGTTTTGTAGCTCTTGCCAATTTCCATGGTGTAAATGCTCCCATGATGGCCGGCTGCGAGCTATGGTGTAACTAAGTGAACTGGGAAAAGGAGCTCACAGTTGGCTCTCGAGAGTGTGAGCTGATTGCGCTCAGCTCTGGCCCAGCTACACTGGCTGGTAAGGCTACTTAACAAATACTGAAATAGCTGAAGCCGGTTTGGCTCAGTGGATAGAGCGTCAGTCTGCGGACTGAAGGGTCCCAGGTTCGATTCCGGTCAAGGGCATGTACCTTGGTTGCGGGCACATCCCTAGTGGGGGGTGTGCAGGAGACAGCTGATCGATGTTTCTCTCTCATTGACGTTTCTAAGCAAAGGTCACCGCTGACGTCTATATCCATAAGTTAGCTTGTCTGATCTTGAACTTCCTACGAATAAAATCTTACAATATGTATTCATTTATGTGTAGTGGTTTGATATAATGCTTTCAAGATGATCCATCTTGTACAATGCCAGTAGCTCATTGCTTTTTACTGCTGATGGACATCACTCACCGTTTGTTTACCTGCGTTCTTGTCGAGGGATTTTTGGATAGATTTTACCTCTTGGCTATTGTGAATATAATTGCTTGCTGTGAGCCTTCATGCGTGAGTCTTCTTTTTTCTGGGCCTAGACATTCATTTCTCTTGGGTACATAGAGGGTGGGGCAAAAGTAGGTTTGCAGTTGTGAGCATGTGAAACACAGAGTTTATTCCTGTATTATTATTATTTATTAGTTATCGTATTTCCCGTGTGAACAACTGTAAACCTACTTTTGTCCCATCCTGTGTGGACGTTGGAGTGGTACTACTGGGCCATAAAATAGGTCGATGGAACTTTATTAGAAACAGTTTTTCATAAAGGTTATGTCTGTTTATCTTCCCACGAGCAATGCACGAGGGTTCTTGCAGCTCCACATCCCCACCAGCACTTTCGGCCGTTCCGTTGGGTCTGTTGTGGTACCGCCTTCTGGCTTGAATTTGCATTTTGCTGATGAATATCTATCGGCAGTTCAGAATTTACTTGCAGAATTACTTTCAATTCCTTGCCCCCTTTTTAAATTGGAGTGCCTTTCTATTTTTCACATGTAATATATGTATATTATTTGTATATTCTGAGCACAAGTCCTCTGTCAGATGTGTGTACTATGGTTATTTTCTGCCAGTATGTAGCTTGCCTTTTCTCTTGCTGGTTCTATTATTTTTCCTTAAATGTTTGGTAGAATCCATCAGTTAAGCCATCTGGGTCTGAAGTCTAATGTGTATAAGGTTTTAACTACAAATTTAATTAATAAAAATAGAATTTCCGCTTTCTTCTTTGATCATTTTCAGAAAGTTGAGTTTTTCATGGGGTATTTTTTATTTTCTCTGAGTTTTCAAATGTATTAACTTACAGTTCTTCGTGTTACCTCCCTATTATCTTATCCATGTCCTTAGGATTTATAATAATAAGTATTATGTTTTATCTCCTTTGCCATGATTATTCTTATTAGCCATTAGCTAATTTTATTAATCCTTAAATAAGACAATTTTTTTTCTTTGTTGTATTTCTCTGCCCCTATCCATGACCCAGGAACAAAAGCAGCCACTGTTCTCTATTCATTTATTAAAGCCTTGTCCCTCTAGAATTTAGTGCATTTAGACTTCTCTACATCCTCAGCTCTTTGTTGAGTTTACAAAATATGATTTTGTGGTTTATTGACGTTTTCTCATTGTTATGGTAAGAGTGACTGGAAGCCCAGATGTTTGTTCTTTTAGTGTGAAATCATCTCATTTTCAAAGTAGCAAAAAATTCCAATATTTAAAAAATGTTATGCAGACCAAAAGAAATGCATCCTTGTAGCTTGTGGGCCCTGATGGACCTAAAATTATTTATTAATAAGTAATTATTGATGGATAACTGTGACATTGTAATACCTTACTTTTCTGAAAATAGTTGGCAGCTTCTGTTAAAATCTGCTTGTACTTAGAATGTCTGTCATGCTTAGGTTTTCTCCTCTCTCGTGAGTGGTATGATGGGGAAATATGTAAGAATCTGCTTGATAAGGCCATTGGAGCTCATAGTCGATAGTCCTCCAACCGCGTAAGTCCTTGGATTGTAGGAAGCTCACCTTGACTGCCTACAGGCTGGGATCTCTGGTGGGGAGAAGATAAGGAACCGAGGATGCTATGTTTTTGTTTTGTGTGTGTGTGTGTGTGTGTGTGTGTGTGTGTGTGTGTGACTTCAGGAAACTAACTAACTAACTAACTGGATAGGTCTAACTAGTAGTCCAAATCGTCAAGTCTAATCCCAAGGATTTGGACAGGATACAAGCCTGCTCTTTCTCCAAGTCCAGTGACGCATGGATCAGGAAGTGTCAGAAGGACCCACAAATAAAGAAAAGCCCCAGGGGCTGATGGGAAATGAGCCGGACCCAGTGTAGCGGTCACACGTCATCCCAGCAGATCTCGCTTGCTGTTAACGAAATCACACATTCTCATCTCTCTCATTGTGAAAAGTTAATCTCATTCTCCTCAAATATAACACTTAATGAGCCCCACGATGAAACAGAGCACATCACTCTGAGGCCGTGCAAGTGGTTCCTTTGTGGTTTCTGAGCCCTTACATTTGGCGAGCTATCTTTGGCCTTCTTGAAAACTTGAAACCTTCAATCAATGAAGTAAATGCACAGATGCACGCGAGTTTTTGATTAAACAGATAAATGCTCAGAAACAACGCAATTCTTGTAAATATTTTTGTTGTACTGCGTTAAGAGAAAAAGAAGTGACATGCTTAATGAGGCACTTTGCAGAAATCCCACGGTTAATTTAGGAGCGTAAGTAAATACCCAGAAATGCATACAGTTCTCATAAACACTTTTACATACAAGTCGAAGTAGGTGACACATATTTCTTATCAGTGCTGCACAGATTCCACATTTAATTCGGGAGCATTTAGTTCCTGAACGTCAGGTCCTTCAGAGGTATGGCCCTTATTTAAAAAACACCAGGAGATTGGGGGGAAAAAGCCTCTGGGCTTAAAAAAATAATGCATCTTTATGATTTCAGAGAGAAAGGGGAAGGGAGAGAGAGAGAAACATCAGTGATGAGAATGATTGATTGGCTGCTTCTATCACACCCCCTGCTGGGGATCGAGCCCACAACCTAGCCATATGCCCTGACTGGCGGGTTTAAATAATTTCGGGGGGCTCAGGGTGCAGGGGTGCCCCCTAGTGGTCTGATGCCTGGCCCCATCATGACCAGGACAGAACAGCGTCCCGCAGCGTAAGACAGCAGAGCCCCATCTGCAGGAGCCACAGCCAGAAAGAAAGTGGGCTGGGGTGGGGCTTGGGCTGGTTGGATTGCACGTGGAAGGCTGCCCTTCGGACAGTTACTATCTCCAGAAATCTAACGTGGGGAGGGCAGTCTTCCCAGCGTCATAAAACACCAGCTACCCAAACAGCAGAAGGAAAAGGCATGCTTCACTCATTGGCGACAGACACGGAAACGTGGGGAAGGCAGGGACACGTGGTGGAGCCGAGTGCCCGAGGAAGAGAGGTCCGTTCTGCTGAGCACATGCAGTGTCTGCACAGCAACTTCATTCCGTGCACAGAGCTTACACTCTGGCGGGAGAAGGCGGGAACGGCTGGGCCTGTGACCTGGAGCGGTGTGAGGCCGGACGAGCCACTGTCTCTCTCTCAGAGCATCCGTTCTGCCAGCTTCCCACAGGGGAAAGCCCTCAGAGCTACATCGCACGGCCACGGTGAGAATCCAATAAGAGGCCGTAGATGTTTCTGGCAAAGTGCAGAGCGCCATTCAAACGTTAGCTGTGTTTTTTTTGTGTGTGGGTTTATCCAGTCTGCCGGGCCCGCTGTGGCTCCTGCAGATGGAGCTCTGCTGTCATTTAAGCTCAGGTCCCACCTCCGAGCTGCTTGGAGCGGGCCCAGGGAAGCAGCTGGGTGACCTGTTTCCCAGGGCCTCACGCAGAGGCGCCGGGGGTCTCGACAAGGATGCGCAGGAGGAGCAGCTGTGGCCGCGGAGCCCGCGCCAGGTCCAGCTGGGAGCACCCGCGGCTCACAGGGAGGACGGCGGCGAGCCCTCTGCCAAGGCTTTTTAGAAAGGAATCTTTCCCCCCTTTTAAATCAGCACATGCTCATTAAGGAAATCGGGTTAAATATAGAAAAACGCAGAGAACAAGAGAAAGGGGCTCCTAGTACCATCACACAATCGCCGGTAACACCGCGTTTCTGCCTTCATTTATTTATTTTGGTTTTGGTATTTGGCCACTGGGACATGGCTTTTAATGCATTGATTCTTCATCAAAATTTCCTGTTGCTACATAGTACCTACAAAATTCACAAGTTACAGAGGGTTACGCAGTGAAAATAAGGCCCCCCCCCTCCCCGCTCCCTTCCCTGGAAGGCAGCCTTGGTTACCAGCTCCTCGTGCCTGCTTCCAAAGCGAATCCATGCACATATGAGTATATGCACGCGTGTCCTTTATTTTTATACACGGGTTCTCGCGTGGGACGCACCCTCTCCAACATCTTGCTTTCCCGCATAGTAATGCATCCTGGAGAATGTGCCACGTTAGTCTGTGGGAGCTGAGCCTCACTCGTGTTACCATGAGTTATTTCCCCAGTCTGCCATCGAAGGGTATTTAGTCTGTTTCCAGTATTTTGAATTTTTAACAATGCGGCAGCAAATACTCTTACACATGTGTCATTTTGTACATGCCCCCGAGTATCCGTGGGATAATTCTCTGGAATTGGAACAGCTGGGTTGAAGATGCACATTATAAATATTATGGTTTGTTGCCTCTGGAAAGGTCACGTGCATCGACGGTGCATAGAATGAGTGTCAGTTTCTTCACACTCTCGCCAACAATCTGTTATTAAGCTTTGTCAGCTGGCTAACCTGACAAGTAAAAATAGTACCGTGTCTTCTTTTTTAATGTTGAAAATCCATTTTATTGCAGTTGCTATTAACTATTTCATCTTGTCGATGTTTTCCTATTGGACTGTGGACTTTATTGAGTTGTTGAAGCTCTTTATATATTAGGGGAGCTAGTGTTCTAGGATATATGTTGCAAATATTTCCCTCCAGTTATTGCTCTTATGACTCTATCTTTGTTTTTCATAAAGCATCTTTTTATTCTTTGTGAAGTTAGTATAATCAATTTCTTCTATCACAGTTTCTGCATCTGTGTCAGAAAAAGGCCTTTTCCCACTCCAAGACTGGTACTGTTGTGGTTTTTATTTTATACATTTGAACATCCCTTCCTTCAGAAATGTATTCCGGTATAAGGAATAAGGTCGAGATCATTCTCTCCCCAGGTAGAAACATAGTTCATCCTCTGTTCTACTGATTTGAAATATCACGCGGACCATGTGCCATATTTTCACTGAAATTTGGCTGTATTTCTGGAGTCTGACTTCTGTTTTATTGATGGCAGCTCTAAAGGAAAACCAGACTGGGGGAGGAGTGATCAGGGAAGGTCCATGTGAGGAGGTATTTCAGCAGAGCCTGGGAAGGTCTTTTATGAGGAGGAAATGGCATGTGCAAAGGCCCTGAGGCAGGAAAAGACCTGGTGCTGGAGGAGCCAACAGAGAGAACCCAGTGTGGCTGGCCCTCAAGTCAGGGCGCTGGTCCTGGGAGATGAGGCTGGAGAGATGGGGAGGGACTATTAGTCCTCCCGGGTCTCTTTAACAACCCTGTGTGTATCTTGTGCGATTGGGAGCCTGTGAGGGGTCTTATCCGGCCCACAGGTATTAACATCTCTCCTGCTGAAGAGTGAGGATTCTAGATGCAAGCTTCCTGATGCGGGGCCTCGAGGGAGCAGGGCGAGAAGGGGCTCTCGGAGTCCCCAGCACAGCCGCCAGGCCTCCCCCGCTCTGCCTTGTGCTGAAAGCAGCAAGACGGGCACATTGGCAAATAGCTGCCTTTTAACTGGAAAAGTACGGCTTTGCCTTCACGAAGGCCAAATGCCTTTACAAACTGAATCATTTCAATTGAACAAATCTTTTCAGATAGTTCTGAAAATTTCGGTCCTTTCATAAGAGCCCCATCGAGCAGAGCCATTTGAAATGCCAGGTTAATAAAGCAACCAATGGAGCCCCATTTTTAATAGAGTTGTGTTTTGTTGTTGTTTTTAATTTATATTTTTATTGATACCAGAGAAGAAGAGAGAAGGGGAGAGAGAGAAACATCCATGATGAGAGAGAATCATGGATTGGCTGCCTCCTGCAAGCCCCCTAATGAGGATGGAGCCTGCAACCCGGGCATGTGTCCTGACAGGGAACCCAACCCTGACCTCCCGGTTCATAGGTCAGTGCTCAACCACTGGGCCGCACCGGCTGGGCCACACTCTTTTAAAGTGTGTGTCTGCATGTATGGGTGTGTGTGTGTGTGTGTGTGTGTGTGTGTGTGTGTGGCGTGCAGACACTGGACAGAGCTGAAGTCCTAGCTCAGTGGTCGACAAACTCATTAGTCAACAGAGCCAAATATCAACAGTACAACGATTGAAATTTCTTTGGAGAGCCGCATTTTTTAAACTTCTTCTAATGCCACTTCTTCAAAATAGGCTCTCCCAGGCCGCGGTGTTTTATGGAAGAGCCGCACTGAAGGGGCCAGAGAGCTGCATGCGGCTCGTGAGCCGAGGTTTGCCGACCACGGCCCTAGCCGGAGTGGCTAATGTCCCGGGGCTTCCTGGTGGAAGAAGATGAGGATGAGGATGCTGATGCCAGGAAGCCCAGGGTGGCCGGCGTCACAGCCCTTCCTAGTAGCCCTGGTGCAGGCCGCGGCGTCAGCAGTGAGCTCAGAGAGCCTGAGGGGGGTGGAGTGGCCATCCATCCCGCTGGCGGAGCCTCTGCCCTGAGCGGGGCTGGGTCCGATGGGCAGAGGACCCTCTCAGCCCAGAGCATTCCCAGGATGGCCAGCAGGTAACCCAGGTGGCCAGCAAGTCACGGGGCTTTGGGTTCCCCCTGCCGGTGTGGGCGGCGCTGCGGGCGTTGGGTTTGCCTGCAGGAACTGACAGGAGCCATTAGGCTGGCCTGGCACTCACAGTGGGCCCGATGCTATCTCCAAATGCAGTTACACGCGCAGGCTGAGATGCACTGACAAGAGGGAGAAGGAAAGACGTTCATCACCGGGCCCTAAGCACATCGCATTACTGACGCGGGCTGCCTCCGGTGCCCTACGAATTAACAGTTCATAAATCCTATCATTATTTTGTGGATAACACAATTATAATTGCATTGGAAACCCACGATGATAATTGGTTAAGTGTAAACATTGGGAACAGCAACAAATACGGGGACCCGGTTGTGGCAATTTGTCATTCCTTAATATTCTGGAAGCTTCCAGCCTGCAGGAGGGCCGGGTCTCTCGTGACCTCTGAGGAGCCCCGAGTGTGGGGGTTTGTGTGTCTGTGATCGAGGCTGCTTATCCACGCGATCCGGGGTGGAGGAAGGGTGTGTTTGTGAGCCTGCGGGCGGGTGTGCTGGTGAGAGAGTGTGTCTGTGCAGCGGGAGCATCCCCAGCCTCTGGGGACCGGGAAGGGGCTGTCGGAGCGCTGCGCATCTAAGACATCAGGGCATAACTTGATTTGATGATTTGGCCCGAGTAACCCTCTCAGAATAGAAAAATCAAGGACCCAGCGTGGAGGCAGCCTGTCTGGGCTCGGGCTGGTAATGAGGACTAACAAGGCTTGATGGAGCCCGGGAGCGATGGGCTGAGATGGCCCCGAGCTGCCTGGCACCCCGGGCCCCGCAGCCATCCAGCGCGGCCCGGCCCAGCCTAATGCTATCACCCCGGAGATCCTGGTGACGGGGAGGAGAGGGAGCAGCTCGCACCCCCTGCTGGAGGCTGCCTCCGAGGCTGGCCGCGCCCCAGGGCAGCTTCTGGGAGGGTGTCGGTGGGGTGCTTGCTGGGACAGGGGCCCTCCCAGTCCTTTCCAAATACATTACATAAGCACTTGTTCATTTTAGCAAACGTGGAGATATAGCTTAGCATCCAGAAAGAAAGGAGCAGCGTTTCGCTTGGAGATAGATTCCCGCTGCACACTCGTTACCGGGGAGGGCCTGACCACGGACAGATGCCAGGGCATAAAGGCGTCCGTCAGGAGAAACAGTACCCCGGACAGCTCCTCAGGAACGTGTCAGGCTGGGAGCAGACACCACACCCGCCCTCCACCCCGCCCCTTCCCCACTGGCGTGGACCAGGCCGCCGTTTTGTTGGTTGAGCCCCTGGAAGAGTAGTTGGCTCGCGTGTAGGGGACAGGTGGTGTGACAAACACGCATTTTGGAACATTAGAGTCACACTCAGCATGGGAGGATGCTCGCATTCTAGAAGGCAAATGGGGCTGGGAGGGACAGACAGCAGCATCGTGTCAGATCTGCACCATGGCAGTTGTCCCTTCCTCACCCCCTCACCCCCTCCACCTCCTCAACCCTCCACCCCCAACTCACCTCGCAGAGCGCGTAGAGTTGAATTCAGAGGAGGGAAATGCATGCCTGATGCGGCCGCCTTGTGTACCTTTTCCGTCTTTGTCTGTGCACGTGAGTGAATACATCCATATGATTGATTGTTTGATAAAAACAGGCTCAGACTGTATATGCTCTACCCAGCGATTACACCCCGCACATCATTCTCTATAATATCCATATCATCATTTTACATGACCTCCCGGTATGCCACTGAAGAGATAAATGCCGTAATTTGTGTAATTATATAATCAATCCTTCATTGCACGGCATTTGCTTTCAAACTGTTGTTATTCTAAGAATTGCTCCGATAATTTCCGTCAGGAGGGATCCTTGCTTTTCCGTCCAGTTCCTTTCCCTGGAGGAAATGCTCCCAACGAGGAATCCTGTGCCAGACAGGCTTCTAGGCTAAGCTTTTGGTCACAGGCCACCTGCTGTGCCCGCTCTCACATCGGGAAAGGGGATGAGCTCAGAAATCGGACCAACAGCCTACAAAGAGGGGCACGCGAGGATGGTTCTAGACCGTTCTGTTTGTCTTAGCTTCCATCCGCCTCAGATTCCCCGTCATTTGCAAATGGGAGGAGCCAGGCTCAGGTGGTCCCTGGTTCCCTTGGAGCAATAAAGACGATCCCCGATTCCGGACGATCCCACGTGCCTCAGCCGTGGCTCTCACCCTGGGGCGGGCCTCAGGCTCCACGTGGTCGCTCGCCACAGCTCCGCCCAGTCCCGGCAGCTGAGCTCTGCACGGCGCCGCTCCAGAGCCGTCCTCGCTTTGCACCCGCACGAGCTGGCAGCCCGGTGGGTGAATGTTACCTGGTTCAACTGCACAGGCACGAACTGTGAAGTAGCCCAGAGAGACTCCCCTCCCGTCCCGTCCCTGAACCCGCTTCCGCAGCCTCCTCAGTGGGCACGGTGAGCTGTGCCAGTGTCAGCTAATCCCAGTTCTAGGAATCCCTTCACCCCTGGGTACAAGGACCCTGGCTGGTATTTTGGGTGCCTTTGGTAACGGCCAGGTGGAAGTACATGCTTGTGATGTTGCTACATGGTTCTTTTTTTTTTTTTTTAATACATTTTATTGATTTTTTTACAGAGAGGAAGAGAGAGGGATAGAGAGTTAGAAACATTGATGAGAGAGAAACATCGATCTGCACGCCCCCTACTGAGGATGTGCCTGCAACCGGAATCGAACCTGGGACCCTTCAGTTCGCAGGCTGACGCTCTATCCACTGAGCCAAACTGGTCTCGGCTACATGATTCTTTTTTAATGGACCCAGGCTCCTTTCAATCACGAGGCTGTGGCTCCTCAAACTAATGCAGGAGCCTGGGAATTGGGTGCGGGGCAGCGGGTGCCTGTAATTGTGGCTCAAATCAATCTCTGCTGCCTCCTAAGCCCAACGTCTTTCCCTTTGGTCACGCCCATCAGGGGAAGCCTTAGGGAGTAGCCCACTCATGTCAGTCCTGGAGGCCTAATTCCCGCTTAAGCTCCCTGTAGGTACAGCCGTCGTGTTTGTGGGCCTGACTCCGCTGCCTCCTCTGGGGAGCGCCTCTGCTTCCTCTCGGGTAGCTGAGTCCCTCTGCTCCACCTTGCTCTGCCTCAGTTTCCATCACTGTCGCTTCAGTCCGGGAGCCCGTGAGCCCGGCAGCATGTCCTCCTGACCTCTGAACTCTCACGAGGGTCACTTTGGGGGTGGGAGTTGTGAGCGCCCGATAACTGTGCTCTTAACGTTCTTATCTCCCCAGCGTTTTGGGCTCTTTCCTCTGTATTATCTCAAGTTCTTCCTGGCATTTCAAGTTCATCCAGGTTACTGTTGACTCTAGTTTTAGTTCCCAACCGAGCAAATAACTGCAATTCTTCCCAGTGGCTTGAGTCAACGTTCTGTACCCAGAATCTCTGCCAGGTGTTGACACATGGAAAATGTGACCTGATCCGAAGTGACTCTCCTCTCTTCCTGCCCCAGGTCCACGGGGGTCCCTCCCCACACAGGTTACTCATAAAAATAGTGAAATGAACATACAGAGAAATTGACTTTTTTTTATTTTATTTAAAAAATATATTTTATTGATTTTTTACAGAGAGGAAGGGAGAGAGATAGAAACGTCAATGAGAGAGAAACATCGACCAGTTGCCTCTTCACACCCCCTACCGGGATGTGCCCACAACCAAGGTACATGCCCTTGACCGGAATAGAACCCGGGACCTTTCAGTCCGCAGACCGACGCTCTACCACTGGGCCAAACCGGTTTCGGCTTTTTTTTTTTTTTGGCTTACAGTTCCATGAGTTTCAACCCACACAGCTTCATGTAATCACCACCACAATCAAGTTGCGGTATAATCGCACCACCCCCAAATCTTCCTTGTAATAAATACCCTTTGTAGTCACACCCCTTCCTCACTCCTCAGTCCCGGAAACCACGGTCTGTTCCCCATCACTCGGCGTGTGTGTGTCTGAGAGCGTCGTGTACGTGGAACTAAACAGCATGGAGTCTTGTAAACGTGCTTTTCTCCACTCCTCACCATGCGTCTGAGAGCCATTCCCATTGTCGGTGCGGATCAGCTTTCTCGTTCCTGCAGGTGGGCACCTCTTGCTTTTCTAGTTCTTGAGATCTTACTCCATTCTAACGACTGGTGGGGTTTTGAGCTCCAGCTCTAATGCAATTAAACAGACCCTCGCAGGCTCCCAAGCTTCATTGCAGCTCTGCCGGCCCCGCCAAAGATAAGAGCCCATTCTTTCCGGGTAGTCATAGAAACTCCCCGCTTCTCTGACATGCTTGCAGTGGAGAGCTGAAAACCGCCGCCTTTTAATTTCTATTCTCTCAGTTTACCCCCTCAGTGATAAACCTCGTCTCCTCCACAGCTTTTGTACGGCTCACGCCACTGATAATGCTTCATTGTATAATAGCTGCCGGTCTGACCACCAAGGTCTTCATTCATCCTCTCAGCTCGGGTAGACACAGGTTGTACGGAAGAATCATTTTTTTTTCTCTCCTGCTGACACCGGACAGTTTATTGCGAAAAGCCATGATGTGCGAGGGGGAGGTTGGGAGGGGCAGGACCGGGGCCCATCTCGGGAGATTCAGCTGGACAGCAGGCATTCCTCTAGCACACATGTGTCAAACACAAGGCCCGCGGGCCAAATCCGTCCCACCAGGCCTTGCAATGTGGCCCGCACCCCGCTGTCATCACTGCACTCCGCTGCGTTTCCATCACAGTGACAGTTTATGACTGTTCAGTAAACCATTTGGCCCGCGATTTAGGCTGGATTTTAGATTTTGGCCCCTTCTCTGATTGAGTTCGACACCCCTACTCTAGCAGGTTTAGGGGAGACACTGTCAGGGATAAGACCCCCGAGGGGGGCGCTGTGACCGCCAAGCAGGCGGGCTGGGATGGAGGGGGTGGGGCGGGGACCCTAGGCATGCTGGGCCTTGACGTGGAGCTCCGTGCCAATGGCCGGAAAGTGGCGGCCGTACCCGCACACAGGCACGCGGTCTGCCCTCACCAGGTGACGTCATCGCGGCATGCCAGGACCAGGCGGTGAACTTGGGGTGGGTCATGCGCACACGGGCGCCTCACTGGGTGGGGGCACAGCCTCCCGCAGGAAGACAGAGAGGAGCATGAAGTTGGTCTTGAGCCCCCCACCAGGCCTGATGGACCTGAGGGAATTCGGGTTCTCTTCATTCCTGGTGTTCTTCTGATCCCAAACCGGTTACATGGGAAGCCCAGCACGACCAGGCCCCGGGCCTAAGTGGCTGCTGCAGCTCATTGGCCTGGGTGTCGTCCCAGACCTTGGTGCCTCAGAGCGAGGCCCTTGCTCCACGGGGAGCCCAGGCTCCGGGCTCCCCATTGGCCAGCGGGCGCACAGAGAATGCGTCCAGGAAGCTCGGGGCGCACATGGCGTGGGTATCAGAGCAGGGAAGGCAGCACTAGAAACAGGAACACCAAGGAATCATTTTGTCACTAAGCGTTATAAACCAGCAATGACACGTCCTTTCTTGATATCTGGATCAATTAAAATAGCATGTGTGTCTTGGTCCGTTCGGGCTGCTACAACGCAAATGCCATAGATTAGCAGCTTGTAAAAAAATAGGAATGTATTTCTTCCAGGAGACCTGCTTTCTGGTTCATAGACTGAAACCTTTCCACTGCGTCCTCTCTTTTATAAAGGCACTAATCCCAGTTATGAGGGCTCCACCCTCGTGACCTAATCACCTCCCCAAAGTCCCACCTCCTCATACCCTCACATTGGGGATTAGGTTTCATAGGTTTTCAACATAGGAGTTTTTTGGAGGACACCAACATCAGTCTTTGGCAACGTGGTAGGCAGAATTCTAAGATGGTCCCCAAGATTCTGCTTGCTCTCTTTGCATGCCTTACGTAACCCCTTGTCTGCGCGTGGGAGGAAACTTTGACTATGACAGGACATTACTCATGTGATTAGGTTACATTATATGGCAGAATGGATCTTGCTGCTGTAATTAAGATCCCTAATCAGTTGACTTTGAGTTAATCAAAACTGAGATGATTGTGGGTGGGCCTGACTTAATCAGATTATCCCTTAAAAATATAAGAATAAATGGCAGACGCCCTCCTGCTGGCCCTGAAGGAGCGCCCTGCCATCCCGCAGAGAGAGCCATGCGGCCGGGACCCAGAGCAGTCTCTAGGAGATAGCAGTGGTGCCCAGCTCACAGCTAATAAAACAGAGACCTTCCTCCCATGACCACAGGGAAATTAACCCTGCCAGCAACCCGGGAGGGATTGGAAGCGGGTCTGTCCCGAGTCGAGCCTCCTGAAGAGGTCACCGCTGGCTGACACCTCGATTTCCACGAGGCCCTGAGCAGAGGACCTCGCTGAAGCGTGGTGGACTCCTGACCCCTGGAAATGATGAGATAATGAATGTGTGCTATTGTAAGCCACGAGGCCTGTGGCAACGCATTGCACAGCAACAGAAAGCGAACGCAGCATACTAACAATCTCACGAGCTTGCCGAATCTCCAAAAGGCCCGGGGCCCCAGCTTACTAGTGAAAGCCAGAATTGATCGGCCAGGAGATCCGAGAGACGCACAGCTGCAAACCGCCGCTGCTCTCCTCCGATGCGCCGCGTGCACGAACCAAGGACCAGACACCATGGAGAAAGGCCGTTCTCCGTGGCGGGACCCGGCTCACGTGACGATGTTGTTTTCTCATCTGTGAAACAGGAATAATAGTACTTCCCCAGCAGGCGCTCACGAGGATTAAGTGAGAGAAAACATTTAACGTAGCTGAGTAACACACAGCTCTTAATGCTCTAGCTGCGTTAGCTATTCTTCATGAGCGACTTGCCCAAAGCCACAAAATTAGTGAGAAGCTGAGTGGGGACTTAACTCTTAGGTCTGTCTACTATCAAAATCCATTCTCATCTTCCCCTCTCCTTGACGTTAGCAGGAGGAGTGCTCCAGGAACCCAGTTTAAAAAAAAAAAAAAAAATCTTTGTCCATTCCCATTCTTAGTCTCTCCCTGGAGAGAAAGGTTCGCCTCTGAGAGACAGAGGAAATCCCGCATAATGGAGTATGAATGTTTTATGAATTGGTCTTCACCGAGTAAATGAAAGGGTCATTAAGACGCTCATTAACAAGTGCAGCACTTTGTTTGGAAATTTGAACATGATTGGGCACCGTACAGCCAAACGAGCTCATAGGGACTTCCTGAAATTCCCTAGCTCAGCTTTCCTGCTTTCACCGTGTTCTCTGGTGTCGGACGCCCTGTACGCCCTTCTCTCCCTTCCTAACGGTCTGGAATTCTCTGCCTGTCGCTGGGAGGAGCGGGAGTAAAAGTTTGGGACAGCTGCCTTTGCTGGCTGTGGAAGGAGTGTGTGTCTGTGAGTGGGCACGGGGCGTGCCCGCACGGGTGGAGAGTAAGGCTGGTGGTTTGGTGAGGCTATTGCAGATTCTCAGAACTGGTGCAGCTGAGAGCAATGCTGACCAGTCCATAGGGTGCAGCGTGAAGAGGCTAAGGAAGCAGTACCCAGGCCAGGGGTCAAACCCCTTAGGGTGTCAGGAAGGAGTACACGTAGCCATGCACAGCCATTTGATCATTATGAAACTGGAATATTGGAAGTCGAAAGGTTCATTGAAAAAGTGAAAAGTTAGCTGAAACCGGTTTGGCTCAATGCATAGAGCATCGGTGTGTGGACTGAAAGCTCCCAGGTTCGATCCTGGTCAAGGGCATGTACCTTGGTTGCGGTCACATCCCCAGTAGGAGGTGTGCAAGAGGCAGCTGGTCGATGTTTCTCTCTCATTGATGTTTCTAACTCTCTATTCCTCTCTCTTCTCCTCTGTAAAAAATCAACAAAATACATTTAAAAAAGAAAAAAAAGAAAAAAAGTGAGAAATTGAAGGCGGCAGTGATCTGGGTGATGCTTCCATCCAGGGAGAGCCGCGGATGGCCAGGGAGAGGTGTTTGAAGCCGCGCCTGCGCTCACACGCTGAGCAGCAGATCGTCGATATAAACCCGAGGCATTAGTCCCAGCCCTTGGTCACACACAACAGTCCCCGCCGCGGCTAATCCACACCCAAAAGGATTTACCTGGAAGGATATCGACTTGCTCACCAGATAAATCCTAGAAATCGGGAGGGCTGAGTTTCAAGTGCTGAGGCGCATGGAAAACTGACGAGGATGCTGCTCAGTTTGTATAACAAAAACATTTCAAGAGACATCTGGTTTCAGATGATGGCAGAGGGCCTTCTATCAGACTAACTTCCCCGTGGCGATACTCTCAAGTTCTTGGCAAAATGCAAAAAGGCCCTGCAGAGCGGTCATTAGCAGGCAGACGCTGGAGGGGCTGCCCCCCATGAGATGAGGGAAACCCCGTAGGTGAGATCAGATTTACCTGTGTTTCTCTGAGAGCACCCCCAGGTTCTAGGGTTTGTCACCGTGGCGTAATCTAGGGCACCCCGGCTTACACGGGAGGAGGGTGTGAGTGGTCAGGACAAACCAGCACCCCCCAAAGAGCGATGCCCTGGGACAAACCTTCGGGGTAGGGGTTTGGGGAGAACATAACCCATTTGGATCGGGCCCAGGGAGAGATGAGAAAGTCCATCGTCATGGGCTGAGGCAGCTGCCAGGTCTTTCCCGCCTGCAGGCCTGTGCTTGTGGGGTTCTCCGAGCCCTGGAGTTCTGCAGAGTTTGGAAGAAGTGGGGTCCCGTGTTCAGGGCTGTGGTGGAGTTGGAGGGAGAGGAGGCTGGAGGTCAGGCGGGGAGTGTGCAGGGTGGCGGATGTGGAGGGAGCAGTTCCCTCCCCCGCCAGCATTAGGGGGTGCGGCTAAGCTAAGCTAATAACTAGCCCAGGCCGACGCCCATAATTCTCCTTATTTACCGCAGATGAACCAGCCATGGAAAGAGGCTTCTCTGTGCTCCATTTTCCATGTGCCGGTGTTCTGGGCCTCAGGGCCGGCCCGGCCTCCACAGGGGGGTCCGTTTGGAGCAGAGGACCGGGTGTGTGTGGGTCTGGGGGGGACAGAGGGTGGAGGACGGCTTCCTCAGGAACAGTGAGGGGCGCGGCCTTGCAGGGGAAGGAGCTAATTGAGTTCGCATCGCCCTCCACCCAGAATATGCAGCCGATTAAAACCTGGAGCTGGGAGGGACCACGCTCCGTCCCTCCGGAGGGCGTCTGTGCGGGAAGAAGCGCACGTTACACAAGCTTCCAGGATGTGGGGCTGCCTGGAGGCATGTGCCCGGTGCTCCTCGTCCTACGTTCTCTCCTCGTGAAGGAGGCGGCGGGGGTGGGCTGCGCCAGAGCGCGGAGGGGAAGCGCCGGGTCCGTGGTGTTGGTGCCGTCAGCACCCATTAACTGAGCACCTACTACGCTCGACTCCGTTAGGCACTGGAGCCCCGAGGAAAAAGGCAGCCGCAGCCCTGTTCCCTCTCAGCGCCCCCGTTCTCGCGAGGAATCGGACTTGGAGCAATGAAAGGTGTCCGAGGCGCATCTCGGGGGGCTTTCACTGGGGCACATGTGTCAAACACAAGGCCCGCGGGCCAAATCCGTCCCGCCAGGCCTTGCAATGTGGCCCGCACTGCGCTGTCATCACTGCACTCCGCTGCGTTTCCATCACAATGACAGTTTATGACTGTTCAGTAAACCATTCGGCCCGAGATTTAGGCTGGATTTTAGATTTTGGCCCCTTCTCTGATTGAGTTCGACACCCCTACGGGACTTAACCTTGAGGGCGGAGAGGGAAATGATGTTTGGGGTGGGAGCCGAGCATGCGAGCAGTCGGTGTGAGGGACGGTACTTAGATGAGATTTATACGTGTGCCCACGTGTGGTCGCACAGTGAAGCCCTGGGTAATGAGGTAAACGAATTAGTACACAGAGCGGAATTTTCCAGATTGTCAAGTTTATAACCCATTGAGCACCCGATGACTTTACTGCCAACCAATTAGGTGTCGGTTGTTTTTGGGAAATTACTTTTCTGTTTCCCTGCCCTCTTAAGCAGGCTCGGCCTGGCCGCCTTCGGCTGCCAGGGCCTTGGCCGTGGCTGTGGGGCCTCTCTGAGACTTCCGGAGAGCCGTCCTCCGGCTTGTGTGGGGGCGCCTCTCTCCGAATCGCACGCACGGAGGTGGCTTCAGACGCCGTGCTTGCCGAGTGCTCTGCCTGCTTTTTATAGTTTGCTGTCTCTTTGCTCTCCGCCTGTCAACTGTCACTTCCTGCAGCTGTCAGAGAGCCTGGCACTGGCAGGCTCTCCATCGGCATCTGCCTCGCCCGGCACACACCCCCTCGCTGGGTTCTGCTCAGGGCTGGCTGCGGGGCCAGTGACGCGAGGCCCCTGGACCAGCAGCAGCCTCCTGCCCGGGAAATGCAAATGCTTGCCGATCTGAAACTCGGGTGGTGGGAGGGGCTGTCCTGGTGTTCCGGTGTCCCCAGTGTTTGAGAACCAGCGCTGTGAGGAAGGACAAGTTAGGATCCGAGCGGGGCTGATGGCTCTTTCACGTGCAGACTGCCCGCCCTTTACGGGGTCAGCCACAGTCTGTGTTCCGTCCCACGAAGGGGCTTGTGTTGCTTCTTGGTCCTCGGCTGTGGTCCAGTGGAGGGGATCGTTAAGGGAGAGCTGAGCCTGGGAGAGTGTGTGTGTGCACACATGTGTGCGCGGAAAGAGAGAGCGAGGGGTAGAGAGACAGAAAAGAGAGAGACAGACCTGACGCTCCTTAGCCGCGGAGTTTCCCACAGGTCCCGGTTTCAGCCCAGTGAGCCGCCCCCGGGCCCCCGTGGTCCTTAGGTAGCACGGGGTCTCCTGTCTCCCCCCACCCCCCCAGGAGCGGCCGCCTGGGCCCGGGCTGCGTGTCAGGAACAGCCTGAGAGGCACCAGCTGGCGGTGACTGTGCCAGGGCTCTCCACACGGCACTCTCGGGAAGGACAGCTGGGCTACGGGGGAGCCTGGGCGATGCGGCGATGGGGTTTGTAAACCGGGCCTGTTCCGCGCAGGGCGGCACGGGCCTCGGAGAGCGCCCGGCACTTTGGCAGCGGCTGAGCGTTTGGAGTGGCGTGCAGCGTTGCTCATACCTTCTGTGTAGGAGGCCTCTTCTAGCGCAGCTCGTCACGGGCGCGGGAGGCCTGGCGCCGATGGGCCGCCCGCCACCCTCTGTGCGCAGGCATCTGCAGGCGCGCTCTCCTCCCCGGGGCCAGGATGGCAGCTCTGCCTTACGGACTAGGTGTTGACCGAGACCAAGCATCCGGGCCCAACCCGACCTGATGGGAGCCGCCAAGACTGCAGCTGGCGCTGGTGGCACTGGCACTGCAGGGGTGAGGGCACTCCACCCTCAAGGGAGCACGTGGTTACCGGTTCTGGGTCCAGAACTCTGGACATTGCTGTGTACCAGATGGATGACCTGGGGGAGCCACTGCACCGCTCAGAACCCCAGTTTCCTCATCTGGGAAAGGGGGTGAGGGTAGCCAGCCCACGGGAGGGTCATGGGAAGTCCCTGAGACCTGGTGTGCAAGGCCTGCTAGGGGCTTCCCCTCCTGTCCCGCCCAGCACAGGGCCTCGCCTGGGGTTCCATCCTCCTCACCGTGGGGGGCTGTGAGCCGCAGAGGGGGGCACGGTCCCCAGGCATTGGTGCTGGGACACTTTCACCCGGTGGGCTGTGGCTTCCCAGGCTCCTGCCCATCGGGGGGGGGGGGGGGACATCGCCTTCCCAGCCGGGAGCACTCTGCCCCCACTCAGCTTCCGGAGCCATCCACACCTGACGCCAGGGCAGGCTGCTGCGGAGGACGGGCTCTCAGCTGCGTGGCTCGGGGTTTTAGCTGTTAATCATTCATGGAGAAGGGAGCACATCCAAGCGCCTCTCCCACCTCGAGGAACGCTGCGTCAGCAGCTCCTGAGGGCTGGTTAGAAATGCAGGTGCCGCACCTGCCCGCCGCGCCCCGGAGTCAGCGCTGCTCCCGCAGGGAGGGGGTGGAGCGGGTGTGTGTGTGTGTGTGTGTGTGTGGAGGGCCCCTTGCACACGCATCCTGCTGCGGTAGCGGAGGCCGCCCCGGAGCTCTGGGATCTGCTTCCTGCAGTTTTAGTTTAGGGGGTTGGCCAGGGGGACCCCAGAAGTCACTTGCAGCTCCGATGCTTTCCGGAGAGGAGCCCAGCTCTGCCCTCGGCACTGAGCCCTGGTGCACCATACGGCCATCCTAGTCACCGGCCTGGGACACGCCAGCCCGACAGGAGGGAGGCTTCGGGGGCCCCTTTCTGCCCCTTGCATTGCAGACCCCGCTGCCTCGCCTCTCCTGGGCCATGTTTCACCCACTCTGGGATGGGAAAGGCTCAGTCATGAGGGGAAGGGGACAGGCCCAGGAACGGAGAGGGGCTTTGCAGTGTCTCAGTCCGTCTGATGGACAGCGTGCGGGGCTGCGAAGCCTCCCTATGTATGCCACCAGCAGGGCCAGTTCTGGCTCCTCCACCAACCATGGGTTTAACTTTGAGGCCAGTGTACCTGACCCCCAGCTGACCCTGGTGGAGACCTTGCACCCCCAGCCAGTTCCGGGTTCTGATTTGGGGTGTGGAACCCCGGATCCACTCTGGGCCTGAGCTGCCCCCCGGCGGGCCCTGCCTAATGGAAAGGCTCTCGCTCGCTCTGCTAAGATGAGCGCTCCCACGCCCTCCCTTGCGGCCTGACACCATCCTGGCCCCTGCAGGCCCCCGGGATGAGTGCCACGGAGCCATGTAAAAGCCCTGTAATTGCCCTGCTGGTTCTAGGGCCACTTGGGGCCTTGAAAGTTAAAGAACACTCACGCGGCCCTGAGTGGCTCTGATGCGCGCAGTCCCTGGAGCTTGGCTGGGGCCAGAGGGAGGAGGGCATTTCTCCGGAGGATTCCCAGGGCCCCTGGGGACCTGGACCAGGAGGGAGCCCCCAGAGATGCAGGGGAGAGAGGTGCAGAGATGGAAAATGTAAGGAAAGAGAATTGGCAGAAGCTTTGGGGGATTCAGGGTGTTCTTAGTGCCTTCAAAGCACGCGTAGTGAGCACCTGCTCTATGTCCTTTGATCTCATCCCTTCTTGGCGCCCCAGGCTCTGGCCCTGCTGATGATCCAGCTCTCTTGCTCTCAGTCTGTGTCCACTGGCACTTCTCCTCCCTCCTCTCCTCAGGAAGGCGACTAATATTTAATGGGCTCCTGTTCCGTGCCAGCAGCCGGCGAGGCGATTGTGTATGCTGTTTCATTGGGTTCTGACGAAGGCCCAGAGGTAATGGGATTAGTCGGGACTTTCAGTTGCTGGGGAAAGAAACCAACTCAGACGAGCTCAGAGGCCATGGGTTGGCTCATGCCGTCGGGAAGTTCAAGGTGAATTTCAGACAGGGCCACCAACACGTCCTTCACGTCCGAAGACAGTGTCTCTCTAGGTTAGGGGTGTCAAACTCAATCAGAGAAGGGGCCAAAAATCTAAAATCCAGCCTAAATCGCGGGCCGAATGGTTTACTGAACAGTCATAAACTGTCATTGTGATGGAAACGCAGCGGAGTGCAGTGATGACAGCGCGGTGCGGGCCACATTGCAAGGCCTGGGGGGGGGACGGATTTGGCCCTCGGGCCTTGTGTTTGACACAGGTGCTCTAGGTCTTAGTTCGGGTTTCTGCTGTTTTGGTTCACCCTCAGGCACTGTCGTTGGCGGCGTGGCCTGGGTCACGTGGCCTCTCCCGTGCACTTGTGGTGAGGGAGCCTCAGCCCATGCCATCCGCCTGGCCCGGGAGCGAGAGTGATGGGGTTTCCTCAAAGGAAAACCATGACGTTAACACGAGAAGGTAGGAGGATGGTTTATGGGTTGGCCAAAATGACAGGTGTCCCTTCGGGGTAGATTTACGCCTCAACAGTACAAAGACACCGAGGAGAGAGAAGCTGCAAGCTCAGACTCAGGAGAGATGCGATTTCAGCCCGATCTGGGCTCACGCGGTGGTCTGCTTTGATGCCCAGGCTTGCCAAGGGACCGTGGGAAACGAGCTTGGTCAGGGAGTGGAAGGGGACGGGAGGGGATGAAGAGAAGGAAGAGATGGGCTTCTGGAATAACCAGGGGAGAAAGCCGCTGGCCAGGTGGACCTCGGTGGCTGGGCGGAGAAGCTGGAAAGCAGGGGTCCGTAATGGGGACATCTGTGCCTGAGTGACCGGGCCTCACTGCTGTCCTTTCCAAAGCCTCGTCCCCTCAGCCTCCAGGCTCGGCAAACGCCATTGTATGTGACCTCACGTGAGCCCTGGTGTTTCAAAGAATGACATTGCCGGTCCTGTGAGTGAGTGAGTGAGTGAGTGAGTGAATGAATGAATGAATGAATCCCTATCGGGATGAGCTGGACACATACCACCCTGCCGATATTTCAGTTCTGTGCCCACCTGGAGCCTTCCAGGGGAGAGGGGCCCTTTGAGCAAGACCAGGAGGGTCACGGGAGTTTGCCTGGGGCAAGCATTTTCCTGCTGGTCTAGGATGGGATTGTTTTCTAGAAAATTTGGGGCACACACACACACACACACACACGTTCTCTCTACAGCACTTTATATCGGGGCCTCCAGACTGTGATGTGGGCAGGTTCTGGTCAAGGCTCTGCGCAGGGGGTGCTGGGAGTTAGGGAGCCCGGGCGACCCGGGGCACACCGGGAAGGAAAGAATTGTGACCAGGTACGTCACCACCTCGTGGTCCTGCTGCTGGTTTGTTCTCCCAGGAGGCGGAGATGGCATCAGCCCCTCAGGAGGGCAGGGGCTGAGTGAGAGGGCAGCCTGGGGATGCCATGTGAGAGCCGCGCCTCCCTCCACCCCTTGGCCCCGCCAGCTCCTCTGTGCTTCCCAGCCGAGCCCCTGGAGGCCCCAAGAAATGGGTGGGCATTTCTAGGATCAGAAGGTCTTACACTTGGGACCTATGGCGTCCTCAGAAGCGAATCCGTCCTCACCGGGGGGGACAGTGTCCTGGACTGGGATCATTCGATGCCTTGCCGGCGTCACCCCGATTCTGCCTTTCCGTGAAGGGCCCAGGCTGTGGCCACTTGACCCCTCGCTGGACCAACCCCAGCTTCTCTCCAAGGCAGGGCTGGTCCAGGAAGTATCAGTGACGTCACGTGGTCCACACGGCCCCGCTTCCCGCGCGCATGTGTGTGGGCTTGGCGCGTGTTGGCGTGGCGACGTGTACCGTTGTGCGTTGAGGCAACCCAGCGGGTGAGTAAGCGAGCGGCTATATTTATCCCCGCCTCCCGGCCCCGGAGCTCCCGCTGTGTGCCCGCCGTGGGAAAAACACGCGTACGGAGATGCCTCCCGTTATTGTGACAGTAATGAGGGGATGTGCGATGTTCAGAAATTACTTTATTAGACAAATGCTGCCTATAAGCCCCACTCAGCAAACACGCTCGCGGAGCTGGCTGCTTCCGGTCCCGGGACTCCGATGCGGAGGAGCCCCAGCTCCCCTCGCCCGCGGGCTCCGGGCCCCCCACACGTGGGGGGGGGGGCGTCTCTGCTCCAGGGGGGAGGAGAGGGGCTCCTGTGCAGGGAAGAGTCTGCATGTGCATCTCTGTTCTGCCCCCTCGAGTCCCATGAGCTTAGCCGCGGTTTATCTATCTGTCTGTAGGCGGGAGTTTGTGCTCTGCTGAGGGAAACGTCTCCGGCAGATTCTTCCACTGCCGAGGGAGGGGCGAGGAGGCGTTTCCAGCGGGAGCGGGACGCTGAGTGTGTGCGGCCGCTCAGGACGGGAACAGGCCGGGCCCACGGGGCAGAGCTGCATAAAGCTCCCCCTCATTTTCACGTTCCCTAACGAATCCTCCTTCTTTTGGTTCTTTACGAGCCCTTTAAAATGTAGCCATCGCCCTAGCCAGTGTGGCTCAGTGGATAGAGCGCCGGCCTGTGGACTGAGGCGTCACGGGTTCCATTCCGGTCAAGGGCGCATGCCCAGGCTGTGGGCTCCGGGGCTCCGGGAGGGGTTTCATTCCGCTGTGGACACCGAACAGGGAGCCTATCCGTTTCTCTCGGGTCCCCTTCCCCTTGGGGGGTCTTTGAGGGGCGTTCCCATGGCTGACCTGGGCACAGGGATCCGGGCCTCCCATCGGAGTGTCATCTCCTGGTTGCATTCTCCCCCACTCCTCCTGGCCTTGGACAACGGGGCCCTTTGCCTGGTGGGAGGCAGGGGAGGGGGGGGCGGTTCATCACCTTTCTCAGGGCTGGGGGGGGGGGGGTTCCTGGCTGCGATCTCTCACCCCGGCCCAGGCCCACGTGAGAGATCGTGGGGCACTTGAACCTGAGGACTCGCGCTCTCAGGCCCACTCCGGGGCTCCAGGGAGCTGGCGGGTCCTCCCTCCCCCCTCCCGCTCACCTCTGCTCCGCATCCCTTCCACCTAATGGCCCGCCACCTTGGCAGGATGGGCGCTGCCGGGAGCTGGGGAGGCCCTTCTTCCAAGTCCTCCCTCCTGGCAGGAGGGCCCTGCCTGCTAATAGGTGTTAAATGGGAGCATCAAACTTTAATCAGCTCCTTAATGGAGCCGGGGGCCTGGGGGAGCGCTGCTCGGCCCTGCATTACGCCGCAGCCGAAGCCAAGCTGGACGGACGCTGCCTGCGGGAAGGGGGATGGCGGCCAGCCGTCCCAGCCAGAGCTTCTGGGCGGAGGGGGTGCTGGCCGGTCCCCAGCCGCTGTCACCCGGGGCGGCACAGCTCGAGCGGGAGTGTCACCCCAGCTGCTCCTGTGACCCATCCCCGTGGCTTCCTCTTGGCGGGGAGCTAGGCTGGCAGAAGACCTGGCTCACGCCCTGGGGTTCCACAGGCGTGAGCGTGGCCCGCCCGTGGCGTGGTGCCTCAGGTCCCGGGCCTCCCTGGGCCCCTTTGGCCACCGGGTGTCGCCGCTCCTCCCATCGAGGGACGGACTGCGTCTCCATCCCTCCTGTGCTGTTGGCCTGGGCCTCACTTTGACCAACAGAACATGGCGGCGGAGGTGTCACATGGTGAGTCTGCGCCTGAGGGACCCTGTAGCTCTTGCTTTCCACTCTCTTGGAATGCTGCCCCGACACCATGTGCACGGAAGCCGGTGTGGCCTGGTGGAGGGCGAGAACCCCCGTGAGGGACCAGGTGCCTCCTCATGGCCAGCACCAACCGCCGGGCAGGCGAGCGAGGTGACCTGTCAGCGGGCTGCGGCCCACGCCTGACCCCAGGTACGACCCACAGAAGGACCACATGGGTTCTAAGCCCGGACGGTGAGGAGCAACAGCCATAGTTTCAAAGCGCTGAGTGTCAGGGAGCTTTGTTAGCAGAAAAGGGAAATGCTGGCTTCTCTGCGCCTTGGGTGTGAGGTGTAGCTCAGGACCAAGGTTGGGCACCTGCCGTTGGGAGGGCATCGGTGACGGGACGTCCTGGGACACAGTGTCTGCAGCGAGGCTGGTTAGGGAGGCACTGAGGACCGCCGTGCGCAGAAGCGACAGCGCAGAGCAGGATGTGAGGAGGGAAATGACGTGCCAGACACTTCCAACCCCACACAGAGGCCTCGAATGACGGTGCGAGCGAGAGCGTGAGTCAGGGGTGCAGGGGCGCCAGAGGGGGAGTGAGCAAACAGTGCAGGGAGGCGGAGGCCGGCCGAGCCCAGCTCCGCGCAGTTTCTGTCAGAATCCCCTTCCAGTCTGAATTCAAATCTGAGTTACAAGCCACCCGGGTGACAAGCTGACACCCGCGCTGCAAACATTCTCCTATAATTAGTAGGACCTAATGCAGTACAGGGGATGGCTCCGTGTTACACACACACACACACACACACACACACCCCGCCGCACCATACCGCCTTTCAATACGACCATTGATCAAGCTTCTGCACAGGAAAGGGAGGGATGCAGGCTAGTTGAAACCGGCTCCCGGCTCCCGGCTCCCGGCTCCCTGACAGGTGATCCCCTAGCCACTCCCAAGCCCTGAGAGCAGTGCTCACACCACTTCCCGCTCCGCAGAGTTTGGTGGGAAAGAACTTGGGAGAATGCCTGCTCCTCCTGCCGGCTCCCAGGCTGGAACGCAGTGGGGTGGCTCCTGACTGGTGGGTCCCGCAGGCCGCCTCCGCTCACTGACCCTCCCAGAACTCTGTCCTCTGCTTCCTCCCCAGGCCTCCTTTTAGGATGGGGAGCCCAAGGCATGAGGACGTGACAGCGGTTCTGCCATGGGCCAGGCTGGAGCTCATTGCCTATCTCAGAGCCCTCGCCGTTCGGTTTGAATTGGAGTGCGGCTGGCCGTGGGCGGAAGTGTGGTTCGGGTACAGCTTGTAGGGCTGGAACCAGGAAACCTGGATTCAGGCCTTGGCTTTGCAATCAGTTAACTCCCCCGAGCCTTTGTTTCATTGATTGGGGGGCGGGGTGGGGCGGGAGGGGACACAATTAGATCAGATAAGTAAAGCGAGAAATCTTAATAGAATACCATAGAGTCAGGGAGACCTATGGGCGGAGCGGGTGGGAGTGTCTGAGTGGAGACAAGTCGAATCGGCTGTGGAAAGCTCCATGGCCCCGGGTCTAGGAGGCCCCGATCCCGGCCCGTTCCTCTCGCCCCAGACTCATCTTCTGGAAGCCGATGACCGGAGGAGATGGGAGTGTGTGATGCCCAGAGAGAAGCTCGTTGAGGATGTGCGGGCAGCGCTCTGCCGGGCTGGTCCCTGAAGATGACCTCAGTGGCGTGGACACCGTCCCAGATCAGCCACACCCTCTCAGGGAGGGTTGGTCTGTGGCGAGCGGCCGTGGGACAGCTAATGGGTGTCCGGCGGGTATGGGGAGGCCCAGAAATAGAGCTGCTCCATCTGGCTTCTCCTTATTCCCATGAACCCCTAGCTTCACCCCAATAACGGTACTCGTACAGGCCTGGGGTCCCTGCAGAGGCCAGCGTGGATGCACTGGTGCAGGGAGAGGTCTTCCCAGTGCTGCCTCCTCACGCGGCGTCCGTTTCCTGTGGCTGCTGTTACACACTCAGGGGCCGGAGACTCACACATCATCCATCGCCTTATGGGGTGGAGGGCAGAGGCCTGAAATAGGTCTCCGGAGTCAAAGCCAAGGTGATGGCAAGGTCGCATCCCTTCTGGGGGCCCCACGACATCCTTTGGTCTGGCCCTGCCGAGGCATCAGGGGGAGTTAATTAAATGCTGGATCGAATGTTGCAGGCTCACGCTCCAGTTGATCATTCTGCGTGGCCCACGCATGACGTTATCAATATCCAGATGGCGGAACCAAGGCTCCCACCCGGGCTAGAGACTGAGATGTCTCCAAGCAGGGATGTGGAGATAGCCATGGAAGCCTTTGAGTTTCTGGGTTTTCCAAATGATGACGATGACGATGGCAGTGACAGTAGTAAGATGTACCCTTTTTGTGAGTCATTCACACTCGGCAGGCCCTGTGCTAGGCTACTAATCTCCGGAGCCTCGGTTTCCTCATCTGCAGAAGGAGGAAAACAGCATCAGCCCAGCAGGGAGGCCGTGAAAGCTAAATGAGTTAAGTGAATAAGGGCCAGGCAGGCCCTGGCACCCGCTGGATGCTGGGTTTACTTGCACCAGCTCCCGCCTGGCCTGCCCATGCCCGAGCTCCTTTGGGGAGCCGGGATACCACGAGGCAGGAGATTACAGCCCTCTCGCAGCTCTGGCACGCTGGGGTGCCTGGGTGTGGCTGAGTGAGCCCAGAGGCACCTACCGAGAACATTTCTAAGTGGCCGTGGGTCTGACAGGCTGCCTGGGAGACCATTATGCAGGCTCAGGCCAGGGTGAGGCTGCTGGGTGGTGCTCCCAAGCCCTCCATTAGGTCCCGGACCAGCAGCCTCAGCCAAGAGCGGTGATTCTGGGCTATTTTTACCTCCCAGCAATGGAGCTGGGTCTGTTCTCCTAAAGGGATCAATCTGCGCTTGCACACGGCCCTATCTCTAAGGCCCAGCCCACTTCCTGTCACTGAGGACTGAGCTCCTCTGATAACCATTCCAGGCCTTCCCAGCCCTCTGGGGCTTCTCTGGAGCTGCCTGGTGGTCAGTGTGAGGCCAAGGGAGGTGTGATCCCCCGTTCTGCCTCTAGTAGGGAAACTGAGGCAGAACACCGGGCTTAGCTGCTTATGGATGACACGAGCTTTGACTATGACGGGACATCCCAAGCCTCCCGAAAGTTTCAGCTCAGTGAAGAGTCAGGGCCTGACTTGTTCAATACATTCCTTCCTGGCAGAAGCCAGGGTCCTAGGGACTGGCGACAAGGACCAAACAGGCGGAGCTCAAGATTCAAAATAGTTTTGCATCATTGACCTTAGGGTCAGAGAGCACACCCCAAAGCAACTCTGGTTGGCCACTCTCTTCTGTTCCGGAAGGCAGGTCAGTTCATTCATCAAAGCCCTGGTTTCCTTACGTCTGGCATACGTGTATCAGTCAGCGTTAAGTCCATGCTGCAGTAACAAATGACACCCGAATCTAAGTTGATCAGCACAGCAAAGATTTACTTCTTATTCACTTTCATGTCCATTATGGGTCGATAGCTGGAGGGGATTTTAAAGGTGATCTGGCCCGACTCCCTTATTTATGGAGGAGGGAACTGGGGCCCCCAGAAGGTTTTCGTGGCTCAGCTTGTGCTGTCTCACTCCTTCCCCTTTTCTGTTACATGCTAACCACCGTGATTGTTGTTTTGGTTTTGTTTGTGTTGTTTGCTACTTTGTACTGGGGGCTGGCACTTGGCTGATGTTTAGAAAATGTTCATAGAGGGGAGGGAGGGAGGAACAGAGGAGGAAGGAGGGGAGGAGGAAGGAGCCAGGTGTGGCTTCCAAACTTTCGGGCAGCCTGGGGTGAGGGGTACCCTCGAGAGGCTGCCCCTGTTGGGTCTCCCCGGGCTCAGCGGGCCGGAAAGCCTCTCCCAGTCTCCCCAGCAGGCCCCGGAAGTGGGAAATGAGCGAGGGGGCGAGAAGGAGAGATTGAGGGGGAGTCAGGAGGTTGTGCTGTTCTGAGACAGGGAGTGTCACTGACAGACTGTCACTTAACAGCCTCTGGAAGAATTAGCTGTGAAACCACCGCCCGCTCTGCTGGGTGACGCAAGTCAGACAAACGCCAGCGATTAGTCACCGGTTCTGAGCAGGAGGTGGGAGGGCGCAGGGAGGCAGAGGGGAGGCGGGTGAAGGGATGGGGGCAGCGAGCAACTCCTCTTTCTCTCCCACCAGGTGGCATCTGCCCCCTTTGCCCACCCAGGCTCCTCTCAGGATTGGGGAGAGGAGCCCAGTGTCCCTACAGGAGGGAGGAGGCAGGGAGGCCAGGGGTCATTAGAGTGGACCCCAGCAAGATGGCCACCTTTAACCCAGGACTCTATGGTAAAAGTGGAAGGAGCTTTACTATGTCTGTCGCCCTCTGTCGGCGGGAGGCTGAGTTGATGTGATTTTGTTTTGTAGCTTTGTTTGCATCTCCTTAAGTTTGTAACTTGGATATTCATAATTAGATTTTTTTTTAAAAAAAAATCTGTCGTTTGTTGGATTCAATTATACTTAAGCTAAACCCAGAGTATAATCTCTCTTAGTAACTTTCCATAGCGTGTGAGTTCCAACGTTCTCAACGACTTCTTCCTGTTGGATCCCAGTGTCTGGGGAATAAGACTTCTCTTGAGCATTGTTCCAGTCCAGCTTGTCCCAATGTGGGCTGTGCAGGGTGTTCATGGGTGTTCCCACCCATTACATTGCTGTGATGAAATGCATGCGGGAGTCCTGGCATTCCTCCCGCTTGGGGATTCACAATCTGTGCTTTATTTATTTATTTATTTATTTGTATTGGTTTCAGAGAGGAAGGGAGAGGGTGAGAGTGCGACAGAAACATCAGTGAGGAGAGAGAATCATGGATCGGCTGCCTCCTGCACACCCCCTCCTGGGGATGGAGCCCGTAACCTGGGCATGTGCCCTGACCGGGAATCAAAACATGACCTCCTGGTTCATAGGTCGATGCTCAATCACTGAGCCATACCATCCGGGCAACATCTCCAACTTTCTAAGCACCTTCTTTCAGGTTAGATTTCTGACTTTGAGGTGAACGGATGCAGTGATGCATCCAGAGGAATGCCCCTCGTGCGTGGAATTCCACGGAGAACACTTCTGAGAACTTCCTGTCCTTGGGCTGTGCCGTCGTCATAAATAGCTGAGACGTGGATGCCCAGGGGTGTGATCCAGTTACTTCTTAAGAGGCGTTTGTGCTGCTGTTATGATCGTCATCGTTAGCATCATTGCCATCCTTACATTTGTGAAGACGCATCAAGACTCTTAGTGGCAGTTATTCCCACCCCAATCTCAGCTGGCTCAGCACAGCCAGACACTGTGGGCTCAGGAAACTTTCAAGTCTAGAGGTGGCCAGGCCAGTGTGGTTCAGCGGTTGAGCGTCGACCTATGAACCAGGAGATCATGGTTCAGTTCCGGGTCAGGGCGCATGCCCGAGTTCCGGGCTCCGTTCCCAATGGGGCGTGCAGGAGGCAGCCAGTCCATAATTCTCTCCCATCATTGATGTTTCTATCTCTCATTCTCTCTCCCTTCCTCTCTGAAACCAATAAATATTTTAAATCCAGAGTGGAGCAGGATTCTGGCACTTTGTCTAAGTTCCACTTAACGACAAGCTGCCTTCCTGACTTGTCTTGGTGTTAAGTTCATCGGTTGGCACCCTGGCAGGAACACATGGTCCTATTGCTTCGGCCCTCGAGCAGGGAAGGAGAAATGCGTGGGTCTTTGGCGATCTCCCGGCTACCTCACAGTGGGCGAATCTGGGCACAGTCACATTCCGTATTTCTCCAGAAGCTGGGCCGAGCAAATCATAGCCCGAGATTAGGAAATAAGATGGCTCAAGAGAAGGGGGAGACGGTCAAAATATAACTCCTTTAAATATTTTCTTTCCACGTTACAAAAGCAGCCCAAACTAATTGCGGGTAAATATAGAAAATACTATAGAGACGAGCCAAAAACAGGACAGCCTTTTTTGAAACTTTAGTACTCAGAAATAACCACTCGCTGTTGTTTGTTTATCCTATCGGTCCCTTTGCTCTGTGAATAGATACATTTCGGATACATTTACACACCCTGCAAAACAGGAGCGTCTGTAGAGTGTCTTGTAATCTGCTTTTTAACGCAACAATGTTTCACAAACATTTCCCAGGTAATTAGCTGTTCCCCTACCTTCTTATTTTAATGGTTGCATGGCAACCCATTCATGATTCTGTCATGATTTACTTAATCAACCCTATTTTAGAGTGTCCATGGTTCCCACTTCTTAAATATTATAAGTCGCGTTTGATGAACATTCTTGGAGTTTTGTCCCTAGCCACATTCCTGAATAAATGCCAACAGCCGAAACCAGTTTGGCTCAGTGGATAGACAGACCATCGGCCTGTGGACTGAAAGGTCCCAGGTTGGATTCCGGTCAAGGGCATGTACCTTGGTTGCGGGCACATCCCCTGTGGGGGGTGTGCAAAAGGCAGCTGATCGATGATTCTCTCTCATCAATGTTTCTAACTCTCTATTGCACTCTCTTCCTCTCTGTAAAAAAAAAAATAAAAAAAATATATATGGTCTTGATGACATTTTTTGATTGTTATTTTCAGTCATGTGAATGGGCCCCCATTCACTGTTCAATATTAACATTAGGCTCTTATTTCTGTTTTGCAGATGAGGAACCTGAGACCCACAGGAGATACAGGACTCAGAATCACCAGGCAGGTAAGAGAGACAGCCAACAGTCCGTCCACTCGTCAGTTTTTTATTTAGCCATTCAGCAAACGTTTATAGAGCACCTGCTATTGTATCGTGTGCTCTGAGGCTTTTTGGGATATCCCTGCTCACGTGACATTTATAAATCGATGGGCAGAACAGACTCATTGGAGCTATGCCGGGTTGGGTGGGGCAGGAGAAGGCAGCAAGAGAATGATGTTCTGGAAAGACAAAAAGGAGTTTCATAAAGAAAAGGGTGATTGCCAGTGTCAGAGGGCTAATAGGGTCAAGGTTAGGGTGAGGTCAGGGCTCATGAAGCTGAAGCTTTAAAAAGACGCAGGGCTTCCAGCTCATGGGTCGGGTGGGAGAGTGTCTCAGGGGAGAGCGCCCATCCATCACAAAGAGCCCCCCCAATTTACGGCAGGGCCCGCTGGTGTGTGAGGGCAGGAATTGCAGTAGTCCCTGGGCTGAGGCTGTGTAATTGATCACTCAGTCCCCTCTCCCCCACTCGTGTCTCCAGGCCCTTTGCTCTGAGGCCTGAGTTCCTTCCGCGAAAGGGTGGGTAGATGTCCCTGCCCCTTGACTTCTCGTTCAGCACAGGACTTGCGTGGGCTGGGAGGGTGGGAGGGGCGTGGAGCGCCTGTGCAGTTCGCCTTGCCCTTTGGGGCTTCTGCATGGACAGAGAAAGGCCTGATGGCTGGCCCGGCCGGCTGGCTCGCTGCTCCGGAAGCGGGGCCGAGAGACGTCACCCCCGCCAGCCTCTGACTCAGGAGTGACCACGCCGTGCCTGTCACTGAGCCCGGAGACGGTGGGCTCCTTCGGGCAGGCAGTTAGGCCTGCTGTCCTCCTCCAGAGCAGCCCTCGGGTCACAAAAGCTTTCTCCTGTTCTGCCCACCTGCCTCACTCGCTGGCCCTCTTCCTGACTCCGCGGTCGGGGACCTGACGGGGCAGCAGGGTGGGAGCAGCTCTGGCCGCCTCCCCGTGGTCACATCCACTCCTTTTGGAGACCCGCAGCGCGCACAGCGTGGGACTCACACTGCTCTCTCCTCCTCCCCAGGCCCAGGCCCAGTCGGCGTCCTTCCTTCCTTCCAACTGGGACCGAGTAAACGAGTCTTTTCGGGCTATTCACTAAACCGCTGCTATCCGCCGGTTCGTTAAGAGCAAACTGCTTTTTAAAGACACAGTAGTTGTTTCTTCCCCGTGAAGCACAGCGCGCTGCTGGCCTGTCGTCGCTGTACCATAGCGAACACATCCCTGCCTGATGCTTAGTTTCGGTTTAAACACGTTTCCTATGTTTTTAATTGCAAAAGTCATGCATGTTTGCTTTAACAAACCAAAGTGTCGCATTACATATAGATTGTAAATCCATTGACGGGAGCCTGGTGTCTGCGTCTCCCAGGCAGCTGCCTGGGGAGTAACCCGAGGCTCAGCCACGGCTCCGGCTCCTGTTAGGTGCTCTGCACCGAGCCTGGCACAGGGCAACCCCTGATGCGTCAGCATCTTCCAGGCACACCCGGAAGCCCGGGCCTCGCTTCCCTCAGTCGCGATGTCGGGCGGGCCTTTTCCAGCGTGTCTTCCTGCCATGTCCTCCTGGGTCCCCCCCTTGCACCGCCTGTGACTGCAGCTGCGCGAGGGGCCTGGGACTGCTCACGTGCCAGCTCGACCCCCAAAGCGGGGTCATGGTCAGTGGGGAGCGGTCTTCCGAGCCCCCTCCACTCCTGCCCTTCCGTGGCCTGCGTCGCTCCCTGCCACGGTGATGGAGATTCCTCCCAGCCCCTCCTCCCCTCCCGCTCCCCGTCCTCTCATGCATGTGGTCTCGCCCTCGCAGGGTCTCACAGACGGCCCTCTCCTCTCCTGTGGCTGCCACAGCCAAGGTCAGGTCCGCAGGAGCTCCTGCCAGGAACCTCCGCCCTGGGCCCCTTCCTCCAGCGCCACCTGCACTGCCCGGGTCCTGATGAGGAGAAATGCATCTCCTCCCGCCCCGACTCCTGACCTCAGGGCCCCTGGAGGGCTCCCCGGGGCCTTCCCGAACCATCCCCAGCGGCCTGCGGCTCCCGAAGGCTCACCCGAAGCTGGTTCTCCAGCCCTTTCCCTTGCCTGCGCCCCAGGGACCCACAGCACACTGGACAGTTCCTTAAAGCGCCCGCACCCTGCCCCCTCCGGGCCGGCCCCTCTCCTCTCCTCTCCTCTCCTCTCCTCTCCTCTCCTCTCCTCTCCTCTCCGTGGGGAATGTCTGGTCCCCCTGCTCATGCCAGGCCCTTTCAAGCCTCTGAGCATTCGTTTGTGCTGTTCCCTCTCCCAGGAGTGCCCTTCCCCTCACTTCCTTCATCTGATTTCCTCTTCAGCCTCCCGAACCTGGATGGCGGCTGCCTCCTCTCTCCCCTGGCGGAACGGATGGCCCTGCTCCCCAAGGTGGCAGAGCACTTTGCACAAACCTCCCCACGGCCCTCGCTGGACCATGCACTGCGCTGTAGGAATGTAGTGTCAGCGTTGTCCCCCGAGTAGAGTGGGAGTTGTCACGTGACAGGGACCCCGGCCTGCCCAGGGCTGCCCAGGGGAGCCGGGCCCTGCACCGGTCGGAGATCACCGAGCACAAGGCAGTGCACCGGAATGGGGATGGGTGTCCAAGTTCAAGTCCCAAGTTAGGCATTCCCTGGTTGTGTGATTTCGGGTGATTTATTGCTCTTCTCTGGAGGTTTAATTTCCCTCTCTGTAAAACTGCCTTAAGAACAGCATCTATCTTACAGGGTTGTTTCAAGGATTTAGAAAATTAATACTCGTAAAATGCTTACCTGGTACCTGGCCTATAGTAAGTGCTCAGTAAATCTTAGTGATTAATGAAGAATGAATGAATGAGAGCTGGACAGGGCTGTGCGGAGGTGTGGAGTCCAGGGGCCGGTCCACCCCCAGCGGCCCATGGCTCGGTGCTGCCCTGGGAACTGAGCCTCCCTCTCCCTCCCACATCCCCGCCCCTTCCAGCTGTCCTCACCCTGTGCCCTCCAGCCGGGCAGCTCGGGCAGGGAGCACAGACTGTGGGGGGAGAGGCTGTGGCCTCACTTCACGGGGAGGTAGCCAGGCTGGGCGGAACAAGGACAGACATTAAAAACCCATTTTCTCACTGGGCATAAGTAATTGGCAAAAAAGCTCTAAATCCATAGCTGTCAGGTGAAGTCATTTCCGAGAGGAAAGGATGGAGGGAGAGAGCTGAGGGGAGCTGGGGTGGGAGCCAGAGGGAGGGAGGGAGGGAAATGCAAAACCAGGCGAGTCCGGAGCAGACAACATCTCCTTCTCTCTCCCAGGCCAGACCGGTCCTCCTTTATCAACTCGCCCTCGGCCCCCCCACCCCCTCTGCCCTTTTCTGGAAAGAGAGATTTCGAAGGTGGGAGAAGCAGCGAAAGCCAGCCCTGGAATTATTTAATGAGCCAGAATGAATTGCATTTGAAATCATTTAAATGGGATCTGGGAGCATTTAACTGCAGCTCGGGATCTTAACTAGAGTGGGGAAGGATCTGTGTGCTAATTGCTGGCAGTGATATTCCTACCGAGAGGAGAGACAGCAGCGAGCAATTAGCAGGCGAGGGGTAATTGCAGAGTTGAGTCAGGGCTGTTGGGTGGGGAGACGGAGCACCTGGACTTGGCTGTCTGGGAGCCCCGGTCCCCCAGCAGGGGGCAGGCGAGGCCTGGGGCCTGGGTGCGGAGGGACAGTGGGACCAGGGTGGGCTTCCGGCTGTGAAAACAGGGCACTGGGGTCCCCAGAGGGAGATCAAGTGATGCTTCCTGCCTCGCCCCCCAGAACACAAGCTTGGGGAAGGCGGTGAACTCTGCCCAGTGAACAGCCTGCTTTGGTTCTTTCTCTTCCTTCTCCACCAGTTTACCTGGAGGTCTCTGCACCTTCACTCACCAATTTGGTCTTGTAGCATAACACCCTGTTCCTTAGCTTTGGGATTGACAAGCATCCCTGGGCAGGTGTTAACAGCCCCATTCTACAGATGAGAAAACCAAGGCTTTCCGTCCTGACTTAGTGGAGGACACACACTTGATGAGTGTCAGAGAGTGGCCTAAGACCCAAGGGTGTGTCCTGAACATCCATCCCCTAGAAGTCATGGTTACGGTGGGAGCACAGACCAATGTGAATGCCATCTATTGTACAAGGCTCCTCCTCTGGAATCGCCGATGATTATGAAAGATTTCAAACGCTAACTTCCACTTGAAAGACGCAGGGAGGCCAGAGGAGGGAGGGGTCCCCTCTGAATGGGTGGCCAGCAGAGGTGTCATCTGGAGGGCAGGAGGCATTTGGACAAGACAGAAAGTGCTGGGTCAGCGTGGAGACCTCAGAGGTTTCTGTGTCTGCAGAGGGGGAGAGCCAGGGCGAGAGCCGGGGTCAGCTAACGGGGAGTTTTGCATGCTGGTGATCATTTAGGCCTCAGTGTGGAGGCAGTGGGAGCCATGGGTGGTTTTTGAGCTGGGGAGCAGCTGCAGTAGGTTAATCTGGCAGTGGTGAGGGGGATAGGCGGGGGTGGAAAGGGTGTGCCTGTTGGGGGGATGGAGAGAGAGGGAGAGAGAGAGGGAAAGAGAGAGAGAGAGAGACTGTCACTAGGGTAGCCTGTAGGAGAGCAGAAAGTCAGCGGCAGGGACGGAGAGAAGAGGACACCCTGTTTCCATCGTCTGCTCCGTCCTCGGCACCACACAGGCCGCGTGGCTGTGCTCTGAGGCTCTCCCGTCGGCCAGCCTCAGCCGGGTCACACACACTGTGGACGGCATGTCTGTACCGTGTGGGGCACGAGGCTGGCGTGGCCAGGACTATCTGGCCATCATGACTAGCCCTTGCTTTAAAACATTTATTTTTATTGATTTCAGAGAGGAAGAGAGAGGGAGGGAGAGAGAGAGATAGAAACATCACTGATGAGAGAGAATCATTGATTGGCTGCTTTATGCACACCCCCTACTGGGGGTCAGGCCCGCACCCAGGCGTGTGCCCTTGACTGGAATCAAACCTGGGTCCCTCCAGTCCGCAGGCTGAAGCTCCATCCGCTGAGCCACACCAGCCAGGGCAGTCCTTGCTTTTTACCGATGACAGCCAGAGCCACCCTCAGCCGCGGTCCCGTCCCCTGTTTGCAGCCCCACAACCTCCCTTCCCCGCAGAGGCCCGCACCTAATCATGCGGACAGCTCCGAACGTGGGTGCTGGCGCCCCGCACCTACAGCAGCAGGAGAGGCTCTCGTTCCCAGCTGCCTCCCGGGTGTGGCTCCCATCACCCCTGGAGCCCACAGACAGGCTGGCGCTGGGGAGCGCTCAGATTCCAGGCTGGGAACGGGGCGGGGCTTCCTGACTGTAGACGCCTGCCTGACCACCCCTGCTTCCTAAGGCCTCTGCCTTCCGCTCTGCCCTCTGAGCCGCCTCCTCCCGGGGACCCCCGGCTCTCCATGGCCCCCTGGGCCTCCGTCAGGACCGCCTCCCGGGAGAGCTGCCTGCAGAGCGATCTGTGCTGCTCTGATTGCAGGGCGCGTCTTGCCCTTCTTCCCTGTAAGCCAGCAGAAGGCGTGCTGAGAACTGTCGTTCATCCCTTGTCACCTTTTTGCTGTTGTTAATAATGCCAATAGTAATGGAAACTCCCACTGCCCTGACCATGGGCGAGACCCTCTAGTTCTCAATAAGCCTGCCGGGGAGGGACCCTCACTCATGTGCAAATGAGGAGGGTGACGCTCAGGGCGGCTGTGCTGCCTGACCGGTACCACAGCAGTTACTCCCGCCGCAGTTCTGGAAGCTCTCTCTTCTCCCACCCCATTCCTCCTCCTCCTCCTCTTCCTCCCGCTTCTCCTCCTCCTCCTCCTCCTCCTCCTCCTCTTCTTCCTCCTCCCTTCTCCTCCTCCTCCTCCTCTTCCCTTCTTATCCTCCTCCTCCTCCTCCTCTTCTTCCTCTTCTTCTTTCTCCCTTCTCCTTACTCCTTCTCTCCCCTCCTTCTCCTCGTCCTTCTCCTTCTCCTTTCTCCTTCTCCTTCTCCTCCTCCTCCTCCTCCTCTTCTTCCTCCTCCCTTCTCCTCCTCCTCCTCCTCTTCCCTTCTTATCCTCCTCCTCCTCCTCCTTCTCTTCTTCCTCTTCCTCCTCCTCCTCCTCCTCCTCTTCTCTTTCTCCTCCTTCTCCTCCTCCTCCTCCTCCTCCTCCTCCTCCTCCTCCTCCTCTCTTCTCGTCCTCCTCTTCCTCCCTCCCCTCCTTCTCTTCCTCCTCTTCCTCCTCCTCCCCTCCTCTCCTCCTCCTTCTCCTCCTCCTCCTCCTCTTCTTTCCTCCTCCCTTCTCCTCCTCCTCCTCCCTCTTCCCTTCTTATCCTCCTCCTCCTCCTCTTCTTCCTCTTCTTCCTTCTCCCTTCTCCTTCTCCTCCTCCTCCTCCTCTTCCTCTTCTCTCCTCCTCCTTCTCCACCTCCTCTCTTCTCCTCATCCTCTGCATATTCCTCCTCCTTCTATCTACTTTCGTCCTCCTCCTCATTTCTTCTCCATTCTTCTCCTATCCTCCATATCCTCCTCTCCTTTCTCCTCCTCCTCTCTCCTCCTCCTCCTCCTCTTCCTCCTCCTTCTCCTCTTCCTCTTCTTCTCCTTTCTCCTCTTCCTCCCTCCTCCTCCCTTCTCCTTTCTCCTTCCCCTTCTCCTCCTCCCGATTCTTTTTCTTTTTCTTTGGTGTGGAATTGAATGATCACGGTCACACTTCCAAATGCCATCTCATGGTTGGATAGCATAAGAAAAGCAAACCAGACTGAGTATGCTGAGCTCGGGGGATAGTCCGCCCGAAGGCCCACCTACGTGTGTAACCCCAGAGGGGAGGTTTGCTTGTTCTAAACTCTCCGCTCATGCGGCTCTCCACAGCTCTGGGCCGCCGGCAGAAGGTCCAGGAGGCCCTAGCTCCGAGCACAGGGCTGCTGGGGAGAGGCTGCTGCTCTGGGTCTTCCAGCCCATAGGTGGAGCTGTTGGACTCTGGGAAGTCCCCCTTTGCAGGTGGATGGAGGGAGCAATGGGGGCCGGTCCCAGCTCAGCTCGGTTTTTATATATATATAAAAAAAGCACAGAGCTGCTTCTAAGAATGGACCCTGGAAACAACCAAATGCCTCCCGCGCTGGGCCGGGTGAAATCAATTATAACACACCCACAGCACGGACTGCCATGTAGCCATTAAAAATTATGACATGGATTTATGTGGATTGCTATAGAAAGATAGCGCGCCATCTATTTTGCTGAGGGAAAAGCATGCCTCAGGACATTTGAGTATATATAGCATTATCCCCAAGACATGAAATCGGGAAAGGGAGACAGAGATGGATAGGGAGCAGGACGCTCACCCAAGCTGGGAGCACCGTCCGTCTCTTTAGGTGGCGAGGTTTCACATCATTTGTGCCTTATTCTTCTCTGCTGTAACCTCATCTACAACACAGAGTTTTTAAAGCGACAAGCATGCGTTATCTTTCAGTTGGGAAATAGAAGCCTATTTTTCACGGGAAAATGTATGAGCCAAACCGGACCGAAGGTGTCCCTGACTCTTCGCAGATACAGTTGCTTTCAGGGTGTGTCTCCTCCCTGTGCCGGTGACTGGTGTGCCCCTGTAAGGGAGTGGAGACACTTGTCACCAGCGTTGGAGACAGAAAAAGCTGAGGAGGCCTTTTCTGGGCCATTTCTGGGACCTACTTTGGAGCCCGGGGCTGTGGACTCTCCGTCCCTGAGCTCTGCCCCCCCCCTCCCCCCCCCCCCAGCTTCCCCTGCCGCCTCCGCCCATCCTTCGCTCTGCCTTCACCTCCTCCCGGGGTCCCCGGCAGCTTCCATTTCCACAAATTCCACGTGGCAGCAGCGAGTCGCTGAACTTTCTAATTGAGATCAGAGATAAATATAGTGGGGAAGGAAGGAGGGAGAGGGAGGAGGCCTCGTTTTAATTTGCAGCGTTCCCCATTAATAACAACTTCTAATTAAAAAGGCCCCGTCTCCCAGCCCAAGTCCAAGAGCAGAGCCTCCCCAGGTCTGTCTGGCAGGAACCTCAGCGCCCGCGTGCGGGCTCCGAGTGCGGAGTGCCGCCCCAGCTGAGCCCTCCCTGCAGAGCCGTAATTAAACCGGAAAAGGGGGAAGAAGGCGGGGCGGTGTTGTCTGAGACTCTATGGATCGTCCCTCACTGCAGTCCTGGAAGGAGGCCATGCACCCTCCTAGGTCAGCAGTGCCCGCTGGGTGACGCCTCTTAGAGAAGGCACCCAGGCCCGATGCGGGGAGACAGCTGTTGGGAGGGTGTGGCAGGAGCCAAGGTCAGGTGCAGGGGGCAGCAGCGCTGAGTCTGAGAGAGCCCTCGCCTCCATTCAAGGTGTGCCAGCCTCATCTCCTCCCTTTCTCTTCCTCCCAGATTTCCTCTGCACAGGCCCGCCTTCTGTGGTCTGTGCTCTCGGGTGTGTGTGTGTGTGTGTGTGTGTGTGTGTGTGTGTGTGTGTGTGAAGGGCGTGCCACCGCCACCGCCAGAGGAGAAGCCGTGGCTGTTGATAGCCTAAGATTGTAGGACGTGCCACTTGGTATTGATCTAAATACAAGCCCAAGTTTATGTTTTCTCCGGAAACATCTTGATGTCTTTGCAACTTGTCGAACTGAAGCAGGCACTCAATGAAGAGCCATGAGCGTGCAGGGCTGAGTGCACACCAGGGCGCTCCTGGACCGTGGGCCCCGTGGCCGCCTGGTGACTCAGCGCCGCCCTCGGCCTGGGACAGGCTTCTCAGACTTAATGTGTCCAGGGTCCCGCCCCTCCAGACCTCTGCTCCCCACACAGCCGCCTCCCGTCCCAGCTACAGGCACCCCTCCATCTGTTGTTCCGACCCCTTCGGTGGCTCCTGGTCCCCCTCAGTGAAACTCAAGGGCCTTCCCAAAGCCTCAAGCCCTGCAGGGGCCCTCGCTGCCTCTCTCACACCTCAGTCCGCTCGGGCCGTGTGCTGTGAACAACAGAAATTCACTTCTCAGGTCTCAGGCTGCAAGTCCAAGGTCAAGGCGCTGGCCCATTCTTAGGCTGCTGTCTTCGCCCTGTGTCCCCATGGTGGGGGGGACAGGGAGCTCTCCGGGGCTCTGTCATATGGGCACTAACCCCTTCACAAGCGCTCTAGGCTCAGGGCCTTGTCACCCCCCAAAGGCCCCACCTCCTGAGACCAGCACATTGGGGTAGGTCTCAACATGTGGATGTTGGGCACACAGGCAGTCAGTATTGCACTCCGTTCACCTCCTCCTCCCCCCCCCATTGGCCTCACTCCAGACAACTGGTCTCTCTGCCATTTCCGCACCCCGCCAGCCACGCTCCTGCCTCGGTCTCTGCACCTGCTCTTCCGCTGCTTGGAGGGCTCTTCCTCCCGGTGCCCACGTGGCTCAGCCGTGGTCCCTGGCATATATTATAGAAGGTGCTCACGGGACGTTTTCCGAATGTGTGAGTGAGTGAATGAATGAACGAATGAACGAAGTAGTGATCTAGGGGACTGCTCCCCAGACCGCCAGCACCACAGATGGCCAAGAGGCAGGGACCCTGAGTCATCAGCACAGCCCGGCTATCAGAGTGGAAAATGACGAGTGTTTTCCCTCCCGGAAAAACCGAAGTCAGCCTCGGCCTGGGGCTCCTGAGTCACCGGGGCCGACTGAACCCAGGGCGGGGACAAGCGGCAGAGCTCGGGTCTGGGACCCGGCCAGGGAGGCCGAGGCGGCAGGCCTTCCATCCAAGAGTGCCGACCCCCGAGGCCCACTCTGTGCAGCCCGGTCCCACAGCTGTGGATGCTAACGGGCTGCCCAGCACAGCCTCCCTCTCTCCCCCCGTCCCCCGCCAATCCCCCCCCACCCCCCCCCCCCGTGCTGCTGGGAGCCATCCACCACTTAATGGACCTCTGGAAGGGGGGCGAGCAGCAGCCATCAGCGCAGCTCCCCACCCCACAGTCCTACCGAAGCCGTGATTTCAATTAAAGGGCCATTACCATGAAACCCTACCCAGCCCCGGCTCCCATCGGCCAGCGGGAGGCCTTTCTTCTCCTCGTCCCGGGCCCAGCTCTGTGGTTCCTGAGCGGCCCTCCCGCGGGGGCCCACCACCTTTGCTAAAACACAGCAGCTGCTGCTAATAAACAAACATATTGATCATACAGATATGGGATGTCAGGGACTTAATTCATGAATGAAGTGAGCTTTAAGAGTGCCCAGTGGGAGCTGCCTGCGTTTAAAGGGCCAGCAGCCGCCTGAGTGCTCCTGAAGTGGGTACCCAGGCAGGCCCCTCTCGGACCCGCCGTGGTGCCGTGGCGCCCTGCCGGCGTGGAAAGGGGCCTTCCGCTCCACGGCTGCCACCGTGCCTGGAGTGCTCTCGTGGCCGGCAGCACAGGGCTGGGCCGGCGTGGAGGAGGAGAAGGAAGACAGGGCTTGGGGTCAAGATGAGGATGATGGTGATAATGGCCTCAGTTTGGAAGTTCGACACGTACAGGGCTTTCTCCTGGAGTGGGAGGCAGCCTCAATGCAAGGCCCATATTTCTGTGTCAGGTTTACGAGGCTCAGTTTGCACACAGTAACATTCATCCTTTGTAGTGCGTGGTTCCATGGTTTTGGCAGATGCAAAGCACCGTGTCACCGCCACCACAAGAATAAATAGAACGTTTCCATCCAGGGCCGGCTCCCCGGACACGTGACCTGCAGTTGCGTAAGTCCCGGCGCTCAGAAGGGCCGGTGCTGGTTTAAATGCTTTCCTTTCACGTCTTAAAAGTCTGAATAATTTCCGAACAATTGGTCATGCGTGTTCATTGTTCACCGGGCCCTGCCAGTGAGGGAGTTCCTGTTTCCCATTACCCGAAGAGTTTCCTTCTGCCCCTTCCCAACATCCTCGGCGGCAGTGGCTCTGTGCTCGGTTCCCGTGGCCTCGCCGCCTCCAGATGTCCTCTAAGCAGCAGCGCGCAGCTCGGAGCCCTCTGCGTCCGGCTGCTTCTACTTGGCACCTGAGGTTCGCCTCTGCTGGCCCGGGTGTCCCCTCCCGTCACTCGCCGTGGAAGCATCCCCGTTGGTTCATTCAGCATTCAGCCAGGGGAAGGACAGTGGGTTGCTCACAGTGTCTGGCTGTTACGACGACAGGCATCATGAATGCTCCCGGGCAGGGCCCTGTGTTACCATGTTTTTTCCTCTGGAATAGATAGTGATCGTTCAGAGTGGGACTGCTGGGTCGAATGGTAAGCGTATGCTTCACTTGATAAGAAATTGCCAAACTGTTTTTCCAAAGTGGCTGAACCGGGGCATTCCCACCAGCGAGTGTGTGAGAGTTCCGGTTGCTCCCACTGGCTGCAGCACTGGCTGATGGCATTATTTTCTCTCAGCCATTTTAATAGGCAGTCATCCTATTGGACAGTTCCAACAGGTGCAGTCATCCTATTGGACAGTTCCAACAGGGGCAGTCATCCTATTGGACAGTTCCAACAGGTGCAGTCATCCTATTGGACAGTTCCAATAGGTGCAGTCATCCTATTGGACAGTTCCCCGAGGACTGATGACCTGGAGCATCCTTTCATGGGCCCGTTGGCCATCTGCACATCTTCCTAGTCAAAGCATCTGTTTGCAGCTTGAGCCCACTTAATAGTCGGGTGTTTTTTTTTATTATCAACCTCGGAGGAGTTTTAAGTGTATATTCTGGGAACAAGACTTTACCAGATATGCGTTTCATAGAGCTTTGTCTGGAAGAGCTTTCAAGACCCTCAAGTGTGTAGGCGGATGCCCAGAGGACGGTTCTAGGCCGCGCATCGCCCCAGCCCCGGCTCCTTCCCTGGCTCTCTGGTCCATCCCCCCAAGCTCCAGGCAACAGTGAGCCTCCATCAGCTGGGGTCTCAGGTCCGTGCCGGGACCCCGTGGCTCGTTGACTGGTTTCCAGGCCATATTGGCAACGACTGGTAAATGCCGGCACTGCCCTGAGGGGCAGAAGCCCTGTTGAAGCGGATAGTGAGAGAACAGGGAATGGCAACGAAGAATTCCTCTGGAGCCTGGCTTCTGACGGGGAGGAGGGAGAGGCAGACACGGGGGAGGACGCGAGGCCCAGGGCGTGGGTTGCTCCTGTTGTTCTCGTCAGAGGAGAGGGGCGTGCGCGAGTTTGTGGTGAGAGGACCCGGCCCGGAGAGATGGCTCCGGTTGGACAGATGCAGCCACGAGAGTCTGGTGGCCACTGTGGTGACATGTTTTTCCATGTAAAGTAATAGGCGAGAGCCCACTTGGCCTGGCATCTGAAGAGCTGGGCTGATGTCAGTTGTCTTCAAAGGACAGATTGACAAGAAGAAGGAAAACGCAGGCTTAATTTTCAGTGGGGCATTCCAATACAGAAATACTGCTTCAGCCTAGCAGGGAGGCGTGTCTCTCTCTCTCTCTCTCTCAGTCCTCACCTGAGGAAGTTTTCACCTTCGTTTTTCAGAGAGAGTGGAAGGGAGGGGGAGAGACAGAGAGAGAAACATCGATGTGAGAGAGACATATCCATTGGTTGCCTCCCTCATGCACCCCGACCAGGGCCAGGGATGGAGCCTGCATCCCAGGTTCGTGCCCTTGACCGGAATGGAACCCAGGACCCTTTAGTCCACAGGCGGATGCTCTGTCCACTGAGCCACACCTGCCGGGGCCACATTCTCTATGTTGCGGGACTTTCTCTAGGCATCCATGTAGCTCTTGGCTCACTGACTCCCAGGGCGGCCACCCTGTCGTGTGGTGTTTCAACTGCAAGGTGACCAAGTCAGGATCAGGGAAAACATGCCTCCTCATCCTTGTCGGCCTTTCTGAGGGATGCTTTGTGCATGCGCCGGAGGCTTTTATACTTGACAATCAATTGTGCTTACTGTGCTCTTTGGAACAGCAAACGAGAAGCTGGGAAGGCCGCAGCGGGATCCAGGGCCTGGTGACACAGAGGTGGGAGGGGGCTGTGGGGACGCGTCCTGCCCGGCTTCGCTGCTGCCGTCCTGGAGGACGGAGTGAGCCGCCAGAAACCCCAAGCGGTTGCTGTGAGAGAAGAGGGCTTCTCACGCTACAAAAATGTACCAGACAGATGTGGGCACGGCAGCTGTCTCCCATTACCCCCGGCGCCCGGGAACCTCCGTCCTGCCCCGGGGAAACGGGCCCGCACCCCAGGGAAGGGCTGTTAAGTCAGAAAGAGCAGGCATCAAACCCAAGTCCGGCCGCTCATTAGCTATATGTCCTCTGTGGAGTGGAGGGACAGTCCTACGACGGGGCGGTCAGAGGATCACGCCGGCCTCAGCACAATGAGCTCGGATGGGGTCCGCGGCCGGGCAGGCTCCGGGGAGCGAGGGGAGGGGGGGCTGCTGGGGCCCAGGCTGGTGCCCCGAGAGAACCGCGTCCAGCTGAGGGATGCCGGAGGGGCCGTGCTCTCAGCTCAGGCCCGAGCGGTCCCCCAGCTGCCTGGGCGGCGATGGTGTTCTCCTGGCAGCACTTGAGCAACTGGAACCCCGCAACGCATGGCTCCGAGGTGTCCGCACTCGCGTCTCTGTTGAGCCACACGGCACTCACACACACACACACGCACACGCACACACACACACACACACAGACCATCTGCTCTCGGCCCCGTCCAAACGCTCAGAGCCTCACACCGCCTCTCCAGACCCACCGACTTGTTGAAGGAGTGAGGAAGGGAACATGGGAACATGGAGGTGGCTCCTCTCAGACGCTGTACTGGGGCCTGTTCACGGTCACATGGTTGTATGTAAAACAGCACCCACCTACCGCCTGGCCATGCCCGCAGCTTCGTCTTTGGCTCCTGCTGACTGTGACACAGCAGGGATGGTCTCATAGGAGAGGCCACTCCCCAGGAGCTGCACCTGCCCTGCCCGCCTTCTGCTCTCCTCTGGGCTCTCTCTGCGGCCTGTGCCCAGCGGGGCGGAAGGTGGAAGGTGGAGTGAGGGAGAAGGGGAGCTAAAAATAGCTTTCTTTGTGGTCCCTGGAGATGGTCCATGAGGTCTGATCGATTGGGTTCAGGGTCACTTCCAGCCGCTGCCTGGTAGGAGGGGTGAGGGTGAGGGCAGACTTGGGGTCGGGGGGGGGGGAGGGGGTGCAGATGTTGGGGGGTGAGAACCTCCGAGACCTGGGTTCAAGGTTCCCCAGGGGCTCTAAGTGTTCTGGCGACCACGGCCTTCTTCTGACTCTGCACCGTCACCGTGCCCTACGTGGCTGGCGTCCCCGGAGACCGTGCAGCCTGGCCGCCTTATTGCTGCGCGCTGTGGGCCTGCCAGTCCCTCCTGCCATTGGGTTCCGTCCGGCGCCCGAACGGGCTGTCATCGCTCACCCCCAGACTTGCTCTCTAACACTTAGGTCATGCTAGAGCTCTCAACCCATCCAGCTGCACACGTGGTCATTGGGACCACGCGGAGACACGCCGGAAGGAAGTGAGGGTCACGGGAGAGGAGGAGGGAAGGAGCCTGTTGGTTTGTGACCATGTTTAACCCCCCCAGAGAGACCTTTGAACTTCTGGGCTTCTGTGATTTGTTAGATTAGGCAATGGAGTGCCCTTCTTGATGAGTCTTTATTGGGTGATCTGTTACGTGCAGCCCAAAGCATTACCCATCGACTCACCAGGGGCGTGGGCAGCTGTGTGGTGGGGGAAGGAGCCCTGGGCTGGGCGTCTGGCTATTCGTTCCAGCTCTTTTACCACTTTCTTGGGGTGAGTCAGGGGCTGGTGGAAAATAGCTTAGAGGCTCAGACCAGACCCCAGTTCTTGATGATGGATACTGGAGTGGGTTCAAGAACCTGGCTCCAGGGCAGCAGGTCATTGCCATGAGCCAGGCAGAGAGGGCACAGCGCTGTCACTCTCTTGAAACCGACCCCACGCTCACCTAGAAGGTGGCATTCACGTCCCAGCCCACCTCCAGGAGTCCTTGTGTCTGAGCGGAGGCCTGAGTCAGCGGGGTGGCCGGCCCTGCTTGGCTGGAGGACCGGCCAGAATGAGCCGCAGCTGGCAGCGCTCAGAACCACACAGGACACGGCGGGTTTGCAAAGGCTTGGGGCGGCTGTGTCCGAGGCCTTGGCTAAGTCCTGACCTTGGCTTTTTGAATGTTTCATGCTGTCCCTGCCTCCCCTCGAGCTCGCTGTGAAAAGGGCGTCCGTGTCACGCTTGGTCTTGAGGAAACACCTTTGTGTAGATCAGGCCCCTCGCGGCAGAGGCAGACCCATAGCATCCAGCTGCCAAGTGGGGATGTCCTTTAGGATCACAGAAAATCAGAGCCGAGCGTGCTGAGGCCAAAGAGCAAGATCTTTTTCTTTTTCATATTTTATTTTATTTCTTAAAATGTGTCTTTATTGTTGAGAGAATTACAGATGTGCCCCCTTCACTCCCCATTGGCCCCCTGCACCCCGCACCTGCCCTCCCAGGCCTTCACCACCCTATTGTCTGTGCCAATGGACTATGCAATATGCACATATATTCCCTGGTTACTCCAGCCACCTCCCCCTCCCCATCTTCAGACCCTTTTCTCATTCCCCAGCCGGTTAGTGGGACCAGTTCAGGGTCCCCTGTCTGACAGGGATCCATTGCATGGGCGCCCCAGACAGCTGAGATGGAGACCCAGGAGATGTGCTCATGGAAGTCGGGGCCACAGGCTGACAGATTTAGCTCAGTGCCTCACCCCTCAGACTCCCATCCCCGTCCCAAGCGTGGGCTCAGGTCACCGGAGAGACAGCGACCGGGCGTCTCAGACGTAAGCACGGGCGGCCTCCATGGCGCCGGTGCACGTCTTTGAGGATGCGTTTCCCCCGGTGACAGTGGGCCTCACCGGTGTGGCGCGGACGGAGGGGTGACCTCTGCTGGTTTCTGCGAACCGCACGTCGGTCGCGGTGCTTTACGGAGAGCAGCGCGGTCTTCCCCGGCGCGCAGCGGACAGGTAGCTGATGGGCTCGTCTCCCTGCTGACGTGGCTCACAGTCTGAAATAACTCCCGGGCCGCTGTCACTCTCTGTGCTTTGTAGGTCACTCAGATGAACATTTCAGGGCTGACGAAGCAATCCATGTTTGTCAGGCAGGGAGCAGACCCCGGTGTGAAGAAGGCCTCAGGGGGATAGGTTGAACTCCCAGGGACGAGAATAGCTCGCCCGGCGTGCTCGGAATACAGATGGCCTACATCTGCCGGCGCGGCTGCGCGCACACCTCCGCGCAGGCGTGTGTCTCATGACAGCGCGGCCACCCACAGACTCACACCTCCGCCCGCAGGCGCCCAGAACCAGGGCACGGGGGTGCCATGGAGGGAGGACACGGATCTCCGAGGCAAGCAAGCCTGGGCTCCACTTCCAGCCTGCCAGCAGCGCATTGTCTAGACGTAGGGGTGTCGAACTCAATCAGAGAAGGGGCCAAAATCTAAAATCCAGCCTAAATCGCGGGCCGAATGGTTTACTGAACAGTCATAAACTGTCATTGTGATGGAAACGCAGCTGAGTGCAGTGATGACAGCGCGGTGCGGGCCACATTGCAAGGCCTGGCGGGACAGATTTGGCCCGCGGGCCTTGTGTTTGACACATGTGGTCTAGAGCAAACATCTCTCTTCCTCTGGGTCTCAGTTTCTCCACCTGGAAAATGGGGGCAATTCTGTTAACCCCTCCACGTTTTAGTAAAGATGAAAGGATACCACGTATGAAAAACTGCATAGTGTGTAGGAGGGTCTCAGTAATGCCAATGCCTTTTTTTTTTTTTTTTCTTTTCTTTTCCCTCATCATCTGTCAGCCACTTGGGGGAATTGGGTTACACCCCTTGGAGGGTCTCAGGCCATAAACTTCGCTGGGGAGGATGCAAGGATCAGGGAGGGGCCTTCCCTGCCTGTCCCCATCCCTCACGCAGGCGCATCTGCGGCTCGGCAAATAGCAGGCCCATCCCCCTTGTCCCCGGAGGGAACCGGACGTCTGAGACCCTTTTAGGTGTTGGGTATCAGGGTCCTAATGGCCATAGCTCCCGACTACTGCGTTTTTACTGTGAGCCAGGTGTCACATGACGTGCTGGGTGCCTCCTCACCCAGGCGATGCACATGGACAGCGTCAGGGCAAGGAAACCCAGGCCCCGGGAACCGAGGCTGCTTATTCAGAGGGCACAGGGTGTGAACCCCAAACAAACCGAGAGAGGAAGGGAGAGGGAGAGGGAGAAATTAACATCAAGGATGAGAGAGAATCATGGATCAGCTGCCTCCTGCACATCCCCTACTGGGGATGGAACCCCGAAACCTGGGCCTGTGCCCTTGACCGGGAATCCAACCATGGCCTCCTGCTTCCTAGGTCCACGCTCAACCACTGAGCCACACTGGCTGGGCCAAAATCTCCCTCTTAAGCAAGGGTCCCAGCAAGCGTGTGGTGTGCACGCAGCTTTTCATGGGTGCAGCACGCAGGCGTGTTACAGCCGTGCTCAGAGCTGCATAGGCATTGATCATGCGCAGTTTTAAATTTCTGACTCCAGCTCGTTAAAATGTAGGTTGTAAGTTGGAGAGAAGAGCCACTCAGATGTGTGCTGCACTGCTGGAAACGCGAATTCTCAGTCCCCCCTCCCCCCGACCTCCGCCCCCTCCCGCCCCAGGCCTGCTGCAGCCGGTAGGGATGTGTGTTGGAAGAGTCTCCGGGTTTGTGCGGGAGTGTGAGAAGAGGGGTGCTAGGAGGGACGCTTCTCTGAGACGCTGGGCACTCGGCCTTGCAGCAGGATGGAGCGTTTAAGCCCATCCCGTCTGGTCTGCTCCGCCGGTGGGTGGGAGGTTCCTGCCTTGTGCTGGAAACCTTGCTCCCCTCCAGCTTCCCACCATCCAAGACAGGCCCGCTCTTGTGCCGAGAGCTGGTGGCTGAAGAAGGAGCCGTCATCTCTTCTCCGGCCAAAATGCTCTCCGTCCAGCAACAATGGCAGCAAGCGTGGCCCCCGCTCCGGAAGATTTAAATACTCAATTAATCAATGGAATATTCCATTAGCGGGACAATCAGTTGCCATTGCCCTGATCTATAGTTACATCTCAGCTGGGCCTCCCAAATTGATTCCTGATGAAGTTCTAATTGACTGGACCATCTGATAAGGGGCCAGTGGAGTTTATTGAAATGCCCGGTGAGCAGTCCCCGAGGTCAGGGACCTTCCTTAGGGGAAGGCAGGGGTGGAGGAGGGGCAGAGCAGCGCGATTTATGCTCTGATTTCACCTCATCTTCTCTCCATTGCAATGTTTATGGGTCCCAGGCGAGGGACGAGCGCGCATGCCCGGGGCACGGGGTGAGCCAGCCGCTCTGAGCCCACCCCCAACTCCCGGGAGCAGGTGGCCAGATGGGATTTGCCCAGGAGTCCTTAAGTCAGGCAGCGGTCCTTAAGCTTGTGTGCTGGTGAGGATGACCCACAGAACTGCTGAGATCTGTGGAGTCCTGGTCCTGGTCTCAGATATTCAGACAGAGCCTTTGGGTCCAGGCAGCGTCCAGGCATCGGCATTTTAACAAACTTCCCACGGGCTAGGATCCTGATGGTCTCCAGCCCGCCCTTCGAGAGACACCAGCTCAGGGACCGGGGCTCGGCCGCCCCGGGGACGTTCGGGTTTCCTGGGCCTGTGGTGACAGATGGGTGCGTGCGGGTCACAGGCTCCCGAACTCTCCCTTGCCTAGTGTCCCTGTCATTGTGTGTGTGTGTGTGTTTTTTAACTTGTTTTGAGTGATTTTCCTTCCAAATGATCTACATTTACTACTAATAGTAAATTCGATTTTCTATAACAAAGGATGTCATTAAAAAAGCATAGTGTCACCTTTGTCTCATTCATTCACGGTCTTATTCGCAGACATCTTTTTTTAAAAAATATATATTTTATTGATTTTTTTTACAGAGAGGAAGGGAGAGAGATAGAGAGCTAGAAACATCGATGAGAGAGAAACAACCAATGTACATGCCCTTGACCGGAAGCGAACCTGGGACCTTTCAGTCCGAAGACCAACGCTCTACCACTGAGCCTAACCGGTTTCGGCTCGCAGACATCTTTTAAGACTCCTTATGTTCCTGGCATTGATAATTTATTTTATTTATTAACTTCTTCCTCCTCCTCCTCCTCCTCTTTCTTTTCCTCCTCCTCCTCTTCTACCTTCTCTCTTCCTTCTACTTTTACTCTCCCCCCCGCCCCTTTCCTTCTCTCTTAATACACTGTGTTTCTGTATATATGCAGCTGTAATCTGTGTTTAGATACATGTTCTTTCTGTGAATAATAGATCCTGGTGTTTGGGATGACGTGGGCCTGAGTGGGGAGCCTCAGAATGGGCCCGGGGCTAGTGAATGTTCTAGTTCCCGTAGACACAGCCCCGACCCAAAGCGCCACCGTAGCTGCTTGGGAGATGGAACCTTCCGTGTGGTTTCACATTCCCGTCTGCTTCGTCCCGATGCCGCTCCTGGCAGAAATCGCCAACTAGGTCAGAGGGTGTTCCCGCCATGCCTCCCCTCGCTGCCACGTATTGAGTGGCTCCTATGTAAGAAGCACCTCGGAGATGTGACTGCCATTAGGATGTCGGCTTGGCCGGCCGAGGCCGTGGCCTTGAAGAGCGCCCCCCAGTGGGTGTGGGTCGCTGGTGGGCACTCCTCATGATGATTATTTTAGGGTGCATGTCTCAGTGTACTTGCTAATCCCCCTTTCAAAGAGAGAACGGACGGCAGGCCTCGGGCCCACAGCCTGAGACAGGCTGCAGAACGGAGCCGGACTCACATAACGTGGTTAGGTTCGCCTTGCCTTCATCTCCTGTTTGTGACGAGCACAGTGGTTAACGTGGTGTGTCAGCTCGCCTGGGCCGCAGTGTGCCCGGGCATTGGTCAGGCGTTACTCTGAGCGTCTTGTCCGTGAGGCTGCTGCTGGCTGAGAGTGACATTTGGACCCCTAGCCTGAGTGCAGCAGATGGCCCTTTGCACCGAGGGTCGGCCCCTTCCAGTGTGAGGCCTGCGAAAAGGCTAGGCCTTGGTCTCAGGATCAGGCAGAGCAGAGGGGACAGAGCCAGGCCCTCCGGCAAGGGGCGCCATCACTGACGGAGGCACTGCGTGTCCGAAGGCGGCCGCAGCCCTGAGGTGGGGGCTGAGGGCAGGAGGGCTCGGGGGTTCGGTAGTGGGGACAGGCATGTGAGGGGTGCTCTAGGGAGTAGGCCAGAAGGGGAGATGCTACAAACCATCTGTGGGGTTCTGGGTATTCATTTCTTCAATCACTTATTCGGTGGGCAATGCAAGACCTGCCCCGGGGCAGGCAGAGACGGGAGGTCGCCTTGTAGCCACGAAACATTTTGGGAAAACCAGAACCTTAATATGCCCAGCTGTTTTCTCAGCAGCGTATAGAACAGACATCATCACATCCCCAAGCCGCATCCCCCGGTCAGCCTCACCCCTGAGGGTGAGCATCGTGGCTGGGATGGGAGCAAGGGTAAGCTAGGACTCGGGGGTTTACGTATGGATGTGGCTTGCCAAGAGTTGTCAGGTTGGTGATGTGAGTGTCCTGCTCTTGCCACATACCGTGCTGAGCGTGGGCAGTCGTGTGGAGGAAGTGACAACTGAGCTGGGCTTTGAGGGGAGGGGGGCGTTGACAGGTAGGGATGGAGGGGAGGACAGTCTGGCAGAGGATGGAGAACGAGCAGACCCAGGTAGGAGCGTGGGAGTGTGCCTGGGGACGGCGGGTAGACCAGTTGGCTCGAGGACGTATGGGTGCCGTGACAGATACAGCTGGAGAGATTTGCTGGGGCTGGTTAGGAAAGGTTTTGAATGCCAGGCTAAAGGAATCACCTTTATTCCGGGGGTAACAGGGCACTGAGGGGGTTGAGCAAGGCTAGGTCAGCGGGAGATGGGGATGGTGTGAGATGGGACAGAGGCTATTGCGGCTGGAGAGGGGCCGGGACCAGTGTGCTGGCACAGGCAGTGAGAGGGCTGTGTGTGTGTGTGTGTGGGGGGGGTGTATGTGCGTGTGCAGGGGGAGTGGGGAGAGGGTTAGTCACTAAAGACCTTAATGCAGGATTTGGCTCCGCAGCTCAACAAATCTGCGTCCGGTCTGGGCTTGGTCAGACAGGCCCGGTGCTCGGTGTGTGGACAGGTCAGGAGAGTGGGGGCTCGTCACACACGGCCCCCCTGTCCCCCCGGGATGTGCTGCTTGCCTGGGGGCAGAGCAGGGCCCCGCTGAGTTCCACAGCAGCGACCTCGGTCTGAGAGGGGGGCTGCTGCCGGGAGGGAGGGCTTGTGGGTGAAGATCGGGCAGGCATGGCTGGGCCCAAGGAGGCCAGAGGGCAGGTGTGTGTGTGGGGGGGCAGCAGCAGGGGCAGCGCTGAGCCAGGTGTGAGCCCCGTGGGGAGCTGGAAGCGTGCCCTCCACAGGATTGGGTGATCTGCATTCGGCACAGGACTTCCTGGAAGGAGGTTGTGCTTTTAGAAGGAAGACTTTGATGGCTGCATTGGAGTCTATGACACCACCTGGTTCTTTTTTAATTTTTTTAAATTGATTTTCAGAGAGAGAGGAGGGAGATGGATAGAAACATTGGTGAGAGAGAAACATCATTGATCAGCTGCTTACTGCTGCACACCCCCTCCTGGAGATGGAGCCTGCAACCCAGGCATGTGCCCTGACCAGGGATCAAACCAGCAACCTCTTGGTTCATGGGTCGATGCTCAACCACTCAGCGATGCCAGCTGGGCACTACCTGGTCTTTTTTTTTTTTTTTTTACCAAGGCCGGCTGGGGACCTGGCAAGAGCTTGCCTGTGCCACTGGTGATGATCAGTGTGGAAACCCACGGGGCTTCAGCGGGCATAGCGGGCGCTCCCCCGGGGCCCGGCGGGCAGCAGGTCCCTCCTGTGTGTTTCCGCAGCGGCCGGGAGAGGCCCGCCCGCCCGCCGCCCGAGCTGCGCGCCCAATTAGAGAGCTTTCAAAGGGGATGAGCCTTCAAGGTACTTGGTTTGCGGGCTTTTTTGATTCGGTTTCTCTTTGTCTCGTTTCCCCATTGTGGTTGTAATCCCAAATGGGACCGCGGGAGAAGGCAGTGTGTTATCAAGGCAGAGTTTATCTCCGCTCATTACCGCGCCGGGCGATGCAGGCAGAACCGCCGGCCGTCTCTTCGCTTCCCTGCGTGATCGGGGTGTAAACGCCCCGGGGCCGGCTCCCAGACGGAGAAACCCGGGCCCCTGGGCGAGCATGCCCTCATTTCACCCCCAGGTCAGAAACCCTCCCTGCCTCTGGGGCGGGGCGCAGCCCGGGGGGCCAGCTCTCAGAAACCCCAGGGGCCTCTCGCCAGCCTTCTCCAGCCCCGCACCCCTTTCTCAAGCGCCGCCAGTCAGAAGTGTGTGCGTCGCCATCCTCCACGATGGAGCAGTGCTGAGGGCTGTCCGGGAGCTGATGGTGCGGTGGGGACACTCAGGTTAGCCAGTGCTGTCCTGCGGGCTGGAGGCCCACAGCAGACCGGCGGCAGGGCCAGGAAGCCACGAGAGGGGTTAGCCTTGGCTCCGTGTCAGTGCTGATCGAGGTCACGTTTCATCAGGCAGGGAAGTATGTGCTCTGGTGGAGGGGGGTGGGGTCTGGCCTCTCCCTTTTCCTCCCTTCTGCCCGCCTCCCTTCCTGGGCCCCTGACCGGTCCCCTTCAGCACCAGGGAGAGCGTCATCAGCGTCGCATCCGTTTCCTTTAAGAGAGGACCGTAGACTTGGTGGCGTTTAATGCAGCGCAGACTTCACGTTGTACAGTCCTGCAGGTCAGAAGTCCAGCTCGGCCCACTGGGCAGAAGTCAAGGTGTTGTCAGGGCTGCGTCCCTTCTGGGGCTCCAGGGCTGAATCGGGCTCCTGCCTTTTCTGGCTTCTAGAGGCCGCCCTCACTCATAGGCGCAGGGCCCCTTTCTCCACCTGCACCCCAGCAGCCTGGCATCTCGGTGCCTTCCTGACCTCGTCACATCTCCCCCTGGCCCTCCTCTTCTGCCTCGCCTTCCCCATTGGAAGGCCCTGTGATTACACTGGGCCCACTCGGATATCCAGGGATGTGCAAACACCGAGCAAAAGGCCTCGGGAGGACACAGAGAAGGCAGCCGTGTGCAAGCCAAGGACCGAGGCCTCAGGAGAAACCAACCCTGCTGATGCCTCGATCTAGGACTGCCATCCTCCAGAACTGTGAGAAATAAAAGCCTGCCATGGAAGCCGCTCCATCTGTGGCACTTTGTTACGGTAACCCTAGCAACTGAGACTGGAACAGGGTGACATCGCTGTCTCCCTGGGCTCAGCACCCTGAAGAAAAAGAAGCTTATTACTGGCGTGCAACCCGATGGCTCCCACGACGCTTCCCCCTTGGGGCTACATTTGTGCATCTTCCTTCACCCAAAGGTGATTCTTTGGAACAAACAATTCTCTCTGCCCGCATTCCTCCGGGTTAGTTTTCTGGATTCTGGAAGGTGGAGGTGACTCATTGGATACCCCTGGTGAATCCAAGGACTGCAGATATCTGGACATCTCCTGGACAGCATAAAGCCCAGAGGCCTTTGTCAAGGTCACTTAAAACACGAATTGAACTTGGATCTCACTCTCCTTACCATGAAACAAAGAGGCAAAGTCAGAGCAGAGATGGCGAAGATCCGGCCTGTCCAGTTCCAGTCCGTTCTGGGTGGCAGCCTGCGGCCAGTAGGAGAGAAAGCTCCGGCCAGTGGGCCTCGTCTGCAGAGAGTGCTGGAGGAGCAGACGGAGCAGGCGAGCCAGGACCACCACCCCAGTCTGATGGCTCCCAAGGCTTTCCAAGTCCCAGGACCTCAGGAGCGTGCAGCCCCGGGTCCGAGTGTCTCCTGATTGTGTGCCTGGAGCCCCACCCCTGTCCCAACTCTGGGCCCATGCCCTGCAGTCTGCTGCCGCTGTGGCTCTTTCGTGGGCTCTTTCCCTGCTGGTGCCTCCTCTGGCTCCAGAGGATGGCCATCAAGCCCCCCTCACCGCTAATGAAGGTATTTCTTCTGAGCCTCTTGCTTAGCAGCTCGGATGGCTGATCCCGCACAGCCCTCGGGTTCCCACTGGGACCCAACTCTGACTTCCTGTAGGCGGGCGCTGTTGCCAGTGGCCACCAGCTGACGGTCGGCGTTGGGACTGGAGAGCTGCCCACACACCATTGAAGTTACGGTCACTGCAGTCTGTCCCGTGGTGGACAGAGGGACTGGCCTTTCCTCTTTGTTCAAAGCAGAGATGCGTGTGTGTGCGTGTGTGTGTGTGTGTGTGTGTGTGGTTTTCTTCCTCCGAGGAAAGCCTTTCTAATGTTCATTAGGCAGAAGTATCTATTCTACATGCACGGTAATTGTTCTCCCTGCGATGAAATATGTTATTTTTCTTAAGTAAAAGCTACAGGCAGTTTATTAGCAGAGCTAATTAACCCCCCAATCAGCAACTGGCTCACCCCTCCTCACAACCTGCCCGCATCTTCACAGGCGGCCCGGCGGTGCGACAGCACTTGTATTTATAAATCTGTACAATATGAACTATATTTATGCGCCCGGCATCACTCTGGTTGGCCACTGCGGCTGACCTACCTAACGCAGATGGCGCGAGAACTGGACCGCAGGGCCCGAGCTGGGCCCCGGGCCCCTCATGGCCGCTGCCCAGAGTCTCTTCTCGTTTGAACCTTTCAGCCTGTTTAGGTGGCTTTTCCTCCCAACTAATATTCCCGGGGGGAAGGGCTGCCTCGTGCATGGCGTGGTGCAAGTTGGGAGGGTGTCAGCCTTTTTCTGCCTCCCTCCCCCGGTTCCTACTGAATGGGGGTGCCTTGGTCAGGGGTGGTCCTTTGGAGAAGGTGGACAGTCTGCTGAGGCTGGAGCGGAGATGAAGGAATTCCTTCCGAGCATCCTAGCAGGCGGAAGTTATCCCGTGGTAGCCGGTGGCACAAATTAGGTTCAAATTTGACGGTCTGTCTGCCAAAGACCCAGCAACTCTCATGTCTTGTCCCGACCACTGTCTCTGGAGGGTTCCCGGACACTGAGTGGGAGAACCAGAGGGAGTGAGGGGCCCCTTTATCAGCAGCCGGGCTGGGCTGGACTCCGTGGTTAGGACGCCTGACGCAGACTTGACCCGGAGGCGCCTCAGATGAGGGGGATCCTGCGGCATTTGTCTTTGTGGCGAAAGCCTCCTCTCCCTGAGCCCGTCTTCACGTTCCACCAGGCAGCACAGCTCGGGGGGGTCGTGTGGGCAGACCTGTATCGGAGGCACTTCAGCTTCCGGCTGAGTTTCTTGGCGAGTTTCTCTTTTCCACAGGATTTCCTGGCGAGCCCACCCACGTGCTACTGACGTGGCCGGGATGGACCACTCCGATTGGCCAGGCCTGGGCCACGCCCACCTGTGAAGTGGAGGCTGAGCACCAGGGAGGGGTTGGTCAGCAGGGGGTGCTGACCCAAGACCAGGGCGCGGAGAGGGGTCAGGCAGCGCCAGCAGACGCACCTGCACCGTTCAGAGCCCATGATGACGCGTAGGAGATGGACGGGTGACGCGGCCCGGGGCTTAGACTTGCTCTAAGCTCATGTCCACGCCTTCTCCTGCCCCCTGCCCTCTAGTTTCTGGGTGCATGTTGGCCTTCGCCGGGGGCTCCTGCCCTCTCTCTAGCCCAGGGGTTGGTGACCCCGTCCCAGATGACCCGGTCTAGCCCATCGCTGCCCTCTGCCTGGAGGGGACTAGGGGGCCTGCCCTCCGTGTCCGCCAGGGCTGCAGGGAGCGTGCCCCAGATTGGGGGACTCGCCTTCAGAGGCCGTGCTCTCACCGCCCTCGCGCGCTCCCCCCCCCCCCCCCCCCCTGCCTTCGAGCCGTGCCTTTCCCGATCCCGGTTATTTTCTTCATTTGTCAGCTTCCTGTTGTGACGCGGGGCGCTGCTTGTCGGTGGTGTCGGTTTGTTATTTTCACTCTGCTCTCTGCGCTGACACTTCCCAGAGGTGCGGGCACATTCGGAAATAATGATCTCCCGGGTCGCGAGAGCCTGACCCTCTGCAGGGCTCGGAGCGGCTCGGGTCTGGGGGGGAGGGCCGGGGTGTCACTCGGGCCCAGCGATGGAGAATGGGGGTGCAGAGGCCAGGGCTGCGGGTGGACGGGAGGCAGGAGGGACTGGAACAGGTCCAGGTGGTGGGGCCTCACAGTGCTGGTCTGTGCTGGCAGCTCCTGGCCCCCCTCAGGTGACCCTGAGGCTGACCAGGGCAGCAGGCCCCGAGGAGGCAGGTGCTCCAGAACAGCAATGGCCGATGCGCCCTGGAGGGTCTGGGCAGGGAAGGGGTGCGGTAGGAGCAGGGGCTCCTGATCGTGAACGCTCACAGGTGAGCCCCACCCTGTCCCCACCTTGCTGTTTAGAGGCACAGGGATCATCCCGTTATTCAAGGGGGCTCGAGTCCTTGCTGGTGGCTTCCGGATTCCGTTCCCGCCTCTCGGGGCCCGGCGGCCTTGTTCAGAGCCGGGTGGAGGCGGTGTGTACCACCAGCCCCAGGCGGGCAGCCTTCTCTCGCAGGAGCAGCTCGCTTTGGTCCTGCTGCTCGGCAGCCTGGGTGCAGCATGCACCCCTCCCCACTCCCCCCATGCCCACATCCTGGCCCCCACTGCCCTGGGACGCCCCCTGTGGGTGCAGCAGTGACCATGACCTCACCGCCCAGCCAAGCAGGGCACGCTCAGGTGCTCTCTGAGGGGTGGAAGGGAAGGGGGGCCCCCAGTCCAGAGAGGAGGGGCCACAGCTGTGGAGCAGGGTCTGGGGCTGCTCCCCTCACCCCCAGGGCCTCCACAGGTGGCAGGTCACAGGTTCTGCTCCCCAGCACTATCCCCACCTCTGAGGCCTCACTGATGTCTCTGGACATCCCCCTCCCTTCCTGCCAGGAGGGGCTGAGAAGCTGAGGGATTTGGAGAAATGGAGGACGGACTGAGGAGCCAGCGGGGCAGCCGGGAAGGCAGACACTGCCCTCCAGACAGGGCTGTCGGGGTCCTTCCCCGGCCTCTCTGGGCAAAGGCAGCCGTGGACCCCGGATCAGGGGCTCCTCCCACAGAGACGAGGCCTCTCCCTGCGCTGGCCTGCCTCCCGCCACAGCCAGAAATCCAATTTGCAGAGATTTCCCCTGGCCTGCGCGTGACTGCCTGCCCGTCTCGCTGGCTGCCGGTGCAGCGGGCCCTCCCTCCCCTGCCCTGTCTCCTCTCGGGTTTCGTGGGCGCAATTGATTCTCTCGGAGCCTCTCACCCGGATGCAGCTCAGAGCAGTGGGGCCAGGGACCATTTTCTTTAGCAAACTGCCTGCCTCATGTGACGAGCAATGCCCACGAAAGCCTCCGACCGTGTGTGTGTGTGTGTGTGTGTGTGTGTGTGTGTGTGTGTGTGTAAGAGAGAGAGAGAGCGAGGAGGGGAGGGAGGGAGAGGAGAGGAGGATGTATGTATGTGGCCCGTGGGAAGGAATTGAAGGGGGCAGGGGGCAGCTCCCTTAACCGATGTGAAGGCATTGTCCCCCAAAACAGTGGCTCTGCCCCCAGGGCGGGCCAGGGCAGTGTGTAGCAGCAGGTCCCACTGGTCACCTGTGAGGACTGTCCCTTCCGCTGGGCACTGACGGAGGCAGGTGGGGGCCATGTCCACCTCGGAGGACCAGAGAGCGACGGGGTTCCGGGTGAAGCTCAGGCTCAGGAGGCAGCATCCCCCTGCGCCTCCCCCCACGCCTCCGAGGCCGCTTGCTGCCGGTGCCCCTGGAGTCCCTTCGCCTCTCATGGCCGCGGCACTTCCCGTGGACCCTCAGGGCCCATGCGGATGGCTGCAGTGGGCTCTGCTCTGCCATCGTGGCCTCCAGCCCCCATGCCCTCCAGAAGCAGGCGCATTCCGTTCAGCCTGCCTTTCCTCCCTCCATCCCCCGACTCCCCATCCTTCCTGCACACCCGGCTCCTCTCCAGCCAGGAGCGCGGGAAAGGGGCGCTGGCTCCACGCCCCGGAGTCTCTGGCCCGCGCTCCCCACCAGGCCTCACCAGCCCGCTACCTTGAACCATCAGGCGGGGCAGTGCGGGCGCGCTCTGGTGCTCTGCCACTTACCGCTGTGTGATGGAGAGCCAGTTTGCTGCTGTTGTTGTTTTTAATTTTCTGAACCTTAGTGTTCTCACCTGGAAAATGGACATTAGGGGCCAGATACGTCTTTGTTATGGGATGGAGGCTGCCCTGCATTGTACGTCCTTTAGTGGCATCCCTGGCCTCCATCCACCCGGTGCCCGTGGCCCTCCGCGTTGCGACAACTTACAGTGTCTCCAGGGATTGCCAGACGTCCCCTCGAGGGCAAAAACCACCCGCAGCTGAGAGCCACTGTTTGAGAGCTCTGTTTTCACTCCTGCCTGTACGCCTTACCTGTGTGGTCCCTCTGCCCGGCACCAACGTCCCTGTCCGTAACGCGATTGCTCGTCATCTCTGTACCATGCAGCTGCCAGGTCCCAGGGCTCTCTGATTCCCACAGGGCCCTTCGGAATCCCACACCTCCCCGGCTTCCCACTCTGCCATCCATCCTCTCCCCCACTGCAGTTCCCCGCCGATTAGTCCCTCACCCTCCTCCCCTGGTGGGAGGGTGGCTCTTATGCATGTAGCTTGACCTCTTTAAAAGCAGGATAGGTGATTTATTCATATTTATTCGGTCTTTAGCATAACATGTAGCGTCTGGAATGTAGTAGGTGTTCAAAACTTATTGAGTGAAAGAATGCAAGAACGGGTGAAGACTAGATGGATTGATGGGTGGGTGAGCTGATGGTACATTTGTAGGTAAGTGGGTGAGAGTAGTTGCATGGAGGTGAACTGGTGGATAGAAGGATGGACGGATGGGATTTAGGAATAAATTAATAAGTAGATAAGTGAATAGGTGTGTGGCTTGATGAATGGATGGAGGATAGAGAGATGAATGGATGAACGGAGAGATGACTGGGTGGGTGGGTAACAGATGGATAAGTAAGCGGATGAGAAGATGGATGAGTGAGTGAATGGAAGAGTATGCAGAGAATGGATGTGTGAGTGCGGAGGTGATAGAGGGATGGATGAAACCTGTGACTGAGTCAATGAGTGAATGAATGGATAGGTGTGTGGTCTGATGAATGGAGGACAGGTAGATGAATGGGTGAATGGATGAGGAGATAAATAGTCTGGTGGGTAGATGGGTGGGTGTGTGGGTGAACGCACAGATAGGTGGGTGGATGCTTGAGGGAATTAACCCAGGTAAGATCAGAAGGTTATGAATGGTGGATGGGACGAATGAATGGAAGGCACGGATTCAGTGTGAAGGAGAGAGGCGTCCCTGTGCTCAGCTCCTCACCTGAACGCCCTGGGGTGAGACGGGATCAGGGCACCCCATGAGGACACCCTGGTGAGGACACCCAAGGGCCTGGATTGTGAGGGAACCCAGCCTCCAACCCTATGTTCACAGGCAGCGCTTCCACACAGCAGCTCCTTCCGATCCTCCCCTCAGTGACATCCCTCCGGTGCTGATGGAGACTGGCTCTTTAAGAAGGGCCCTGTTGTCCCATTTAAGCGAGGGGCGTGGAGCCACAGAGCAGGCCCGAGCCCTTGGGTGTGGGGTCCAGATCTCTGCCTCGCGGGCTGCCCCTCCGCACACGAGCATGTGGGGCGCCTGAAGGGCTTCGGCGAGTGTGCGTCCTCTCGCTCTCCTGAGAGGCTGGGGCCGGCAGCCCTGGGGGTCAGGCCAGCGACAGTCTCATTCTGGATGCAGCGGAGGCTGCAAGCGCCAGGGCTCGAGGCTGAGCACCAAGGGGGAGGTGTGCGGAGAGCTAGAGTCTAGAAAAGCCAGCGGCGAAGGCACTGCGCAGCCAGAGAGCCGAGCGGCCTGGGAGCCGAGCGGCCTGGTGCCGGGCCTGCGGTGATGGCCCTCCCCCCCCGCCAGGCTGCGGCCCAGGAGCAGAGATGTTCATCTGCCCGATCAGCAGCGCTGACTCCGAGCCATATGCCGGCTCCGGGCTCCCGGAGGAGGCTTCCGAAATTAGAACCGCAGTGCCAAGCTGGGGTCACGCCTCAGAGCAGGGGTCAAGTGGGGAGCTGCTGGAGCCGCACAGGCAGCCGCATAGCAGGCTGGCCACCCTGGAGGGCACCCGTGGCCCGGGGAGGGGCCTGCCTCTGGGACTCCAGGGCATGGAGCAGAGGCCATCTAGCTAATGGCGGAGGGAGAGGAGGGAGAGGGCTGGGGGAGGAGGGAGAGGAGAGAGAGGGTTGGGGGAGGAGGGAGAGGAGGGAGAGGGCTGGGTGAGGAGGGATAGGAGGAAGAAGGCTGGGTGGGGAGGGAGAGGAGGGAGAAGGCTGGGTGAGAGGGAGAAGGTTGGGTGGGGAGGGGGAGGAGGGAGAAGGCTGGGGGAGGAGGGAGAGGAGGGAGAAGGCTGGGTGAGGACCCACAGCAGGTGGCTTGGAGCTGATATAATAAAAACACATGGACCAGGATGTTCTCTCCCCTCCTCCGAGATCTCAGACTCCCCAAGTTCCCCTCAGACTCCCCAAGATTCCCCCCAACTCTCCTCCCACCCAGGAAGGGGCAGCTCTTGGCTGGGCCCCAGCCACCTGCCCAGATTGGCTCCCATCCAGCCCGTGGGCCCCAGCCTGAGGCACTGGGGTGGGGTTGGGGTGGGGCTGGGGCGGGAGGGCTCTGTCCTGTGAGTGCTGAGGGTGCAGGTGTGAGAAAGGAAGGCGCTCCAATAATTCCACGGCAGAGGGTGCCTCTGGGTGGGGTCTGAGAACTGAAGATACATTTCACTCAGAGCCTCTATGCTTAGAGATTCAGGTTCCTCTCTCTTGTACACAAACGCTTTCATTATCACTGTTGTTATTTGGCAACCCAGCTCCAAGGATATTAGTGAGTTCTCTGCCTGGCGGGACCCTGAAGGCAGGGATGGTCCTTTGCATCTGAGACCTGCGGGTGCCTCTGTGTGCCTGTGCCCGGCACTGGTTACTCGAAAGGGTACAAAGAGCCTGGCATGGCCCAAGGGAGCCTGGAATGTTCCAGAACGGGGTGGTTGCTCTGGTTCTGGGGAAACTTGGGCTGGAGTTCAAACTGCAGCCTTACAACTGTTGGAAGATTGGGGGGGGGGGGGGGGCATTTCCGTGCACGGACTCCGAAGGGGACATGTGTGCTTCCAGCCCCAAGTTTAGAAACGGGGGCAATGCTACTGGCCAGGAAGGGCCTCGGGCCAGTCCACAGAGTCCCATGCAGCCAAGTCGCACCCCGAGACCCGGCCTTCAGAGGAGCTGGGGACCCCTGAGAACGGGGGACAGAAGGGGAACGGATGTGTGCCTTCTTCTTCTTCTTCTGAGGGCAGTTCTGGGAGCTTCTTCCCGTTTGCCAGAAGCTTCCTCCAGGCGTGGTCAGGACGACGGACCTGAGGCGGCTGGATCTGACGGGGCCGGGATGCGGTGCGGGGTGTTTCGTGGCCACTGGCGCAAAGATGGGGTGCGGGCAGGGAAGGGAAGGGGGCTCAGACGGCAGCCGGGCTCTGGTGAGCCCCCATCCAAACGGTGCCCGCCCTGGCCGTCCCCCTCCCCCTTCCCCTGCAGAAACGCTGGGCCCCGTGGATGAGATGTGTTTGATGCGTTTGTGGCCAGAGCAGAGCCCTTTGTTAAGCAAACACAGGGCCCTCCATGGAGCAGAAGTGGCTCCGAGCAGAGAGGGAGTGTGTCCGCAGAGCCATTTGCGTCTAGGTGTCAGAAATAAATTTCACCGCTGGAGTCTGCAGCATCTGATTAGTGAATTATTCAGTTGGGATATTGCGTTCCCTCTGACCTCATTAGTAACCCTGAGGTGAGAGGATGCATTAGAGTAACCACCAGGCTGCCACGGAGCAGACGAGTGGGGGCATTAAAGTGGATTAAAGTGCTTTACCAAGAACTACAGCACAACTCGTAAAAACAGCGCATTGGTAAACCAGGCTCAGCAGATAAACAGGCAGACGTCACGGGCGGGGCGGGCAGGGAGGGGAGAGGAGGGGAGGGCAGCAGGCGGGAGAGGAGGGGCGCGGGGCTTGGGGCACGGCTGGCAGCTCTGCCCGCCTGGCTGGGGTTTTGGGGACACGGGTCTGGGGACAGGGCGCTCTCCAGCCTGGCCCGACCAGCTGATTTGGTGTTGAGGCCCCTCCCACAGCACCTGGCACCATGCGTGCTCATCCCTTTTGCCCCGTTTTTGCCAGGGAGTCTAAAAAAGCGCCGGCGAGCTGGTAAATTCAGAGTAAACAAGAGCGTATTGAACATCTGCTGTGCCTGGGCCTCTGACCGGCTTTCCCATTTCCCTGCAGCCTCCCGCCCCGCTGGCCAGTGAAGAGCTGGCCGGGGCGGTGGGCAGTGGCTGTGGGACCCCTGGGCCCCTCAGTGCTCAGACTCCCCTGTGCACCCCACACCGGGAGGCAGTGTGGGGTGAGAAGCGGGTGTGGGGTCAGGAGGTGGAGAGACCGTCCCCCTCCTGCCTCCAAGGAGTCGGAGCTCCTTTGTGAGATCCCGGGACCCATGTGCTCCAAACCCCACTCCGACCCTCCGACCAAGCCTACTGCCCACGCTTTTGAGTCTGGTGCCCCATGGAAGGAGCGGGGATGGAAGGGGCTGTTACAGTGACTGCCCGCCTCGCTGGAACCCCCACGGAGCCCCACAACCCCTGTCCCCCGCTTTGGGGACCTGGAACCTGCGTGTGATCCTTAGCACGTGGGCACTACAGCGGCTGAATTAGACAAACGCATCTGGTTCTGAAAGCGATAGGACAGCCGTCTCTGCTCATCAGGGCATTGCCCACAGGGTGCCGCTGCCCAGAGCTCCCCCTGCCCAGGCCCAGGCCGCCCGGGGAGGCCAGCAGCAGGAGGGCTGCGGGGCCAGGCCTGCGCCCCTGCACAAAGGCCAAGGTGGGGCCGCTGCGGGCACCCCCTCTCCTTTGTTTGGGGATGGGCCCGGGCTGGAGTTCAGGGCGGTCCCAGGAGGCCCGCGGCCCGCTCGTCACGGTGTGTTTGCAGTTGTTGGTTCAGCAGCAGTCGCAAATGGACGCTAAAAGGCTTTGTGGTTCATTGATGGCCATGCGCCTCGCCAGCCCATTCTTCATCCCCTTCTTAGGTGAGCCGCAGCCCTGCCCAGCCCCGATCTGCGGGCGCTGGGTCCTAAGCCGCGCCCGCTCGCGGCCTCCAGGCCCGCAGTCTGAGAGCCCAGCCCGAGACCTGGCAGGCCCAGGGTCCTGCTGGCTTCCCCTCGGACATGGCTTCTGCCCGGGCTCCTGGTAGCTGCGCAGGTGGGTCCCTGTGGGAGCTTGTGGGTCCCGCTCGGTCAGTAGTTCCCCCAGGACACCCCTGAGGCCTTCGTCACCCGGGGAAACAGCCCAGAGAGGGGCTGTGGGGGTCCCCGGTCACTCGCCTGTGGACTGGGGCCCCACCACTGATCCCACGAAATGCCACTGTGCCTGACCACGTGGGCTCTTTTCTTCCCAGAGAGCAGAAAGCGGGGATGAGGCAGAGGCAGCTAACGGGACGCCCCTGGCTCAGGACGCCTCTTAGTCTGCTCTGCTCCCACGTGGGTGCCCCCGAAGCCACGGTGTCCGTGAAGAAGCCACGCACCGAGGGCCACGTGCTGCCGCTTCCGGCGAGGCGGCACGGCCAGAACAGGCAGATCCGCGGGCACCGGGAGACCGGGTGGTGTGGGCGGACGGGGATGAACGCCAAGGGCCCAGATCTCTGGAGGGATGGAAGGTTCTAGAATGGGCCGTCCTGGCGGGTGCCCACGGTGTAACTGCAGTGAAGTCTCTGCACTGTGTGCTGGGAGCGGGTGGCTCGTGTGCTGCGCGCACGTCTCAGTAAAGCTGTGCCAAGCACGCAGGTTTCCTCGCTCACAGGGTGGCTTCCCCTCCCCCGCCCTGGCGGGTGCCCGCCCTCAGGCAGGTTACGGGGATGCCCCTTCCACGGGCTGCTGGGCTTCAAGCCCGAACATAGGCAGGGCCAGGTGAGCTGGAGGAGGCGAGGGAAGATGCTCGGGCACAGACAGCGCGTCGTGGAGAAGCAAATAAAAAGCTGTCTTTGGAAAAACCGCCTGCCCGCGGGACCGCATGTGGCCTGGGCGAGGGCCTTGTCTAGAGCAGACGAGGCTGGGAGCCGCCAGACCCCCATGGCACCCAGAGGGGCAGGAGGCGCCAGGGGCGATCTGAGTGGGCGATGGCTGGGCCAGTCGTCGGTTCTGTTGAGGGGTTCCCAGGGAGGAGTGGCAGAGAGGCCCGAGGACGGGCAGTGTTGGGGGACATAGGCCCCGAGTCATGAGTGAAACGGGGACCTGGTCCCGGGACCTGCGGGGACCAGAGGCGGGAGAGGCGGGCAGAGCCGCTCCGTGAGCTCAGCGGAGACTAGAACTGGAGAGCGGCTTCCTAAGGATCAGGGAGGGGGCTGAGCGGAAGGAGAAATGGCAGAGAAAGAAGGACGAGGCAGGAGAGGGGAGAGAGGGAAGAAGGCGGGCGGGGGACGCGCTGTGGGCCTGCGGAGGGCCTGCGCCCGGTTCTGTGCCCGCTGTGCACCCAGCTGACGGAGCAGCTTTGTGTCTCACCCTGGCTGGCTGGGGTGGGCTGCCTGGCAGGACCCTTGCAGAGGGCAGTAAGGGTGGCAAAGGAGAGGAGCAGAGGCCGGGAGGTCAGGGGGGACCACTGGAGGGAGCTCCGAGGCCCTAGAAGCTGGGGGAAGTCGGGGTGCAGCCTCGGAGGCCCCCCTCCCCCCTGGCAGATTCCGTTGCGTTCAGGACAGAGCCGTTTCCGTGACAAAGGCACACATGGCAGCGCCCACGGGCCCCCTCGCTTGGAGAGGGTCCCGGGAGCTGGCACAGGAGCCGGGCCGGGGAGGGGGCGCGCAGCGGGGGGGCGGCTTGCCCTCCCCGATTTGCTATTTCGGACCCAGAGTCTGTTCCTCCCGGGTCTCCGCTCAAACTAAAGTGACAGGGCTCCTCGCCACAGCGATCTCTCCCTTTAACCCCTCGCGCTGGCCATCTGTTCCTCGCGCTGAGTCTGCTGGTCCCCGGAGCAGGAATCCCATTATCCCGCTCCCTGCTGGCACGCCGGCCGCCCCTCCCGCTGCCCCCGCCCCCGCCCGGCACAGCCAGCCACTCGCTCACGTCCGAGGGCGTGGATGCTGGCAGGCCCGTGGGCGACCGGCTCACGGCTGAGCAAAAAATACCGGAAGCCGGTCCCCCACGAGCCCTCCGGCAGATCGGAGCCTGGGAGCCTGTGCCTCGCCCCCGCCGACGCCCCCAGCCTGGCTTGGAAATTGCCCCTCTGCTGTGCTCCGCCACCTGGCACTCGCTCACACCCCATCCTTCTGGAGAGGCTGCGAGAGCCGAGCCGTACCCCCTCCTCCGGCTCCTCAGGCTCCAGGCCGGGGACACGCCCTCCCCTCCCCTCTCCTCGCCCTCATCTGCTTGGACATTCCCGGCGTCCAGGGCAGACTCTGGACAACACTGTTCTGTCCAACCCCGTGTGATGGTGGGATGTCCCGCGTCTGCCCCGTCCAGGATGCTGGCCACGAGCCGTCTCTCCCGGCGGAGAACGGACCTGAAGGGAGCCTCGCCGCTGCCATCCCACACGGGGAACTTGTGTGCGACCCGTTTACCATCCGATCCCCTCGCCCTGTGCCTTCTCCCTCTGTCTCTCCCCATCTTTGTGGCTCTCTCTCCCCCAGCCAAACGGAGCAGGGCCCTGAGCAGCTGCCTCTGACTGCAGCTGGGTCCCGGGAGCAGCCAGGCAGGTAGAGCTGGGCGAGTGGCGTTGCCTAGCACGGGGGCACCTTGTGGCACCTGCTGTGGCCGGGTGTGACCTCTTCCTGAGACCTCAGTGTCCCCCAGATTGCTTAGGGAGACTGCACACAGCCCGCCAGCACCCGCCCCTCCCCTCCCCGCTCTCCTTGTCCCTCTCCCCGCTCCTGCCCAGGGTGACCCCCGCTGTCTCATCTCCTCTGCTCGGCCTGTCCCGGGGCCTGACAGCACCAGCTGGCTCCGTGGCCTCTGCTTCCTTCGGAGTGCCCACGCCACCCTCGAAGCTTCCCTTCTGCCCTTGGATGAAGGATGGGGTTGAGGGGGTGGTGCGGGTGTGAAGGGGTGTGACTGCCAGGCCAGGACTGGTGTCAGGAGCCCCCTGGGAGAGGTGGCCGCTCAGCCTTCGCGTTTCCCCTGGCGGCCAGTAGGTGGTGCTAGATGCCAGCCGAGGCCCAGCTGTGGCCTTGTGGGAGCCACCGCAGCCCTCCTTGCAGGAAAGGGCTCTCCCTGCCAGCTGGGTGCCCGGTCCTCTGCGCAGGCCCTCCCTGTGGGGCGGGGTCCATGCTGGCTCTGCTCTCAGGTGTGTGGGCTTCCTTCGCGTTGTCCACAGGCCCTGCAGGAACACGGGACCCCACTCCTCTGGGCCCTTCCACAGAGGCAGCCTCCCAGAGAGTGAGAGGGCTGACTCGGCCAGTCCGCCTTCCACTTAAATCGCTCTCGAGGCCACGCTGCCCTTTGTGGGCGAGGTTTGACCCTGGGCCCCGAGGAAAGGCTGGGGTGTTGGTCGGGGAGCAAAGAATGGGAAGCAGAAGATTCTCTAGTTGAAGTCACTGTTTAGTGGATCAACACAGGCGCCGGGCTCTGCAGATACAAACCCTGGCCTCCGGGACCCCGAATCCGGAGGGAGGCAGAGCACGCCTGGCCGCCTCCGAGCCAGGGCGGCTCTGGTTCACGCTCTGAGCAGGCGCGGAGGTGAGCACGGGGAGGCGAGCTGTGGAGGCGGGTGTGCAGGCATTGGCAGCGAGGCAGGCTTTGGACAGGTTAGAGATGCATCACAAGACGTCCCAATGGGGAGAAAGCCCCTGCCGCACAGATGGGCCTATGCAGTGATCGCCCCCCTTACTCTCCCCCCCCCCCCCCCGTCCTTCTGGAGGCAGGTCGCTCCAGGTGGCATGGGCTCCTTGCTGAGCTCCTTAGGATGCCACTGGCCTTATAACGTGCCTCTCTGTCTCCCTATGGGATAACCAGGGCGTCAGTCAGGAGCTGTCCGGGTTCATGTCCATCCTTGGCAGGCAGTGTCCTGTCCCAAAGGCTCCAGTTCTGTCTGTGGAGGCCTGGCCCCTAAAGCCAGGAAAGATGACCGGCCGGGGCTGGTCCCAAGTCCGACTTCCACCATCTTGCCCAGCCTGTGGTTGGCCCTTAGTCTCTGAGAAGCTCCTAGGTTCTTCTTTTTCACGCTCCTGGATCCACAGCAGCGAGGGATGCTGGGAGTGAGAGGATATTCCCATCCTGCCCCACTGCCGCCCCGGTCAGCTGGAGAGAAGGAGGAGGCCTCCCTGCCCACCGGCCCCCTGCACAGAGTCAGCAAATTGGCCATGCTCAGGAAAGGTCAGCTGAATCAGCCCCCCTGCAGGACCACGCCGGGTATTTTTAGAAGCTTTTCAAGCCTGTGCTCCTGCACTCAGCAGGAGGCACCATAGCCTTTGTCCTGTCAACTCAGCCCCAGCTCAGCCCCAGCCCCAGCCCCAGCCCCATCCTCAGCCCCAGCCCCAGCCCCATCCTCAGCCCCAGCCCCAGCCCCATCCTCAGCCCCAGCCCCAGCCCCAGCCTCAGCCCCAGCCCCAGCCCCAGCTCAGCCCCAGTCCCGGCCCCAGCCTCAGCCCCAGATCAGCCCCAGCCCCAGCTCAGCCCCAACCCTAGCCCAGCCCAGCCTCAGCCTCAGCCCCATCCCCAGCCCAGCCCAGCCCCAGCCCCAGCCCCAGCCCCAGCTCAGTCCCAGCCCCAGCCCCAGCCCAGCCCCAGCCCAGCCCAGCCCCAGCTAAGCCCCAGCCCCATCCTCAGCCCCAGCCCCAGTCCCAGCTCAGCCCCAACCCCAGCCCCAACCCCAGCCCCAGCCCCAGCCCCAGCCCCAGCCCAGCCCCAGCCCCAGCCCAGCCCCAGCCCCAGCCCAGCCCCAGCCCAGCCCAGCCCCAGCTCAGCCCCAGCCTCAGTCCCACACTCTCATAGCTCAGGCTGGTGGAGCAGAAGCTGATGTAATCATTTAACGAGGCCGGGTGGGGAAAGCCGGCTCTTTTTCAGTGGTATAATACAGCACGTGACCCTGTCCACTCCCCTGCCCAAGGTCTACCTTGTGACCTCGAGAAGCCAGGTCCCCCGGTCATTCCCGTCTGCACAGTGGGAGGTGGTGCGTTCACCTGCACATCCCCGTGGGACGGGAGGCCGGAAGCACAGGGAACACCCACCACTGCTGAGCTCTGCTGCCTCTGGGCGGTGGTCCTGAGGCCCCTGTGCAGTTGGCCGGAGAGTCTGTGTTTCTTGGAGAAAGATGCTTCGAGAGATGATGTCATAAAATCTGTCCGAAAGCGCCGCTGTGCTCAGAGGTAGCTTTGCGTTTGGGGAGAGAGGTCCGTGGTCCAGGAGGGCCAGCTGTGTTTGGACAGGAGGCCCCGAGAGCTCCAGCCAGAATGTTTTTTGTGCTTTGCTTTTATATTTGTTTATTTTTTTCGAGTGACGGAACGGGTGCCTGAAAATAGAAGTTGTTGGCTCTGGTCCTCACTAGCCGTGTGGCCTTGGGGACATAACTTAGCCACTTTGGGCCCAATTCTACCTATTAAATGGCAGGGCCCAGCCCGCGTGGCCCCGTGGTTGAGCGTCGACCTATGAACCAGGTCAGTGCACAGGCCCGGGTTGCGGGCTGGATCCCCAGTAGGGGCGCCGTGCAGGAGGCAGGCAATCCATGATTCTCTCTCATCATTGATGTTTCTCTCTCTCTCTCTCCCTCTCCCTTCCTACCCAAAATCAATAAAAAAAAAATTATTTGTAAGAAATGGCAGGGATGGGGAAGAAGGCGTGTGGACTAAGTGTGAGCTGCTTCACGGGGGAGCTTCCACGGAGGGTCTTGTGGCAGAACACCAGGCTTCTCCGAGGGGACGGGGAAAACGGACTTGGCCTCCATCCTCCGGGCGCAGCCGCTGACTTCACAGGGAGGTCGTCAAACATTTGTGTCTACCGGAACGCACGCAGCGTGCTCTGCAGGCGCGTGGCACACTAGCACACATTTCCAAAACAAAGCGTGAGACTTCAAGGAAGTTCCGCGCCTGCTGCCTCCTCCCCCCACCCCCTCCTCTCCCTCACCCGCCACCCAGGGGTGGGCCTCATTCTCCCCTGTGCTGGGGGTTCCGGTTGGAGAAGCGTGAGAAATGCTGGACTGTTTCATCTCGAAGGTGTTTGTTTTTCTTTTTCCAAATGTGAACCTTCTGTAGTTCTATGACCCGCTATGTTATTATTGCTGTTATTTTTGGTCTGTGCGTGGGGGCAGGTGAGTTCATGCTAAACTGAGCTTACAGGGAGAAAATATCATATCTTTTTCCTTTCCCCCCCCCACCCCCGGAAGTCCCAGGACCGGAAGCTTCCGGTGGGCTTGGGCGTCGGAGGGAAAGGGAGCCAGCAGGGAGAGGCGGGAGAGGGAGTGGGAGTCAGGAGACGGGCTGATATTTAAAATGTTCTATTTTGTGAGCTTCTCATTGAGAGCTAACAGATGAGAAGCACGGCTCCTAACCTATCTGAAGACAGCCCCCCAACTCTCCCCGGGGCCAGCAGTGGCCTCCACACACACAGCACCCCCACCCCCAGGCGCCCTCAGCCCGGCGTCCTCCCCCGACCCCACACACGTGTGCCCAGCGCGGAGGTCCCTGCCTCAACAGCACACCCTCCCGCCACCCTCCTCGCCCATCGCTGTCGCTGCCCACACCTCCCCCAGGCATTGGGCACAGGCTGGTTTACCTCGTGCAGAATGAAAATAAACTTTCTGGAAGCCGTTCAAAGGCTAATGTGCATCCTCTCTTAATTATTGATCTGTTTATTACAGATGCTCCGGTAGGACATCCAGTGCGGCCCCTGAGCCAAGGGCCTACCTCTCCATCCTTCCCCTCCGCCAGGCGGGAGCTGGGACAGTGATCCCCGAATGGGAAGGGGGAGCTGGGGGCTGGGAAACCTGCTCCCAGGGCTGGTTGTGCAGTGACCCTTGTCTCCCTGACACGCCCAGCCACACCCGCCCCGCCCCGCCCAGTGACCACACCTGGGGGCTGCCTCCACCCTCCTCTTTCCTGTTCCCAGAGGAAAACCCCCGCAGAGGGCTGTCAGGGGCAAAAGGCGGGTCGCCCCTCTCCCCTCTCCTGGGCCTCAGGAGGTGGCAGGGTGGCGGTGAGGGCTCACGTCCGGCTCATGCCACCAAGCAGCTGGGAGGTGGTGGGCAGGAGATTTAACCTCTCCTCTGTGTCTGTTCTGTTTCCTCATCTGTAACACAGGGCATCGCTTTGCAAGCATTCAGTGGAATCGTGCGTGGAAAGGGCGTAGAAATTGCTACTACACACAGCAGAAAAGTGCTGCACGCAGAAGTCTGTGCATCAGGGATTGTCGCCATCATTCTGCTCACTCCATGCCTGGAACCCCGGATCGGGGAGATGGCCAGGTGGCCCGGGGCGAAGCTCCGCTTTCGGTGTGGGGCACAGCCTTCGGAGGCCCTGAGCCTGGGACCACCCTCCACCAGAGGCCCGAATTCAGGTGAGTACATGAGGAAGGCCGCCCGCCCTGGGCAAGGGGACGCGTGGTCTGCCCGGGAAAAGGGCCACGGCCATCCCTCCAGAAGGCTGGGGTCCTGGGCTCTCTTCCTTGCAGTCCTAAGGATGGTTCTAGAACATGACAGCAGGAGGGGGGCATCCCGGGGGCGGGGGGAGACTAGTGCCCCACCTTTGAGGGCCGTCTGGCTTCCACCCGTTGGATGCACCCATGGTGCCTGCCTGCCTTCAGAGTGTGTCTCCGGCCGGGTCTCTGGGACCCGCCCCCACCCTGCACCCTCACCCGCAGCTCTGGGTCTGAGTCCTCCCCGGGCCCGGCCTGCACCTTCCCCCATGGCCACCTCCGTGCCTGCTCACCCCCGCCCCCCCTCCCGGAACTCCCTGGGCTGGGCTTTTGTTCCTGGTTCCCAGGCAGTGCAGCTGGTGCTGTGGGCTGGGAGGGGGTGGCGGACGTGGCAGAAAGCCTGTGGGAGGGAGCCGGCTCCCAGTTCCAGAGCAGAGGGGGCTCCTCGGCCCCTCCCCCAACACGCGCTTCTCCCAATTCCCACGCTGGTGTCCCAGCACGTAGGACTAATTTTTTTGGGGGGGGGAGGGGCGCGGGGAGGGTCCACTTGCTCTCGATACCTAAGGTGTGAGCATGCGGTGCTCCCAGCCGCCGTCCGCCAGGGGAAACGAGCCGATCGGGTGCTTTCTTGCTTTGAGCCCCAGGTCCGCTGGCAGCCTCCCCTTCTCCAAGCCCAGGACTGGGGGCACCGCCTCTGCAGCCCTCTGAGCTGCCGGAGGCCTGGGCACTTAAAAGAGCCGGAAGCAGGCCGGGCTCCCCCTGGGGAGGGCCCCGGGGGCTGGCTGCCCTGCGAGCCGCTGTCTCCCCAGCCTTCTCCGGCTTTGGGGCTGAGAGCAGGAGCCACGAATCTTTGTGCTTCCAGAAGCCCCTCGATATTGGCCCGACCAGGGACAGGGCTGTAGCAGCAAAGGGCACAGAGGAGGTGGTCAGCTCAGGGCACCCGTTTCTGTCCCAGGCTTCCCTGTGGGTGCACATGGGGTCCCAGGCAGCCAAAGGGCGCCTTAAATCACCCCCTAAGGGGCGGTGTCCACTCTCAGCTGGCATGCAGGCCGGCCCCTGTCCTGGGAGACAGACACTGAGGGGTCAAGCGTGCGGGGCTTAAGGAGCATGAGCAGAGCGCCTGCCTGTTCTCAGGGCTGTTTGTTTAAAGGGCCAGTGACTCTGCCAGGGAAACAGGCCAGGGCCTTGTCCTCAGGGAACTTACACTTATTTTCTTTTAATTTTTATTATTATTTCAAAATATATACTTTTTGTTGATTTTAGAGAGGGAGAGAGAGAGAGAAGCATCAATGATGAGAGGGAATCGTGGATCGGCTGCCTCCTGCACTCCCCCTACTGGGGATCGAGCCCGAAACCCCGGCAAGTGCCCTAA